>NW_027362909.1:2400000-3600000 GCF_046119375.1 Phyllobates terribilis | reverse complement strand
TCTTTGAATCTTCTTTATCATGCTAGGATTAGCAGGAAAAAGCAAAAAATTTCAGAATTGCACCTTGCAATGCGGAGAAATTACTGTTTGTGCATTTACAATATTCATTGATTTTTGCCATTGAAAAACATCATGTTATTCATATACCAGAAATGTTTGAAGCTACTGACTGAATGAAAAGAGCTGGCATCTCACTCTCTTTGAATCTTCTTTATCATGCTAAGAGGAGCAGGAAAAAGCAAAAAATTTCAGAATTGCACCTTGCAATGTGGAGATATCACTGTTTGTGCATTTACAATATTCATTGATTTTTGCCATTGAAAAACGTCCAGAAATGTTTGAAGCTACTGACTGAATGAAAGGAGCTGGCATCTCACTCTCTTTGAATCTTCTTTATCATGCAAGGATTAGCAGGAAAAAGCAAAAAATTTCAGAATTGCACCTTGCAATGCGGAGAAATTACTGTTTGTGCATTTACAATATTCATTGATTTTTGCCATTGAAAAACATCATGTTATTCATATACCAGAAATGTTTGAAGCTTCTGACTGAATGAAAAGAGCTGGCATCTCACTCTCTTTGAATCTTCTTTATCATGCTAAGAGGAGCAGGAAAAAGCAAAAAATTTCAGAATTGCACCTTGCAATGTGGAGATATTACTGTTTGTGCATTTACAATATTCATTGATTTTTGCCATTGAAAAACGTCCAGAAATGTTTGAAGCTACTGACTGAATGAAAGGAGCTGGCATCTCACTCTCTTTGAATCTTCTTTATCATGCTAGGATTAGCAGGAAAAAGCAAAAAATTTCAGAATTGCACCTTGCAATGCGGAGAAATTACTGTTTGTGCATTTACAATATTCATTGATTTTTGCCATTGAAAAACATCATGTTATTCATATACCAGAAATGTTTGAAACTACTGACTGAATGAAAAGAGCTGGCATCTCACTCTCTTTGAATCTTCTTTATCATGCCAGGATTAGCAGGAAAAAGTAAAAAATTTCAGAATTGCACCTTGCAATGTGGAGATATTACTGTTTGTGCATTTACAATATTCATTGATTTTTGCCATTGAAAAACCATGTTATTCATATACCAGAAATGTTTGAAGCTACTGACTGAATGAAAAGAGCTGTCATCTCACTCTCTTTGAATCTTCTTTATCATGCTAAGAGGAGCAGGAAAAAGCATAAAATTTCAGAATTGCACCTTGCAATGTGGAGATATTACTGTTTGTGCATTTACAATATTCATTGATTTTTGCCATTGAAAAACGTCCAGAAATGTTTGAAGCTACTGACTGAATGAAAGGAGCTGGCATCTCACTCTCTTTGAATCTTCTTTATCATGCTAGGATTAGCAGGAAAAAGCAAAAAATTTCAGAATTGCACCTTGCAATGCGGAGAAATTACTGTTTGTGCATTTACAATATTCATTGATTTTTGCCATTGAAAAACATCATGTTATTCATATATCAAAAATGCTTGAAGCTACTGACTGAATGAAAAGAGCTGGCATCTCACTCTCTTTGAATCTTCTTTATCATGCTAAGAGGAGCAGGAAAAAGCAAAAAATTTCAGAATTGCACCTTGCAATGTGGAGATATTACTGTTTGAGCATTTACAATATTCATTGATTTTTGCCATTGAAAAACGTCCAGAAATGTTTGAAGCTACTGACTGAATGAAAGGAGCTGGCATCTCACTCTCTTTGAATCTTCTTTATCATGCTAGGATTAGCAGGAAAAAGCAAAAAATTTCAGAATTGCACCTTGCAATGCGGAGAAATTACTGTTTGTGCATTTACAATATTCATTGATTTTTGGCATTGAAAAACATCATGTTATTCATATACCAGAAATGTTTGAAGCTACTGACTGAATGAAAAGAGCTGGCATCTCACTCTCTTTGAATCTTATTTATCATACTAAGAGGAGCAGGAAAAAGCAAAAAATTTCAGAATTGCACCTTGCAATGTGGAGATATTACTGTTTGTGCATTTACAATATTCATTGATTTTTGCCATTGAAAAACGTCCAGAAATGTTTGAAGCTACTGACTGAATGAAAGGAGCTGGCATCTCACTCTCTTTGAATCTTCTTTATCATGCTAGGATTAGCAGGAAAAAGCAAAAAATTTCAGAATTGCACCTTGCAATGCGGAGAAATTAGTTTGTGCATTTACAATATTCATTGATTTTTGCCATTGAAAAACATCGTTATTCATATACCAGAAATGTTTGAAGCTACTGACTGAATGAAAAGAGCTGGCATCTCACTCTCTTTGAATCTTCTTTATCATGCCAGGATTAGCAGGAAAAAGCAAAAAATTTCAGAATTGCACCTTGCAATGTGGAGATATTACTGTTTGTGCATTTACAATATTCATTGATTTTTGCCATTGAAAAACGTCCAGAAATGTTTGAAGCTACTGACTGAATGAAAGGAGCTGGCATCTCACTCTCTTTGAATCTTCTTTATCATGCTAGGATTAGCAGGAAAAAACAAAAAATTTCAGAATTGCACCTTGCAATGCGGAGAAATTACTGTTTGTGCATTTACAATATTCATTGATTTTTGCCATTGAAAAACATCATGTTATTCATATACCAGAAATGTTTGAAGCTACTGACTGAATGAAAAGAGCTGGCATCTCACTCTCTTTGAATCTTCTTTATCATGCTAAGAGGAGCAGGAAAAAGCAAAAAATTTCAGAATTGCACCTTGCAATGTGGAGATATTACTGTTTGTGCATTTACAATATTCATTGATTTTTGCCATTGAAAAACGTCCAGAAATGTTTGAAGCTACTGACTGAATGAAAGGAGCTGGCATCTCACTCTCTTTGAATCTTCTTTATCATGCTAGGATTAGCAGGAAAAAGCAAAAAATTTCAGAATTGCACCTTGCAATGCGGAGAAATTACTGTTTGTGCATTTACAATATTCATTGATTTTTGGCATTGAAAAACATCATGTTATTCATATATCAGAAATGTTTGAAGCTACTGACTGAATGAAAAGAGCTGGCATCTCACTCTCTTTGAATCTTATTTATCATACTAAGAGGAGCAGGAAAAAGCAAAAAATTTCAGAATTGCACCTTGCAATGTGGAGATATTACTGTTTGTGCATTTACAATATTCATTGATTTTTGCCATTGAAAAACGTCCAGAAATGTTTGAAGCTACTGACTGAATGAAAGGAGCTGGCATCTCACTCTCTTTGAATCTTCTTTATCATGCTAGGATTAGCAGGAAAAAGCAAAAAATTTCAGAATTGCACCTTGCAATGCGGAGAAATTAGTTTGTGCATTTACAATATTCATTGATTTTTGCCATTGAAAAACATCGTTATTCATATACCAGAAATGTTTGAAGCTACTGACTGAATGAAAAGAGCTGGCATCTCACTCTCTTTGAATCTTCTTTATCATGCCAGGATTAGCAGGAAAAAGCAAAAAATTTCAGAATTGCACCTTGCAATGTGGAGATATTACTGTTCGTGCATTTACAATATTCATTGATTTTTGCCATTGAAAAACGTCCAGAAATGTTTGAAGCTACTGACTGAATGAAAGGAGCTGGCATCTCACTCTCTTTGAATCTTCTTTATCATGCTAGGATTAGCAGGAAAAAACAAAAAATTTCAGAATTGCACCTTGCAATGCGGAGAAATTACTGTTTGTGCATTTACAATATTCATTGATTTTTGCCATTGAAAAACATCATGTTATTCATATACCAGAAATGTTTGAAGCTACTGACTGAATGAAAAGAGCTGGCATCTCAATCTCTTTGAATCTTCTTTATCATGCTAAGAGGAGCAGGAAAAAGCAAAAAATTTCAGAATTGCACCTTGCAATGTGGAGATATTACTGTTTGTGCATTTACAATATTCATTGATTTTTGCCATTGAAAAACGTCCAGAAATGTTTGAAGCTACTGACTGAATGAAAGGAGCTGGCATCTCACTCTCTTTGAATCTTCTTTATCATGCTAGGATTAGCAGGAAAAAGCAAAAAATTTCAGAATTGCACCTTGCAATGCGGAGAAATTACTGTTTGTGCATTTACAATATTCATTGATTTTTGCCATTGAAAAACATCATGTTATTCATATACCAGAAATGTTTGAAGCTACTGACTGAATGAAAAGAGCTGGCATCTCACTCTCTTTGAATCTTCTTTATCATGCTAAGAGGAGCAGGAAAAAGCAAAAAATTTCAGAATTGCACCTTGCAATGTGGAGATATCACTGTTTGTGCATTTACAATATTCATTGATTTTTGCCATTGAAAAACGTCCAGAAATGTTTGAAGCTACTGACTGAATGAAAGGAGCTGGCATCTCACTCTCTTTGAATCTTCTTTATCATGCTAGGATTAGCAGGAAAAAGCAAAAAATTTCAGAATTGCACCTTGCAATGCGGAGAAATTACTGTTTGTGCATTTACAATATTCATTGATTTTTGCCATTGAAAAACATCATGTTATTCATATACCAGAAATGTTTGAAGCTACTGACTGAATGAAAAGAGCTGGCATCTCACTCTCTTTGAATCTTCTTTATCATGCTAAGAGGAGCAGGAAAAAGCAAAAAATTTCAGAATTGCACCTTGCAATGTGGAGATATTACTGTTTGTGCATTTACAATATTCATTGATTTTTGCCATTGAAAAACGTCCAGAAATGTTTGAAGCTACTGACTGAATGAAAGGAGCTGGCATCTCACTCTCTTTGAATCTTCTTTATCATGCTAGGATTAGCAGGAAAAAGCAAAAAATTTCAGAATTGCACCTTGCAATGCGGAGAAATTACTGTTTGTGCATTTACAATATTCATTGATTTTTGCCATTGAAAAACATCATGTTATTCATATACCAGAAATGTTTGAAACTACTGACTGAATGAAAAGAGCTGGCATCTCACTCTCTTTGAATCTTCTTTATCATGCCAGGATTAGCAGGAAAAAGAAAAAAATTTCAGAATTGCACCTTGCAATGTGGAGATATTACTGTTTGTGCATTTACAATATTCATTGATTTTTGCCATTGAAAAACCATGTTATTCATATACCAGAAATGTTTGAAGCTACTGACTGAATGAAAAGAGCTGTCATCTCACTCTCTTTGAATCTTCTTTATCATGCTAAGAGGAGCAGGAAAAAGCAAAAAATTTCAGAATTGCACCTTGCAATGTGGAGATATTACTGTTTGTGCATTTACAATATTCATTGATTTTTGCCATTGAAAAACGTCCAGAAATGTTTGAAGCTACTGACTGAATGAAAGGAGCTGGCATCTCACTCTCTTTGAATCTTCTTTATCATGCTAGGATTAGCAGGAAAAAGCAAAAAATTTCAGAATTGCACCTTGCAATGCGGAGAAATTACTGTTTGTGCATTTACAATATTCATTGATTTTTGCCATTGAAAAACATCATGTTATTCATATATCAAAAATGCTTGAAGCTACTGACTGAATGAAAAGAGCTGGCATCTCACTCTCTTTGAATCTTCTTTATCATGCTAAGAGGAGCAGGAAAAAGCAAAAAATTTCAGAATTGCACCTTGCAATGTGGAGATATTACTGTTTGTGCATTTACAATATTCATTGATTTTTGCCATTGAAAAACGTCCAGAAATGTTTGAAGCTACTGACTGAATGAAAGGAGCTGGCATCTCACTCTCTTTGAATCTTCTTTATCATGCTAGGATTAGCAGGAAAAAGCAAAAAATTTCAGAATTGCACCTTGCAATGCGGAGAAATTACTGTTTGTGCATTTACAATATTCATTGATTTTTGGCATTGAAAAACATCATGTTATTCATATACCAGAAATGTTTGAAGCTACTGACTGAATGAAAAGAGCTGGCATCTCACTCTCTTTGAATCTTATTTATCATACTAAGAGGAGCAGGAAAAAGCAAACAATTTCAGAATTGCACCTTGCAATGTGGAGATATTACTGTTTGTGCATTTACAATATTCATTGATTTTTGCCATTGAAAAACGTCCAGAAATGTTTGAAGCTACTGACTGAATGAAAGGAGCTGGCATCTCACTCTCTTTGAATCTTCTTTATCATGCTAGGATTAGCAGGAAAAAGCAAAAAATTTCAGAATTGCACCTTGCAATGCGGAGAAATTAGTTTGTGCATTTACAATATTCATTGATTTTTGCCATTGAAAAACATCGTTATTCATATACCAGAAATGTTTGAAGCTACTGACTGAATGAAAAGAGCTGGCATCTCACTCTCTTTGAATCTTCTTTATCATGCCAGGATTAGCAGGAAAAAGCAAAAAATTTCAGAATTGCACCTTGCAATGTGGAGATATTTCTGTTTGTGCATTTACAATATTCATTGATTTTTGCCATTGAAAAACGTCCAGAAATGTTTGAAGCTACTGACTGAATGAAAGGAGCTGGCATCTCACTCTCTTTGAATCTTCTTTATCATGCTAGGATTAGCAGGAAAAAGCAAAAAATTTCAGAATTGCACCTTGCAATGCGGAGAAATTACTGTTTGTGCATTTACAATATTCATTGATTTTTGCCATTGAAAAACATCATGTTATTCATATACCAGAAATGTTTGAAGCTACTGACTGAATGAAAAGAGCTGGCATCTCACTCTCTTTGAATCTTCTTTATCATGCTAAGAGAAGCAGGAAAAAGCAAAAAATTTCAGAATTGCACCTTGCAATGTGGAGATATTACTGTTTGTGCATTTACAATATTCATTGATTTTTGCCATTGAAAAACGTCCAGAAATGTTTGAAGCTACTGACTGAATGAAAGGAGCTGGCATCTCACTCTCTTTGAATCTTCTTTATCATGCTAGGATTAGCAGGAAAAAGCAAAAAATTTCAGAATTGCACCTTGCAATGCGGAGAAATTACTGTTTGTGCATTTACAATATTCATTGATTTTTGCCATTGAAAAACATCATGTTATTCATATACCAGAAATGTTTGAAGCTACTGACTGAATGAAAAGAGCTGGCATCTCACTCTCTTTGTATCTTCTTTATCATGCTAAGAGGAGCAGGAAAAAGCAAAAAATTTCAGAATTGCACCTTGCAATGTGGAGATATTACTGTTTGTGCATTTACAATATTCATTGATTTTTGCCATTGAAAAACGTCCAGAAATGTTTGAAGCTACTGACTGAATGAAAGGAGCTGGCATCTCACTCTCTTTGAATCTTCTTTATCATGCTAGGATTAGCAGGAAAAAGCAAAAAATTTCAGAATTGCACCTTGCAATGC
Source organism: Phyllobates terribilis (assembly GCF_046119375.1). Lineage (NCBI taxonomy): Eukaryota > Metazoa > Chordata > Amphibia > Anura > Dendrobatidae > Phyllobates > Phyllobates terribilis. The sequence continues at coordinate 3,592,727 of NW_027362909.1, read as the reverse complement.
GGAGAAATTACTGTTTGTGCATTTACAATATTCATTGATTTTTGCCATTGAAAAACATCATGTTATTCATATACCAGAAATGTTTGAAACTACTGACTGAATGAAAAGAGCTGGCATCTCACTCTCTTTGAATCTTCTTTATCATGCCAGGATTAGCAGGAAAAAGTAAAAAATTTCAGAATTGCACCTTGCAATGTGGAGATATTACTGTTTGTGCATTTACAATATTCATTGATTTTTGCCATTGAAAAACCATGTTATTCATATACCAGAAATGTTTGAAGCTACTGACTGAATGAAAAGAGCTGTCATCTCACTCTCTTTGAATCTTCTTTATCATGCTAAGAGGAGCAGGAAAAAGCAAAAAATTTCAGAATTGCACCTTGCAATGTGGAGATATTACTGTTTGTGCATTTACAATATTCATTGATTTTTGCCATTGAAAAACGTCCAGAAATGTTTGAAGCTACTGACTGAATGAAAGGAGCTGGCATCTCACTCTCTTTGAATCTTCTTTATCATGCTAGGATTAGCAGGAAAAAGCAAAAAATTTCAGAATTGCACCTTGCAATGCGGAGAAATTACTGTTTGTGCATTTACAATATTCATTGATTTTTGCCATTGAAAAACATCATGTTATTCATATATCAAAAATGCTTGAAGCTACTGACTGAATGAAAAGAGCTGGCATCTCACTCTCTTTGAATCTTCTTTATCATGCTAAGAGGAGCAGGAAAAAGCAAAAAATTTCAGAATTGCACCTTGCAATGTGGAGATATTACTGTTTGTGCATTTACAATATTCATTGATTTTTGCCATTGAAAAACGTCCAGAAATGTTTGAAGCTACTGACTGAATGAAAGGAGCTGGCATCTCACTCTCTTTGAATCTTCTTTATCATGCTAGGATTAGCAGGAAAAAGCAAAAAATTTCAGAATTGCACCTTGCAATGCGGAGAAATTACTGTTTGTGCATTTACAATATTCATTGATTTTTGGCATTGAAAAACATCATGTTATTCATATACCAGAAATGTTTGAAGCTACTGACTGAATGAAAAGAGCTGGCATCTCACTCTCTTTGAATCTTATTTATCATACTAAGAGGAGCAGGAAAAAGCAAACAATTTCAGAATTGCACCTTGCAATGTGGAGATATTACTGTTTGTGCATTTACAATATTCATTGATTTTTGCCATTGAAAAACGTCCAGAAATGTTTGAAGCTACTGACTGAATGAAAGGAGCTGGCATCTCACTCTCTTTGAATCTTCTTTATCATGCTAGGATTAGCAGGAAAAAGCAAAAAATTTCAGAATTGCACCTTGCAATGCGGAGAAATTAGTTTGTGCATTTACAATATTCATTGATTTTTGCCATTGAAAAACATCGTTATTCATATACCAGAAATGTTTGAAGCTACTGACTGAATGAAAAGAGCTGGCATCTCACTCTCTTTGAATCTTCTTTATCATGCCAGGATTAGCAGGAAAAAGCAAAAAATTTCAGAATTGCACCTTGCAATGTGGAGATATTTCTGTTTGTGCATTTACAATATTCATTGATTTTTGCCATTGAAAAACGTCCAGAAATGTTTGAAGCTACTGACTGAATGAAAGGAGCTGGCATCTCACTCTCTTTGAATCTTCTTTATCATGCTAGGATTAGCAGGAAAAAGCAAAAAATTTCAGAATTGCACCTTGCAATGCGGAGAAATTACTGTTTGTGCATTTACAATATTCATTGATTTTTGCCATTGAAAAACATCATGTTATTCATATACCAGAAATGTTTGAAGCTACTGACTGAATGAAAAGAGCTGGCATCTCACTCTCTTTGAATCTTCTTTATCATGCTAAGAGGAGCAGGAAAAAGCAAAAAATTTCAGAATTGCACCTTGCAATGTGGAGATATTACTGTTTGTGCATTTACAATATTCATTGATTTTTGCCATTGAAAAACGTCCAGAAATGTTTGAAGCTACTGACTGAATGAAAGGAGCTGGCATCTCACTCTCTTTGAATCTTCTTTATCATGCTAGGATTAGCAGGAAAAAGCAAAAAATTTCAGAATTGCACCTTGCAATGCGGAGAAATTACTGTTTGTGCATTTACAATATTCATTGATTTTTGCCATTGAAAAACATCATGTTATTCATATACCAGAAATGTTTGAAGCTACTGACTGAATGAAAAGAGCTGGCATCTCACTCTCTTTGTATCTTCTTTATCATGCTAAGAGGAGCAGGAAAAAGCAAAAAATTTCAGAATTGCACCTTGCAATGTGGAGATATTACTGTTTGTGCATTTACAATATTCATTGATTTTTGCCATTGAAAAACGTCCAGAAATGTTTGAAGCTACTGACTGAATGAAAGGAGCTGGCATCTCACTCTCTTTGAATCTTCTTTATCATGCTAGGATTAGCAGGAAAAAGCAAAAAATTTCAGAATTGCACCTTGCAATGCGGAGAAATTACTGTTTGTGCATTTACAATATTCATTGATTTTTGCCATTGAAAAACATCATGTTATTCATATACCAGAAATGTTTGAAGCTACTGACTGAATGAAAAGAGCTGGCATCTCACTCTCTTTGAATCTTCTTTATCATGCTAAGAGGAGCAGGAAAAAGCAAAAAATTTCAGAATTGCACCTTGCAATGTGGAGATATTACTGTTTGTGCATTTTCAATATTCATTGATTTTTGCCATTGAAAAACGTCCAGAAATGTTTGAAGCTACTGACTGAATGAAAGGAGCTGGCATCTCACTCTCTTTGAATCTTCGTTATCATGCTAGGATTAGCAGGAAAAAGCAAAAAATTTCAGAATTGCACCTTGCAATGCGGAGAAATTACTGTTTGTGCATTTACAATATTCATTGATTTTTGCCATTGAAAAACATCATGTTATTCATATACCAGAAATGTTTGAAACTACTGACTGAATGAAAAGAGCTGGCATCTCACTCTCTTTGAATCTTCTTTATCATGCCAGGATTAGCAGGAAAAAGCAAAAAATTTCAGAATTGCACCTTGCAATGTGGAGATATTACTGTTTGTGCATTTACAATATTCATTGATTTTTGCCATTGAAAAACGTCCAGAAATGTTTGAAGCTACTGACTGAATGAAAGGAGCTGGCATCTCACTCTCTTTGAATCTTCTTTATCATGCTAGGATTAGCAGGAAAAAGCAAAAAATTTCAGAATTGCACCTTGCAATGCGGAGAAATTACTGTTTGTGCATTTACAATATTCATTGATTTTTGCCATTGAAAAACGTCCAGAAATGTTTGAAGCTACTGACTGAATGAAAGGAGCTGGCATCTCACTCTCTTTGAATCTTCTTTATCATGCTAGGATTAGCAGGAAAAAGCAAAAAATTTCAGAATTGCACCTTGCAATGCGGAGAAATTACTGTTTGTGCATTTACAATATTCATTGATTTTTGCCATTGAAAAACATCATGTTATTCATACACCAGAAATGTTTGAAGCTACTGGCTGAATGAAAAGAGCTGGCATCTCACTCTCTTTGAATCTTCTTTATCATGCTAAGAGGAGCAGGAAAAAGCAAAAAATTTCAGAATTGCACCTTGCAATGTGGAGATATTACTGTTTGTGCATTTACAATATTCATTGATTTTTGCCATTGAAAAACGTCCAGAAATGTTTGAAGCTACTGACTGAATGAAAGGAGCTGGCATCTCACTCTCTTTGAATCTTCTTTATCATGCTAGGATTAGCAGGAAAAAGCAAAAAATTTCAGAATTGCACCTTGCAATGCGGAGAAATTACTGTTTGTGCATTTACAATATTCATTGATTTTTGCCATTGAAAAACATCATGTTATTCATATACCAGAAATGTTTGAAGCTACTGACTGAATGAAAAGAGCTGGCATCTCACTCTCTTTGAATCTTCTTTATCATGCTAAGAGGAGCAGGAAAAAGCAAAAAATTTCAGAATTGCACCTTGCAATGTGGAGATATTACTGTTTGTGCATTTACAATATTCATTGATTTTTGCCATTGAAAAACGTCCAGAAATGTTTGAAGCTACTGACTGAATGAAAGGAGCTGGCATCTCACTCTCTTTGAATCTTCTTTATAATGCTAGGATTAGCAGGAAAAAGCAAAAAATTTCAGAATTGCACCTTGCAATGCGGAGAAATTACTGTTTGTGCATTTACAATATTCATTGATTTTTGCCATTGAAAAACATCGTTATTCATATACCAGAAATGTTTGAAGCTACTGACTGAATGAAAAGAGCTGGCATCTCACTCTCTTTGAATCTTCTTTATCATGCTAAGAGGAGCAGGAAAAAGCAAAAAATTTCAGAATTGCACCTTGCAATGTGGAGATATTACTGTTTGTGCATTTACAATATTCATTGATTTTTGCCATTGAAAAACGTCCAGAAATGTTTGAAGCTACTGACTGAATGAAAGGAGCTGGCATCTCACTCTCTTTGAATCTTCTTTATCATGCTAGGATTAGCAGGAAAAAGTAAAAAATTTCAGAATTGCACCTTGCAATGCGGAGAAATTACTGTTTGTGCATTTACAATATTCATTGATTTTTGCCATTGAAAAACATCATGTTATTCATATACCAGAAATGTTTGAAGCTACTGACTGAATGAAAAGAGCTGGCATCTCACTCTCTTTGAATCTTCTTTATCATGCTAAGAGGAGCAGGAAAAAGCAAAAAATTTCAGAATTGCACCTTGCAATGTGGAGATATTACTGTTTGTGCATTTACAATATTCATTGATTTTTGCCATTGAAAAACGTCCAGAAATGTTTGAAGCTACTGACTGAATGAAAGGAGCTGGCATCTCACTCTCTTTGAATCTTCTTTATCATGCTAGGATTAGCAGGAAAAAGCAAAAAATTTCAGAATTGCACCTTGCAATGCGGAGAAATTACTGTTTGTGCATTTACAATATTCATTGATTTTTGCCATTGAAAAACATCATGTTATTCATATACCAGAAATGTTTGAAGCTACTGACTGAATGAAAAGAGCTGGCATCTCACTCTCTTTGAATCTTCTTTATCATACTAAGAGGAGCAGGAAAAAGCAAAAAATTTCAGAATTGCACCTTGCAATGTGGAGATATTACTGTTTGTGCATTTACAATATTCATTGATTTTTGCCATTGAAAAACGTCGAGAAATGTTTGAAGCTACTGACTGAATGAAAGGAGCTGGCATCTCACTCTCTTTGAATCTTCTTTATCATGCTAGGATTAGCAGGAAAAAGCAAAAAATTTCAGAATTGCACCTTGCAATGCGGAGAAATTAGTTTGTGCATTTACAATATTCATTGATTTTTGCCATTGAAAAACATCGTTATTCATATACCAGAAATGTTTGAAGCTACTGACTGAATGAAAAGAGCTGGCATCTCACTCTCTTTGAATCTTCTTTATCATGCCAGGATTAGCAGGAAAAAGCAAAAAATTTCAGAATTGCACCTTGCAATGTGGAGATATTACTGTTTGTGCATTTACAATATTCATTGATTTTTGCCATTGAAAAACGTCCAGAAATGTTTGAAGCTACTGACTGAATGAAAGGAGCTGGCATCTCACTCTCTTTGAATCTTCTTTATCATGCTAGGATTAGCAGGAAAAAGCAAAAAATTTCAGAATTGCACCTTGCAATGCGGAGAAATTACTGTTTGTGCATTTACAATATTCATTGATTTTTGCCATTGAAAAACATCATGTTATTCATATACCACAAATGTTTGAAGCTACTGACTGAATGAAAAGAGCTGGCATCTCACTCTCTTTGAATCTTCTTTATCATGCTAAGAGGAGCAGGAAAAAGCAAAAAATTTCAGAATTGCACCTTGCAATGTGGAGATATTACTGTTTGTGCATTTACAATATTCATTGATTTTTGCCATTGAAAAACGTCCAGAAATGTTTGAAGCTACTGACTGAATGAAAGGAGCTGGCATCTCACTCTCTTTGAATCTTCTTTATCATGCTAGGATTAGCAGGAAAAAGCAAAAAATTTCAGAATTGCACCTTGCAATGCGGAGAAATTACTGTTTGTGCATTTACAATATTCATTGATTTTTGCCATTGAAAAACATCATGTTATTCATATACCAGAAATGTTTGAAGCTACTGACTGAATGAAAAGAGCTGGCATCTCACTCTCTTTGAATCTTCTTTATCATGCCAGGATTAGCAGGAAAAAGCAAAAAATTTCAGAATTGCACCTTGCAATGTGGAGATATTACTGTTTGTGCATTTACAATATTCATTGATTTTTGCCATTGTTGATTTTTGCCATTGAAAAACGTCCAGAAATGTTTGAAGCTACTGACTGAATGAAAGGAGCTGGCATCTCACTCTCTTTGAATCTTCTTTATCATGCTAGGATTAGCAGGAAAATGCAAAAAATTTCAGAATTGCACCTTGCAATGCGGAGAAATTACTGTTTGTGCATTTACAATATTCATTGATTTTTGCCATTGAAAAACATGATGTTATTCATATACCAGAAATGTTTGAAGCTACTGACTGAATGAAAAGAGCTGGCATCTCACTCTCTTTGAATCTTCTTTATCATGCTAAGAGGAGCAGGAAATAGCAAAAAATTTCAGAATTGCACCTTGCAATGTGGAGATATTACTGTTTGTGCATTTACAATATTCATTGATTTTTGCCATTGAAAAACGTCCAGAAATGTTTGAAGCTACTGACTGAATGAAAGGAGCTGGCATCTCACTCTCTTTGAATCTTCTTTATCATGCTAGGATTAGCAGGAAAAAGCAAAAAATTTCAGAATTGCACCTTGCAATGCGGAGAAATTACTGTTTGTGCATTTACAATATTCATTGATTTTTGCCATTGAAAAACATCATGTTATTCATATACCAGAAATGTTTGAAGCTACTGACTGAATGAAAAGAGCTGGCATCTCACTCTCTTTGAATCTTCTTTATCATGCCAGGATTAGCAGGAAAAAGCAAAAAATTTCAGAATTGCACCTTGCAATGTGGAGATATTACTGTTTGTGAATTTACAATATTCATTGATTTTTGCCATTGAAAAACGTCCAGAAATGTTTGAAGCTACTGACTGAATGAAAGGAGCTGGCATCTCACTCTCTTTGAATCTTCTTTATCATGCTAGGATTAGCAGGATAAAGCAAAAAATTTCAGAATTGCACCTTGCAATGCGGAGAAATTACTGTTTGTGCATTTACAATATTCATTGATTTTTGCCATTGAAAAACATCATGTTATTCATATACCAGAAATGTTTGAAGCTACTGACTGAATGAAAAGAGCTGGCATCTCACTCTCTTTGAATCTTCTTTATCATGCTAAGAGGAGCAGGAAAAAGCAAAAAATTTCAGAATTGCACCTTGCAATGTGGAGATATTACTGTTTGTGCATTTACAATATTCATTGATTTTTGCCATTGAAAAACGTCCAGAAATGTTTGAAGCTACTGACTGAATGAAAGGAGCTGGCATCTCACTCTCTTTGAATCTTCTTTATCATGCTAGGATTAGCAGGAAAAAGCAAAAAATTTCAGAATTGCACCTTGCAATGTGGAGTTATTACTGTTTGTGCATTTACAATATTCATTGATTTTTGCCATTGAAAAATGTCCAGAAATGTTTGAAGCTGCAGACTGAATGAAAGGAGCTGGCATCTCACTCTCTTTGAATCTTCTTTATCATGCTAGGATTAGCAGGAAAAAGCAAAAAATTTCAGAATTGCACCTTGCAATGTGGAGATATTACTGTTTGTGCATTTACAATATTCATTGATTTTTGCCATTGAAAAACCATGTTATTCATATACCAGAAATGTTTGAAGCTACTGACTGAATGAAAAGAGCTGGCATCTCACTCTCTTTGAATCTTCTTTATCATGCTAAGAGGAGCAGGAAAAAGCAAAAAATTTCAGAATTGCACCTTGCAATGTGGAGATATTACTGTTTGTGCATTTACAATATTCATTGATTTTTGCAATTGAAAAACGTCCAGAAATGTTTGAAGCTACTGACTGAATGAAAGGAGCTGGCATCTCACTCTCTTTGAATCTTCTTTATCATGCTAGGATTAGCAGGAAAAAGCAAAAAATTTCAGAATTGCACCTTGCAATGCGGAGAAATTACTGTTTGTGCATTTACAATATTCATTGATTTTTGCCATTGAAAAACATCATGTTATTCATATACCAGAAATGTTTGAAGCTACTGACTGAATGAAAAGAGCTGGCATCTCACTCTCTTTGAATCTTCTTTATCATGCCAGGATTAGCAGGAAAAAGCAAAAAATTTCAGAATTGCACCTTGCAATGTGGAGATATTACTGTTTGTGCATTTACAATATTCATTGATTTTTGCCATTGTTGATTTTTGCCATTGAAAAACGTCCAGAAATGTTTGAAGCTACTGACTGAATGAAAGGAGCTGGCATCTCACTCTCTTTGAATCTTCTTTATCATGCTAGGATTAGCAGGAAAATGCAAAAAATTTCAGAATTGCACCTTGCAATGCGGAGAAATTACTGTTTGTGCATTTACAATATTCATTGATTTTTGCCATTGAAAAACATCATGTTATTCATATACCAGAAATGTTTGAAGCTACTGACTGAATGAAAAGAGCTGGCATCTCACTCTCTTTGAATCTTCTTTATCATGCTAAGAGGAGCAGGAAAAAGCAAAAAATTTCAGAATTGCACCTTGCAATGTGGAGATATTACTGTTTGTGCATTTACAATATTCATTGATTTTTGCCATTGAAAAACGTCCAGAAATGTTTGAAGCTACTGACTGAATGAAAGGAGCTGGCATCTCACTCTCTTTGAATCTTCTTTATCATGCTAGGATTAGCAGGAAAAAGCAAAAAATTTCAGAATTGCACCTTGCAATGCGGAGAAATTACTGTTTGTGCATTTACAATATTCATTGATTTTTGCCATTGAAAAACATCATGTTATTCATATACCAGAAATGTTTGAAGCTACTGACTGAATGAAAAGAGCTGGCATCTCACTCTCTTTGAATCTTCTTTATCATGCCAGGATTAGCAGGAAAAAGCAAAAAATTTCAGAATTGCACCTTGCAATGTGGAGATATTACTGTTTGTGAATTTACAATATTCATTGATTTTTGCCATTGAAAAACGTCCAGAAATGTTTGAAGCTACTGACTGAATGAAAGGAGCTGGCATCTCACTCTCTTTGAATCTTCTTTATCATGCTAGGATTAGCAGGATAAAGCAAAAAATTTCAGAATTGCACCTTGCAATGCGGAGAAATTACTGTTTGTGCATTTACAATATTCATTGATTTTTGCCATTGAAAAACATCATGTTATTCATATACCAGAAATGTTTGAAGCTACTGACTGAATGAAAAGAGCTGGCATCTCACTCTCTTTGAATCTTCTTTATCATGCTAAGAGGAGCAGGAAAAAGCAAAAAATTTCAGAATTGCACCTTGCAATGTGGAGATATTACTGTTTGTGCATTTACAATATTCATTGATTTTTGCCATTGAAAAACGTCCAGAAATGTTTGAAGCTACTGACTGAATGAAAGGAGCTGGCATCTCACTCTCTTTGAATCTTCTTTATCATGCTAGGATTAGCAGGAAAAAGCAAAAAATTTCAGAATTGCACCTTGCAATGTGGAGTTATTACTGTTTGTGCATTTACAATATTCATTGATTTTTGCCATTGAAAAATGTCCAGAAATGTTTGAAGCTGCAGACTGAATGAAAGGAGCTGGCATCTCACTCTCTTTGAATCTTCTTTATCATGCTAGGATTAGCAGGAAAAAGCAAAAAATTTCAGAATTGCACCTTGCAATGTGGAGATATTACTGTTTGTGCATTTACAATATTCATTGATTTTTGCCATTGAAAAACCATGTTATTCATATACCAGAAATGTTTGAAGCTACTGACTGAATGAAAAGAGCTGGCATCTCACTCTCTTTGAATCTTCTTTATCATGCTAAGAGGAGCAGGAAAAAGCAAAAAATTTCAGAATTGCACCTTGCAATGTGGAGATATTACTGTTTGTGCATTTACAATATTCATTGATTTTTGCAATTGAAAAACGTCCAGAAATGTTTGAAGCTACTGACTGAATGAAAGGAGCTGGCATCTCACTCTCTTTGAATCTTCTTTATCATGCTAGGATTAGCAGGAAAAAGCAAAAAATTTCAGAATTGCACCTTGCAATGCGGAGAAATTACTGTTTGTGCATTTACAATATTCATTGATTTTTGCCATTGAAAAACATCATGTTATTCATATACCAAAAATGCTTGAAGCTACTGACTGAATGAAAAGAGCTGGCATCTCACTCTCTTTGAATCTTCTTTATCATGCTAAGAGGAGCAGGAAAAAGCAAAAAATTTCAGAATTGCACCTTGCAATGTGGAGATATTACTGTTTGTGCATTTACAATATTCATTGATTTTTGCCATTGAAAAACGTCCAGAAATGTTTGAAGCTACTGACTGAATGAAAGGAGCTGGCATCTCACTCTCTTTGAGTCTTCTTTATCATGCTAGGATTAGCAGGAAAAAGCAAAAAATTTCAGAATTGCACCTTGCAATGCGGAGAAATTAGATTGTGCATTTACAATATTCATTGATTTTTGCCATTGAAAAACATCGTTATTCATATACCAGAAATGTTTGAAGCTACTAACTGAATGAAAAGAGCTGGCATCTCACTCTCATTGAATCTTCTTTATCATGCCAGGATTAGCAGGAAAAAGCAAAAAATTTCAGAATTGCACCTTGCAATGTGGAGATATTACTGTTTATGCATTTACAATATTCATTGATTTTTGCCATTGAAAAACGTCCAGAAATGTTTGAAGCTACTGACTGAATGAAAGGAGCTGGCATCTCACTCTCTTTGAAACTTCTTTGTCATGCTAGGATTAGCAGGAAAAAGCAAAAAATTTCAGAATTGCACCTTGCAATGCGGAGAAATTACTGTTTGTGCATTTACAATATTCATTGATTTTTGCCATTGAAAAACATCATGTTATTCATATACCAGAAATGTTTGAAGCTACTGACTGAATGAAAAGAGCTGGCATCTCACTCTCTTTGAATCTTCTTTATCATGCTAAGAGGAGCAGGAAAAAGCAAAAAATTTCAGAATTGCACCTTGCAATGTGGAGATATTACTGTTTGTGCATTTACAATATTCATTGATTTTTGCCATTGAAAAACGTCCAGAAATGTTTGAAGCTACTGACTGAATGAAAGGAGCTGGCATCTCACTCTCTTTGAATCTTCTTTATCATGCTAGGATTAGCAGGAAAAAGCAAAAAATTTCAGAATTGCACCTTGCAATGCGGAGAAATTACTGTTTGTGCATTTACAATATTCATTGATTTTTGCCATTGAAAAACATCATGTTATTCATATACCAGAAATGTTTGAAGCTACTGACTGAATGAAAAGAGCTGGCATCTCACTCTCTTTGAATATTCTTTATCATGCTAAGAGGAGCAGGAAAAAGCAAAAAATTTCAGAATTGCACCTTGCAATGTGGAGATATTACTGTTTGTGCATTTACAATATTCATTGATTTTTGCCATTGAAAAACGTCCAGAAATGTTTAAAGCTACTGACTGAATGAAAGGAGCTGGCATCTCACTCTCTTTGAATCTTCTTTATCATGCTAGGATTAGCAGGAAAAAGCAAAAAATTTCAGAATTGCACCTTGCAATGCGGAGAAATTACTGTTTCTGCATTTACAATATTCATTGATTTTTGCCATTGAAAAACATCATGTTATTCATATACCAGAAATGTTTGAAGCTACTGACTGAATGAAAAGAGCTGGCATCTCACTCTCTTTGAATCTTCTTTATCATGCCAGGATTAGCAGGAAAAAGCAAAAAATTTCAGAATTGCACCTTGCAATGTGGAGATATTACTGTTTGTGCATTTACAATATTCATTGATTTTTGCCATTGTTGATTTTTGCCATTGAAAAACGTCCAGAAATGTTTGAAGCTACTGACTGAATGAAAGGAGCTGGCATCTCACTCTCTTTGAATCTTCTTTATCATGCTAGGATTAGCAGGAAAAAGCAAAAAATTTCAGAATTGCACCTTGCAATGCGGAGAAATTACTGTTTGTGCATTTACAATATTCATTGATTTTTGCCATTGAAAAACATCATGTTATTCATATACCAGAAATGTTTGAAGCTACCTACTGAATGAAAAGAGCTGGCATCTCACTCTCTTTGAATCTTCTTTATCATGCTAAGAGGAGCAGGAAAAAGCAAAAAATTTCAGAATTGCACCTTGCAATGTGGAGATATTACTGTTTGTGCATTTACAATATTCATTGATTTTTGCCATTGAAAAACGTCCAGAAATGTTTGAAGCTACTGATGAATGAAAGGAGCTGGCATCTCACTCTCTTTGAATCTTCTTTATCATGCTAGGATTAGCAGGAAAAAGCAAAAAATTTCAGAATTGCACCTTGCAATGCGGAGAAATTACTGTTTGTGCATTTACAATATTCATTGATTTTTGCCATTGAAAAACATCATGTTATTCATATACCAGAAATGTTTGAAGCTACTGACTGAATGAAAAGAGCTGGCATCTCACTCTCTTTGAATCTTATTTATCATACTAAGAGGAGCAGGAAAAAGCAAAAAATTTCAGAATTGCACCTTGCAATGTGGAGATATTACTGTTTGTGCATTTACAATATTCATTGATTTTTGCCATTGAAAAACGTCCAGAAATGTTTGAAGCTACTGACTGAATGAAAGGAGCTGGCATCTCACTCTCTTTGAATCTTCTTTATCATGCTAGGATTAGCAGGAAAAAGCAAAAAATTTCAGAATTGCACCTTGCAATGCGGAGAAATTAGTTTGTGCATTTACAATATTCATTGATTTTTGCCATTGAAAAACATCGTTATTCATATACCAGAAATGTTTGAAGCTACTGACTGAATGAAAAGAGCTGGCATCTCACTCTCATTGAATCTTCTTTATCATGCCAGGATTAGCAGGAAAAAGAAAAAATTTCAGAATTGCACCTTGCAATGTGGAGATATTACTGTTTGTGCATTTACAATATTCATTGATTTTTGCCATTGAAAACGTCCAGAAATGTTTGAAGCTACTGACTGAATGAAAGGAGCTGGCATCTCACTCTCTTTGAAACTTCTTTATCATGCTAGGATTAGCAGGAAAAAGCAAAAAATTTCAGAATTGCACCTTGCAATGCGGAGAAATTACTGTTTGTGCATTTACAATATTCATTGATTTTTGCCATTGAAAAACATCATGTTATTCATATACCAGAAATGTTTGAAGCTACTGACTGAATGAAAAGAGCTGGCATCTCACTCTCTTTGAATCTTCTTTATCATGCTAAGAGGAGCAGGAAAAAGCAAAAAATTTCAGAATTGCACCTTGCAATGTGGAGATATTACTGTTTGTGCATTTACAATATTCATTGATTTTTGCCATTGAAAAACGTCCAGAAATGTTTGAAGCTACTGACTGAATGAAAGGAGCTGGCATCTCACTCTCTTTGAATCTTCTTTATCATGCTAGGATTAGCAGGAAAAAGCAAAAAATTTCAGAATTGCACCTTGCAATGCGGAGAAATTACTGTTTGTGCATTTACAATATTCATTGATTTTTGCCATTGAAAAACATCATGTTATTCATATACCAGAAATGTGTGAAGCTACTGACTGAATGAAAAGAGCTGGCATCTCACTCTCTTTGAATCTTCTTTATCATGCCAGGATTAGCAGGAAAAAGCAAAAAATTTCAGAATTGCACCTTGCAATGTGGAGATATTACTGTTTGTGCATTTACAATATTCATTGATTTTTGCCATTGAAAAACGTCCAGAAATGTTTGAAGCTACTGACTGAATGAAAGGAGCTGGCATCTCACTCTCTTTGAATCTTCTTTATCATGCTAGGATTAGCAGGAAAAAGCAAAAAATTTCAGAATTGCACCTTGCAATGTGGAGATATTACTGTTTGTGCATTTACAATATTCATTGATTTTTGCCATTGATAAACCATGTTATTCATATACCAGAAATGTTTGAAGCTACTGACTGAATGAAAAGAGCTGGCATCTCACTCTCTTTGAATCTTCTTTATCATGCTAAGAGGAGCAGGAAAAAGCAAAAAATTTCAGAATTGCACCTTGCAATGTGGAGATATTACTGTTTGTGCATTTACAATATTCATTGATTTTTGCCATTGAAAAACGTCCAGAAATGTTTGAAGCTACTGACTGAATGAAAGGAGCTGGCATCTCACTCTCTTTGAATCTTCTTTATCATGCTAGGATTAGCAGGAAAAAGCAAAAAATTTCAGAATTGCACCTTGCAATGCGGAGAAATTAGTTTTTGCATTTACAATATTCATTGATTTTTGCCATTGAAAAACATCGTTATTCATATACCAGAAATGTTTGAAGCTACTGACTGAATGAAAAGAGCTGGCATCTCACTCTCTTTGAATCTTCTTTATCATGCCAGGATTAGCAGGAAAAAGCAAAAAATTTCATAATTGCACCTTGCAATGTGGAGATATTACTGTTTGTGCATTTACAATATTCATTGATTTTTGCCATTGAAAAACGTCCAGAAATGTTTGAAGCTACTGACTGAATGAAAGGAGCTGGCATCTCACTCTCTTTGAATCTTCTTTATCATGCTAGGATTAGCAGGAAAAAGCAAAAAATTTCAGAATTGCACCTTGCAATGCGGAGAAATTAGTTTGTGCATTTACAATATTCATTGATTTTTGCCATTGAAAAACATCGTTATTCATATACCAGAAATGTTTGAAGCTACTGACTGAATGAAAAGAGCTGGCATCTCACTCTCTTTGAATCTTCTTTATCATGCCAGGATTAGCAGGAAAAAGCAAAAAATTTCAGAATTGCACCTTGCAATGTGGAGATATTACTGTTTGTGCATTTACAATATTCATTGATTTTTGCCATTGAAAAACGTCCAGAAATGTTTGAAGCTACTGACTGAATGAAAGGAGCTGGCATCTCACTCTCTTTGAATCTTCTTTATCATGCTAGGATTAGCAGGAAAAAGCAAAAAATTTCAGAATTGCACCTTGCAATGCGGAGAAATTACTGTTTGTGCATTTACAATATTCATTGATTTTTGCCATTGAAAAACATCATGTTATTCATATACCAGAAATGTTTGAAGCTACTGACTGAATGAAAAGAGCTGGCATCTCACTCTCTTTGAATCTTCTTTATCATGCTAAGAGGAGCAGGAAAAAGCAAAAAATTTCAGAATTGCACCTTGCAATGTGGAGATATTACTGTTTGTGCATTTACAATATTCATTGATTTTTGCCATTGAAAAACGTCCAGAAATGTTTGAAGCTACTGACTGAATGAAAGGAGCTGGCATCTCACTCTCTTTGAGTCTTCTTTATCATGCTAGGATTAGCAGGAAAAAGCAAAAAATTTCAGAATTGCACCTTGCAATGCGGAGAAATTACTGTTTGTGCATTTACAATATTCATTGATTTTTGCCATTGAAAAACATCATGTTATTCATATACCAGAAATGTTTGAAGCTACTGACTGAATGAAAAGAGCTGGCATCTCACTCTCTTTGAATCTTCTTTATCATGCCAGGATTAGCAGGAAAAAGCAAAAAATTTCAGAATTGCACCTTGCAATGTGGAGATATTACTGTTTGTGCATTTACAATATTCATTGATTTTTGCCATTGTTGATTTTTGCCATTGAAAAACGTCCAGAAATGTTTGAAGCTACTGACTGAATGAAAGGAGCTGGCATCTCACTCTCTTTGAATCTTCTTTATCATGCTAGGATTAGCAGGAAAAAGCAAAAAATTTCAGAATTGCACCTTGCAATGCGGAGAAATTACTGTTTGTGCATTTACAATATTCATTGATTTTTGCCATTGAAAAACATCATGTTATTCATATACCAGAAATGTTTGAAGCTACTGACTGAATGAAAAGAGCTGGCATCTCACTCTCTTTGAATCTTCTTTATCATGCTAAGAGGAGCAGGAAAAAGCAAAACATTTCAGAATTGCACCTTGCAATGTGGAGATATTACTGTTTGTGCATTTACAATATTCATTGATTTTTGCCATTGAAAAACGTCCAGAAATGTTTGAAGCTACAGACTGAATGAAAGGAGCTGGCATCTCACTCTCTTTGAATCTTCTTTATCATGCTAGGATTAGCAGGAAAAAGCAAAAAATTTCAGAATTGCACCTTGCAATGCGGAGAAATTACTGTTTGTGCATTTACAATATTCATTGATTTTTGCCATTGAAAAACATCATGTTATTCATATACCAGAAATGTTTGAAGCTACTGACTGAATGAAAAGAGCTGGCATCTTACTCTCTTTGAATCTTCTTTATCATGCCAGGATTAGCAGGAAAAAGCAAAAAATTTCAGAATTGCACCTTGCAATGTGGAGATATTACTGTTTGTGCATTTACAATATTCATTGATTTTTGCCATTGAAAAACGTCCAGAAATGTTTGAAGCTACTGACTGAATGAAAGGAGCTGGCATCTCACTCTCTTTGAATCTTCTTTATCATGCTAGGATTAGCAGGAAAAAGCAAAAAATTTCAGAATTGCACCTTGCAATGCGGAGAAATTACTGTTTGTGCATTTACAATATTCATTGATTTTTGCCATTGAAAAACATCATGTTATTCATATACCAGAAATGTTTGAAGCTACTGACTGAATGAAAAGAGCTGGCATCTCACTCTCTTTGAATCTTCTTTATCATGCTAAGAGGAGCAGGAAAAAGCAAAAAATTTCAGAATTGCACCTTGCAATGTGGAGATATTACTGTTTGTGCATTTACAATATTCATTGATTTTTGCCATTTTAAACGTCCAGAAATGTTTGAAGCTACTGACTGAATGAAAGGAGCTGGCTTCTCACTCTCTTTGAATCTTCTTTATCATGCTAGGATTAGCAGGAAAAAGAAAAAAATTTCAGAATTGCACCTTGCAATGCGGAGAAATTACTGTTTGTGCATTTACAATATTCATTGATTTTTGCCATTGAAAAACATCATGTTATTCATATACCAGAAATGTTTGAAGCTACTGACTGAATGAAAAGAGCTGGCATCTCACTCTCTTTGAATCTTCTTTATCATGCCAGGATTAGCAGGAAAAAGCAAAAAATTTCCGAATTGCACCTTGCAATGTGGAGATATTACTGTTTGTGCATTTACAATATTCATTGATTTTTGCCATTGTTGATTTTTGCCATTTAAAAACGTCCAGAAATGTTTGCAGCTACTGACTGAATGAAAGGAGCTGGCATCTCACTCTCTTTGAATCTTCTTTATCATGCTAGGATTAGCAGGAAAAAGCCAAAAATTTCAGAATTGCACCTTGCAATGCGGAGAAATTACTGTTTGTGCATTTACAATATTCATTGATTTTTGCCATTGAAAAACATCATGTTATTCATATACCAGAAATGTTTGAAGCTACTGACTGAATGAAAAGAGCTGGCATCTCACTCTCTTTGAATCTTCTTTATCATGCTAAGAGGAGCAGGAAAAAGCAAAAAATTTCAGAATTGCACCTTGCAATGTGGAGATATTACTGTTTGTGCATTTACAATATTCATTGATTTTTGCCATTGAAAAACATCCAGAAATGTTTGAAGCTACTGACTGAATGAAAGGAGCTGGCATCTCACTCTCTTTGAATCTTCTTTATCATGCTAGGATTAGCAGGCAAAAGCAAAAAATTTCAGAATTGCACCTTGCAATGCGGAGAAATTACTGTTTGTGCATTTACAATATTCATTGATTTTTGCCATTGAAAAACATCATGTTATTCATATACCAGAAATGTTTGAAGCTACTGACTGAATGAATAGAGCTGGCATCTCACTCTCTTTGAATCTTCTTTTTCATGCTAAGAGGAGCAGGAAAAAGCAAAAAATTTCAGAATTGCACCTTGCAATGTGGAGATATTACTGTTTGTGCATTTACAATATTCATTGATTTTTGCCATTGAAAAACGTCCAGAAATGTTTGAAGCTACTGACTGAATGAAAGGAGCTGGCATCTCACTCTCTTTGAATCTTCTTTATCATGCTAGGATTAGCAGGAAAAAGCTAAAAATTTCAGAATTTCACCTTGCAATGCGGAGAAATTACTGTTTGTGCATTTACAATATTCATTGATTTTTGCCATTGAAAAACATCATGTTATTCATATACCAGAAATGTTTGAAGCTACTGACTGAATGAAAAGAGCTGGCATCTCACTCTCTTTGAATCTTCTTTATCATGCCAGGATTAGCAGGAAAAAGCAAAAAATTTCAGAATTGCACCTTGCAATGTGGAGATATTACTGTTTGTGCATTTACAATATTCATTGATTTTTGCCATTGAAAAACGTCCAGAAATGTTTGAAGCTACTGACTGAATGAAAGGAGCTGGCATCTCACTCTCTTTGAATCTTCTTTATCATGCTAGGATTAGCAGGAAAAAGCAAAAAATTTCAGAATTGCACCTTGCAATGCGGAGAAATTACTGTTTGTGCATTTACAATATTCATTGATTTTTGCCATTGAAAAACATGATGTTATTCATATACCAGAAATGTTTGAAGCTACTGACTGAATGAAAAGAGCTGGCATCTCACTCTCTTTGAATCTTCTTTATCATGCTAAGAGGAGCAGGAAAAAGCAAAAAATTTCAGAATTGCACCTTGCAATGTGGAGATATTACTGTTTGTGCATTTACAATATTCATTGATTTTTGCCATTGAAAAACGTCCAGAAATGTTTGAAGCTACTGACTGAATGAAAGGAGCTGGCATCTCACTCTCTTTGAATCTTCTTTATCATGCTAGGATTAGCAGGAAAAAGCAAAAAATTTCAGAATTGCACCTTACAATGCGGAGAAATTACTGTTTGTGCATTTACAATATTCATTGATTTTTGCCATTGAAAAACATCATGTTATTCATATACCAGAAATGTTTGAAGCTACTGACTGAATGAAAAGAGCTGGCATCTCACTCTCTTTGAATCTTCTTTATCATGCCAGGATTAGCAGGAAAAAGCAAAAAATTTCAGAATTGCACCTTGCAATGTGGAGATATTACTGTTTGTGCATTTACAATATTCATTGATTTTTGCCATTGAAAAACGTCCAGAAATGTTTGAAGCTACTGACTGAATGAAAGGAGCTGGCATCTCACTCTCTTTGAATCTTCTTTATCATGCTAGGATTAGCAGGAAAAAGCAAAAAATTTCAGAATTGCACCTTGCAATGCGGAGAAATTACTGTTTGTGCATTTACAATATTCATTGATTTTTGCCATTGAAAAACATCATGTTATTCATATACCAGAAATGTTTGAAGCTACTGACTGAATGAAAAGAGCTGGCATCTCACTCTCTTTGAATCTTCTTTATCATGCTAAGAGGAGCAGGAAAAAGCAAAAAATTTCAGAATTGCACCTTGCAATGCGGAGAAATTACTGTTTGTGCATTTACAATATTCATTGATTTTTGCCATTGAAAAACATCATGTTATTCATATACCAGAAATGTTTGAAGCTACTGACTGAATGAAAAGAGCTGGCATCTCACTCTCTTTGAATCTTCTTTATCATGCTAAGAGGAGCAGGAAAAAGCAAAAAATTTCAGAATTGCACCTTGCAATGTGGAGATATTACTGTTTGTGCATTTACAATATTCATTGATTTTTGCCATTGAAAAACGTCCAGAAATGTTTGAAGCTACTGACTGAATGAAAGGAGCTGGCATCTCACTCTCTTTGAGTCTTCTTTATCATGCTAGGATTAGCAGGAAAAAGCAAAAAATTTCAGAATTGCACCTTGCAATGCGGAGAAATTACTGTTTGTGCATTTACAATATTCATTGATTTTTGCCATTGAAAAACATCATGTTATTCATATACCAGAAATGTTTGAAGCTACTGACTGAATGAAAAGAGCTGGCATCTCACTCTCTTTGAATCTTCTTTATCATGCCAGGATTAGCAGGAAAAAGCAAAAAATTTCAGAATTGCACCTTGCAATGTGGAGATATTACTGTTTGTGCATTTACAATATTCATTGATTTTTGCCATTGTTGATTTTTGCCATTGAAAAACGTCCAGAAATGTTTGAAGCTACTGACTGAATGAAAGGAGCTGGCATCTCACTCTCTTTGAATCTTCTTTATCATGCTAGGATTAGCAGGAAAAAGCAAAAAATTTCAGAATTGCACCTTGCAATGCGGAGAAATTACTGTTTGTGCATTTACAATATTCATTGATTTTTGCCATTGAAAAACATCATGTTATTCATATACCAGAAATGTTTGAAGCTACTGACTGAATGAAAAGAGCTGGCATCTCACTCTCTTTGAATCTTCTTTATCATGCTAAGAGGAGCAGGAAAAAGCAAAAAATTTCAGAATTGCACCTTGCAATGTGGAGATATTACTGTTTGTGCATTTACAATATTCATTGATTTTTGCCATTGAAAAACGTCCAGAAATGTTTGAAGCTACTGACTGAATGAAAGGAGCTGGCATCTCACTCTCTTTGAATCTTCTTTATCATGCTAGGATTAGCAGGAAAAAGCAAAAAATTTCAGAATTGCACCTTGCAATGCGGAGAAATTACTGTTTGTGCATTTACAATATTCATTGATTTTTGCCATTGAAAAACATCATGTTATTCATATACCAGAAATGTTTGAAGCTACTGACTCAATGAAAAGAGCTGGCATCTCACTCTCTTTGAATCTTCTTTATCATGCCAGGATTAGCAGGAAAAAGCAAAAAATTTCAGAATTGCACCTTGCAATGTGGAGATATTACTGTTTGTGCATTTACAATATTCATTGATTTTTGCCATTGAAAAACGTCCAGAAATGTTTGAAGCTACTGACTGAATGAAAGGAGCTGGCATCTCACTCTCTTTGAATCTTCTTTATCATGCTAGGATTAGCAGGAAAAAGCAAAAAATTTCAGAATTGCACCTTGCAATGCGGAGAAATTACTGTTTGTGCATTTACAATATTCATTGATTTTTGCCATTGAAAAACATCATGTTATTCATATACCAGAAATGTTTGAAGCTACTGACTGAATGAAAAGAGCTGGCATCTCACTCTCTTTGAATCTTCTTTATCATGCTAAGAGGAGCAGGAAAAAACAAAAAATTTCAGAATTGCACCTTGCAATGTGGAGATATTACTGTTTGTGCATTTACAATATTCATTGATTTTTGCCATTGAAAAACGTCCAGAAATGTTTGAAGCTACTGACTGAATGAAAGGAGCTGGCTTCTCACTCTCTTTGAATCTTCTTTATCATGCTAGGATTAGCAGGAAAAAGCAAAAAAATTCAGAATTGCACCTTGCAATGCGGAGAAATTACTGTTTGTGCATTTACAATATTCATTGATTTTTGCCATTGAAAAACATCATGTTATTCATATACCAGAAATGTTTGAAGCTACTGACTGAATGAAAAGAGCTGGCATCTCACTCTCTTTGAATCTTCTTTATCATGCCAGGATTAGCAGGAAAAAGCAAAAAATTTCAGAATTGCACCTTGCAATGTGGAGATATTACTGTTTGTGCATTTACAATATTCATTGATTTTTGCCATTGTTGATTTTTGCCATTGAAAAACGTCCAGAAATGTTTGCAGCTACTGACTGAATGAAAGGAGCTGGCATCTCACTCTCTTTGAATCTTCTTTATCATGCTAGGATTAGCAGGAAAAAGCCAAAAATTTCAGAATTGCACCTTGCAATGCGGAGAAATTACTGTTTGTGCATTTACAATATTCATTGATTTTTGCCATTGAAAAACATCATGTTATTCATATACCAGAAATGTTTGAAGCTACTGACTGAATGAAAAGAGCTGGCATCTCACTCTCTTTGAATCTTCTTTATCATGCTAAGAGGAGCAGGAAAAAGCAAAAAATTTCAGAATTGCACCTTGCAATGTGGAGATATTACTGTTTGTGCATTTACAATATTCATTGATTTTTGCCATTGAAAAACGTCCAGAAATGTTTGAAGCTACTGACTGAATGAAAGGAGCTGGCATCTCACTCTCTTTGAATCTTCTTTATCATGCTAGGATTAGCAGGAAAAAGCAAAAAATTTCAGAATTGCACCTTGCAATGCGGAGAAATTACTGTTTGTGCATTTACAATATTCATTGATTTTTGCCATTGAAAAACATCATGTTATTCATATACCAGAAATGTTTGAAGCTACTGACTGAATGAAAAGAGCTGGCATCTCACTCTCTTTGAGTCTTCTTTTTCATGCTAAGAGGAGCAGGAAAAAGCAAAAAATTTCAGAATTGCACATTGCAATGTGGAGATATTACTGTTTGTGCATTTACAATATTCATTGATATTTGCCATTGAAAAACGTCCAGAAATGTTTGAAGCTACTGACTGAATGAAAGGAGCTGGCATCTCACTCTCTTTGAATCTTCTTTATCATGCTAGGATTAGCAGGAAAAAGCAAAAAATTTCAGAATTGCACCTTGCAATGCGGAGAAATTACTGTTTGTGCATTTACAATATTCATTGATTTTTGCCATTGAAAAACATCATGTTATTCATATACCAGAAATGTTTGAAGCTACTGACTGAATGAAAAGAGCTGGCATCTCACTCTGTTTGAATCTTCTTTATCATGCCAGGATTAGCAGGAAAAAGCAAAAAATTTCAGAATTGCACGTTGCAATGTGGAGATATTACTGTTTGTGCATTTACAATATTCATTGATTTTTGCCATTGAAAAACGTCCAGAAATGTTTGAAGCTACTGACTGAATGAAAGGAGCTGGCATCTCACTCTCTTTGAATCTTCTTTATCATGCTAGGATTAGCAGGAAAAAGCAAAAAATTTCAGAATTGCACCTTGCAATGCGGAGAAATTACTGTTTGTGCATTTACAATATTCATTGATTTTTGCCATTGAAAAACATCATGTTATTCATATACCAGAAATGTTTGAAGCTACTGACTGAATGAAAAGAGCTGGCATCTCACTCTCTTTGAATCTTCTTTATCATGCCAGGATTAGCAGGAAAAAGCAAAAAATTTCAGAATTGCACCTTGCAATGTGGAGATATTACTGTTTGTGCATTTACAATATTCATTGATTTTTGCCATTGAAAAACGTCCAGAAATGTTTGAAGCTACTGACTGAATGAAAGGAGCTGGCATCTCACTCTTTGAATCTTCTTTATCATGCTAGGATTAGCAGGAAAAAGCAAAAAATTTCAGAATTGCACCTTGCAATGCGGAGAAATTACTGTTTGTGCATTTACAATATTCATTGATTTTTGCCATTGAAAAACATCATGTTATTCATATACCAGAAATGTTTGAAGCTACTGACTGAATGAAAAGAGCTGGCATCTCACTCTCTTTGAATCTTCTTTATCATGCTAAGAGGAGCAGGAAAAAGCAAAAAATTTCAGAATTGCACCTTGCAATGTGGAGATATTACTGTTTGTGCATTTACAATATTCATTGATTTTTGCCATTGAAAAACGTCCAGAAATGTTTGAAGCTACTGACTGAATGAAAGGAGCTGGCATCTCACTCTCTTTGAATCTTCTTTATCATGCTAGGATTAGCAGGAAAAAGCAAAAAATTTCAGAATTGCACCTTGCAATGCGGAGAAATTACTGTTTGTGCATTTACAATATTCATTGATTTTTGCCATTGAAAAACATCATGTTATTCATATACCAGAAATGTTTGAAGCTACTGACTGAATGAAAAGAGCTGGCATCTCACTCTCTTTGAATCTTCTTTATCATGCCAAGGTTAGCAGGAAAAAGCAAAAAATTTCAGAATTGCACCTTGCAATGTGGAGATATTACTGTTTGTGCATTTACAATATTCATTGATTTTTGCCATTGAAAAACGTCCAGAAATGTTTGAAGCTACTGACTGAATGAAAGGAGCTGGCATCTCACTCTCTTTGAATCTTCTTTATCATGCTAGGATTAGCAGGAAAAAGCAAAAAATTTCAGAATTGCACCTTGCAATGCGGAGAAATTACTATTTGTGCATTTACAGTATTCATTGATTTTTGCCATTGAAAAACATCATGTTATTCATATACCAGAAATGTTTGAAGCTACTGACTGAATGAAAAGAGCTGGCATCTCACTCTCTTTGAATCTTTATCATGCTAAGAGGAGCAGGAAAAAGCAAAAAATTTCAGAATTGCACCTTGCAATGTGGAGATATTACTGTTTGTGCATTTACAATATTCATTGATTTTTGCCATTGAAAAACGTCCAGAAATGTTTGAAGCTACTGACTGAATGAAAGGAGCTGGCATCTCACTCTCTTTGAATCTTCTTTATCATGCTAGGATTAGCAGGAAAAAGCAAAAAATTTCAGAATTGCACCTTGCAATGCGGAGAAATTACTGTTTGTGCATTTACAATATTCATTGATTTTTGCCATTGAAAAACATCATGTTATTCATATACCAGAAATGTTTGAAGCTACTGACTGAATGAAAAGAGCTGGCATCTCACTCTCTTTGAATCTTCTTTATCATGCTAAGAGGAGCAGGAAAAAGCAAAAAAATTCAGAATTGCACCTTGCAATGTGGAGATATTACTGTTTGTGCATTTACAATATTCATTGATTTTTGCCATTGAAAAACGTCCAGAAATGTTTGAAGCTACTGACTGAATGAAAGGAGCTGGCATCTCACTCTCTTTGAATCTTCTTTATCATGCTAGGGTTAGCAGGAAAAAGCAAAAAATTTCAGAATTGCACCTTGCAATGCGGAGAAATTACTGTTTGTGGATTTACAATATTCATTGATTTTTGCCATTGAAAAACATCATGTTATTCATATACCAGAAATGTTTGAAGCTACTGACTGAATGAAAAGAGCTGGCATCTCACTCTCTTTGAATCTTTATCATGCTAAGAGGAGCAGGAAAAAGCAAAAAATTTCAGAATTGCACCTTGCAATGTGGAGATATTACTGTTTGTGCATTTACAATATTCATTGATTTTTGCCATTGAAAAACATCCAGAAATGTTTGAAGCTACTGACTGAATGAAAGGAGCTGGCATCTCACTCTCTTTGAATCTTCTTTATCATGCTAGGATTAGCAGGAAAAAGCAAAAAATTTCAGAATTGCACCTTGCAATGCGGAGAAATTAATGTTTGTGCATTTACAATATTCATTGATTTTTGCCATTGAAAAACATCATGTTATTCATATACCAGAAATGTTTGAAGCTACTGACTGAATGAAAAGAGCTGGCATCTCACTCTCTTTGAATCTTCTTTATCATGCTAAGAGGAGCAGGAAAAAGCAAAAAAATTTCAGAATTGCACCTTGCAATGTGGAGATATTACTGTTTGTGCATTTACAAAATTCATTGATTTTTGCCATTGAAAAACGTCCAGAAATGTTTGAAGCTACTGACTGAATGAAAGGAGCTGGCATCTCACTCTCTTTGAATCTTCTTTATCATGCTAGGATTAGCAGGAAAAAGTAAAAAATTTCAGAATTGCACCTTGCAATGCGGAGAAATTACTGTTTGTGCATTTACAATATTCATTGATTTTTGCCATTGAAAAACATCATGTTATTCATATACCAGAAATGTTTGAAGCTACTGACTGAATGAAAAGAGCTGGCATCTCACTCTCTTTGAATCTTCTTTATCATGCTAAGAGGAGCAGGAAAAAGCAAAAAATTTCAGAATTGCACGTTGCAATGTGGAGATATTACTGTTTGTGCATTTACAATATTCATTGATTTTTGCCATTGAAAAACGTCCAGAAATGTTTGAAGCTACTGACTGAATGAAAGGAGCTGGCATCTCACTCTCTTTGAATCTTCTTTCTCATGCTAGGATTAGCAGGAAAAAGCAAAAAATTTCAGAATTGCACCTTGCAATGCGGAGAAATTACTGTTTGTGCATTTACAATATTCATTGATTTTTGCCATTGAAAAACATCATGTTATTCATATACCAGAAATGTTTGAAGCTACTGACTGAATGAAAAGAGCTGGCATCTCACTCTCTTTGAATCTTCTTTATCATGCTAAGAGGAGCAGGAAAAAGCAAAAAATTTCAGAATTGCACCTTGCAATGTGGAGATATTACTGTTTGTGCATTTACAATATTCATTGATTTTTGCCATTGAAAAACGTCCAGAAATGTTTGAAGCTACTGACTGAATGAAAGGAGCTGGCATCTCACTCTCTTTGAATCTTCTTTATCATGCTAGGATTAGCAGGAAAAAGCAAAAAATTTCAGAATTGCACCTTGCAATGCGGAGAAATTACTGTTTGTGCATTTACAATATTCATTGATTTTTGCCATTGAAAAACATCATGTTATTCATATACCAGAAATGTTTGAAGCTACTGACTGAATGAAAAGAGCTGGCATCTCACTCTCTTTGAATCTTCTTTATCATGCCAGGATTAGCAGGAAAAAGCAAAAAATTTCAGAATTGCACCTTGCAATGTGGAGATATTACTGTTTGTGCATTTATAATATTCATTGATTTTTGCCATTGAAAAACGTCCAGAAATGTTTGAAGCTACTGACTGAATGAAAGGAGCTGGCATCTCACTCTCTTTGAATCTTCTTTATCATGCTAGGATTAGCAGGAAAAAGCAAAAAATTTCAGAATTGCACCTTGCAATGCGGAGAAATTACTGTTTGTGCATTTACAATATTCATTGATTTTTGCCATTGAAAAACATCATGTTATTCATATACCAGAAATGTTTGAAGCTACTGACTGAATGAAAAGAGCTGGCATCTCACTCTCTTTGAATCTTCTTTATCATGCCAGGATTAGCAGGAAAAAGCAAAAAATTTCAGAATTGCACCTTGCAATGTGGAGATATTACTGTTTGTGCATTTATAATATTCATTGATTTTTGCCATTGAAAAACGTCCAGAAATGTTTGAAGCTACTGACTGAATGAAAGGAGCTGGCATCTCACTCTCTTTGAATCTTCTTTATCATGCTAGGATTAGCAGGAAAAAGCAAAAAATTTCAGAATTGCACCTTGCAATGCGGAGAAATTACTGTTTGTGCATTTACAATATTCATTGATTTTTGCCATTGAAAAACGTCCAGAAATGTTTGAAGCTACTGACTGAATGAAAGGAGCTGGCATCTCACTCTCTTTGAATCTTCTTTATCATGCTAGGATTAGCAGGAAAAAGCAAAAAATTTCAGAATTGCACCTTGCAATGCGGAGAAATTACTGTTTGTGCATTTACAATATTCATTGATTTTTGCCATTGAAAAACATCATGTTATTCATATACCAGAAATGTTTGAAGCTACTGACTGAATGAAAAGAGCTGGCATCTCACTCTCTTTGAATCTTCTTTATCATGCTAAGAGGAGCAGGAAAAAGCAAAAAATTTCAGAATTGCACCTTGCAATGTGGAGATATTACTGTTTGTGCATTTACAATATTCATTGATTTTTGCCATTGAAAAACGTCCAGAAATGTTTGAAGCTACTGACTGAATGAAAGGAGCTGGCATCTCACTCTCTTTGAATCTTCTTTATCATGCTAGGATTAGCAGGAAAAAGCAAAAAATTTCAGAATTGCACCTTGCAATGCGGAGAAATTACTGTTTGTGCATTTACAATATTCATTGATTTTTGCCATTGAAAAACATCATGTTATTCATATACCAGAAATGTTTGAAGCTACTGACTGAATGAAAAGAGCTGGCATCTCACTCTCTTTGAATCTTCTTTATCATGCCAGGATTAGCAGGAAAAAGCAAAAAATTTCAGAATTGCACCTTGCAATGTGGAGATATTACTGTTTGTGCATTTATAATATTCATTGATTTTTGCCATTGAAAAACGTCCAGAAATGTTTGAAGCTACTGACTGAATGAAAGGAGCTGGCATCTCACTCTCTTTGAATCTTCTTTATCATGCTAGGATTAGCAGGAAAAAGCAAAAAATTTCAGAATTGCACCTTGCAATGCGGAGAAATTACTGTTTGTGCATTTACAATATTCATTGATTTTTGCCATTGAAAAACATCATGTTATTCATATACCAGTAATGTTTGAAGCTACTGACTGAATGAAAAGAGCTGGCATCTCACTCTCTTTGAATCTTCTTTATCATGCTAAGAGGAGCAGGAAAAAGCAAAAAATTCAGAATTGCACCTTGCAATGTGGAGATATTACTGTTTGTGCATTTACAATATTCATTGATTTTTGCCATTGAAAAACGTCCAGAAATGTTTGAAGCTACTGACTGAATGA
Source organism: Phyllobates terribilis (assembly GCF_046119375.1). NCBI lineage: Eukaryota > Metazoa > Chordata > Amphibia > Anura > Dendrobatidae > Phyllobates > Phyllobates terribilis. Next base: position 3,564,344 of record NW_027362909.1, on the reverse strand, counting down.
AAGGAGCTGGCATCTCACTCTCTTTGAATCTTCTTTATCATGCTAGGATTAGCAGGAAAAAGCAAAAAATTTCAGAATTGCACCTTGCAATGCGGAGAAATTACTGTTTGTGCATTTACAATATTCATTGATTTTTGCCATTGAAAAACATCATGTTATTCATATACCAGAAATGTTTGAAGCTACTGACTGAATGAAAAGAGCTGGCATCTCACTCTCTTTGCATCTTCTTTATCATGCTAAGAGGAGCAGGAAAAAGCAAAAAATTTCAGAATTGCACGTTGCAATGTGGAGATATTACTGTTTGTGCATTTACAATATTCATTGATTTTTGCCATTGAAAAACGTCCAGAAATGTTTGAAGCTACTGACTGAATGAAAGGAGCTGGCATCTCACTCTCTTTGAATCTTCTTTATCATGCTAGGATTAGCAGGAAAAAGCAAAAAATTTCAGAATTGCACCTTGCAATGCGGAGAAATTACTGTTTGTGCATTTACAATATTCATTGATTTTTGCCATTGAAAAACATCATGTTATTCATATACCAGAAATGTTTGAAGCTACTGACTGAATGAAAAGAGCTGGCATCTCACTCTCTTTGAATCTTCTTTATCATGCCAGGATTAGCAGGAAAAAGCAAAAAATTTCAGAATTGCACCTTGCAATGTGGAGATATTACTGTTTGTGCATTTACAATATTCATTGATTTTTGCCATTGAAAAACGTCCAGAAATGTTTGAAGCTACTGACTGAATGAAAGGAGCTGGCATCTCACTCTCTTTGAATCTTCTTTATCATGCTAGGATTAGCAGGAAAAAGCAAAAAATTTCAGAATTGCACCTTGCAATGCAGAGAAATTACTGTTTGTGCATTTACAATATTCATTGATTTTTGCCATTGAAAAACATCATGTTATTCATATACCAGAAATGTTTGAAGCTACTGACTGAATGAAAAGAGCTGGCATCTCACTCTCTTTGAATCTTCTTTATCATGCTAAGAGGAGCAGGAAAAAGCAAAATATTTCAGAATTGCACCTTGCAATGTGGAGATATTACTGTTTGTGCATTTACAATATTCATTGATTTTTGCCATTGAAAAACATCCAGAAATGTTTGAAGCTACTGACTGAATGAAAGGAGCTGGCATCTCACTCTCTTTGAATCTTCTTTATCATGCTATGATTAGCAGGAAAAAGCAAAAAATTTCAGAATTGCACCTTGCAATGCGGAGAAATTACTGTTTGTGCATTTACAATATTCATTGATTTTTGCCATTGAAAAACATCATGTTATTCATATACCAGAAATGTTTGAAGCTACTGACTGAATGAAAAGAGCTGGCATCTCACTCTCTTTGAATCTTCTTTATCATGCCAGGATTAGCAGGAAAAAGCAAAAAATTTCAGAATTGCACCTTGCAATGTGGAGATATTACTGTTTGTGCATTTACAATATTCATTGATTTTTGCCATTGAAAAACGTCCAGAAATGTTTGAAGCTACTGACTGAATGAAAGGAGCTGGCATCTCACTCTCTTTGAATCTTCTTTATCATGCTAGGAGTAGCAGGAAAAAGCAAAAAATTTCAGAATTGCACCTTGCAATGCAGAGAAATTACTGTTTGTGCATTTACAATATTCATTGATTTTTGCCATTGAAAAACATCATGTTATTCATATACCAGAAATGTTTGAAGCTACTGACTGAATGAAAAGAGCTGGCATCTCACTCTCTTTGAATCTTCTTTATCATGCTAAGAGGAGCAGGAAAAAGCAAAATATTTCAGAATTGCACCTTGCAATGTGGAGATATTACTGTTTGTGCATTTACAATATTCATTGATTTTTGCCATTGAAAAACGTCCAGAAATGTTTGAAGCTACTGACTGAATGAAAGGAGCTGGCATCTCACTCTCTTTGAATCTTCTTTATCATGCTAGGATTAGCAGGAAAAAGCAAAAAAATTCAGAATTGCACCTTGCAATGCGGAGTAATTACTGTTTGTGCATTTACAATATTCATTGATTTTTGCCATTGAAAAACATCATGTTATTCATATACCAGAAATGTTTGAAGCTACTGACTGAATGAAAAGAGCTGGCATCTCACTCTCTTTGAATCTTCTTTATCATGCTAAGAGGAGCAGGAAAAAGCAAAAAATTTCAGAATTGCACCTTGCAATGTGGAGATATTACTGTTTGTGCATTTACAATATTCATTGATTTTTGCCATTGAAAAATGTCCAGAAATGTTTGAAGCTACTGACTGAATGAAAGGAGCTGGCATCTCAATCTCTTTGAATCTTCTTTATCATGCTAGGATTAGCAGGAAAAAGCAAAAAATTCAGAATTGCACCTTGCAATGCGGAGAAATTACTGTTTGTGCATTTACAATATTCATTGATTTTTGCCATTGAAAAACATCATGTTATTCATATACCAGAAATGTTTGAAGCTACTGACTGAATGAAAAGAGCTGGCATCTCACTCTCTTCGAATCTTCTTTATCATGCTAAGAGGAGCAGGAAAAAGCAAAAAATTTCAGAATTGAACGTTGCAATGTGGAGATATTACTGTTTGTGCATTTACAATATTCATTGATTTTTGCCATTGAAAAACGTCCAGAAATGTTTGAAGCTACTGACTGAATGAAAGGAGCTGGCATCTCACTCTCTTTGAATCTTCTTTATCATGCTAGGATTAGCAGGAAAAAGCAAAAAATTTCAGAATTGCACCTTGCAATGCGGAGAAATTACTGTTTGTGCATTTACAATATTCATTGATTTTTGCCATTGAAAAACATCATGTTATTCATATACCAGAAATGTTTGAAGCTACTGACTGAATGAAAAGAGCTGGCATCTCACTCTCTTTGAATCTTCTTTATCATGCCAGGATTAGCAGGAAAAAGCAAAAAATTTCAGAATTGCACCTTGCAATTTGGAGATATTACTGTTTGTGCATTTACAATATTCATTGATTTTTGCCATTGAAAAACATCCAGAAATGTTTGAAGCTACTGACTGAATGAAAGGAGCTGGCATCTCACTCTCTTTGAATCTTCTTTATCATGCTAGGATTAGCAGGAAAAAGCAAAAAATTTCAGAATTGCACCTTGCAATATGGAGTTATTACTGTTTGTGCATTTACAATATTCATTGATTTTTGCCATTGAAAAATGTCCTTAAATATTTGAAGCTACTGACTGAATGAAAGGAGCTGGCATCTCACTCTCTTTGAATCTTCTTTATCATGCTAGGATTAGCAGGAAAAAGCAAAAAATTTCATAATTGCACCTTGCAATGCGGAGAAATTACTGTTTGTGCATTTACAATATTCATTGATTTTTGCCATTGAAAAACATCATGTTATTCATATACCAGAAATGTTTGAAGCTACTGACTGAATGAAAAGAGCTGGCATCTCACTCTCTTTGAATCTTCTTTATCATGCTAAGAGGAGCAGGAAAAAGCAAAAAATTTCAGAATTGAACGTTGCAATGTGGAGATATTACTGTTTGTGCATTTACAATATTCATTGATTTTTTGCCATTGAAAAACGTCCAGAAATGTTTGAAGCTACTGACTGAATGAAAGGAGCTGGCATCTCACTCTCTTTGAATCTTCTTTATCATGCTAGGATTAGCAGGAAAAAGCAAAAAATTTCAGAATTGCACCTTGCAATGCGGAGAAATTACTGTTTGTGCATTTACAATATTCATTGATTTTTGCCATTGAAAAACATCATGTTATTCATATACCAGAAATGTTTGAAGCTACTGACTGAATGAAAAGAGCTGGCATCTCACTCTCTTTGAATCTTCTTTATCATGCCAGGATTAGCAGGAAAAAGCAAAAAATTTCAGAATTGCACCTTGCAATGTGGAGATATTACTGTTTGTGCATTTACAATATTCATTGATTTTTGCCATTGAAAAACGTCCAGAAATGTTTGAAGCTACTGACTGAATGAAAGGAGCTGGCATCTCACTCTCTTTGAATCTTCTTTATCATGCTAGGATTAGCAGGAAAAAGCAAAAAATTTCAGAATTGCACCTTGCAATGCGGAGAAATTACTGTTTGTGCATTTACAATATTCATTGATTTTTGCCATTGAAAAACATCATGTTATTCATATACCAGAAATGTTTGAAGCTACTGACTGAATGAAAAGAGCTGGCATCTCACTCTCTTTGCATCTTCTTTATCATGCTAAGAGGAGCAGGAAAAAGCAAAAAATTTCAGAATTGCACGTTGCAATGTGGAGATATTACTGTTTGTGCATTTACAATATTCATTGATTTTTGCCATTGAAAAACGTCCAGAAATGTTTGAAGCTACTGACTGAATGAAAGGAGCTGGCATCTCACTCTCTTTGAATCTTCTTTATCATGCTAGGATTAGCAGGAAAAAGCAAAAAATTTCAGAATTGCACCTTGCAATGCGGAGAAATTACTGTTTGTGCATTTACAATATTCATTGATTTTTGCCATTGAAAAACATCATGTTATTCATATACCAGAAATGTTTGAAGCTACTGACTGAATGAAAAGAGCTGGCATCTCACTCTCTTTGAATCTTCTTTATCATGCCAGGATTAGCAGGAAAAAGCAAAAAATTTCAGAATTGCACCTTGCAATGTGGAGATATTACTGTTTGTGCATTTACAATATTCATTGATTTTTGCCATTGAAAAACGTCCAGAAATGTTTGAAGCTACTGACTGAATGAAAGGAGCTGGCATCTCACTCTCTTTGAATCTTCTTTATCATGCTAGGATTAGCAGGAAAAAGCAAAAAATTTCAGAATTGCACCTTGCAATGCAGAGAAATTACTGTTTGTGCATTTACAATATTCATTGATTTTTGCCATTGAAAAACATCATGTTATTCATATACCAGAAATGTTTGAAGCTACTGACTGAATGAAAAGAGCTGGCATCTCACTCTCTTTGAATCTTCTTTATCATGCTAAGAGGAGCAGGAAAAAGCAAAATATTTCAGAATTGCACCTTGCAATGTGGAGATATTACTGTTTGTGCATTTACAATATTCATTGATTTTTGCCATTGAAAAACATCCAGAAATGTTTGAAGCTACTGACTGAATGAAAGGAGCTGGCATCTCACTCTCTTTGAATCTTCTTTATCATGCTATGATTAGCAGGAAAAAGCAAAAAATTTCAGAATTGCACCTTGCAATGCGGAGAAATTACTGTTTGTGCATTTACAATATTCATTGATTTTTGCCATTGAAAAACATCATGTTATTCATATACCAGAAATGTTTGAAGCTACTGACTGAATGAAAAGAGCTGGCATCTCACTCTCTTTGAATCTTCTTTATCATGCCAGGATTAGCAGGAAAAAGCAAAAAATTTCAGAATTGCACCTTGCAATGTGGAGATATTACTGTTTGTGCATTTACAATATTCATTGATTTTTGCCATTGAAAAACGTCCAGAAATGTTTGAAGCTACTGACTGAATGAAAGGAGCTGGCATCTCACTCTCTTTGAATCTTCTTTATCATGCTAGGATTAGCAGGAAAAAGCAAAAAATTTCAGAATTGCACCTTGCAATGCAGAGAAATTACTGTTTGTGCATTTACAATATTCATTGATTTTTGCCATTGAAAAACATCATGTTATTCATATACCAGAAATGTTTGAAGCTACTGACTGAATGAAAAGAGCTGGCATCTCACTCTCTTTGAATCTTCTTTATCATGCTAAGAGGAGCAGGAAAAAGCAAAATATTTCAGAATTGCACCTTGCAATGTGGAGATATTACTGTTTGTGCATTTACAATATTCATTGATTTTTGCCATTGAAAAACGTCCAGAAATGTTTGAAGCTACTGACTGAATGAAAGGAGCTGGCATCTCACTCTCTTTGAATCTTCTTTATCATGCTAGGATTAGCAGGAAAAAGCAAAAAAATTCAGAATTGCACCTTGCAATGCGGAGTAATTACTGTTTGTGCATTTACAATATTCATTGATTTTTGCCATTGAAAAACATCATGTTATTCATATACCAGAAATGTTTGAAGCTACTGACTGAATGAAAAGAGCTGGCATCTCACTCTCTTTGAATCTTCTTTATCATGCTAAGAGGAGCAGGAAAAAGCAAAAAATTTCAGAATTGCACCTTGCAATGTGGAGATATTACTGTTTGTGCATTTACAATATTCATTGATTTTTGCCATTGAAAAATGTCCAGAAATGTTTGAAGCTACTGACTGAATGAAAGGAGCTGGCATCTCAATCTCTTTGAATCTTCTTTATCATGCTAGGATTAGCAGGAAAAAGCAAAAAATTCAGAATTGCACCTTGCAATGCGGAGAAATTACTGTTTGTGCATTTACAATATTCATTGATTTTTGCCATTGAAAAACATCATGTTATTCATATACCAGAAATGTTTGAAGCTACTGACTGAATGAAAAGAGCTGGCATCTCACTCTCTTTGAATCTTCTTTATCATGCTAAGAGGAGCAGGAAAAAGCAAAAAATTCAGAATTGCACCTTGCAATGTGGAGATATTACTGTTTGTGCATTTACAATATTCATTGATTTTTGCCATTGAAAAACGTCCAGAAATGTTTGAAGCTACTGACTGAATGAAAGGAGCTGGCATCTCACTCTCTTTGAATCTTCTTTATCATGCTAGGATTAGCAGGAAAAAGCAAAAAATTTCAGAATTGCACCTTGCAATGCGGAGAAATTACTGTTTGTGCATTTACAATATTCATTGATTTTTGCCATTGAAAAACATCATGTTATTCATATACCAGAAATGTTTGAAGCTACTGACTGAATGAAAAGAGCTGGCATCTCACTCTCTTTGCATCTTCTTTATCATGCTAAGAGGAGCAGGAAAAAGCAAAAAATTTCAGAATTGCACGTTGCAATGTGGAGATATTACTGTTTGTGCATTTACAATATTCATTGATTTTTGCCATTGAAAAACGTCCAGAAATGTTTGAAGCTACTGACTGAATGAAAGGAGCTGGCATCTCACTCTCTTTGAATCTTCTTTATCATGCTAGGATTAGCAGGAAAAAGCAAAAAATTTCAGAATTGCACCTTGCAATGCGGAGAAATTACTGTTTGTGCATTTACAATATTCATTGATTTTTGCCATTGAAAAACATCATGTTATTCATATACCAGAAATGTTTGAAGCTACTGACTGAATGAAAAGAGCTGGCATCTCACTCTCTTTGAATCTTCTTTATCATGCCAGGATTAGCAGGAAAAAGCAAAAAATTTCAGAATTGCACCTTGCAATGTGGAGATATTACTGTTTGTGCATTTACAATATTCATTGATTTTTGCCATTGAAAAACGTCCAGAAATGTTTGAAGCTACTGACTGAATGAAAGGAGCTGGCATCTCACTCTCTTTGAATCTTCTTTATCATGCTAGGATTAGCAGGAAAAAGCAAAAAATTTCAGAATTGCACCTTGCAATGCAGAGAAATTACTGTTTGTGCATTTACAATATTCATTGATTTTTGCCATTGAAAAACATCATGTTATTCATATACCAGAAATGTTTGAAGCTACTGACTGAATGAAAAGAGCTGGCATCTCACTCTCTTTGAATCTTCTTTATCATGCTAAGAGGAGCAGGAAAAAGCAAAATATTTCAGAATTGCACCTTGCAATGTGGAGATATTACTGTTTGTGCATTTACAATATTCATTGATTTTTGCCATTGAAAAACATCCAGAAATGTTTGAAGCTACTGACTGAATGAAAGGAGCTGGCATCTCACTCTCTTTGAATCTTCTTTATCATGCTATGATTAGCAGGAAAAAGCAAAAAATTTCAGAATTGCACCTTGCAATGCGGAGAAATTACTGTTTGTGCATTTACAATATTCATTGATTTTTGCCATTGAAAAACATCATGTTATTCATATACCAGAAATGTTTGAAGCTACTGACTGAATGAAAAGAGCTGGCATCTCACTCTCTTTGAATCTTCTTTATCATGCCAGGATTAGCAGGAAAAAGCAAAAAATTTCAGAATTGCACCTTGCAATGTGGAGATATTACTGTTTGTGCATTTACAATATTCATTGATTTTTGCCATTGAAAAACGTCCAGAAATGTTTGAAGCTACTGACTGAATGAAAGGAGCTGGCATCTCACTCTCTTTGAATCTTCTTTATCATGCTAGGATTAGCAGGAAAAAGCAAAAAATTTCAGAATTGCACCTTGCAATGCAGAGAAATTACTGTTTGTGCATTTACAATATTCATTGATTTTTGCCATTGAAAAACATCATGTTATTCATATACCAGAAATGTTTGAAGCTACTGACTGAATGAAAAGAGCTGGCATCTCACTCTCTTTGAATCTTCTTTATCATGCTAAGAGGAGCAGGAAAAAGCAAAATATTTCAGAATTGCACCTTGCAATGTGGAGATATTACTGTTTGTGCATTTACAATATTCATTGATTTTTGCCATTGAAAAACGTCCAGAAATGTTTGAAGCTACTGACTGAATGAAAGGAGCTGGCATCTCACTCTCTTTGAATCTTCTTTATCATGCTAGGATTAGCAGGAAAAAGCAAAAAAATTCAGAATTGCACCTTGCAATGCGGAGTAATTACTGTTTGTGCATTTACAATATTCATTGATTTTTGCCATTGAAAAACATCATGTTATTCATATACCAGAAATGTTTGAAGCTACTGACTGAATGAAAAGAGCTGGCATCTCACTCTCTTTGAATCTTCTTTATCATGCTAAGAGGAGCAGGAAAAAGCAAAAAATTTCAGAATTGCACCTTGCAATGTGGAGATATTACTGTTTGTGCATTTACAATATTCATTGATTTTTGCCATTGAAAAATGTCCAGAAATGTTTGAAGCTACTGACTGAATGAAAGGAGCTGGCATCTCAATCTCTTTGAATCTTCTTTATCATGCTAGGATTAGCAGGAAAAAGCAAAAAATTCAGAATTGCACCTTGCAATGCGGAGAAATTACTGTTTGTGCATTTACAATATTCATTGATTTTTGCCATTGAAAAACATCATGTTATTCATATACCAGAAATGTTTGAAGCTACTGACTGAATGAAAAGAGCTGGCATCTCACTCTCTTCGAATCTTCTTTATCATGCTAAGAGGAGCAGGAAAAAGCAAAAAATTTCAGAATTGAACGTTGCAATGTGGAGATATTACTGTTTGTGCATTTACAATATTCATTGATTTTTTGCCATTGAAAAACGTCCAGAAATGTTTGAAGCTACTGACTGAATGAAAGGAGCTGGCATCTCACTCTCTTTGAATCTTCTTTATCATGCTAGGATTAGCAGGAAAAAGCAAAAAATTTCAGAATTGCACCTTGCAATGCGGAGAAATTACTGTTTGTGCATTTACAATATTCATTGATTTTTGCCATTGAAAAACATCATGTTATTCATATACCAGAAATGTTTGAAGCTACTGACTGAATGAAAAGAGCTGGCATCTCACTCTCTTTGAATCTTCTTTATCATGCCAGGATTAGCAGGAAAAAGCAAAAAATTTCAGAATTGCACCTTGCAATGTGGAGATATTACTGTTTGTGCATTTACAATATTCATTGATTTTTGCCATTGAAAAACGTCCAGAAATGTTTGAAGCTACTGACTGAATGAAAGGAGCTGGCATCTCACTCTCTTTGAATCTTCTTTATCATGCTAGGATTAGCAGGAAAAAGCAAAAAATTTCAGAATTGCACCTTGCAATGTGGAGTTATTACTGTTTGTGCATTTACAATATTCATTGATTTTTGAAATTGAAAAATGTCCAGAAATATTTGAAGCTACTGACTGAATGAAAGGAGCTGGCATCTCACTCTCTTTGAATCTTCTTTATCATGCTAGGATTAGCAGGAAAAAGCAAAAAATTTCAGAATTGCACCTTGCAATGCGGAGAAATTACTGTTTGTGCATTTACAATATTCATTGATTTTTGCCATTGAAAAACATCATGTTATTCATATACCAGAAATGTTTGAAGCTACTGACTGAATGAAAAGAGCTGGCATCTCACTCTCTTTGAATCTTCTTTATCATGCTAAGAGGAGCAGGAAAAAGCAAAAAATTTCAGAATTGCACCTTGCAATGTGGAGATATTACTGTTTGTGCATTTACAATATTCATTGATTTTTGCCATTGAAAAACGTCCAGAAATGTTTGAAGCTACTGACTGAATGAAAGGAGCTGGCATCTCACTCTCTTTGAATCTTCTTTATCATGCTAGGATTAGCAGGAAAAAGCAAAAAATTTCAGAATTGCACCTTGCAATGCGGAGAAATTACTGTTTGTGCATTTACAATATTCATTGATTTTTGCCATTGAAAAACATCATGTTATTCATATACCAGAAATGTTTGAAGCTACTGACTGAATGAAAAGAGCTGGCATCTCACTCTCTTTGAATCTTTATCATGCTAAGAGGAGCAGGAAAAAGCAAAAAATTTCAGAATTGCACCTTGCAATGTAGAGATATTACTGTTTGTGCATTTACAATATTCATTGATTTTTGCCATTGAAAAACGTCCAGAAATGTTTGAAGCTACTGACTGAATGAAAGGAGCTGGCATCTCACTCTCTTTGAATCTTCTTTATCATGCTAGGATTAGCAGGAAAAAGCAAAAAATTTCAGAATTGCACCTTGCAATGCGGAGAAATTACTGTTTGTGCATTTACAATATTCATTGATTTTTGTCATTGAAAAACATCATGTTATTCATATACCAGAATTGTTTGAAGCTACTGACTGAATGAAAAGAGCTGGCATCTCACTCTCTTTGAATCTTCTTTATCATGCTAAGAGGAGCAGGAAAAAGCAAAAAATTTCAGAATTGCACGTTGCAATGTGGAGATATTACTGTTTGTGCATTTACAATATTCATTGATTTTTGCCATTGAAAAACGTCCAGAAATGTTTGAAGCTACTGACTGAATGAAAGGAGCTGGCATCTCACTCTCTTTGAATCTTCTTTATCATGCTAGGATTAGCAGGAAAAAGCAAAAAATTTCAGAATTGCACCTTGCAATGCGGAGAAATTACTGTTTGTGCATTTACAATATTCATTGATTTTTGCCATTGAAAAACATCATGTTATTCATATACCAGAAATGTTTGAAGCTACTGACTGAATGAAAAGAGCTGGCATCTCACTCTCTTTGAATCTTCTTTATCATGCTAAGAGGAGCAGGAAAAAGCAAAAAAATTCAGAATTGCACCTTGCAATGTGGAGATATTACTGTTTGTGCATTTACAATATTCATTGATTTTTGCCATTGAAAAACGTCCAGAAATGTTTGAAGCTACTGACTGAATGAAAGGAGCTGGCATCTCACTCTCTTTGAATCTTCTTTATCATGCTAGGATTAGCAGGAAAAAGCAAAAAATTTCAGAATTGCACCTTGCAATGCGGAGAAATTACTGTTTGTGCATTTACAATATTCATTGATTTTTGCCATTGAAAAACATCATGTTATTCATATACCAGAAATGTTTGAAGCTACTGACTGAATGAAAAGAGCTGGCATCTCACTCTCTTTGAATCTTCTTTATTATGCTAGGATTAGCAGGAAAAAGCAAAAAATTTCAGAATTGCACCTTGCAATGTGGAGATATTACTGTTTGTGCATTTACAATATTCATTGATTTTTGCCATTGAAAAACGTCCAGAAATGTTTGAAGCTACTGACTGAATGAAAGGAGCTGGCATCTCACTCTCTTTGAATCTTCTTTATCATGCCAGGATTAGCAGGAAAAAGCAAAAAATTTCAGAATTGAACCTTGCAATGTGGAGTTATTACTGTTTGTGCATTTACAATATTCATTGATTTTTGCCATTGAAAAATGTCCAGAAATGTTTGAAGCTACTGACTGAATGAAAGGAGCTGGCATCTCACTCTCTTTGAATCTTCTTTATCATGCTAGGATTAGCAGGAAAAAGCAAAAAATTTCAGAATTGCACCTTGCAATGCGGAGAAATTACTGTTTGTGCATTTACAATATTCATTGATTTTTGCCATTGAAAAACATCATGTTATTCATATACCAGAAATGTTTGAAGCTACTGACTGAATGAAAAGAGCTGGCATCTCACTCTCTTTGAATCTTCTTTATCATGCTAAGAGGAGCAGGAAAAAGCAAAAAATTTCAGAATTGCACCTTGCAATGTGGAGATATTACTGTTTGTGCATTTACAATATTCATTGATTTTTGCCATTGAAAAACGTCCAGAAATGTTTGAAGCTACTGACTGAATGAAAGGAGCTGGCATCTCACTCTCTTTGAATCTTCTTTATCATGCTAGGATTAGCAGGAAAAAGCAAAAAATTTCAGAATTGCACCTTGCAATGCGGAGAAATTACTGTTTGTGCATTTACAATATTCATTGATTTTTGCCATTGAAAAACATCATGTTATTCATATACCAGAAATGTTTGAAGCTACTGACTGAATGAAAAGAGCTGGCATCTCACTCTCTTTGAATCTTCTTTATCATGCTAAGAGGAGCAGGAAAAAGCAAAAAATTTCAGAATTGCACCTTGCAATGTGGAGATATTACTGTTTGTGCATTTACAATATTCATTGATTTTTGCCATTGAAAAACGTCCAGAAATGTTTGAAGCTACTGACTGAATGAAAGGAGCTGGCATCTCACTCTCTTTGAATCTTCTTTATCATGCTAGGATTAGCAGGAAAAAGCAAAAAATTTCAGAATTGCACCTTGCAATGCGGAGAGATTACTGTTTGTGCCTTTACAATATTCATTGATTTTTGCCATTGAAAAACATCATGTTATTCATATACCAGAAATGTTTGAAGCTACTGACTGAATGAAAAGAGCTGGCATCTCACTCTCTTTGAATCTTCTTTATCATGCTAAGAGGAGCAGGAAAAAGCAAAAAATTTCAGAATTGCACCTTGCAATGTGGAGATATTACTGTTTGTGCATTTACAATATTCATTGATTTTAGCCATTGAAAAACGTCCAGAAATGTTTGAAGCTACTGACTGAATGAAAGGAGCTGGCATCTCACTCTCTTTGAATCTTCTTTATCATGCTAGGATTAGCAGGAAAAAGCAAAATATTTCTGAATTGCACCTTGCAATGCGGAGAAATTACTGTTTGTGCATTTACAATATTCATTGATTTTTGCCATTGAAAAACATCATGTTATTCATATACCAGAAATGTTTTAAGCTACTGACTGAATGAAAAGAGCTGGCATCTCACTCTCTTTGAATCTTTATCATGCTAAGAGGAGCAGGAAAAAGCAAAAAATTTCAGAATTGCACCTTGCAATGTGGAGATATTACTGTTTGTGCATTTACAATATTCATTGATTTTTGCCATTGAAAAACGTCCAGAAATGTTTGAAGCTACTGACTGAATGAAAGGAGCTGGCATCTCACTCTCTTTGAATCTTCTTTATCATGCTAGGATTAGCAGGAAAAAGCAAAAAATTTCAGAATTGCACCTTGCAATGCGGAGAAATTACTGTTTGTGCATTTACAATATTCATTGATTTTTGCCATTGAAAAACATCATGTTATTCATATACCAGAAATGTTTGAAGCTACTGACTGAATGAAAAGAGCTGGCATCTCACTCTCTTTGAATCTTCTTTATCATGCTAAGAGGTGCAGGAAAAAGCAAAAAAATTCAGAATTGCACGTTGCAATGTGGAGATATTACTGTTTGTGCATTTACAATATTCATTGATTTTTGCCATTGAAAAACGTCCAGAAATGTTTGAAGCTACTGACTGAATGAAAGGAGCTGGCATCTCACTCTCTTTGAATCTTCTTTATCATGCTAGGATTAGCAGGAAAAAGCAAAAAATTTCAGAATTGCACCTTGCAATGCGGAGAAATTACTGTTTGTGCATTTACAATATTCATTGATTTTTGTCATTGAAAAACATCATGTTATTCATATACCAGAATTGTTTGAAGCTACTGACTGAATGAAAAGAGCTGGCATCTCACTCTCTTTGAATCTTCTTTATCATGCTAAGAGGAGCAGGAAAAAGCAAAAAATTTCAGAATTGCACGTTGCAATGTGGAGATATTACTGTTTGTGCATTTACAATATTCATTGATTTTTGCCATTGAAAAACGTCCAGAAATGTTTGAAGCTACTGACTGAATGAAAGGAGCTGGCATCTCACTGTCTTTGAATCTTCTTTATCATGCTAGGATTAGCAGGAAAAAGCAAAAAATTTCAGAATTGCACCTTGCAATGCGGAGAAATTACTGTTTGTGCATTTACAATTATCATTGATTTTTGCCATTGAAAAACATCATGTTATTCATATACCAGAAATGTTTGAAGCTACTGACTGAATGAAAAGAGCTGGCATCTCACTCTCTTTGAATCTTCTTTATCATGCTAAGAGGAGCAGGAAAAAGCAAAAAAATTCAGAATTGCACCTTGCAATGTGGAGATATTACTGTTTGTGCATTTACAATATTCATTGATTTTTGCCATTGAAAAACGTCCAGAAATGTTTGAAGCTACTGACTGAAAGAAAGGAGCTGGCATCTCACTCTCTTTGAATCTTCTTTATCATGCTAGGATTAGCAGGAAAAAGCAAAAAATTTCAGAATTGCACCTTGCAATGCGGAGATATTACTGTTTGTGCATTTACAATATTCATTGATTTTTGCCATTGAAAAATGTCCAGAAATGTTTGAAGCTACTGACTGAATGAAAGGAGCTGGCATCTCACTCTCTTTGAATCTTCTTTATCATGCTAGGATTAGCAGGAAAAAGCAAAAAATTTCAGAATTGCACCTTGCAATGCGGAGAAATTACTGTTTGTGCATTTACAATATTCATTGATTTTTGCCATTGAAAAACATCATGTTATTCATATACCAGAAATGTTTGAAGCTACTGACTGAATGAAAAGAGCTGGCATCTCACTCTCTTTGAATCTTCTTTATCATGCTAAGAGGAGCAGGAAAAAGCAAAAAATTTCAGAATTGCACTTTGCAATGTGGAGATATTACTGTTTGTGCATTTACAATATTCATTGATTTTTGCCATTGAAAAACGTCCAGAAATGTTTGAAGCTACTGACTGAATGAAAGGAGCTGGCATCTCACTCTCTTTGAATCTTCTTTATCATGCTAGGATTAGCAGGAAAAAGCAAAAAATTTCAGAATTGCACCTTGCAATGCGGAGAAATTACTGTTTGTGCATTTACAATATTCATTGATTTTTGCCATTGAAAAACATCATGTTATTCATATACCAGAAATGTTTGAAGCTACTGACTGAATGAAAAGAGCTGGCATCTCACTCTCTTTGAATCTTCTTTATCATGCTAAGAGGAGCAGGAAAAAGCAAAAAATTTCAGAATTGCACCTTGCAATGTGGAGATATTACTGTTTGTGCATTTACAATATTCATTGATTTTAGCCATTGAAAAACGTCCAGAAATGTTTGAAGCTACTGACTGAATGAAAGGAGCTGGCATCTCACTCTCTTTGAATCTTCTTTATCATGCTAGGATTAGCAGGAAAAAGCAAAAAATTTCAGAATTGCACCTTGCAATGCGGAGAAATTACTGTTTGTGCATTTACAATATTCATTGATTTTTGCCATTGAAAAACATCATGTTATTCATATACCAGAAATGTTTTAAGCTACTGACTGAATGAAAAGAGCTGGCATCTCACTCTCTTTGAATCTTTATCATGCTAAGAGGAGCAGGAAAAAGCAAAAAATTTCTGAATTGCACCTTGCAATGTGGAGATATTACTGTTTGTGCATTTACAATATTCATTGATTTTTGCCATTGAAAAACGTCCAGAAATGTTTGAAGCTACTGACTGAATGAAAGGAGCTGGCATCTCACTCTCTTTGAATCTTCTTTATCATGCTAGGATTAGCAGGAAAAAGCAAAAAATTTCAGAATTGCACCTTGCAATGCGGAGAAATTACTGTTTGTGCATTTACAATATTCATTGATTTTTGCCATTGAAAAACATCATGTTATTCATATACCAGAAATGTTTGAAGCTACTGACTGAATGAAAAGAGCTGGCATCTCACTCTCTTTGAATCTTCTTTATCATGCTAAGAGGTGCAGGAAAAAGCAAAAAAATTCAGAATTGCACGTTGCAATGTGGAGATATTACTGTTTGTGCATTTACAATATTCATTGATTTTTGCCATTGAAAAACGTCCAGAAATGTTTGAAGCTACTGACTGAATGAAAGGAGCTGGCATCTCACTCTCTTTGAATCTTCTTTATCATGCTAGGATTAGCAGGAAAAAGCAAAAAATTTCAGAATTGCACCTTGCAATGCGGAGAAATTACTGTTTATTCATTTACAATATTCATTGATTTTTGCCATTGAAAAACATCATGTTATTCATATACCAGAAATGTTTGAAGCTACTGACTGAATGAAAAGAGCTGGCATCTCACTCTCTTTGAATCTTCTTTATCATGCTAGGATTAGCAGGAAAAAGCAAAAAATTTCAGAATTGCACCATGCAATGTGGAGATATTACTGTTTGTGCATTTACAATATTCATTGATTTTTGCCATTGAAAAACGTCCAGAAATGTTTGAAGCTACTGACTGAATGAAAGGAGCTGGCATCTCACTCTCTTTGAATCTTCTTTATCATGCTAGGATTAGCAGGAAAAAGCAAAAAATTTCAGAATTGCACCTTGCAATGTGGAGTTATTACTGTTTGTGCATTTACAATATTCATTGATTTTTGCCATTGAAAAATGTCCAGAAATGTTTGAAGCTACTGACTGAATGAAAAGAGCTGGCATCTCACTCTCTTTGAATCTTCTTTATCATGCTAAGAGGAGCAGGAAAAAGCAAAAAATTTCAGAATTGCACCTTGCAATGTGGAGATATTACTGTTTGTGCATTTACAATATTCATTGATTTTTGCCATTGAAAAACGTCCAGAAATGTTTGAAGCTACTGACTGAATGAAAGGAGCTGGCATCTCACTCTCTTTGAATCTTCTTTATCATGCTAGGATTAGCAGGAAAAAGCAAAAAATTTCAGAATTGCACCTTGCAATGCGGAGAAATTACTGTTTGTGCATTTACAATATTCATTGATTTTTGCCATTGAAAAACATCATGTTATTCATATACCAGAAATGTTTGAAGCTACTGACTGAATGAAAAGAGCTGGCATCTCACTCTCTTTGAATCTTCTTTATCATGCTAAGAGGAGCAGGAAAAAGCAAAAAATTTCAGAATTGCACCTTGCAATGTGGAGTTATTACTGTTTGTGCATTTACAATATTCATTGATTTTTGCCATTGAAAAATGTCCAGAAATGTTTGAAGCTACTGACTGAATGAAAAAAGCTGGCATCTCACTCTCTTTGAATCTTCTTTATCATGCTAAGAGGAGCAGGAAAAAGCAAAAAATTTCAGAATTGCACCTTGCAATGTGGAGATATTACTGTTTGTGCATTTACAATATTCATTGATTTTTGCCATTGAAAAACGTCCAGAAATGTTTGAAGCTACTGACTGAATGAAAGGAGCTGGCATCTCACTCTCTTTGAATCTTCTTTATCATGCTAGGATTAGCAGGAAAAAGCAAAAAATTTCAGAATTGCACCTTGCAATGCGGAGAAATTACTGTTTGTGCATTTACAATATTCATTGATTTTTGCCATTGAAAAACATCATGTTATTCATATACCAGAAATGTTTGAAGCTACTGACTGAATGAAAAGAGCTGGCATCTCACTCTCTTTGAATCTTCTTTATCATGCTAAGAGGAGCAGGAAAAAGCAAAAAATTTCAGAATTGCACCTTGCAATGTGGAGATATTACTGTTTGTGCATTTACAATATTCATTGATTTTTGCCATTGAAAAACGTCCAGAAATGTTTGAAGCTACTGACTGAATGAAAGGAGCTGGCATCTCACTCTCTTTGAATCTTCTTTATCATGCTAGGATTAGCAGGAAAAAGCAAAAAATTTCAGAATTGCACCTTGCAATGCGGAGAAATTACTGTTTGTGCATTTACAATATTCATTGATTTTTGCCATTGAAAAACATCATGTTATTCATATACCAGAAATGTTTGAAGCTACTGACTGAATGAAAAAAGCTGGCATCTCACTCTCTTTGAATCTTCTTTATCATGCTAAGAGGTGCAGGAAAAAGCAAAAAAATTCAGAATTGCACGTTGCAATGTGGAGATATTACTGTTTGTGCATTTACAATATTCATTGATTTTTGCCATTGAAAAACGTCCAGAAATGTTTGAAGCTACTGACTGAATGAAAGGAGCTGGCATCTCACTCTCTTTGAATCTTCTTTATCATGCTAGGATTAGCAGGAAAAAGCAAAAAATTTCAGAATTGCACCTTGCAATGCGGAGAAATTACTGTTTGTGCATTTACAATATTCATTGATTTTTGCCATTGAAAAACATCATGTTATTCATATACCAGAAATGTTTGAAGCTACTGACTGAATGAAAAGAGCTGGCATCTCACTCTCTTTGAATCTTCTTTATCATGCTAGGATTAGCAGGAAAAAGCAAAAAATTTCAGAATTGCACCATGCAATGTGGAGATATTACTGTTTGTGCATTTACAATATTCATTGATTTTTGCCATTGAAAAACGTCCAGAAATGTTTGAAGCTACTGACTGAATGAAAGGAGCTGGCATCTCACTCTCTTTGAATCTTCTTTATCATGCTAGGATTAGCAGGAAAAAGCAAAAAATTTCAGAATTGCACCTTGCAATGTGGAGTTATTACTGTTTGTGCATTTACAATATTCATTGATTTTTGCCATTGAAAAATGTCCAGAAATGTTTGAAGCTACTGACTGAATGAAAAGAGCTGGCATCTCACTCTCTTTGAATCTTCTTTATCATGCTAAGAGGAGCAGGAAAAAGCAAAAAATTTCAGAATTGCACCTTGCAATGTGGAGATATTACTGTTTGTGCATTTACAATATTCATTGATTTTTGCCATTGAAAAACGTCCAGAAATGTTTGAAGCTACTGACTGAATGAAAGGAGCTGGCATCTCACTCTCTTTGAATCTTCTTTATCATGCTAGGATTAGCAGGAAAAAGCAAAAAATTTCAGAATTGCACCTTGCAATGCGGAGAAATTACTGTTTGTGCATTTACAATATTCATTGATTTTTGCCATTGAAAAACATCATGTTATTCATATACCAGAAATGTTTGAAGCTACTGACTGAATGAAAAGAGCTGGCATCTCACTCTCTTTGAATCTTCTTTATCATGCTAAGAGGAGCAGGAAAAAGCAAAAAATTTCAGAATTGCACCTTGCAATGTGGAGATATTACTGTTTGTGCATTTACAATATTCATTGATTTTTGCCATTGAAAAACGTCCAGAAATGTTTGAAGCTACTGACTGAATGAAAGGAGCTGGCATCTCACTCTCTTTGAATCTTCTTTATCATGCTAGGATTAGCAGGAAAAAGCAAAAAATTTCAGAATTGCACCTTGCAATGCGGAGAAATTACTGTTTGTGCATTTACAATATTCATTGATTTTTGCCATTGAAAAACATCATGTTATTCATATACCAGAAATGTTTGAAGCTACTGACTGAATGAAAAGAGCTGGCATCTCACTCTCTTTGAATCTTCTTTATCATGCTAAGAGGAGCAGGAAAAAGCAAAAAATTTCAGAATTGCACTTTGCAATGTGGAGATATTACTGTTTGTGCATTTACAATATTCATTGATTTTTGCCATTGAAAAACGTCCAGAAATGTTTGAAGCTACTGACTGAATGAAAGGAGCTGGCATCTCACTCTCTTTGAATCTTCTTTATCATGCTAGGATTATCAGGAAAAAGCAAAAAATTTCAGAATTGCACCTTGCAATGCGGAGAAATTACTGTTTGTGCATTTACAATATTCATTGATTTTTGCCATTGAAAAACATCATGTTATTCATATACCAGAAATGTTTGAAGCTACTGACTGAATGAAAAGAGCTGGCATCTCACTCTCTTTGAATCTTCTTTATCATGCTAAGAGGAGCAGGAAAAAGCAAAAAATTTCAGAATTGCACCTTGCAATGTGGAGATATTACTGTTTGTGCATTTACAATATTCATTGATTTTTGCCATTGAAAAACGTCCAGAAATGTTTGAAGCTACAGACTGAATGAAAGGAGCTGGCATCTCACTCTCTTTGAATCTTCTTTATCATGCTAGGATTAGCAGGAAAAAGCAAAAAAATTCAGAATTGCACCTTGCAATGCGGAGAAATTACTGTTTGTGCATTTACAATATTCATTGATTTTTGCCATTGAAAAACATCATGTTATTCATATACCAGAAATGTTTGAAGCTACTGACTGAATGAAAAGAGCTGGCATCTCACTCTCTTTGAATCTTCTTTATCATGCTAAGAGGTGCAGGAAAAAGCAAAAAAATTCAGAATTGCACGTTGCAATGTGGAGATATTACTGTTTGTGCATTTACAATATTCATTGATTTTTGCCATTGAAAAACGTCCAGAAATGTTTGAAGCTACTGACTGAATGAAAGGAGCTGGCATCTCACTCTCTTTGAATCTTCTTTATCATGCTAGGATTAGCAGGAAAAAGCAAAAAATTTCAGAATTGCACCTTGCAATGCGGAGAAATTACTGTTTGTGCATTTACAATATTCATTGATTTTTGCCATTGAAAAACATCATGTTATTCATATACCAGAAATGTTTGAAGCTACTGACTGAATGAAAAGAGCTGGCATCTCACTCTCTTTGAATCTTTATCATGCTAAGAGGAGCAGGAAAAAGCAAAAAATTTCAGAATTGCACCTTGCAATGTGGAGATATTACTGTTTGTGCATTTACAATATTCATTGATTTTTGCCATTGAAAAACGTCCAGAAATGTTTGAAGCTACTGACTGAATGAAAGGAGCTGGCATCTCACTCTCTTTGAATCTTCTTTATCATGCTAGGATTAGCAGGAAAAAGCAAAAAAATTCAGAATTGCACCTTGCAATGCGGAGAAATTACTGTTTGTGCATTTACAATATTCATTGATTTTTGCCATTGAAAAACATCATGTTATTCATATACCAGAAATGTTTGAAGCTACTGACTGAATGAAAAGAGCTGGCATCTCACTCTCTTTGAATCTTCTTTATCATGCTAAGAGGTGCAGGAAAAAGCAAAAAAATTCAGAATTGCACGTTGCAATGTGGAGATATTACTGTTTGTGCATTTACAATATTCATTGATTTTTGCCATTGAAAAACGTCCAGAAATGTTTGAAGCTACTGACTGAATGAAAGGAGCTGGCATCTCACTCTCTTTGAATCTTCTTTATCATGCTAGGATTAGCAGGAAAAAGCAAAAAATTTCAGAATTGCACCTTGCAATGCGGAGAAATTACTGTTTGTGCATTTACAATATTCATTGATTTTTGCCATTGAAAAACATCATGTTATTCATATACCAGAAATGTTTGAAGCTACTGACTGAATGAAAAGAGCTGGCATCTCACTCTCTTTGAATCTTTATCATGCTAAGAGGAGCAGGAAAAAGCAAAAAATTTCAGAATTGCACCTTGCAATGTGGAGATATTACTGTTTGTGCATTTACAATATTCATTGATTTTTGCCATTGAAAAACGTCCAGAAATGTTTGAAGCTACTGACTGAATGAAAGGAGCTGGCATCTCACTCTCTTTGAATCTTCTTTATCATGCTAGGATTAGCAGGAAAAAGCAAAAAAATTCAGAATTGCACCTTGCAATGCGGAGAAATTACTGTTTGTGCATTTACAATATTCATTGATTTTTGCCATTGAAAAACATCATGTTATTCATATACCAGAAATGTTTGAAGCTACTGACTGAATGAAAAGAGCTGGCATCTCACTCTCTTTGAATCTTCTTTATCATGCTAAGAGGTGCAGGAAAAAGCAAAAAAATTCAGAATTGCACGTTGCAATGTGGAGATATTACTGTTTGTGCATTTACAATATTCATTGATTTTTGCCATTGAAAAACGTCCAGAAATGTTTGAAGCTACTGACTGAATGAAAGGAGCTGGCATCTCACTCTCTTTGAATCTTCTTTATCATGCTAGGATTAGCAGGAAAAAGCAAAAAATTTCAGAATTGCACCTTGCAATGCGGAGAAATTACTGTTTGTGCATTTACAATATTCATTGATTTTTGCCATTGAAAAACATCATGTTATTCATATACCAGAAATGTTTGAAGCTACTGACTGAATGAAAAGAGCTGGCATCTCACTCTCTTTGAATCTTCTTTATCATGCTAGGATTAGCAGGAAAAAGCAAAAAATTTCAGAATTGCACCATGCAATGTGGAGATATTACTGTTTGTGCATTTACAATATTCATTGATTTTTGCCATTGAAAAACGTCCAGAAATGTTTGAAGCTACTGACTGAATGAAAGGAGCTGGCATCTCACTCTCTTTGAATCTTCTTTATCATGCTAGGATTAGCAGGAAAAAGCAAAAAATTTCAGAATTGCACCTTGCAATGTGGAGTTATTACTGTTTGTGCATTTACAATATTCATTGATTTTTGCCATTGAAAAATGTCCAGAAATGTTTGAAGCTACTGACTGAATGAAAAGAGCTGGCATCTCACTCTCTTTGAATCTTCTTTATCATGCTAAGAGGAGCAGGAAAAAGCAAAAAATTTCAGAATTGCACCTTGCAATGTGGAGATATTACTGTTTGTGCATTTACAATATTCATTGATTTTTGCCATTGAAAAACGTCCAGAAATGTTTGAAGCTACTGACTGAATGAAAGGAGCTGGCATCTCACTCTCTTTGAATCTTCTTTATCATGCTAGGATTAGCAGGAAAAAGCAAAAAATTTCAGAATTGCACCTTGCAATGCGGAGAAATTACTGTTTGTGCATTTACAATATTCATTGATTTTTGCCATTGAAAAACATCATGTTATTCATATACCAGAAATGTTTGAAGCTACTGACTGAATGAAAAGAGCTGGCATCTCACTCTCTTTGAATCTTCTTTATCATGCTAAGAGGAGCAGGAAAAAGCAAAAAATTTCAGAATTGCACGTTGCAATGTGGAGAAATTACTGTTTGTGCATTTACAATATTCATTGATTTTTGCCATTGAAAAACGTCCAGAAATGTTTGAAGCTACTGACTGAATGAAAGGAGCTGGCATCTCACTCTCTTTGAATCTTCTTTATCATGCTAGGATTAGCAGGAAAAAGCAAAAAATTTCAGAATTGCACCTTGCAATGCGGAGAAATTACTGTTTGTGCATTTACAATATTCATTGATTTTTGCCATTGAAAAACATCATGTTATTCATATACCAGAAATGTTTGAAGCTACTGACTGAATGAAAAGAGCTGGCATCTCACTCTCTTTGAATCTTCTTTATCATGCTAAGAGGAGCAGGAAAAAGCAAAAAATTTCAGAATTGCACCTTGCAATGTGGAGATATTACTGTTTGTGCATTTACAATATTCATTGATTTTAGCCATTGAAAAACATCCAGAAATGTTTGAAGCTACTGACTGAATGAAAGGAGCTGGCATCTCACTCTCTTTGAATCTTCTTTATCATGCTAGGATTAGCAGGAAAAAGCAAAAAATTTCAGAATTGCACCTTGCAATGCGGAGAAATTACTGTTTGTGCATTTACAATATTCATTGATTTTTGCCATTGAAAAACATCATGTTATTCATATACCAGAAATGTTTGAAGCTACTGACTGAATGAAAAGAGCTGGCATCTCACTCTCTTTGAATCTTCTTTATCATGCTAAGAGGTGCAGGAAAAAGCAAAAAAATTCAGAATTGCACGTTGCAATGTGGAGATATTACTGTTTGTGCATTTACAATATTCATTGATTTTTGCCATTGAAAAACGTCTAGAAACGTTTGAAGCTACTGACTGAATGAAAGGAGCTGGCATCTCACTCTCTTTGAATCTTCTTTATCATGCTAGGATTAGCAGGAAAAAGCAAAAAATTTCAGAATTGCACCTTGCAATGCGGAGAAATTACTGTTTGTGCATTTACAATATTCATTGATTTTTGCCATTGAAAAACATCATGTTATTCATATACCAGAAATGTTTGAAGCTACTGACTGAATGAAAAGAGCTGGCATCTCACTCTCTTTGAATCTTCTTTATCATGCTAGGATTAGCAGGAAAAAGCAAAAAATTTCCGAATTGCACCTTGCAATGTGGAGATATTACTGTTTGTGCATTTACAATATTCATTGATTTTTGCCATTGAAAAACGTCCAGAAATGTTTGAAGCTACTGACTGAATGAAAGGAGCTGGCATCTCACTCTCTTTGAATCTTCTTTATCATGATAGGATTAGCAGGAAAAAGCAAAAAATTTCAGAATTGCACCTTGCAATGTGGAGTTATTACTGTTTGTGCATTTACAATATTCATTGATTTTTGCCATTGAAAAATGTCCAGAAATGTTTGAAGCTACTGACTGAATGAAAAGAGCTGGCATCTCACTCTCTTTGAATCTTCTTTATCATGCTAAGAGGAGCAGGAAAAAGCAAAAAATTTCAGAATTGCACCTTGCAATGTGGAGATATTACTGTTTGTGCATTTACAATATTCATTGATTTTTGCCATTGAAAAACGTCCAGAAATGTTTGAAGCTACTGACTGAATGAAAGGAGCTGGCATCTCACTCTCTTTGAATCTTCTTTATCATGCTAGGATTAGCAGGAAAAAGCAAAAAATTTCAGAATTGCACCTTGCAATGCGGAGAAATTACTGTTTGTGCATTTACAATATTCATTGATTTTTGCCATTGAAAAACATCATGTTATTCATATACCAGAAATGTTTGAAGCTACTGACTGAATGAAAAGAGCTGGCATCTCACTCTCTTTGAATCTTCTTTATCATGCTAAGAGGAGCAGGAAAAAGCAAAAAATTTCAGAATTGCACCTTGCAATGTGGAGATATTACTGTTTGTGCATTTACAATATTCATTGATTTTTGCCATTGAAAAACGTCCAGAAATGTTTGAAGCTACTGACTGAATGAAAGGAGCTGGCATCTCACTCTCTTTGAATCTTCTTTATCATGCTAGGATTAGCAGGAAAAAGCAAAAAATTTCAGAATTGCACCTTGCAATGCGGAGAAATTACTGTTTGTGCATTTACAATATTCATTGATTTTTGCCATTGAAAAACATCATGTTATTCATATACCAGAAATGTTTGAAGCTACTGACTGAATTAAAAGAGCTGGCATCTCACTCTCTTTGAATCTTCTTTATCATGCTAAGAGGTGCAGGAAAAAGCAAAAAAATTCAGAATTGCACGTTGCAATGTGGAGATATTACTGTTTGTGCATTTACAATATTCATTGATTTTTGCCATTGAAAAACGTCCAGAAATGTTTGAAGCTACTGACTGAATGAAAGGAGCTGGCATCTCACTCTCTTTGAATCTTCTTTATCATGCTAGGATTAGCAGGAAAAAGCAAAAAATTTCAGAATTGCACCTTGCAATGCGGAGAAATTACTGTTTGTGCATTTACAATATTCATTGATTTTTGCCATTGAAAAACATCATGTTATTCATATACCAGAAATGTTTGAAGCTACTGTCTGAATGAAAAGAGCTGGCATCTCACTCTCTTTGAATCTTCTTTATCATGCTAGGATTAGCAGGAAAAAGCAAAAAATTTCAGAATTGCACCTTGCAATGTGGAGTTATTACTGTTTGTGCATTTACAATATTCATTGATTTTTGCCATTGAAAAATGTCCAGAAATGTTTGAAGCTACTGACTGAATGAAAAGAGCTGGCATCTCACTCTCTTTGAATCTTCTTTATCATGCTAAGAGGAGCAGGAAAAAGCAAAAAAATTCAGAATTGCACCTTGCAATGTGGAGATATTACTGTTTGTGCATTTACAATATTCATTGATTTTTGCCATTGAAAAACGTCCAGAAATGTTTGAAGCTACTGACTGAATGAAAGGAGCTGGCATCTCACTCTCTTTGAATCTTCTTTATCATGCTAGAATTAGCAGGAAAAAGCAAAAAATTTCAGAATTGCACCTTGCAATGCGGAGAAATTACTGTTTGTGCATTTACAATATTCATTGATTTTTGCCATTGAAAAACATCATGTTATTCATATACCAGAAATGTTTGAAGCTACTGACTGAATGAAAAGAGCTGGCATCTCACTCTCTTTGAATCTTCTTTATCATGCTAAGAGGAGCAGGAAAAAGCAAAAAATTTCAGAATTGCACGTTGCAATGTGGAGAAATTACTGTTTGTGCATTTACAATATTCATTGATTTTTGCCATTGAAAAACGTCCAGAAATGTTTGAAGCTACTGACTGAATGAAAGGAGCTGGCATCTCACTCTCTTTGAATCTTCTTTATCATGCTAGGATTAGCAGGAAAAAGCAAAAAATTTCAGAATTGCACCTTGCAATGCGGAGAAATTACTGTTTGTGCATTTACAATATTCATTGATTTTTGCCATTGAAAAACATCATGTTATTCATATACCAGAAATGTTTGAAGCTACTGACTGAATGAAAAGAGCTGGCATCTCACTCTCTTTGAATCTTCTTTATCATGCTAAGAGGAGCAGGAAAAAGCAAAAAATTTCAGAATTGCACCTTGCAATGTGGAGATATTACTGTTTGTGCATTTACAATATTCATTGATTTTAGCCATTGAAAAACATCCAGAAATGTTTGAAGCTACTGACTGAATGAAAGGAGCTGGCATCTCACTCTCTTTGAATCTTCTTTATCATGCTAGGATTAGCAGGAAAAAGCAAAAAATTTCAGAATTGCACCTTGCAATGCGGAGAAATTACTGTTTGTGCATTTACAATATTCATTGATTTTTGCCATTGAAAAACATCATGTTATTCATATACCAGAAATGTTTGAAGCTACTGACTGAATGAAAAGAGCTGGCATCTCACTCTCTTTGAATCTTCTTTATCATGCTAGGATTAGCAGGAAAAAGCAAAAAATTTCAGAATTGCACCATGCAATGTGGAGATATTACTGTTTGTGCATTTACAATATTCATTGATTTTTGCCATTGAAAAACGTCCAGAAATGTTTGAAGCTACTGACTGAATGAAAGGAGCTGGCATCTCACTCTCTTTGAATCTTCTTTATCATGCTAGGATTAGCAGGAAAAAGCAAAAAATTTCAGAATTGCACCTTGCAATGCGGAGAAATTACTGTTTGTGCATTTACAATATTCATTGATTTTTGCCATTGAAAAACATCATGTTATTCATATACCAGAAATGTTTGAAGCTACTGACTGAATGAAAAGAGCTGGCATCTCACTCTCTTTGAATCTTCTTTATCATGCTAAGAGGAGCAGGAAAAAGCAAAAAATTTCAGAATTGCACGTTGCAATGTGGAGAAATTACTGTTTGTGCATTTACAATATTCATTGATTTTTGCCATTGAAAAACGTCCAGAAATGTTTGAAGCTACTGACTGAATGAAAGGAGCTGGCATCTCACTCTCTTTGAATCTTCTTTATCATGCTAGGATTAGCAGGAAAAAGCAAAAAATTTCAGAATTGCACCTTGCAATGCGGAGAAATTACTGTTTGTGCATTTACAATATTCATTGATTTTTGCCATTGAAAAACATCATGTTATTCATATACCAGAAATGTTTGAAGCTACTGACTGAATGAAAAGAGCTGGCATCTCACTCTCTTTGAATCTTCTTTATCATGCTAAGAGGAGCAGGAAAAAGCAAAAAATTTCAGAATTGCACCTTGCAATGTGGAGATATTACTGTTTGTGCATTTACAATATTCATTGATTTTAGCCATTGAAAAACATCCAGAAATGTTTGAAGCTACTGACTGAATGAAAGGAGCTGGCATCTCACTCTCTTTGAATCTTCTTTATCATGCTAGGATTAGCAGGAAAAAGCAAAAAATTTCAGAATTGCACCTTGCAATGCGGAGAAATTACTGTTTGTGCATTTACAATATTCATTGATTTTTGCCATTGAAAAACATCATGTTATTCATATACCAGAAATGTTTGAAGCTACTGACTGAATGAAAAGAGCTGGCATCTCACTCTCTTTGAATCTTCTTTATCATGCTAGGATTAGCAGGAAAAAGCAAAAAATTTCAGAATTGCACCATGCAATGTGGAGATATTACTGTTTGTGCATTTACAATATTCATTGATTTTTGCCATTGAAAAACGTCCAGAAATGTTTGAAGCTACTGACTGAATGAAAGGAGCTGGCATCTCACTCTCTTTGAATCTTCTTTATCATGCTAGGATTAGCAGGAAAAAGCAAAAAATTTCAGAATTGCACCTTGCAATGTGGAGTTATTACTGTTTGTGCATTTACAATATTCATTGATTTTTGCCATTGAAAAATGTCCAGAAATGTTTGAAGCTACTGACTGAATGAAAAGAGCTGGCATCTCACTCTCTTTGAATCTTCTTTATCATGCTAAGAGGAGCAGGAAAAAGCAAAAAAATTCAGAATTGCACCTTGCAATGTGGAGATATTACTGTTTGTGCATTTACAATATTCATTGATTTTTGCCATTGAAAAACGTCCAGAAATGTTTGAAGCTACTGACTGAATGAAAGGAGCTGGCATCTCACTCTCTTTGAATCTTCTTTATCATGCTAGGATTAGCAGGAAAAAGCAAAAAATTTCAGAATTGCACCTTGCAATGCGGAGAAATTACTGTTTGTGCATTTACAATATTCATTGATTTTTGCCATTGAAAAACATCATGTTATTCATATACCAGAAATGTTTGAAGCTACTGACTGAATGAAAAGAGCTGGCATCTCACTCTCTTTGAATCTTCTTTATCATGCTAAGAGGAGCAGGAAAAAGCAAAAAATTTCAGAATTGCACGTTGCAATGTGGAGAAATTACTGTTTGTGCATTTACAATATTCATTGATTTTTGCCATTGAAAAACGTCCAGAAATGTTTGAAGCTACTGACTGAATGAAAGGAGCTGGCATCTCACTCTCTTTGAATCTTCTTTATCATGCTAGGATTAGCAGGAAAAAGCAAAAAATTTCAGAATTGCACCTTGCAATGCGGAGAAATTACTGTTTGTGCATTTACAATATTCATTGATTTTTGCCATTGAAAAACATCATGTTATTCATATACCAGAAATGTTTGAAGCTACTGACTGAATGAAAAGAGCTGGCATCTCACTCTCTTTGAATCTTCTTTATCATGCTAAGAGGAGCAGGAAAAAGCAAAAAATTTCAGAATTGCACCTTGCAATGTGGAGATATTACTGTTTGTGCATTTACAATATTCATTGATTTTAGCCATTGAAAAACATCCAGAAATGTTTGAAGCTACTGACTGAATGAAAGGAGCTGGCATCTCACTCTCTTTGAATCTTCTTTATCATGCTAGGATTAGCAGGAAAAAGCAAAAAATTTCAGAATTGCACCTTGCAATGCGGAGAAATTACTGTTTGTGCATTTACAATATTCATTGATTTTTGCCATTGAAAAACATCATGTTATTCATATACCAGAAATGTTTGAAGCTACTGACTGAATGAAAAGAGCTGGCATCTCACTCTCTTTGAATCTTCTTTATCATGCTAAGAGGTGCAGGAAAAAGCAAAAAAATTCAGAATTGCACGTTGCAATGTGGAGATATTACTGTTTGTGCATTTACAATATTCATTGATTTTTGCCATTGAAAAACGTCCAGAAACGTTTGAAGCTACTGACTGAATGAAAGGAGCTGGCATCTCACTCTCTTTGAATCTTCTTTATCATGCTAGGATTAGCAGGAAAAAGCAAAAAATTTCAGAATTGCACCTTGCAATGCGGAGAAATTACTGTTTGTGCATTTACAATATTCATTGATTTTTGCCATTGAAAAACATCATGTTATTCATATACCAGAAATGTTTGAAGCTACTGACTGAATGAAAAGAGCTGGCATCTCACTCTCTTTGAATCTTCTTTATCATGCTAGGATTAGCAGGAAAAAGCAAAAAATTTCAGAATTGCACCTTGCAATGTGGAGATATTACTGTTTGTGCA
Organism: Phyllobates terribilis; assembly: GCF_046119375.1. Lineage (NCBI taxonomy): Eukaryota > Metazoa > Chordata > Amphibia > Anura > Dendrobatidae > Phyllobates > Phyllobates terribilis. The sequence goes on along the minus strand of NW_027362909.1, from coordinate 3,534,229 downwards.
TTTACAATATTCATTGATTTTTGCCATTGAAAAACGTCCAGAAATGTTTGAAGCTACTGACTGAATGAAAGGAGCTGGCATCTCACTCTCTTTGAATCTTCTTTATCATGATAGGATTAGCAGGAAAAAGCAAAAAATTTCAGAATTGCACCTTGCAATGTGGAGTTATTACTGTTTGTGCATTTACAATATTCATTGATTTTTGCCATTGAAAAATGTCCAGAAATGTTTGAAGCTACTGACTGAATGAAAAGAGCTGGCATCTCACTCTCTTTGAATCTTCTTTATCATGCTAAGAGGAGCAGGAAAAAGCAAAAAATTTCAGAATTGCACCTTGCAATGTGGAGATATTACTGTTTGTGCATTTACAATATTCATTGATTTTTGCCATTGAAAAACGTCCAGAAATGTTTGAAGCTACTGACTGAATGAAAGGAGCTGGCATCTCACTCTCGTTGAATCTTCTTTATCATGCTAGGATTAGCAGGAAAAAGCAAAAAATTTCAGAATTGCACCTTGCAATGCGGAGAAATTACTGTTTGTGCATTTACAATATTCATTGATTTTTGCCATTGAAAAACATCATGTTATTCATATACCAGAAATGTTTGAAGCTACTGACTGAATGAAAAGAGCTGGCATCTCACTCTCTTTGAATCTTCTTTATTATGCTAGGATTAGCAGGAAAAAGCAAAAAATTTCAGAATTGCACCTTGCAATGTGGAGATATTACTGTTTGTGCATTTACAATATTCATTGATTTTTGCCATTGAAAAACGTCCAGAAATGTTTGAAGCTACTGACTGAATGAAAGGAGCTGGCATCTCACTCTCTTTGAATCTTCTTTATCATGCCAGGATTAGCAGGAAAAAGCAAAAAATTTCAGAATTGCACCTTGCAATGTGGAGTTATTACTGTTTGTGCATTTACAATATTCATTGATTTTTGCCATTGAAAAATGTCCAGAAATGTTTGAAGCTACTGACTGAATGAAAGGAGCTGGCATCTCACTCTCTTTGAATCTTCTTTATCATGCTAGGATTAGCAGGAAAAAGCAAAAAATTTCAGAATTGCACCTTGCAATGCGGAGAAATTACTGTTTGTGCATTTACAATATTCATTGATTTTTGCCATTGAAAAACATCATGTTATTCATATACCAGAAATGTTTGAAGCTACTGACTGAATGAAAAGAGCTGGCATCTCACTCTCTTTGAATCTTCTTTATCATGCTAAGAGGAGCAGGAAAAAGCAAAAAATTTCAGAATTGCACCTTGCAATGTGGAGATATTACTGTTTGTGCATTTACAATATTCATTGATTTTTGCCATTGAAAAACGTCCAGAAATGTTTGAAGCTACTGACTGAATGAAAGGAGCTGGCATCTCACTCTCTTTGAATCTTCTTTATCATGCTAGGATTAGCAGGAAAAAGCAAAAAATTTCAGAATTGCACCTTGCAATGCGGAGAAATTACTGTTTGTGCATTTACAATATTCATTGATTTTTGCCATTGAAAAACATCATGTTATTCATATACCAGAAATGTTTGAAGCTACTGACTGAATGAAAAGAGCTGGCATCTCACTCTCTTTGAATCTTCTTTATCATGCTAAGAGGAGCAGGAAAAAGCAAAAAATTTCAGAATTGCACCTTGCAATGTGGAGATATTACTGTTTGTGCATTTACAATATTCATTGATTTTAGCCATTGAAAAACGTCCAGAAATGTTTGAAGCTACTGACTGAATGAAAGGAGCTGGCATCTCACTCTCTTTGAATCTTCTTTATCATGCTAGGATTAGCAGGAAAAAGGAAAAAATTTCAGAATTGCACCTTGCAATGCGGAGAAATTACTGTTTGTGCATTTACAATATTCATTGATTTTTGCCATTGAAAAACATCATGTTATTCATATACCAGAAATGTTTTAAGCTACTGACTGAATGAAAAGAGCTGGCATCTCACTCTCTTTGAATCTTTATCATGCTAAGAGGAGCAGGAAAAAGCAAAAAATTTCAGAATTGCACCTTGCAATGTGGAGATATTACTGTTTGTGCATTTACAATATTCATTGATTTTTGCCATTGAAAAACGTCCAGAAATGTTTGAAGCTACTGACTGAATGAAAGGAGCTGGCATCTCACTCTCTTTGAATCTTCTTTATCATGCTAGGATTAGCAGGAAAAAGCAAAAAATTTCAGAATTGCACCTTGCAATGCGGAGAAATTACTGTTTGTGCATTTACAATATTCATTGATTTTTGCCATTGAAAAACATCATGTTATTCATATACCAGAAATGTTTGAAGCTACTGACTGAATGAAAAGAGCTGGCATCTCACTCTCTTTGAATCTTCTTTATCATGCTAAGAGGAGCAGGAAAAAGCAAAAAATTTCAGAATTGCACCTTGCAATGTGGAGATATTACTGTTTGTGCATTTACAATATTCATTGATTTTAGCCATTGAAAAACATCCAGAAATGTTTGAAGCTACTGACTGAATGAAAGGAACTGGCATCTCACTCTCTTTGAATCTTCTTTATCATGCTAGGATTAGCAGGAAAAAGCAAAAAATTTCAGAATTGCACCTTGCAATGCGGAGAAATTACTGTTTGTGCATTTACAATATTCATTGATTTTTGCCATTGAAAAACATCATGTTATTCATATACCAGAAATGTTTGAAGCTACTGACTGAATGAAAAGAGCTGGCATCTCACTCTCTTTGAATCTTCTTTATTATGCTAGGATTAGCAGGAAAAAGCAAAAAATTTCAGAATTGCACCTTGCAATGTGGAGATATTACTGTTTGTGCATTTACAATATTCATTGATTTTTGCCATTGAAAAACGTCCAGAAATGTTTGAAGCTACTGACTGAATGAAAGGAGCTGGCATCTCACTCTCTTTGAATCTTCTTTATCATGCCAGGATTAGCAGGAAAAAGCAAAAAATTTCAGAATTGCACCTTGCAATGTGGAGTTATTACTGTTTGTGCATTTACAATATTCATTGATTTTTGCCATTGAAAAATGTCCAGAAATGTTTGAAGCTACTGACTGAATGAAAGGAGCTGGCATCTCACTCTCTTTGAATCTTCTTTATCATGCTAGGATTAGCAGGAAAAAGCAAAAAATTTCAGAATTGCACCTTGCAATGCGGAGAAATTACTGTTTGTGCATTTACAATATTCATTGATTTTTGCCATTGAAAAACATCATGTTATTCATATACCAGAAATGTTTGAAGCTACTGACTGAATGAAAAGAGCTGGCATCTCACTCTCTTTGAATCTTCTTTATCATGCTAAGAGGAGCAGGAAAAAGCAAAAAATTTCAGAATTGCACCTTGCAATGTGGAGATATTACTGTTTGTGCATTTACAATATTCATTGATTTTTGCCATTGAAAAACGTCCAGAAATGTTTGAAGCTACTGACTGAATGAAAGGAGCTGGCATCTCACTCTCTTTGAATCTTCTTTATCATGCTAGGATTAGCAGGAAAAAGCAAAAAATTTCAGAATTGCACCTTGCAATGCGGAGAAATTACTGTTTGTGCATTTACAATATTCATTGATTTTTGCCATTGAAAAACATCATGTTATTCATATACCAGAAATGTTTGAAGCTACTGACTGAATGAAAAGAGCTGGCATCTCACTCTCTTTGAATCTTCTTTATCATGCTAAGAGGAGCAGGAAAAAGCAAAAAATTTCAGAATTGCACCTTGCAATGTGGAGATATTACTGTTTGTGCATTTACAATATTCATTGATTTTTGCCATTGAAAAACGTCCAGAAATGTTTGAAGCTACTGACTGAATGAAAGGAGCTGGCATCTCACTCTCTTTGAATCTTCTTTATCATGCTAGGATTAGCAGGAAAAAGCAAAAAATTTCAGAATTGCTCCTTGCAATGCGGAGAAATTACTGTTTGTGCATTTACAATATTCATTGATTTTTGCCATTGAAAAACATCATGTTATTCATATACCAGAAATGTTTGAAGCTACTGACTGAATGAAAAGAGCTGGCATCTCACTCTCTTTGAATCTTCTTTATCATGCTAGGATTAGCAGGAAAAAGCAAAAAATTTCAGAATTGAACCATGCAATGTGGAGATATTACTGTTTGTGCATTTACAATATTCATTGATTTTTGCCATTGAAAAACGTCCAGAAATGTTTGAAGCTACTGACTGAATGAAAGGAGCTGGCATCTCACTCTCTTTGAATCTTCTTTATCATGCTAGGATTAGCAGGAAAAAGCAAAAAATTTCAGAATTGCACCTTGCAATGTGGAGTTATTACTGTTTGTGCATTTACAATATTCATTGATTTTTGCCATTGAAAAATGTCCAGAAATGTTTGAAGCTACTGACTGAATGAAAAGAGCTGGCATCTCACTCTCTTTGAATCTTCTTTATCATGCTAAGAGGAGCAGGAAAAAGCAAAAAAATTCAGGATTGCACCTTGCAATGTGGAGATATTACTGTTTGTGCATTTACATTATTCATTGATTTTTGCCATTGAAAAACGTCCAGAAATGTTTGAAGCTACTGACTGAATGAAAGGAGCTGGCATCTCACTCTCTTTGAATCTTCTTTATCATGCTAGGATTAGCAGGAAAAAGCAAAAAATTTCATAATTGCACCTTGCAATGCGGAGAAATTACTGTTTGTGCATTTACAATATTCATTGATTTTTGCCATTGAAAAACATCATGTTATTCATATACCAGAAATGTTTGAAGCTACTGACTGAATGAAAAGAGCTGGCATCTCACTCTCTTTGAATCTTCTTTATCATGCTAAGAGGAGCAGGAAAAAGCAAAAAATTTCAGAATTGCACGTTGCAATGTGGAGAAATTACTGTTTGTGCATTTACAATATTCATTGATTTTTGCCATTGAAAAACGTCCAGAAATGTTTGAAGCTACTGACTGAATGAAAGGAGCTGGCATCTCACTCTCTTTGAATCTTCTTTATCATGCTAGGATTAGCAGGAAAAAGCAAAAAATTTCAGAATTGCACCTTGCAATGCGGAGAAATTACTGTTTGTGCATTTACAATATTCATTGATTTTTGCCATTGAAAAACATCATGTTATTCATATACCAGAAATTTTTGAAGCTACTGACTGAATGAAAAGAGCTGGCATCTCACTCCCTTTGAATCTTCTTTATCATGCTAAGAGGAGCAGGAAAAAGCAAAAAATTTCAGAATTGCACGTTGCAATGTGGAGATATTACTGTTTGTGCATTTACAATATTCATTGATTTTAGCCATTGAAAAACATCCAGAAATGTTTGAAGCTACTGACTGAATGAAAGGAGCTGGCATCTCACTCTCTTTGAATCTTCTTTATCATGCTAGGATTAGCAGGAAAAAGCAAAAAATTTCAGAATTGCACCTTGCAATGCTGAGAAATTACTGTTTGTGCATTTACTATATTCATTGATTTTTGCCATTGAAAAACATCATGTTATTCATATACCAGAAATGTTTGAAGCTACTGACTGAATGAAAAGAGCTGGCATCTCACTCTCTTTGAATCTTCTTTATCATGCTAAGAGGTGCAGGAAAAAGCAAAAAAATTCAGAATTGCACGTTGCAATGTGGAGATATTACTGTTTGTGCATTTACAATATTCATTGATTTTTGCCATTGAAAAACGTCCAGAAACGTTTGAAGCTACTGACTGAATGAAAGGAGCTGGCATCTCACTCTCTTTGAATCTTCTTTATCATGCTAGGATTAGCAGGAAAAAGCAAAAAATTTCAGAATTGCACCTTGCAATGCGGAGAAATTACTGTTTGTGCATTTACAATATTCATTGATTTTTGCCATTGAAAAACATCATGTTATTCATATACCAGAAATGTTTGAAGCTACTGACTGAATGAAAAGAGCTGGCATCTCACTCTCTTTGAATCTTCTTTATCATGCTAGGATTAGCAGGAAAAAGCAAAAAATTTCAGAATTGCACCTTGCAATGTGGAGATATTACTGTTTGTGCATTTACAATATTCATTGATTTTTGCCATTGAAAAACGTCCAGAAATGTTTGAAGCTACTGACTGAATGAAAGGAGCTGGCATCTCACTCTCTTTGAATCTTCTTTATCATGATAGGATTAGCAGGAAAAAGCAAAAAATTTCAGAATTGCACCTTGCAATGTGGAGTTATTACTGTTTGTGCATTTACAATATTCATTGATTTTTGCCATTGAAAAATGTCCAGAAATGTTTGAAGCTACTGACTGAATGAAAAGAGCTGGCATCTCACTCTCTTTGAATCTTCTTTATCATGCTAAGAGGAGCAGGAAAAAGCAAAAAATTTCAGAATTGCACCTTGCAATGTGGAGATATTACTGTTTGTGCATTTACAATATTCATTGATTTTTGCCATTGAAAAACGTCCAGAAATGTTTGAAGCTACTGACTGAATGAAAGGAGCTGGCATCTCACTCTCTTTGAATCTTCTTTATCATGCTAGGATTAGCAGGAAAAAGCAAAAAATTTCAGAATTGCACCTTGCAATGCGGAGAAATTACTGTTTGTGCATTTACAATATTCATTGATTTTTGCCATTGAAAAACATCATGTTATTCATATACCAGAAATGTTTGAAGCTACTGACTGAATGAAAAGAGCTGGCATCTCACTCTCTTTGAATCTTCTTTATCATGCTATGAGGAGCAGGAAAAAGCAAAAAATTTCAGAATTGCACGTTGCAATGTGGAGATATTACTGTTTGTGCATTTACAATATTCATTGATTTTTGCCATTGAAAAACGTCCAGAAATGTTTGAAGCTACTGACTGAATGAAAGGAGCTGGCATCTCACTCTCTTTGAATCTTCTTTATCATGCTAGGATTAGCAGGAAAAAGCAAAAAATATCAGAATTGCACCTTGCAATGCGGAGAAATTACTGTTTGTGCATTTACAATATTCATTGATTTTTGCCATTGAAAAACATCATGTTATTCATATACCAGAAATGTTTGAAGCTACTGACTGAATGAAAAGAGCTGGCATCTCACTCTCTTTGAATCTTCTTTATCATGCTAAGAGGAGCAGGAAAAAGCAAAAAATTTCAGAATTGCACCTTGCAATGTGGAGATATTACTGTTTGTGCATTTACAATATTCATTGATTTTTGCCATTGAAAAACGTCCAGAAATGTTTGAAGCTACTGACTGAATGAAAGGAGCTGGCATCTCACTCTCTTTGAATCTTCTTTATCATGCTAGGATTAGCAGGAAAAAGCAAAAAATTTCAGAATTGCACCTTGCAATGCGGAGAAATTACTGTTTGTGCATTTACAATATTCATTGATTTTTGCCATTGAAAAACATCATGTTATTCATATACCAGAAATGTTTGAAGCTACTGACTGAATGAAAAGAGCTGGCATCTCACTCTCTTTGAATCTTCTTTATCATGCTAAGAGGTGCAGGAAAAAGCAAAAAAATTCAGAATTGCACGTTGCAATGTGGAGATATTACTGTTTGTGCATTTACAATATTCATTGATTTTTGCCATTGAAAAACGTCCAGAAACGTTTGAAGCTACTGACTGAATGAAAGGAGCTGGCATCTCACTCTCTTTGAATCTTCTTTATCATGCTAGGATTAGCAGGAAAAAGCAAAAAATTTCAGAATTGCACCTTGCAATGCGGAGAAATTACTGTTTGTGCATTTACAATATTCATTGATTTTTGCCATTGAAAAACATCATGTTATTCATATACCAGAAATGTTTGAAGCTACTGACTGAATGAAAAGAGCTGGCATCTCACTCTCTTTGAATCTTCTTTATCATGCTAAGAGGAGCAGGAAAAAGCAAAAAATTTCAGAATTGCACGTTGCAATGTGGAGATATTACTGTTTGTGCATTTACAATATTCATTGATTTTTGCCATTGAAAAACGTCCAGAAATGTTTGAAGCTACTGACTGAATGAAAGGAGCTGGCATCTCACTCTCTTTGAATCTTCTTTATCATGCTAGGATTAGCAGGAAAAAGCAAAAAATTTCAGAATTGCACCTTGCAATGCGGAGAAATTACTGTTTGTGCATTTACAATATTCATTGATTTTTGCCATTGAAAAACATCATGTTATTCATATACCAGAAATGTTTGAAGCTACTGACTGAATGAAAAGAGCTGGCATCTCACTCTCTTTGAATCTTCTTTATCATGCTAAGAGGAGCAGGAAAAAGCAAAAAATTTCAGAATTGCACCTTGCAATGTGGAGATATTACTGTTTGTGCATTTACAATATTCATTGATTTTTGCCATTGAAAAACGTCCAGAAATGTTTGAAGCTACTGACTGAATGAAAGGAGCTGGCATCTCACTCTCTTTGAATCTTCTTTATCATGCTAGGATTAGCAGGAAAAAGCAAAAAATTTCAGAATTGCACCTTGCAATGTGGAGAAATTACTGTTTGTGCATTTACAATATTCATTGATTTTTGCCATTGAAAAACATCGTTATTCATATACCAGAAATGTTTGAAGCTACTGACTGAATGAAAAGAGCTGGCATCTCACTCTCTTTGAATCTTCTTTATCATGCTAAGAGGAGCAGGAAAAAGCAAAAAATTACAGAATTGCACCTTGCAATGTGGAGATATTACTGTTTGTGCATTTACAATATTCATTGATTTTTGCCATTGAAAAACGTCCAGAAATGTTTGAAGCTACTGACTGAATGAAAGGAGCTGGCATCTCACTCTCTTTGAATCTTCTTTATCATGCTAGGATTAGCAGGAAAAAGCAAAAAATTTCAGAATTGCACCTTGCAATGCGGAGAAATTACTGTTTGTGCATTTACAATATTCATTGATTTTTGCCATTGAAAAACATCATGTTATTCATATACCAGAAATGTTTGAAGCTACTGACTGAATGAAAAGAGCTGGCATCTCACTCTCTTTGAATCTTTATCATGCTAAGAGGAGCAGGAAAAAGCAAAAAATTTCAGAATTGCACCTTGCAATGTGGAGATATTACTGTTTGTGCATTTACAATATTCATTGATTTTTGCCATTGAAAAACGTCCAGAAATGTTTGAAGCTACTGACTGAATGAAAGGAGCTGGCATCTCACTCTCTTTGAATCTTCTTTATCATGCTAGGATTAGCAGGAAAAAGCAAAAAATTTCAGAATTGCACCTTGCAATGCGGAGAAATTACTGTTTGTGCATTTACAATGTTCATTGATTTTTGCCATTGAAAAACATCATGTTATTCATATACCAGAAATGTTTGAAGCTACTGACTGAATGAAAATAGCTGGCATCTCACTCTCTTTGAATCTTCTTTATCATGCTAAGAGGAGCAGGAAAAAGCAAAAAATTTCAGAATTGCACCTTGCAATGTGGAGATATTACTGTTTGTGCATTTACAATATTCATTGATTTTTGCCATTGAAAAACGTCCAGAAATGTTTGAAGCTACTGACTGAATGAAAGGAGCTGGCATCTCACTCTCTTTGAGTCTTCTTTATCATGCTAGGATTAGCAGGAAAAAGCAAAAAATTTCAGAATTGCACCTTGCAATGCGGAGAAATTACTGTTTGTGCATTTACAATATTCATTGATTTTTGCCATTGAAAAACATCATGTTATTCATATACCAGAAATGTTTGAAGCTACTGACTAAATGAAAAGAGCTGGCATCTCACTCTCTTTGCATCTTCTTTATCATGCTAAGAGGAGCAGGAAAAAGCAAAAAATTTCAGAATTGCACGTTGCAATGTGGAGATATTACTGTTTGTGCATTTACAATATTCATTGATTTTTGCCATTGAAAAACGTCCAGAAATGTTTGAAGCTACTGACTGAATGAAAGGAGCTGGCATCTCACTCTCTTTGAATCTTCTTTATCATGCTAGGATTAGCAGGAAAAAGCAAAAAATTTCAGAATTGCACCTTGCAATGCGGAGAAATTACTGTTTGTGCATTTACAATATTCATTGATTTTTGCCATTGAAAAATGTCCAGAAATGTTTGAAGCTACTGACTGAATGAAAAGAGCTGGCATCTCACTCTCTTTGAATCTTCTTTATCATGCTAAGAGGAGCAGGAAAAAGCAAAAAATTTCAGAATTGCACCTTGCAATGTGGAGATATTACTGTTTGTGCATTTACAATATTCATTGATTTTTGCCATTGAAAAACGTCCAGAAATGTTTGAAGCTACTGACTGAATGAAAGGAGCTGGCATCTCACTCTCTTTGAATCTTCTTTATCATGCTAGGATTAGCAGGAAAAAGCAAAAAATTTCAGAATTGCACCTTGCAATGCGGAGAAATTACTGTTTGTGCATTTACAATATTCATTGATTTTTGCCATTGAAAAACATCATGTTATTCATATACCAGAAATGTTTGAAGCTACTGACTGAATGAAAAGAGCTGGCATCTCACTCTCTTTGAATCTTCTTTATCATGCTAAGAGGAGCAGGAAAAAGCAAAAAATTTCAGAATTGCACCTTGCAATGTGGAGATATTACTGTTTGTGCATTTACAATATTCATTGATTTTTGCCATTGAAAAACGTCCAGAAATGTTTGAAGCTACTGACTGAATGAAAGGAGCTGGCATCTCACTCTCTTTGAATCTTCTTTATCATGCTAGGATTAGCAGGAAAAAGCAAAAAATTTCAGAATTGCTCCTTGCAATGCGGAGAAATTACTGTTTGTGCATTTACAATATTCATTGATTTTTGCCATTGAAAAACATCATGTTATTCATATACCAGAAATGTTTGAAGCTACTGACTGAATGAAAAGAGCTGGCATCTCACTCTCTTTGAATCTTCTTTATCATGCTAGGATTAGCAGGAAAAAGCAAAAAATTTCAGAATTGAACCATGCAATGTGGAGATATTACTGTTTGTGCATTTACAATATTCATTGATTTTTGCCATTGAAAAACGTCCAGAAATGTTTGAAGCTACTGACTGAATGAAAGGAGCTGGCATCTCACTCTCTTTGAATCTTCTTTATCATGCTAGGATTAGCAGGAAAAAGCAAAAAATTTCAGAATTGCACCTTGCAATGTGGAGTTATTACTGTTTGTGCATTTACAATATTCATTGATTTTTGCCATTGAAAAATGTCCAGAAATGTTTGAAGCTACTGACTGAATGAAAAGAGCTGGCATCTCACTCTCTTTGAATCTTCTTTATCATGCTAAGAGGAGCAGGAAAAAGCAAAAAAATTCAGGATTGCACCTTGCAATGTGGAGATATTACTGTTTGTGCATTTACATTATTCATTGATTTTTGCCATTGAAAAACGTCCAGAAATGTTTGAAGCTACTGACTGAATGAAAGGAGCTGGCATCTCACTCTCTTTGAATCTTCTTTATCATGCTAGGATTAGCAGGAAAAAGCAAAAAATTTCATAATTGCACCTTGCAATGCGGAGAAATTACTGTTTGTGCATTTACAATATTCATTGATTTTTGCCATTGAAAAACATCATGTTATTCATATACCAGAAATGTTTGAAGCTACTGACTGAATGAAAAGAGCTGGCATCTCACTCTCTTTGAATCTTCTTTATCATGCTAAGAGGAGCAGGAAAAAGCAAAAAATTTCAGAATTGCACGTTGCAATGTGGAGAAATTACTGTTTGTGCATTTACAATATTCATTGATTTTTGCCATTGAAAAACGTCCAGAAATGTTTGAAGCTACTGACTGAATGAAAGGAGCTGGCATCTCACTCTCTTTGAATCTTCTTTATCATGCTAGGATTAGCAGGAAAAAGCAAAAAATTTCAGAATTGCACCTTGCAATGCGGAGAAATTACTGTTTGTGCATTTACAATATTCATTGATTTTTGCCATTGAAAAACATCATGTTATTCATATACCAGAAATTTTTGAAGCTACTGACTGAATGAAAAGAGCTGGCATCTCACTCCCTTTGAATCTTCTTTATCATGCTAAGAGGAGCAGGAAAAAGCAAAAAATTTCAGAATTGCACCTTGCAATGTGGAGATATTACTGTTTGTGCATTTACAATATTCATTGATTTTAGCCATTGAAAAACATCCAGAAATGTTTGAAGCTACTGACTGAATGAAAGGAGCTGGCATCTCACTCTCTTTGAATCTTCTTTATCATGCTAGGATTAGCAGGAAAAAGCAAAAAATTTCAGAATTGCACCTTGCAATGCTGAGAAATTACTGTTTGTGCATTTACTATATTCATTGATTTTTGCCATTGAAAAACATCATGTTATTCATATACCAGAAATGTTTGAAGCTACTGACTGAATGAAAAGAGCTGGCATCTCACTCTCTTTGAATCTTCTTTATCATGCTAAGAGGTGCAGGAAAAAGCAAAAAAATTCAGAATTGCACGTTGCAATGTGGAGATATTACTGTTTGTGCATTTACAATATTCATTGATTTTTGCCATTGAAAAACGTCCAGAAACGTTTGAAGCTACTGACTGAATGAAAGGAGCTGGCATCTCACTCTCTTTGAATCTTCTTTATCATGCTAGGATTAGCAGGAAAAAGCAAAAAATTTCAGAATTGCACCTTGCAATGCGGAGAAATTACTGTTTGTGCATTTACAATATTCATTGATTTTTGCCATTGAAAAACATCATGTTATTCATATACCAGAAATGTTTGAAGCTACTGACTGAATGAAAAGAGCTGGCATCTCACTCTCTTTGAATCTTCTTTATCATGCTAGGATTAGCAGGAAAAAGCAAAAAATTTCAGAATTGCACCTTGCAATGTGGAGATATTACTGTTTGTGCATTTACAATATTCATTGATTTTTGCCATTGAAAAACGTCCAGAAATGTTTGAAGCTACTGACTGAATGAAAGGAGCTGGCATCTCACTCTCTTTGAATCTTCTTTATCATGATAGGATTAGCAGGAAAAAGCAAAAAATTTCAGAATTGCACCTTGCAATGTGGAGTTATTACTGTTTGTGCATTTACAATATTCATTGATTTTTGCCATTGAAAAATGTCCAGAAATGTTTGAAGCTACTGACTGAATGAAAAGAGCTGGCATCTCACTCTCTTTGAATCTTCTTTATCATGCTAAGAGGAGCAGGAAAAAGCAAAAAATTTCAGAATTGCACCTTGCAATGTGGAGATATTACTGTTTGTGCATTTACAATATTCATTGATTTTTGCCATTGAAAAACGTCCAGAAATGTTTGAAGCTACTGACTGAATGAAAGGAGCTGGCATCTCACTCTCTTTGAATCTTCTTTATCATGCTAGGATTAGCAGGAAAAAGCAAAAAATTTCAGAATTGCACCTTGCAATGCGGAGAAATTACTGTTTGTGCATTTACAATATTCATTGATTTTTGCCATTGAAAAACATCATGTTATTCATATACCAGAAATGTTTGAAGCTACTGACTGAATGAAAAGAGCTGGCATCTCACTCTCTTTGAATCTTCTTTATCATGCTATGAGGAGCAGGAAAAAGCAAAAAATTTCAGAATTGCACGTTGCAATGTGGAGATATTACTGTTTGTGCATTTACAATATTCATTGATTTTTGCCATTGAAAAACGTCCAGAAATGTTTGAAGCTACTGACTGAATGAAAGGAGCTGGCATCTCACTCTCTTTGAATCTTCTTTATCATGCTAGGATTAGCAGGAAAAAGCAAAAAATATCAGAATTGCACCTTGCAATGCGGAGAAATTACTGTTTGTGCATTTACAATATTCATTGATTTTTGCCATTGAAAAACATCATGTTATTCATATACCAGAAATGTTTGAAGCTACTGACTGAATGAAAAGAGCTGGCATCTCACTCTCTTTGAATCTTCTTTATCATGCTAAGAGGAGCAGGAAAAAGCAAAAAATTTCAGAATTGCACCTTGCAATGTGGAGATATTACTGTTTGTGCATTTACAATATTCATTGATTTTTGCCATTGAAAAACGTCCAGAAATGTTTGAAGCTACTGACTGAATGAAAGGAGCTGGCATCTCACTCTCTTTGAATCTTCTTTATCATGCTAGGATTAGCAGGAAAAAGCAAAAAATTTCAGAATTGCACCTTGCAATGCGGAGAAATTACTGTTTGTGCATTTACAATATTCATTGATTTTTGCCATTGAAAAACATCATGTTATTCATATACCAGAAATGTTTGAAGCTACTGACTGAATGAAAAGAGCTGGCATCTCACTCTCTTTGAATCTTCTTTATCATGCTAAGAGGTGCAGGAAAAAGCAAAAAAATTCAGAATTGCACGTTGCAATGTGGAGATATTACTGTTTGTGCATTTACAATATTCATTGATTTTTGCCATTGAAAAACGTCCAGAAACGTTTGAAGCTACTGACTGAATGAAAGGAGCTGGCATCTCACTCTCTTTGAATCTTCTTTATCATGCTAGGATTAGCAGGAAAAAGCAAAAAATTTCAGAATTGCACCTTGCAATGCGGAGAAATTACTGTTTGTGCATTTACAATATTCATTGATTTTTGCCATTGAAAAACATCATGTTATTCATATACCAGAAATGTTTGAAGCTACTGACTGAATGAAAAGAGCTGGCATCTCACTCTCTTTGAATCTTCTTTATCATGCTAAGAGGAGCAGGAAAAAGCAAAAAATTTCAGAATTGCACGTTGCAATGTGGAGATATTACTGTTTGTGCATTTACAATATTCATTGATTTTTGCCATTGAAAAACGTCCAGAAATGTTTGAAGCTACTGACTGAATGAAAGGAGCTGGCATCTCACTCTCTTTGAATCTTCTTTATCATGCTAGGATTAGCAGGAAAAAGCAAAAAATTTCAGAATTGCACCTTGCAATGCGGAGAAATTACTGTTTGTGCATTTACAATATTCATTGATTTTTGCCATTGAAAAACATCATGTTATTCATATACCAGAAATGTTTGAAGCTACTGACTGAATGAAAAGAGCTGGCATCTCACTCTCTTTGAATCTTCTTTATCATGCTAAGAGGTGCAGGAAAAAGCAAAAAAATTCAGAATTGCACGTTGCAATGTGGAGATATTACTGTTTGTGCATTTACAATATTCATTGATTTTTGCCATTGAAAAACGTCCAGAAACGTTTGAAGCTACTGACTGAATGAAAGGAGCTGGCATCTCACTCTCTTTGAATCTTCTTTATCATGCTAGGATTAGCAGGAAAAAGCAAAAAATTTCAGAATTGCACCTTGCAATGCGGAGAAATTACTGTTTGTGCATTTACAATATTCATTGATTTTTGCCATTGAAAAACATCATGTTATTCATATACCAGAAATGTTTGAAGCTACTGACTGAATGAAAAGAGCTGGCATCTCACTCTCTTTGAATCTTCTTTATCATGCTAAGAGGAGCAGGAAAAAGCAAAAAATTTCAGAATTGCACGTTGCAATGTGGAGATATTACTGTTTGTGCATTTACAATATTCATTGATTTTTGCCATTGAAAAACGTCCAGAAATGTTTGAAGCTACTGACTGAATGAAAGGAGCTGGCATCTCACTCTCTTTGAATCTTCTTTATCATGCTAGGATTAGCAGGAAAAAGCAAAAAATTTCAGAATTGCACCTTGCAATGCGGAGAAATTACTGTTTGTGCATTTACAATATTCATTGATTTTTGCCATTGAAAAACATCATGTTATTCATATACCAGAAATGTTTGAAGCTACTGACTGAATGAAAAGAGCTGGCATCTCACTCTCTTTGAATCTTCTTTATCATGCTAAGAGGAGCAGGAAAAAGCAAAAAATTTCAGAATTGCACCTTGCAATGTGGAGATATTACTGTTTGTGCATTTACAATATTCATTGATTTTTGCCATTGAAAAACGTCCAGAAATGTTTGAAGCTACTGACTGAATGAAAGGAGCTGGCATCTCACTCTCTTTGAATCTTCTTTATCATGCTAGGATTAGCAGGAAAAAGCAAAAAATTTCAGAATTGCACCTTGCAATGTGGAGAAATTACTGTTTGTGCATTTACAATATTCATTGATTTTTGCCATTGAAAAACATCGTTATTCATATACCAGAAATGTTTGAAGCTACTGACTGAATGAAAAGAGCTGGCATCTCACTCTCTTTGAATCTTCTTTATCATGCTAAGAGGAGCAGGAAAAAGCAAAAAATTACAGAATTGCACCTTGCAATGTGGAGATATTACTGTTTGTGCATTTACAATATTCATTGATTTTTGCCATTGAAAAACGTCCAGAAATGTTTGAAGCTACTGACTGAATGAAAGGAGCTGGCATCTCACTCTCTTTGAATCTTCTTTATCATGCTAGGATTAGCAGGAAAAAGCAAAAAATTTCAGAATTGCACCTTGCAATGCGGAGAAATTACTGTTTGTGCATTTACAATATTCATTGATTTTTGCCATTGAAAAACATCATGTTATTCATATACCAGAAATGTTTGAAGCTACTGACTGAATGAAAAGAGCTGGCATCTCACTCTCTTTGAATCTTTATCATGCTAAGAGGAGCAGGAAAAAGCAAAAAATTTCAGAATTGCACCTTGCAATGTGGAGATATTACTGTTTGTGCATTTACAATATTCATTGATTTTTGCCATTGAAAAACGTCCAGAAATGTTTGAAGCTACTGACTGAATGAAAGGAGCTGGCATCTCACTCTCTTTGAATCTTCTTTATCATGCTAGGATTAGCAGGAAAAAGCAAAAAATTTCAGAATTGCACCTTGCAATGCGGAGAAATTACTGTTTGTGCATTTACAATGTTCATTGATTTTTGCCATTGAAAAACATCATGTTATTCATATACCAGAAATGTTTGAAGCTACTGACTGAATGAAAATAGCTGGCATCTCACTCTCTTTGAATCTTCTTTATCATGCTAAGAGGAGCAGGAAAAAGCAAAAAATTTCAGAATTGCACCTTGCAATGTGGAGATATTACTGTTTGTGCATTTACAATATTCATTGATTTTTGCCATTGAAAAACGTCCAGAAATGTTTGAAGCTACTGACTGAATGAAAGGAGCTGGCATCTCACTCTCTTTGAGTCTTCTTTATCATGCTAGGATTAGCAGGAAAAAGCAAAAAATTTCAGAATTGCACCTTGCAATGCGGAGAAATTACTGTTTGTGCATTTACAATATTCATTGATTTTTGCCATTGAAAAACATCATGTTATTCATATACCAGAAATGTTTGAAGCTACTGACTAAATGAAAAGAGCTGGCATCTCACTCTCTTTGCATCTTCTTTATCATGCTAAGAGGAGCAGGAAAAAGCAAAAAATTTCAGAATTGCACGTTGCAATGTGGAGATATTACTGTTTGTGCATTTACAATATTCATTGATTTTTGCCATTGAAAAACGTCCAGAAATGTTTGAAGCTACTGACTGAATGAAAGGAGCTGGCATCTCACTCTCTTTGAATCTTCTTTATCATGCTAGGATTAGCAGGAAAAAGCAAAAAATTTCAGAATTGCACCTTGCAATGCGGAGAAATTACTGTTTGTGCATTTACAATATTCATTGATTTTTGCCATTGAAAAATGTCCAGAAATGTTTGAAGCTACTGACTGAATGAAAAGAGCTGGCATCTCACTCTCTTTGAATCTTCTTTATCATGCTAAGAGGAGCAGGAAAAAGCAAAAAATTTCAGAATTGCACCTTGCAATGTGGAGATATTACTGTTTGTGCATTTACAATATTCATTGATTTTTGCCATTGAAAAACGTCCAGAAATGTTTGAAGCTACTGACTGAATGAAAGGAGCTGGCATCTCACTCTCTTTGAATCTTCTTTATCATGCTAGGATTAGCAGGAAAAAGCAAAAAATTTCAGAATTGCACCTTGCAATGCGGAGAAATTACTGTTTGTGCATTTACAATATTCATTGATTTTTGCCATTGAAAAATGTCCAGAAATGTTTGAAGCTACTGACTGAATGAAAAGAGCTGGCATCTCACTCTCTTTGAATCTTCTTTATCATGCTAAGAGGAGCAGGAAAAAGCAAAAAATTTCAGAATTGCACCTTGCAATGTGGAGATATTACTTTTTGTGCATTTACAATATTCATTGATTTTAGCCATTGAAAAACATCCAGAAATGTTTGAAGCTACTGACTGAATGAAAGGAGCTGGCATCTCACTCTCTTTGAATCTTCTTTATCATGCTAGGATTAGCAGGAAAAAGCAAAAAATTTCAGAATTGCACCTTGCAATGCGGAGAAATTACTGTTTGTGCATTTACAATATTCATTGATTTTTGCCATTGAAAAACATCATGTTATTCATATACCAGAAATGTTTGAAGCTACTGACTGAATGAAAAGAGCTGGCATCTCACTCTCTTTGAATCTTCTTTATCATGCTAAGAGGAGCAGGAAAAAGCAAAAAATTTCAGAATTGCACCTTGCAATGTGGAGATATTACTGTTTGTGCATTTACAATATTCATTGATTTTTGCCATTGAAAAACGTCCAGAAATGTTTGAAGCTACTGACTGAATGAAAGGAGCTGGCATCTCACTCTCTTTGAATCTTCTTTATCATGCTAGGATTAGCAGGAAAAAGCAAAAAATTTCAGAATTGCAGATTGCAATGCGGAGAAATTACTGTTTGTGCATTTACAATATTCATTGATTTTTGCCATTGAAAAACATCATGTTATTCATATACCAGAAATGTTTGAAGCTACTGACTGAATGAAAAGAGCTGGCATCTCACTCTCTTTGAATCTTCTTTATCATGCTAAGAGGAGCAGGAAAAAGCAAAAAATTTCAGAATTGCACCTTGCAATGTGGAGATATTACTGTTTGTGCATTTACAATATTCATTGATTTTTGCCATTGAAAAACGTCCAGAAATGTTTGAAGCTACTGACTGAATGAAAGGAGCTGGCATCTCACTCTCTTTGAATCTTCTTTATCATGCTAGGATTAGCAGGAAAAAGCAAAAAATTTCAGAATTGCACCTTGCAATGCGGAGAAATTACTGTTTGTGCATTTACAATATTCATTGATTTTTGCCATTGAAAAACATCATGTTATTCATATACCAGAAATGTTTGAAGCTACTGACTGAATGAAAAGAGCTGGCATCTCACTCTCTTTGCATCTTCTTTATCATGCTAAGAGGAGCAGGAAAAAGCAAAAAATTTCAGAATTGCACGTTGCAATGTGGAGATATTACTGTTTGTGCATTTACAATATTCATTGATTTTTGCCATTGAAAAACGTCCAGAAATGTTTGAAGCTACTGACTGAATGAAAGGAGCTGGCATCTCACTCTCTTTGAATCTTCTTTATCATGCTAGGATTAGCAGGAAAAAGCAAAAAATTTCAGAATTGCACCTTGCAATGCGGAGAAATTACTGTTTGTGCATTTACAATATTCATTGATTTTTGCCATTGAAAAACATCATGTTATTCATATACCAGAAATGTTTGAAGCTACTGACTGAATGAAAAGAGCTGGCATCTCACTCTCTTTGAATCTTCTTTATCATGCCAGGATTAGCAGGAAAAAGCAAAAAATTTCAGAATTGCACCTTGCAATGTGGAGATATTACTGTTTGTGCATTTACAATATTCATTGATTTTTGCCATTGAAAAACGTCCAGAAATGTTTGAAGCTACTGACTGAATGAAAGGAGCTGGCATCTCACTCTCTTTGAATCTTCTTTATCATGCTAGGATTAGCAGGAAAAAGCAAAAAATTTCAGAATTGCACCTTGCAATGCGGAGAAATTACTGTTTGTGCATTTACAATATTCATTGATTTTTGCCATTGAAAAACATCATGTTATTCATATACCAGAAATGTTTGAAGCTACTGACTGAATGAAAAGAGCTGGCATCTCACTCTCTTTGAATCTTCTTTATCATGCTAAGAGGAGCAGGAAAAAGCAAAAAATTTCAGAATTGCACCTTGCAATGTGGAGATATTACTGTTTGTGCATTTACAATATTCATTGATTTTTGCCATTGAAAAACGTCCAGAAATGTTTGAAGCTACTGACTGAATGAAAGGAGCTGGCATCTCACTCTCTTTGAATCTTCTTTATCATGCTAGGATTAGCAGGAAAAATCAAAAAATTTCAGAATTGCACCTTGCAATGCGGAGAAATTACTGTTTGTGCATTTACAATATTCATTGATTTTTGCCATTGAAAAACATCATGTTATTCATATACCAGAAATGTTTGAAGCTACTGACTGAATGAAAAGAGCTGGCATCTCACTCTCTTTGAATCTTCTTTATCATGCTAAGAGGAGCAGGAAAAAGCAAAAAATTTCAGAATTGCACCTTGCAATGTGGAGATATTACTGTTTGTGCATTTACAATATTCATTGATTTTTGCCATTGAAAAACGTCCAGAAATGTTTGAAGCTACTGACTGAATGAAAGGAGCTGGCATCTCACTCTCTTTGAATCTTCTTTATCATGCTAGGATTAGCAGGAAAAAGCAAAAAATTTCAGAATTGCACCTTGCAATGCGGAGAAATTACTGTTTGTGCATTTACAATATTCATTGATTTTTGCCATTGAAAAACATCATGTTATTCATATACCAGAAATGTTTGAAGCTACTGACTGAATGAAAAGAGCTGGCATCTCACTCTCTTTGAATCTTCTTTATCATGCTAAGAGGAGCAGGAAAAAGCAAAAAATTTCAGAATTGAACGTTGCAATGTGGAGATATTACTGTTTGTGCATTTACAATATTCATTGATTTTTGCCATTGAAAAACGTCCAGAAATGTTTGAAGCTACTGACTGAATGAAAGGAGCTGGCATCTCACCCTCTTTGAATCTTCTTTATCATGCTAGGATTAGCAGGAAAAAGCAAAAAATTTCAGAATTCCACCTTGCAATGCGGAGAAATTACTGTTTGTGCATTTACAATATTCATTGATTTTTGCCATTGAAAAACATCATGTTATTCATATACCAGAAATGTTTGAAGCTACTGACTGAATGAAAAGAGCTGGCATCTCACTCTCTTTGAATCTTCTTTATCATGCTAAGAGGAGCAGGAAAAAGCAAAAAAAATTCAGAATTGCACCTTGCAATGTGGAGATATTACTGTTTGTGCATTTACAATATTCATTGATTTTTGCCATTGAAAAACGTCCAGAAATGTTTGAAGCTACTGACTGAATGAAAGGAGCTGGCATCTCACTCTCTTTGAATCTTCTTTATCATGCTAGGATTAGCAGGAAAAAGCAAAAAATTTCAGAATTGCACCTTGCAATGCAGAGAAATTACTGTTTGTGCATTTACAATATTCATTGATTTTTGCCATTGAAAAACATCATGTTATTCATATACCAGAAATGTTTGAAGCTACTGACTGTATGAAAAGAGCTGGCATCTCACTCTCTTTGAATCTTCTTTATCATGCCAGGATTAGCAGGAAAAAGCAAAAAATTTCAGAATTGCACCTTGCAATGTGGAGATATTACTGTTTGTGTATTTACAATATTCATTGATTTTTGCCATTGAAAAACGTCCAGAAATGTTTGAAGCTACTGACTGAATGAAAGGAGCTGGCATCTCACTCTCTTTGAATCTTCTTTATCATGCTAGGATTAGCAGGAAAAAGCAAAAAATTTCAGAATTGCACCTTGCAATGTGGAGTTATTACTGTTTGTGCATTTACAATATTCATTGATTTTTGCCATTGAAAAATGTCCAGAAATGTTTGAAGCTACTGACTGAATGAAAGGAGCTGGCATCTCACTCTCTTTGAATCTTCTTTATCATGCTAGGATTAGCAGGAAAAAGCAAAAAATTTCAGAATTGCACCTTGCAATGCGGAGAAATTACTGTTTGTGCATTTACAATATTCATTGATTTTTGCCATTGAAAAACATCATGTTATTCATATACCAGAAATGTTTGAAGCTACTGACTGAATGAAAAGAGCTGGCATCTCACTCTCTTTGAATCTTTATCATGCTAAGAGGAGCAGGAAAAAGCAAAAAATTTCAGAATTGCACCTTGCAATGTAGAGATATTACTGTTTGTGCATTTACAATATTCATTGATTTTTGCCATTGAAAAACGTCCAGAAATGTTTGAAGCTACTGACTGAATGAAAGGAGCTGGCATCTCACTCTCTTTGAATCTTCTTTATCATGCTAGGATTAGCAGGAAAAAGCAAAAAATTTCAGAATTGCACCTTGCAATGCGGAGAAATTACTGTTTGTGCATTTACAATATTCATTGATTTTTGCCATTGAAAAACATCATGTTATTCATATACCAGAAATATTTGAAGCTACTGACTGAATGAAAAGAGCTGGCATCTCACTCTCTTTGAATCTTCTTTATCATGCTAAGAGGAGCAGGAAAAAGCAAAAAATTTCAGAATTGCACCTGGCAATGTGGAGATATTACTGTTTGTGCATTTACAATATTCATTGATTTTTGCCATTGAAAAACGTCCAGAAATGTTTGAAGCTACTGACTGAATGAAAGGAGCTGGCATCTCACTCTCTTTGAATCTTCTTTATCATGCTAGGATTAGCAGGAAAAAGCAAAAAATTTCAGAATTGCACCTTGCAATGCGGAGAAATTACTGTTTGTGCATTTACAATATTCATTGATTTTTGCCATTGAAAAACATCATGTTATTCATATACCAGAAATGTTTGAAGCTACTGACTGAATGAAAAGAGCTGGCATCTCACTCTCTTTGAATCTTCTTTATCATGCTAAGAGGAGCAGGAAAAAGCAAAAAATTTCAGAATTGCACCTTGCAATGTGGAGATATTACTGTTTGTGCATTTACAATATTCATTGATTTTTGCCATTGAAAAACTTCCAGAAATGTTTGAAGCTACTGACTGAATGAAAGGAGCTGGCATCTCACTCTCTTTGAATCTTCTTTATCATGCTAGGATTAGCAGGAAAAAGCAAAAAATTTCAGAATTGCACCTTGCAATGCGGAGAAATTACTGTTTGTGCATTTACAATATTCATTGATTTTTGCCATTGAAAAACATCGTTATTCATATACCAGAAATGTTTGAAGCTACTGACTGAATGAAAAGAGCTGGCATCTCACTCTCTTTGAATCTTCTTTATCATGCTAAGAGGAGCAGGAAAAAGCAAAAAATTTCAGAATTGCACCTTGCAATGTGGAGATATTACTGTTTGTGCATTTACAATATTCATTGATTTTTGCCATTGAAAAACGTCCAGAAATGTTTGAAGCTACTGACTGAATGAAAGGAGCTGGCATCTCACTCTCTTTGAATCTTCTTTATCATGCTAGGATTAGCAGGAAAAAGCAAAAAATTTCAGAATTGCACCTTGCAATGCGGAGAAATTACTGTTTGTGCATTTACAATATTCATTGATTTTTGCCATTGAAAAACATCATGTTATTCATATACCAGAAATGTTTGAAGCTACTGACTGAATGAAAAGAGCTGGCATCTCACTCTCTTTGAATCTTCTTTATCATGCTAAGAGGAGCAGGAAAAAGCAAAAAATTTCAGAATTGCACCTTGCAATGTGGAGATATTACTGTTTGTGCATTTACAATATTCATTGATTTTTGCCATTGAAAAACTTCCAGAAATGTTTGAAGCTACTGACTGAATGAAAGGAGGTGGCATCTCACTCTCTTTGAATCTTCTTTATCATGCTAGGATTAGCAGGAAAAAGCAAAAAATTTCAGAATTGCACCTTGCAATGCGGAGAAATTACTGTTTGTGCATTTACAATATTCATTGATTTTTGCCATTGAAAAACATCGTTATTCATATACCAGAAATGTTTGAAGCTACTGACTGAATGAAAAGAGCTGGCATCTCACTCTCTTTGAATCTTCTTTATCATGCTAAGAGGAGCAGGAAAAAGCAAAAAATTACAGAATTGCACCTTGCAATGTGGAGATATTACTGTTTGTGCATTTACAATATTCATTGATTTTTGCCATTGAAAAACGTCCAGAAATGTTTGAAGCTACTGACTGAATGAAAGGAGCTGGCATCTCACTCTCTTTGAATCTTCTTTATCATGCTAGGATTAGCAGGAAAAAGCAAAAAATTTCAGAATTGCACCTTGCAATGCGGAGAAATTACTGTTTGTGCATTTGCAATATTCATTGATTTTTGCCATTGAAAAACATCATGTTATTCATATACCAGAAATGTTTGAAGCTACTGACTGAATGAAAAGAGCTGGCATCTCACTCTCTTTGAATCTTCTTTATCATGCTAAGAGGAGCAGGAAAAAGCAAAAAATTTCAGAATTGCACCTTGCAATGTGGAGATATTACTGTTTGTGCATTTACAATATTCATTGATTTTTGCCATTGAAAAACGTCCAGAAATGTTTGAAGCTACTGACTGAATGAAAGGAGCTGGCATCTCACTCTCTTTGAATCTTCTTTATCATGCTAGGATTAGCAGGAAAAATCAAAAAATTTCAGAATTGCACCTTGCAATGCGGAGAAATTACTGTTTGTGCATTTACAATATTCATTGATTTTTGCCATTGAAAAACATCATGTTATTCATATACCAGAAATGTTTGAAGCTACTGACTGAATGAAAAGAGCTGGCATCTCACTCTCTTTGAATCTTCTTTATCATGCTAAGAGGAGCAGGAAAAAGCAAAAAATTTCAGAATTGCACCTTGCAATGTGGAGATATTACTGTTTGTGCATTTACAATATTCATTGATTTTTGCCATTGAAAAACGTCCAGAAATGTTTGAAGCTACTGACTGAATGAAAGGAGCTGGCATCTCACTCTCTTTGAATCTTCTTTATCATGCTAGGATTAGCAGGAAAAAGCAAAAAATTTCAGAATTGCACCTTGCAATGCGGAGAAATTACTGTTTGTGCATTTACAATATTCATTGATTTTTGCCATTGAAAAACATCATGTTATTCATATACCAGAAATGTTTGAAGCTACTGACTGAATGAAAAGAGCTGGCATCTCACTCTCTTTGAATCTTCTTTATCATGCTAAGAGGAGCAGGAAAAAGCAAAAAATTTCAGAATTGAACGTTGCAATGTGGAGATATTACTGTTTGTGCATTTACAATATTCATTGATTTTTGCCATTGAAAAACGTCCAGAAATGTTTGAAGCTACTGACTGAATGAAAGGAGCTGGCATCTCACCCTCTTTGAATCTTCTTTATCATGCTAGGATTAGCAGGAAAAAGCAAAAAATTTCAGAATTCCACCTTGCAATGCGGAGAAATTACTGTTTGTGCATTTACAATATTCATTGATTTTTGCCATTGAAAAACATCATGTTATTCATATACCAGAAATGTTTGAAGCTACTGACTGAATGAAAAGAGCTGGCATCTCACTCTCTTTGAATCTTCTTTATCATGCTAAGAGGAGCAGGAAAAAGCAAAAAAAATTCAGAATTGCACCTTGCAATGTGGAGATATTACTGTTTGTGCATTTACAATATTCATTGATTTTTGCCATTGAAAAACGTCCAGAAATGTTTGAAGCTACTGACTGAATGAAAGGAGCTGGCATCTCACTCTCTTTGAATCTTCTTTATCATGCTAGGATTAGCAGGAAAAAGCAAAAAATTTCAGAATTGCACCTTGCAATGCAGAGAAATTACTGTTTGTGCATTTACAATATTCATTGATTTTTGCCATTGAAAAACATCATGTTATTCATATACCAGAAATGTTTGAAGCTACTGACTGTATGAAAAGAGCTGGCATCTCACTCTCTTTGAATCTTCTTTATCATGCCAGGATTAGCAGGAAAAAGCAAAAAATTTCAGAATTGCACCTTGCAATGTGGAGATATTACTGTTTGTGTATTTACAATATTCATTGATTTTTGCCATTGAAAAACGTCCAGAAATGTTTGAAGCTACTGACTGAATGAAAGGAGCTGGCATCTCACTCTCTTTGAATCTTCTTTATCATGCTAGGATTAGCAGGAAAAAGCAAAAAATTTCAGAATTGCACCTTGCAATGTGGAGTTATTACTGTTTGTGCATTTACAATATTCATTGATTTTTGCCATTGAAAAATGTCCAGAAATGTTTGAAGCTACTGACTGAATGAAAGGAGCTGGCATCTCACTCTCTTTGAATCTTCTTTATCATGCTAGGATTAGCAGGAAAAAGCAAAAAATTTCAGAATTGCACCTTGCAATGCGGAGAAATTACTGTTTGTGCATTTACAATATTCATTGATTTTTGCCATTGAAAAACATCATGTTATTCATATACCAGAAATGTTTGAAGCTACTGACTGAATGAAAAGAGCTGGCATCTCACTCTCTTTGAATCTTTATCATGCTAAGAGGAGCAGGAAAAAGCAAAAAATTTCAGAATTGCACCTTGCAATGTAGAGATATTACTGTTTGTGCATTTACAATATTCATTGATTTTTGCCATTGAAAAACGTCCAGAAATGTTTGAAGCTACTGACTGAATGAAAGGAGCTGGCATCTCACTCTCTTTGAATCTTCTTTATCATGCTAGGATTAGCAGGAAAAAGCAAAAAATTTCAGAATTGCACCTTGCAATGCGGAGAAATTACTGTTTGTGCATTTACAATATTCATTGATTTTTGCCATTGAAAAACATCATGTTATTCATATACCAGAAATATTTGAAGCTACTGACTGAATGAAAAGAGCTGGCATCTCACTCTCTTTGAATCTTCTTTATCATGCTAAGAGGAGCAGGAAAAAGCAAAAAATTTCAGAATTGCACCTGGCAATGTGGAGATATTACTGTTTGTGCATTTACAATATTCATTGATTTTTGCCATTGAAAAACGTCCAGAAATGTTTGAAGCTACTGACTGAATGAAAGGAGCTGGCATCTCACTCTCTTTGAATCTTCTTTATCATGCTAGGATTAGCAGGAAAAAGCAAAAAATTTCAGAATTGCACCTTGCAATGCGGAGAAATTACTGTTTGTGCATTTACAATATTCATTGATTTTTGCCATTGAAAAACATCATGTTATTCATATACCAGAAATGTTTGAAGCTACTGACTGAATGAAAAGAGCTGGCATCTCACTCTCTTTGAATCTTCTTTATCATGCTAAGAGGAGCAGGAAAAAGCAAAAAATTTCAGAATTGCACCTTGCAATGTGGAGATATTACTGTTTGTGCATTTACAATATTCATTGATTTTTGCCATTGAAAAACTTCCAGAAATGTTTGAAGCTACTGACTGAATGAAAGGAGCTGGCATCTCACTCTCTTTGAATCTTCTTTATCATGCTAGGATTAGCAGGAAAAAGCAAAAAATTTCAGAATTGCACCTTGCAATGCGGAGAAATTACTGTTTGTGCATTTACAATATTCATTGATTTTTGCCATTGAAAAACATCGTTATTCATATACCAGAAATGTTTGAAGCTACTGACTGAATGAAAAGAGCTGGCATCTCACTCTCTTTGAATCTTCTTTATCATGCTAAGAGGAGCAGGAAAAAGCAAAAAATTTCAGAATTGCACCTTGCAATGTGGAGATATTACTGTTTGTGCATTTACAATATTCATTGATTTTTGCCATTGAAAAACGTCCAGAAATGTTTGAAGCTACTGACTGAATGAAAGGAGCTGGCATCTCACTCTCTTTGAATCTTCTTTATCATGCTAGGATTAGCAGGAAAAAGCAAAAAATTTCAGAATTGCACCTTGCAATGCGGAGAAATTACTGTTTGTGCATTTACAATATTCATTGATTTTTGCCATTGAAAAACATCATGTTATTCATATACCAGAAATGTTTGAAGCTACTGACTGAATGAAAAGAGCTGGCATCTCACTCTCTTTGAATCTTCTTTATCATGCTAAGAGGAGCAGGAAAAAGCAAAAAATTTCAGAATTGCACCTTGCAATGTGGAGATATTACTGTTTGTGCATTTACAATATTCATTGATTTTTGCCATTGAAAAACTTCCAGAAATGTTTGAAGCTACTGACTGAATGAAAGGAGGTGGCATCTCACTCTCTTTGAATCTTCTTTATCATGCTAGGATTAGCAGGAAAAAGCAAAAAATTTCAGAATTGCACCTTGCAATGCGGAGAAATTACTGTTTGTGCATTTACAATATTCATTGATTTTTGCCATTGAAAAACATCGTTATTCATATACCAGAAATGTTTGAAGCTACTGACTGAATGAAAAGAGCTGGCATCTCACTCTCTTTGAATCTTCTTTATCATGCTAAGAGGAGCAGGAAAAAGCAAAAAATTACAGAATTGCACCTTGCAATGTGGAGATATTACTGTTTGTGCATTTACAATATTCATTGATTTTTGCCATTGAAAAACGTCCAGAAATGTTTGAAGCTACTGACTGAATGAAAGGAGCTGGCATCTCACTCTCTTTGAATCTTCTTTATCATGCTAGGATTAGCAGGAAAAAGCAAAAAATTTCAGAATTGCACCTTGCAATGCGGAGAAATTACTGTTTGTGCATTTGCAATATTCATTGATTTTTGCCATTGAAAAACATCATGTTATTCATATACCAGAAATGTTTGAAGCTACTGACTGAATGAAAAGAGCTGGCATCTCACTCTCTTTGAATCTTTATCATGCTAAGAGGAGCAGGAAAAAGCAAAAAATTTCAGAATTGCACCTTGCAATGTGGAGATATTACTGTTTGTGCATTTACAATATTCATTGATTTTTGCCATTTAAAAACGTCCAGAAATGTTTGAAGCTACTGACTGAATGAAAGGAGCTGGCATCTCACTCTCTTTGAATCTTCTTTATCATGCTAGGATTAGCAGGAAAAAGCAAAAAATTTCAGAATTGCACCTTGCAATGCGGAGAAATTACTGTTTGTGCATTTACAATATTCATTGATTTTTGCCATTGAAAAACATCATGTTATTCATATACCAGAAATGTTGAAGCTACTGACTGGATGAAAAGAGCTGGCATCTCACTCTCTTTGAATCTTCTTTATCATGCTAAGAGGAGCAGGAAAAAGCAAAAAATTTCAGAATTGCACCTTGCAATGTGGAGATATTACTGTTTGTGCATTTACAATATTCATTGATTTTTGCCATTGAAAAACGTCCAGAAATGTTTGAAGCTACTGACTGAATGAAAGGAGCTGGCATCTCACTCTCTTTGAATCTTCTTTATCATGCTAGGATTAGCAGGAAAAAGTAAAAAATTTCAGAATTGCACCTTGCAATGCGGAGAAATTACTGTTTGTGCATTTACAATATTCATTGATTTTTGCCATTGAAAAACATCATGTTATTCATATACCAGAAATGTTTGAAGCTACTGACTGAATGAAAAGAGCTGGCATCTCACTCTCTTTGCATCTTCTTTATCATGCTAAGAGGAGCAGGAAAAAGCAAAAAATTTCAGAATTGCACGTTGCAATGTGGAGATATTACTGTTTGTGCATTTACAATATTCATTGATTTTTGCCATTGAAAAACGTCCAGAAATGTTTGAAGCTACTGACTGAATGAAAGGAGCTGGCATCTCACTCTCTTTGAATCTTCTTTATCATGCTAGGATTAGCAGGAAAAAGCAAAAAATTTCAGAATTGCACCTTGCAATGCGGAGAAATTACTGTTTGTGCATTTACAATATTCATTGATTTTTGCCATTGAAAAACATCATGTTATTCATATACCAGAAATGTTTGAAGCTACTGACTGAATGAAAAGAGCTGGCATCTCACTCTCTTTGAATCTTCTTTATCATGCCAGGATTAGCAGGAAAAAGCAAAAAATTTCAGAATTGCACCTTGCAATGTGGAGATATTACTGTTTGTGCATTTACAATATTCATTGATTTTTGCCATTGAAAAACGTCCAGAAATGTTTGAAGCTACTGACTGAATGAAAGGAGCTGGCATCTCACTCTCTTTGAATCTTCTTTATCATGCTAGGATTAGCAGGAAAAAGCAAAAAAATTCAGAATTGCACCTTGCAATGCGGAGAAATTACTGTTTGTGCATTTACAATATTCATTGATTTTTGCCATTGAAAAACATCATGTTATTCATATACCAGAAATGTTTGAAGCTACTGACTGAATGAAAAGAGCTGGCATCTCACTCTCTTTGAATCTTCTTTATCATGCTAAGAGGAGCAGGAAAAAGCAAAAAATTTCAGAATTGCACCTTGCAATGTGGAGATATTACTGTTTGTGCATTTACAATATTCATTGATTTTTGCCATTGAAAAACGTCCAGAAATGTTTGAAGCTACTGACTGAATGAAAGGAGCTGGCATCTCACTCTCTTTGAATCTTCTTTATCATGCTAGGATTAGCAGGAAAAATCAAAAAATTTCAGAATTGCACCTTGCAATGCGGAGAAATTACTGTTTGTGCATTTACAATATTCATTGATTTTTGCCATTGAAAAACATCATGTTATTCATATACCAGAAATGTTTGAAGCTACTGACTGAATGAAAAGAGCTGGCATCTCACTCTCTTTGAATCTTCTTTATCATGCTAAGAGGAGCAGGAAAAAGCAAAAAATTTCAGAATTGCACCTTGCAATGTGGAGATATTACTGTTTGTGCATTTACAATATTCATTGATTTTTGCCATTGAAAAACGTCCAGAAATGTTTGAAGCTACTGACTGAATGAAAGGAGCTGGCATCTCACTCTCTTTGAATCTTCTTTATCATGCTAGGATTAGCAGGAAAAAGCAAAAAATTTCAGAATTGCACCTTGCAATGCGGAGAAATTACTGTTTGTGCATTTACAATATTCATTGATTTTTGCCATTGAAAAACATCATGTTATTCATATACCAGAAATGTTTGAAGCTACTGACTGAATGAAAAGAGCTGGCATCTCACTCTCTTTGAATCTTTTTATCATGCTAAGAGGAGCAGGAAAAAGCAAAAAATTTCAGAATTGAACGTTGCAATGTGGAGATATTACTGTTTGTGCATTTACAATATTCATTGATTTTTGCCATTGAAAAACGTCCAGAAATGTTTGAAGCTACTGACTGAATGAAAGGAGCTGGCATCTCACCCTCTTTGAATCTTCTTTATCATGCTAGGATTAGCAGGAAAAAGCAAAAAATTTCAGAATTCCACCTTGCAATGCGGAGAAATTACTGTTTGTGCATTTACAATATTCATTGATTTTTGCCATTGAAAAACATCATGTTATTCATATACCAGAAATGTTTGAAGCTACTGACTGAATGAAAAGAGCTGGCATCTCACTCTCTTTGAATCTTCTTTATCATGCTAAGAGGAGCAGGAAAAAGCAAAAAAAATTCAGAATTGCACCTTGCAATGTGGAGATATTACTGTTTGTGCATTTACAATATTCATTGATTTTTGCCATTGAAAAACGTCCAGAAATGTTTGAAGCTACTGACTGAATGAAAGGAGCTGGCATCTCACTCTCTTTGAATCTTCTTTATCATGCTAGGATTAGCAGGAAAAAGCAAAAAATTTCAGAATTGCACCTTGCAATGCAGAGAAATTACTGTTTGTGCATTTACAATATTCATTGATTTTTGCCATTGAAAAACATCATGTTATTCATATACCAGAAATGTTTGAAGCTACTGACTGTATGAAAAGAGCTGGCATCTCACTCTCTTTGAATCTTCTTTATCATGCCAGGATTAGCAGGAAAAAGCAAAAAATTTCAGAATTGCACCTTGCAATGTGGAGATATTACTGTTTGTGTATTTACAATATTCATTGATTTTTGCCATTGAAAAACGTCCAGAAATGTTTGAAGCTACTGACTGAATGAAAGGAGCTGGCATCTCACTCTCTTTGAATCTTCTTTATCATGCTAGGATTAGCAGGAAAAAGCAAAAAATTTCAGAATTGCACCTTGCAATGTGGAGTTATTACTGTTTGTGCATTTACAATATTCATTGATTTTTGCCATTGAAAAATGTCCAGAAATGTTTGAAGCTACTGACTGAATGAAAGAAGCTGGCATCTCACTCTCTTTGAATCTTCTTTATCATGCTAGGATTAGCAGGAAAAAGCAAAAAATTTCAGAATTGCACCTTGCAATGCGGAGAAATTACTGTTTGTGCATTTACAATATTCATTGATTTTTGCCATTGAAAAACATCATGTTATTCATATACCAGAAATGTTTGAAGCTACTGACTGAATGAAAAGAGCTGGCATCTCACTCTCTTTGAATCTTTATCATGCTAAGAGGAGCAGGAAAAAGCAAAAAATTTCAGAATTGCACCTTGCAATGTAGAGATATTACTGTTTGTGCATTTACAATATTCATTGATTTTTGCCATTGAAAAACGTCCAGAAATGTTTGAAGCTACTGACTGAATGAAAGGAGCTGGCATCTCACTCTCTTTGAATCTTCTTTATCATGCTAGGATTAGCAGGAAAAAGCAAAAAATATCAGAATTGCACCTTGCAATGCGGAGAAATTACTGTTTGTGCATTTACAATATTCATTGATTTTTGCCATTGAAAAACATCATGTTATTCATATACCAGAAATATTTGAAGCTACTGACTGAATGAAAAGAGCTGGCATCTCACTCTCTTTGAATCTTCTTTATCATGCTAAGAGGAGCAGGAAAAAGCAAAAAATTTCAGAATTGCACCTTGCAATGTGGAGATATTACTGTTTGTGCATTTACAATATTCATTGATTTTTGCCATTGAAAAACGTCCAGAAATGTTTGAAGCTACTGACTGAATGAAAGGAGCTGGCATCTCACTCTCTTTGAATCTTCTTTATCATGCTAGGATTAGCAGGAAAAAGCAAAAAATTTCAGAATTGCACCTTGCAATGCGGAGAAATTACTGTTTGTGCATTTACAATATTCATTGATTTTTGCCATTGAAAAACATCATGTTATTCATATACCAGAAATGTTTGAAGCTACTGACTGAATGAAAAGAGCTGGCATCTCACTCTCTTTGAATCTTCTTTATCATGCTAAGAGGAGCAGGAAAAAGCAAAAAATTTCAGAATTGAACGTTGCAATGTGGAGATATTACTGTTTGTGCATTTACAATATTCATTGATTTTTGCCATTGAAAAACGTCCAGAAATGTTTGAAGCTACTGACTGAATGAAAGGAGCTGGCATCTCACCCTCTTTGAATCTTCTTTATCATGCTAGGATTAGCAGGAAAAAGCAAAAAATTTCAGAATTCCACCTTGCAATGCGGAGAAATTACTGTTTGTGCATTTACAATATTCATTGATTTTTGCCATTGAAAAACATCATGTTATTCATATACCAGAAATGTTTGAAGCTACTGACTGAATGAAAAGAGCTGGAATCTCACTCTCTTTGAATCTTCTTTATCATGCTAAGAGGAGCAGGAAAAAGCAAAAAAATTCAGAATTGCACCTTGCAATGTGGAGATATTACTGTTTGTGCATTTACAATATTCATTGATTTTTGCCATTGAAAAACGTCCAGAAATGTTTGAAGCTACTGACTGAATGAAAGGAGCTGGCATCTCACTCTCTTTGAATCTTCTTTATCATGCTAGGATTAGCAGGAAAAAGCAAAAAATTTCAGAATTGCACCTTGCAATGCGGAGAAATTACTGTTTGTGCATTTACAATATTCATTGATTTTTGCCATTGAAAAACATCATGTTATTCATATACCAGAAATGTTTGAAGCTACTGACTGAATGAAAAGAGCTGGCATCTCACTCTCTTTGAATATTCTTTATCATGCCAGGATTAGCAGGAAAAAGCAAAAAATTTCAGAATTGCACCTTGCAATGTGGAGATATTACTGTTTGTGCATTTACAATATTCATTGATTTTTGCCATTGAAAAACGTCCAGAAATGTTTGAAGCTACTGACTGAATGAAAGGAGCTGGCATCTCACTCTCTTTGAATCTTCTTTATCATGCTAGGATTAGCAGGAAAAAGCAAAAAATTTCAGAATTGCACGTTGCAATGTGGAGTTATTACTGTTTGTGCATTTACAATATTCATTGATTTTTGCCATTGAAAAATGTCCAGAAATGTTTGAAGCTACTGACTGAATGAAAGGAGCGGGCATCTCACTCTCTTTGAATCTTCTTTATCATGCTAGGATTAGCAGGAAAAAGCAAAAAATTTCAGAATTGCACCTTGCAATGCGGAGAAATTACTGTTTGTGCATTTACAATATTCATTGATTTTTGTCATTGAAAAACATCATGTTATTCATATACCAGAATTGTTTGAAGCTACTGACTGAATGAAAAGAGCTGGCATCTCACTCTCTTTGAATCTTCTTTATCATGCTAAGAGGAGCAGGAAAAAGCAAAAAATTTCAGAATTGCACGTTGCAATGTGGAGATATTACTGTTTGTGCATTTACAATATTCATTGATTTTTGCCATTGAAAAACGTCCAGAAATGTTTGAAGCTACTGACTGAATGAAAGGAGCTGGCATCTCACTCTCTTTGAATCTTCTTTATCATGCTAGGATTAGCAGGAAAAAGCAAAAAATTTCAGAATTGCACCTTGCAATGCGGAGAAATTACTGTTTGTGCATTTACAATATTCATTGATTTTTGCCATTGAAAAACATCATGTTATTCATATACCAGAAATGTTTGAAGCTACTGACTGAATGAAAAGAGCTGGCATCTCACTCTCTTTGAATCTTCTTTATTATGCTAGGATTAGCAGGAAAAAGCAAAAAATTTCAGAATTCCACCTTGCAATGTGGAGATATTACTGTTTGTGCATTTACAATATTCATTGATTTTTGCCATTGAAAAACGTCCAGAAATGTTTGAAGCTACTGACTGAATGAAAGGAGCTGGCATCTCACTCTCTTTGAATCTTCTTTATCATGCCAGGATTAGCAGGAAAAAGCAAAAAATTTCAGAATTGCACCTTGCAATGTGGAGTTATTACTGTTTGTGCATTTACAATATTCATTGATTTTTGCCATTGAAAAATGTCCAGAAATGTTTGAAGCTACTGACTGAATGAAAGGAGCTGGCATCTCACTCTCTTTGAATCTTCTTTATCATGCTAGGATTAGCAGGAAAAAGCAAAAAATTTCAGAATTGCACCTTGCAATGCGGAGAAATTACTGTTTGTGCATTTACAATATTCATTGATTTTTGCCATTGAAAAACATCATGTTATTCATATACCAGAAATGTTTGAAGCTACTGACTGAATGAAAAGAGCTGGCATCTCACTCTCTTTGAATCTTCTTTATCATGCTAAGAGGAGCAGGAAAAAGCAAAAAATTTCAGAATTGCACCTTGCAATGTGGAGATATTACTGTTTGTGCATTTACAATATTCATTGATTTTTGCCATTGAAAAACGTCCAGAAATGTTTGAAGCTACTGACTGAATGAAAGGAGCTGGCATCTCACTCTCTTTGAATCTTCTTTATCATGCTAGGATTAGCAGGAAAAAGCAAAAAATTTCAGAATTGCACCTTGCAATGCGGAGAAATTACTGTTTGTGCATTTACAATATTCATTGATTTTTGCCATTGAAAAACATCATGTTATTCAAATACCAGAAATGTTTGAAGCTACTGACTGAATGAAAAGAGCTGGCATCTCACTCTCTTTGAATCTTCTTTATCATGCTAAGAGGAGCAGGAAAAAGCAAAAAATTTCAGAATTGCGCCTTGCAATGTGGAGATATTACTGTTTGTGCATTTACAATATTCATTGATTTTTGCCATTGAAAAACGTCCAGAAATGTTTGAAGCTACTGACTGAATGAAAGGAGCTGGCATCTCACTCTCTTTGAATCTTCTTTATCATGCTAGGATTAGCAGGAAAAAGCAAAAAATTTCAGAATTGCACCTTGCAATGCGGAGAAATTACTGTTTGTGCATTTACAATATTCATTGATTTTTGCCATTGAAAAACATCATGTTATTCATATACCAGAAATGTTTGAAGCTACTGACTGAATGAAAAGAGCTGGCATCTCACTCTCTTTGAATCTTCTTTATCATGCTAAGAGGAGCAGGAAAAAGCAAAAAATTTCAGAATTTCACCTTGCTATGTGGAGATATTACTGTTTGTGGATTTACAATATTCATTGATTTTAGCCATTTAAAAACGTCCAGAAATGTTTGAAGCTACTGACTGAATGAAAGGAGCTGGCATCTCACTCTCTCTGAATCTTCTTTATCATGCTAGGATTAGCAGGAAAAAGCAAAAAATTTCAGAATTGCACCTTGCAATGCGGAGAAATTACTGTTTGTGCATTTACAATATTCATTGATTTTTGCCATTGAAAAACATCATGTTATTCATATACCAGAAATGTTTGAAGCTACTGACTGAATGAAAAGAGCTGGCATCTCACTCTCTTTGAATCTTTATCATGCTAAGAGGAGCAGGAAAAAGCAAAAAATTTCAGAATTGCACCTTGCAATGTGGAGATATTACTGTTTGTGCATTTACAATATTCATTGATTTTTGCCATTGAAAAACGTCCAGAAATGTTTGAAGCTACTGACTGAATGAAAGGAGCTGGCATCTCACTCTCTTTGAATCTTCTTTATCATGCTAGGATTAGCAGGAAAAAGCAAAAAATTTCAGAATTGCACCTTGCAATGCGGAGAAATTACTGTTTGTGCATTTACAATATTCATTGATTTTTGCCATTGAAAAACATCATGTTATTCATATACCAGAAATGTTTGAAGCTACTGACTGAATGAAAAGAGCTGGCATCTCACTCTCTTTGAATCTTCTTTATCATGCTAGGATTAGCAGGAAAAAGCAAAAAATTTCAGAATTGCACCTTGCAATGTGGAGATATTACTGTTTGTGCATTTACAATATTCATTGATTTTTGCCATTGAAAAACGTCCAGAAATGTTTGAAGCTACTGACTGAATGAAAGGAGCTGGCATCTCACTCTCTTTGAATCTTCTTTATCATGCTAGGATTAGCAGGAAAAAGCAAAAAATTTCAGAATTGCACCTTGCAATGTGGAGTTATTACTGTTTGTGCATTTACAATATTCATTGATTTTTGCCATTGAAAAATGTCCAGAAATGTTTGAAGCTACTGACTGAATGAAAAGAGCTGGCATCTCACTCTCTTTGAATCTTCTTTATCATGCTAAGAGGAGCAGGAAAAAGCAAAAAATTTCAGAATTGCACCTTGCAATGTGGAGATATTACTGTTTGTGCATTTACAATATTCATTGATTTTTGCCATTGAAAAACGTCAAGAAATGTTTGAAGCTACTGACTGAATGAAAGGAGCTGGCATCTCACTCTCTTTGAATCTTCTTTATCATGCTAGGATTAGCAGGAAAAAGCAAAAAATTTCAGAATTGCACCTTGCAATGCGGAGAAATTACTGTTTGTGCATTTACAATATTCATTGATTTTTGCCCTTGAAAAACATCATGTTATTCATATACCAGAAATGTTTGAAGCTACTGACTGAATGAAAAGAGCTGGCATCTCACTCTCTTTGAATCTTCTTTATCATGCTAAGAGGAGCAGGAAAAAGCAAAAAATTTCAGAATTGCACCTTGCAATGTGGAGATATTACTGTTTGTGCATTTACAATATTCATTGATTTTTGCCATTGAAAAACGTCCAGAAATGTTTGAAGCTACTGACTGAATGAAAGGAGCTGGCATCTCACTCTCTTTGAATCTTCTTTATCATGCTAGGATTAGCAGGAAAAAGCAAAAAATTTCAGAATTGCACCTTGCAATGCGGAGAAATTACTGTTTGTGCATTTACAATATTCATTGATTTTTGCCATTGAAAAACATCATGTTATTCATATACCAGAAATGTTTGAAGCTACTGACTGAATGAAAAGAGCTGGCATCTCACTCTCTTTGAATCTTCTTTATCATGCTAAGAGGAGCAGGAAAAAGCAAAAAATTTCAGAATTGCACCTTGCAATGTGGAGATATTACTGTTTGTGCATTTACAATATTCATTGATTTTTGCCATTGAAAAACTTCCAGATATGTTTGAAGCTACTGACTGAATGAAAGGAGCTGGCATCTCACTCTCTTTGAATCTTCTTTATCATGCTAGGATTAGCAGGAAAAAGCAAAAAATTTCAGAATTGCACCTTGCAATGCGGAGAAATTACTGTTTGTGCATTTACAATATTCATTGATTTTTGCCATTGAAAAACATCGTTATTCATATACCAGAAATGTTTGAAGCTACTGACTGAATGAAAAGAGCTGGCATCTCACTCTCTTTGAATCTTCTTTATCATGCTAAGAGGAGCAGGAAAAAGCAAAAAATTTCAGAATTGCACCTTGCAATGTGGAGATATTACTGTTTGTGCATTTACAATATTCATTGATTTTTGCCATTGAAAAACGTCCAGAAATGTTTGAAGCTACTGACTGAATGAAAGGAGCTGGCATCTCACTCTCTTTGAATCTTCTTTATCATGCTAGGATTAGCAGGAAAAAGCAAAAAATTTCAGAATTGCACCTTGCAATGCGGAGAAATTACTGTTTGTGCATTTACAATATTCATTGATTTTTGCCATTGAAAAACATCGTTATTCATATACCAGAAATGTTTGAAGCTACTGACTGAATGAAAAGAGCTGGCATCTCACTCTCTTTGAATCTTCTTTATCATGCTAAGAGGAGCAGGAAAAAGCAAAAAATTTCAGAATTGCACCTTGCAATGTGGAGATATTACTGTTTGTGCATTTACAATATTCATTGATTTTTGCCATTGAAAAACGTCCAGAAATGTTTGAAGCTACTGACTGAATGAAAGGAGCTGGCATCTCACTCTCTTTGAATCTTCTTTATCATGCTAGGATTAGCAGGAAAAAGCAAAAAATTTCAGAATTGCACCTTGCAATGCGGAGAAATTACTGTTTGTGCATTTACAATATTCATTGATTTTTGCCATTGAAAAAATCATGTTATTCATATACCAGAAATGTTTGAAGCTACTGACTGAATGAAAAGAGCTGGCATCTCACTCTCTTTGAATCTTCTTTATCATGCCAGGATTAGCAGGAAAAAGCAAAAAATTTCAGAATTGCACCTTGCAATGTGGAGATATTACTGTTTGTGCATTTACAATATTCATTGATTTTTGCCATTGAAAAACGTCCAGAAATGTTTGAAGCTACTGACTGAATGAAAGGAGCTGGCATCTCACTCTCTTTGAATCTTCTTTATCATGCTAGGATTAGCAGGAAAAAGCAAAAAATTTCAGAATTGCACCTTGCAATGTGGAGTTATTACTGTTTGTGCATTTACAATATTCATTGATTTTTGCCATTGAAAAACATCATGTTATTCATATACCAGAAATGTTTGAAGCTACTGACTGAATGAAAAGAGCTGGCATCTCACTCTCTTTGAATCTTCTTTATCATGCTAAGAGGAGCAGGAAAAAGCAAAAAATTTCAGAATTGCACCTTGCAATGTGGAGATATTACTGTTTGTGCATTTACAATATTCATTGATTTTTGCCATTGAAAAACGTCCAGAAATGTTTGAAGCTGCTGACTGAATGAAAGGAGCTGGCATCTCACTCTCTTTGAATCTTCTTTATCATGCTAGGATTAGCAGGAAAAAGCAAAAAATTTCAGAATTGCACCTTGCAATGCGGAGAAATTACAGTTTGTGCATTTACAATATTCATTGATTTTTGCCATTGAAAAACATCATGTTATTCATATACCAGAAATGTTTGAAGCTACTGACTGAATGAAAAGAGCTGGCATCTCACTCTCTTTGAATCTTCTTTATCATGGTAAGAGGAGCAGGAAAAAGCAAAAAATTTCAGAATTGCACCTTGCAATGTGGAGATATTACTGTTTGTGCATTTACAATATTCATTGATTTTTGCCATTGAAAAACGTCCAGAAATGTTTGAAGCTACTGACTGAATGAAAGGAGCTGGCATCTCACTCTCTTTGAATCTTCTTTAACATGCTAGGATTAGCAGGAAAACGCAAAAAATTTCAGAATTGCACCTTGCAATGCGGAGAAATTACTGTTTGTGCATTTACAATATTCATTGATTTTTGCCATTGAAAAACATCATGTTATTCATATACCAGAAATGTTTGAAGCTACTGACTGAATGAAAAGAGCTGGCATCTCACTCTCTTTGAATCTTCTTTATCATGCCAGGATTAGCAGGAAAAAGCAAAAAATTTCAGAATTGCACCTTGCAATGTGGAGATATTACTGTTTGTGCATTTACAATATTCATTGATTTTTGCCATTGAAAAACGTTCAGAAATGTTTGAAGCTACTGACTGAATGAAAGGAGCTGGCATCTCACTCTCTTTGAATCTTCTTTATCATGCTAGGATTAGCAGGAAAAAGCAAAAAATTTCAGAATTGCACCTTGCAATGTGGAGTTATTACTGTTTGTGCATTTACAATATTCATTGATTTTTGCCATTGAAAAACATCATGTTATTCATATACCAGAAATGTTTGAAGCTACTGACTGAATGAAAAGAGCTGGCATCTCACTCTCTTTGAATCTTCTTTATCATGCTAAGAGGAGCAGGAAAAAGCAAAAAATTTCAGAATTGCACCTTGCAATGTGGAGATATTACTGTTTGTGCATTTACAATATTCATTGATTTTTGCCATTGAAAAACGTCCAGAAATGTTTGAAGCTACTGACTGAATGAAAGGAGCTGGCATCTCACTCTCTTTGAATCTTCTTTATCATGCTAGGATTAGCAGGAAAAAGCAAAAAATTTCAGAATTGCACCTTGCAATGCGTGGAAATTACTGTTTGTGCATTTACAATATTCATTGATTTTTGCCATTGAAAAACATCATGTTATTCATATACCAGAAATGTTTGAAGCTACTGACTGAATGAAAAGAGCTGGCATCTCACTCTCTTTGCATCTTCTTTATCATGCTAAGAGGAGCAGGAAAAAGCAAAAAATTTCAGAATTGCACCTTGCAATGTGGAGATATTACTGTTTGTGCATTTACAATATTCATTGATTTTTGCCATTGAAAAACGTCCAGAAATATTTGAAGCTACTGACTGAATGAAAGGAGCTGGCATCTCACTCTCTTTGAATCTTCTTTATCATGCTAGGATTAGCAGGAAAAAGCAAAAAAATTCAGAATTGCACCTTGCAATGCGGAGAAATTACTGTTTGTGCATTTACAATATTCATTGATTTTTGCCATTGAAAAACATCATGTTATTCATATACCAGAAATGTTTGAAGCTACTGACTGAATGAAAAGAGCTGGCATCTCACTCTCTTTGAATCTTCTTTATCATGCTAAGAGGAGCAGGAAAAAGCAAAAAATTTCAGAATTGCACCTTGCAATGTGGAGATATTACTGTTTGTGCATTTACAATATTCATTGATTTTTGCCATTGAAAAACGTCCAGAAATGTTTGAAGCTACTGACTGAATGAAAGGAGCTGGCATCTCACTCTCTTTGAATCTTCTTTATCATGCTAGGATTAGCAGGAAAAAGCAAAAAATTTCAGAATTGCACCTTGCAATGCGGAGAAATTACTGTTTGTGCATTTACAATATTCATTGATTTTTGCCATTGAAAAACATCATGTTATTCATATACCAGAAATGTTTGAAGCTACTGACTGAATGAAAAGAGCTGGCATCTCACTCTCTTTGAATCTTCTTTACCATGCTAAGAGGAGCAGGAAAAAGCAAAAAATTTCAGAATTGCACGTTGCAATGTGGAGATATTACTGTTTGTGCATTTACAATATTCATTGATTTTTGCCATTGAAAAACGTCCAGAAATGTTTGAAGCTACTGACTGAATGAAAGGAGCTGGCATCTCACTCTCTTTGAATCTTCTTTATCATGCTAGGATTAGCAGGAAAAAGCAAAAAATTTCAGAATTGCACCTTGCAATGCGGAGAAATTACTGTTTGTGCATTTACAATATTCATTGATTTTTGCCATTGAAAAACATCATGTTATTCATATACCAGAAATGTTTGAAGCTACTGACTGAATGAAAAGAGCTGGCATCTCACTCTCTTTGAATCTTCTTTATCATGCCAGGATTAGCAGGAAAAAGCAAAAAATTTCAGAATTGCACCTTGCAATGTGGAGATATTACTGTTTGTGCATTTACAATATTCATTGATTTTTGCCATTGAAAAACGTCCAGAAATGTTTGAAGCTACTGACTGAATGAAAGGAGCTGGCATCTCACTCTCTTTGAATCTTCTTTATCATGCTAGGATTAGCAGGAAAAAGCAAAAAATTTCAGAATTGCACCTTGCAATGCGGATAAATTACTGTTTGTGCATTTACAATATTCATTGATTTTTGCCATTGAAAAACATCATGTTATTCATATACCAGAAATGTTTGAAGCTACTGACTGAATGAAAAGAGCTGGCATCTCACTCTCTTTGAATCTTCTTTATCATGCTAGGATTAGCAGGAAAAAGCAAAAAATTTCAGAATTGCACGTTGCAATGTGGAGATATTACTGTTTGTGCATTTACAATATTCATTGATTTTTGCCATTGAAAAACGTCCAGAAATGTTTGAAGCTACTGACTGAATGAAAGGTCGTGGCATCTCACTCTCTTTGAATCTTCTTTATCATGCTAGGATTAGCAGGAAAAAGCAAAAAATTTCAGAATTGCACCTTGCAATGCAGAGAAATTACTATTTGTGCATTTACAATATTCATTGATTTTTGCCATTGAAAAACATCATGTTATTCATATACCAGAAATGTTTGAAGCTACTGACTGAATGAAAAGAGCTGGCATCTCACTCTCTTTGAATCTTCTTTATCATGCTAAGAGGAGCAGGAAAAAGCAAAAAATTTCAGAATTGCACCTTGCAATGTGGAGATATTACTGTTTGTGCATTTACAATAT
Source organism: Phyllobates terribilis (assembly GCF_046119375.1). Taxonomy (NCBI): domain Eukaryota; kingdom Metazoa; phylum Chordata; class Amphibia; order Anura; family Dendrobatidae; genus Phyllobates; species Phyllobates terribilis. Next base: position 3,491,430 of record NW_027362909.1, on the reverse strand, counting down.
TCATTGATTTTTGCCATTAAAAAACGTCCAGAAATGTTTGAAGCTACTGACTGAATGAAAGGAGCTGGCATCTCACTCTCTTTGAATCTTCTTTATCATGCTAGGATTAGCAGGAAAAAGCAAAAAATTTCAGAATTGCACCTTGCAATGCGGAGAAATTACTGTTTGTGCATTTACAATATTCATTGATTTTTGCCATTGAAAAACATCATGTTATTCATATACCAGAAATGTTTGAAGCTACTGACTGAATGAAAAGAGCTGGCATCTCACTCTCTTTGAATCTTCTTTATCATGCTAGGATTAGCGGTAAAAAGCAAAAAATTTCAGAATTGCACCTTGCAATGCGGAGATATTACTGTTTGTGCATTTACAATATTCATTGATTTTTGCCATTGAAAAACGTCCAGAAATGTTTGAAGCTACTGACTGAATGAAAGGAGCTGGCATCTCACTCTCTTTGAATCTTCTTTATCATGCTAGGATTAGCAGGAAAAAGCAAAAAATTTCAGAATTGCACCTTGCAATGTGGAGTTATTACTGTTTGTGCATTTACAATATTCATTGATTTTTGCCATTGAAAAACGTCCAGAAATGTTTGAAGCTACTGACTGAATGAAAGGAGCTGGCATCTCACTCTCTTTGAATCTTCTTTATCATGCTAGGATTAGCAGGAAAAAGCAAAAAAATTCAGAATTGCACCTTGCAATGCGGAGAAATTACTGTTTGTGCATTTACAATATTCATTGATTTTTGCCATTGAAAAACATCATGTTATTCATATACCAGAAATGTTTGAAGCTACTGACTGAATGAAAAGAGCTGGCATCTCACTCTCTTTGAATCTTCTTTATCATGCTAAGAGGAGCAGGAAAAAGCAAAAAATTTCAGAATTGCACGTTGCAATGTGGAGATATTACTGTTTGTGCATTTACAATATTCATTGATTTTTGCCATTGAAAAACGTCCAGAAATGTTTGAAGCTACTGACTGAATGAAAGGAGCTGGCATCTCACTCTCTTTGAATCTTCTTTATCATGCTAGGATTAGCAGGAAAAAGCAAAAAATTTCAGAATTGCACCTTGCAATGCGGAGAAATTACTGTTTGTGCATTTACAATATTCATTGATTTTTGCCATTGAAAAACATCATGTTATTCATATACCAGAAATGTTTGAAGCTACTGACTGAATGAAAAGAGCTGGCATCTCACTCTCTTTGAATCTTCTTTATCATGCTAAGAGGAGCAGGAAAAAGCAAAAAATTTCAGAATTGCACGTTGCAATGTGGAGATATTACTGTTTGTGCATTTACAATATTCATTGATTTTTGCCATTGAAAAACGGCCAGAAATGTTTGAAGCTACTGACTGAATGAAAGGAGCTGGCATCTCACTCTCTTTGAATCTTCTTTATCATGCTAGGATTAGCAGGAAAAAGCAAAAAATTTCAGAATTCCACCTTGCAATGCGGAGAAATTACTGTTTGTGCATTTACAATATTCATTGATTTTTGCCATTGAAAAACATCATGTTATTCATATACCAGAAATGTTTGAAGCTACTGACTGAATGAAAAGAGCTGGAATCTCACTCTCTTTGAATCTTCTTTATCATGCTAAGAGGAGCAGGAAAAAGCAAAAAAATTCAGAATTGCACCTTGCAATGTGGAGATATTACTGTTTGTGCATTTACAATATTCATTGATTTTTGCCATTGAAAAACGTCCAGAAATGTTTGAAGCTACTGACTGAATGAAAGGAGCTGGCATCTCACTCTCTTTGAATCTTCTTTATCATGCTAGGATTAGCAGGAAAAAGCAAAAAATTTCAGAATTGCACCTTGCAATGCGGAGAAATTACTGTTTGTGCATTTACAATATTCATTGATTTTTGCCATTGAAAAACATCATGTTATTCATATACCAGAAATGTTTGAAGCTACTGACTGAATGAAAAGAGCTGGCATCTCACTCTCTTTGAATATTCTTTATCATGCCAGGATTAGCAGGAAAAAGCAAAAAATTTCAGAATTGCACCTTGCAATGTGGAGTTATTACTGTTTGTGCATTTACAATATTCATTGATTTTTGCCATTGAAAAACGTCCAGAAATGTTTGAAGCTACTGACTGAATGAAAGGAGCTGGCATCTCACTCTCTTTGAATCTTCTTTATCATGCTAGGATTAGCAGGAAAAAGCAAAAAAATTCAGAATTGCACCTTGCAATGCGGAGAAATTACTGTTTGTGCATTTACAATATTCATTGATTTTTGCCATTGAAAAACATCATGTTATTCATATACCAGAAATGTTTGAAGCTACTGACTGAATGAAAAGAGCTGGCATCTCACTCTCTTTGAATCTTCTTTATCATGCTAAGAGGAGCAGGAAAAAGCAAAAAATTTCAGAATTGCACGTTGCAATGTGGAGATATTACTGTTTGTGCATTTACAATATTCATTGATTTTTGCCATTGAAAAACGTCCAGAAATGTTTGAAGCTACTGACTGAATGAAAGGAGCTGGCATCTCACTCTCTTTGAATCTTCTTTATCATGCTAGGATTAGCAGGAAAAAGCAAAAAATTTCAGAATTGCACCTTGCAATGCGGAGAAATTACTGTTTGTGCATTTACAATATTCATTGATTTTTGCCATTGAAAAACATCATGTTATTCATATACCAGAAATGTTTGAAGCTACTGACTGAATGAAAAGAGCTGGCATCTCACTCTCTTTGAATCTTCTTTATCATGCTAAGAGGAGCAGGAAAAAGCAAAAAATTTCAGAATTGCACGTTGCAATGTGGAGATATTACTGTTTGTGCATTTACAATATTCATTGATTTTTGCCATTGAAAAACGTCCAGAAATGTTTGAAGCTACTGACTGAATGAAAGGTCGTGGCATCTCACTCTCTTTGAATCTTCTTTATCATGCTAGGATTAGCAGGAAAAAGCAAAAAATTTCAGAATTGCACCTTGCAATGCAGAGAAATTACTATTTGTGCATTTACAATATTCATTGATTTTTGCCATTGAAAAACATCATGTTATTCATATACCAGAAATGTTTGAAGCTACTGACTGAATGAAAAGAGCTGGCATCTCACTCTCTTTGAATCTTCTTTATCATGCTAAGAGGAGCAGGAAAAAGCAAAAAATTTCAGAATTGCACCTTGCAATGTGGAGATATTACTGTTTGTGCATTTACAATATTCATTGATTTTTGCCATTAAAAAACGTCCAGAAATGTTTGAAGCTACTGACTGAATGAAAGGAGCTGGCATCTCACTCTCTTTGAATCTTCTTTATCATGCTAGGATTAGCAGGAAAAAGCAAAAAATTTCAGAATTGCACCTTGCAATGCGGAGAAATTACTGTTTGTGCATTTACAATATTCATTGATTTTTGCCATTGAAAAACATCATGTTATTCATATACCAGAAATGTTTGAAGCTACTGACTGAATGAAAAGAGCTGGCATCTCACTCTCTTTGAATCTTCTTTATCATGCTAGGATTAGCGGTAAAAAGCAAAAAATTTCAGAATTGCACCTTGCAATGTGGAGATATTACTGTTTGTGCATTTACAATATTCATTGATTTTTGCCATTGAAAAACGTCCAGAAATGTTTGAAGCTACTGACTGAATGAAAGGAGCTGGCATCTCACTCTCTTTGAATCTTCTTTATCATGCTAGGATTAGCAGGAAAAAGCAAAAAATTTCAGAATTGCACCTTGCAATGTGGAGTTATTACTGTTTGTGCATTTACAATATTCATTGATTTTTGCCATTGAAAAACGTCCAGAAATGTTTGAAGCTACTGACTGAATGAAAGGAGCTGGCATCTCACTCTCTTTGAATCTTCTTTATCATGCTAGGATTAGCAGGAAAAAGCAAAAAAATTCAGAATTGCACCTTGCAATGCGGAGAAATTACTGTTTGTGCATTTACAATATTCATTGATTTTTGCCATTGAAAAACATCATGTTATTCATATACCAGAAATGTTTGAAGCTACTGACTGAATGAAAAGAGCTGGCATCTCACTCTCTTTGAATCTTCTTTATCATGCTAAGAGGAGCAGGAAAAAGCAAAAAATTTCAGAATTGCACGTTGCAATGTGGAGATATTACTGTTTGTGCATTTACAATATTCATTGATTTTTTCCATTGAAAAACGTCCAGAAATGTTTGAAGCTACTGACTGAATGAAAGGAGCTGGCATCTCACTCTCTTTGAATCTTCTTTATCATGCTAGGATTAGCAGGAAAAAGCAAAAAATTTCAGAATTGCACCTTGCAATGCGGAGAAATTACTGTTTGTGCATTTACAATATTCATTGATTTTTGCCATTGAAAAACATCATGTTATTCATATACCAGAAATGTTTGAAGCTACTGACTGAATGAAAAGAGCTGGCATCTCACTCTCTTTGAATCTTCTTTATCATGCTAAGAGGAGCAGGAAAAAGCAAAAAATTTCAGAATTGCACGTTGCAATGTGGAGATATTACTGTTTGTGCATTTACAATATTCATTGATTTTTGCCATTGAAAAACGGCCAGAAATGTTTGAAGCTACTGACTGAATGAAAGGAGCTGGCATCTCACTCTCTTTGAATCTTCTTTATCATGCTAGGATTAGCAGGAAAAAGCAAAAAATTTCAGAATTCCACCTTGCAATGCGGAGAAATTACTGTTTGTGCATTTACAATATTCATTGATTTTTGCCATTGAAAAACATCATGTTATTCATATACCAGAAATGTTTGAAGCTACTGACTGAATGAAAAGAGCTGGAATCTCACTCTCTTTGAATCTTCTTTATCATGCTAAGAGGAGCAGGAAAAAGCAAAAAAATTCAGAATTGCACCTTGCAATGTGGAGATATTACTGTTTGTGCATTTACAATATTCATTGATTTTTGCCATTGAAAAACGTCCAGAAATGTTTGAAGCTACTGACTGAATGAAAGGAGCTGGCATCTCACTCTCTTTGAATCTTCTTTATCATGCTAGGATTAGCAGGAAAAAGCAAAAAATTTCAGAATTGCACCTTGCAATGCGGAGAAATTACTGTTTGTGCATTTACAATATTCATTGATTTTTGCCATTGAAAAACATCATGTTATTCATATACCAGAAATGTTTGAAGCTACTGACTGAATGAAAAGAGCTGGCATCTCACTCTCTTTGAATATTCTTTATCATGCCAGGATTAGCAGGAAAAAGCAAAAAATTTCAGAATTGCACCTTGCAATGTGGAGATATTACTGTTTGTGCATTTACAATATTCATTGATTTTTGCCATTGAAAAACGTCCAGAAATGTTTGAAGCTACTGACTGAATGAAAGGAGCTGGCATCTCACTCTCTTTGAATCTTCTTTATCATGCTAGGATTAGCAGGAAAAAGCAAAAAATTTCAGAATTGCACCTTGCAATGTGGAGTTATTACTGTTTGTGCATTTACAATATTCATTGATTTTTGCCATTGAAAAACGTCCAGAAATGTTTGAAGCTACTGACTGAATGAAAGGAGCTGGCATCTCACTCTCTTTGAATCTTCTTTATCATGCTAGGATTAGCAGGAAAAAGCAAAAAAATTCAGAATTGCACCTTGCAATGCGGAGAAATTACTGTTTGTGCATTTACAATATTCATTGATTTTTGCCATTGAAAAACATCATGTTATTCATATACCAGAAATGTTTGAAGCTACTGACTGAATGAAAAGAGCTGGCATCTCACTCTCTTTGAATCTTCTTTATCATGCTAAGAGGAGCAGGAAAAAGCAAAAAATTTCAGAATTGCACGTTGCAATGTGGAGATATTACTGTTTGTGCATTTACAATATTCATTGATTTTTGCCATTGAAAAACGTCCAGAAATGTTTGAAGCTACTGACTGAATGAAAGGAGCTGGCATCTCACTCTCTTTGAATCTTCTTTATCATGCTAGGATTAGCAGGAAAAAGCAAAAAATTTCAGAATTGCACCTTGCAATGCGGAGAAATTACTGTTTGTGCATTTACAATATTCATTGATTTTTGCCATTGAAAAACATCATGTTATTCATATACCAGAAATGTTTGAAGCTACTGACTGAATGAAAAGAGCTGGCATCTCACTCTCTTTGAATCTTCTTTATCATGCTAAGAGGAGCAGGAAAAAGCAAAAAATTTCAGAATTGCACGTTGCAATGTGGAGATATTACTGTTTGTGCATTTACAATATTCATTGATTTTTGCCATTGAAAAACGTCCAGAAATGTTTGAAGCTACTGACTGAATGAAAGGAGCTGGCATCTCACTCTCTTTGAATCTTCTTTATCATGCTAGGATTAGCAGGAAAAAGCAAAAAATTTCAGAATTCCACCTTGCAATGCGGAGAAATTACTGTTTGTGCATTTACAATATTCATTGATTTTTGCCATTGAAAAACATCATGTTATTCATATACCAGAAATGTTTGAAGCTACTGACTGAATGAAAAGAGCTGGAATCTCACTCTCTTTGAATCTTCTTTATCATGCTAAGAGGAGCAGGAAAAAGCAAAAAAATTCAGAATTGCACCTTGCAATGTGGAGATATTACTGTTTGTGCATTTACAATATTCATTGATTTTTGCCATTGAAAAACGTCCAGAAATGTTTGAAGCTACTGACTGAATGAAAGGAGCTGGCATCTCACTCTCTTTGAATCTTCTTTATCATGCTAGGATTAGCAGGAAAAAGCAAAAAATTTCAGAATTGCACCTTGCAATGCGGAGAAATTACTGTTTGTGCATTTACAATATTCATTGATTTTTGCCATTGAAAAACATCATGTTATTCATATACCAGAAATGTTTGAAGCTACTGACTGAATGAAAAGAGCTGGCATCTCACTCTCTTTGAATATTCTTTATCATGCCAGGATTAGCAGGAAAAAGCAAAAAATTTCAGAATTGCACCTTGCAATGTGGAGATATTACTGTTTGTGCATTTACAATATTCATTGATTTTTGCCATTGAAAAACGTCCAGAAATGTTTGAAGCTACTGACTGAATGAAAGGAGCTGGCATCTCACTCTCTTTGAATCTTCTTTATCATGCTAGGATTAGCAGGAAAAAGCAAAAAATTTCAGAATTGCACGTTGCAATGTGGAGTTATTACTGTTTGTGCATTTACAATATTCATTGATTTTTGCCATTGAAAAATGTCCAGAAATGTTTGAAGCTACTGACTGAATGAAAGGAGCGGGCATCTCACTCTCTTTGAATCTTCTTTATCATGCTAGGATTAGCAGGAAAAAGCAAAAAATTTCAGAATTGCACCTTGCAATGCGGAGAAATTACTGTTTGTGCATTTACAATATTCATTGATTTTTGCCATTGAAAAACATCATGTTATTCATATACCAGAAATGTTTGAAGCTACTGACTGAATGAAAAGAGCTGGCATCTCACTCTCTTTGAATCTTTATCATGCTAAGAGGAGCAGGAAAAAGCAAAAAATTTCAGAATTGCACCTTGCAATGTAGAGATATTACTGTTTGTGCATTTACAATATTCATTGATTTTTGCCATTGAAAAACGTCCAGAAATGTTTGAAGCTACTGACTGAATGAAAGGAGCTGGCATCTCACTCTCTTTGAATCTTCTTTATCATGCTAGGATTAGCAGGAAAAAGCAAAAAATTTCAGAATTGCACCTTGCAATGCGGAGAAATTACTGTTTGTGCATTTACAATATTCATTGATTTTTGTCATTGAAAAACATCATGTTATTCATATACCAGAATTGTTTGAAACTACTGACTGAATGAAAAGAGCTGGCATCTCACTCTCTTTGAATCTTCTTTATCATGCTAAGAGGAGCAGGAAAAAGCAAAAAATTTCAGAATTGCACGTTGCAATGTGGAGATATTACTGTTTGTGCATTTACAATATTCATTGATTTTTGCCATTGAAAAACGTCCAGAAATGTTTGAAGCTACTGACTGAATGAAAGGAGCTGGCATCTCACTCTCTTTGAATCTTCTTTATCATGCTAGGATTAGCAGGAAAAAGCAAAAAATTTCAGAATTGCACCTTGCAATGCGGAGAAATTACTGTTTGTGCATTTACAATATTCATTGATTTTTGCCATTGAAAAACATCATGTTATTCATATACCAGAAATGTTTGAAGCTACTGACTGAATGAAAAGAGCTGGCATCTCACTCTCTTTGAATCTTCTTTATTATGCTAGGATTAGCAGGAAAAAGCAAAAAATTTCAGAATTCCACCTTGCAATGTGGAGATATTACTGTTTGTGCATTTACAATATTCATTGATTTTTGCCATTGAAAAACGTCCAGAAATGTTTGAAGCTACTGACTGAATGAAAGGAGCTGGCATCTCACTCTCTTTGAATCTTCTTTATCATGCCAGGATTAGCAGGAAAAAGCAAAAAATTTCAGAATTGCACCTTGCAATGTGGAGTTATTACTGTTTGTGCATTTACAATATTCATTGATTTTTGCCATTGAAAAATGTCCAGAAATGTTTGAAGCTACTGACTGAATGAAAGGAGCTGGCATCTCACTCTCTTTGAATCTTCTTTATCATGCTAGGATTAGCAGGAAAAAGCAAAAAATTTCAGAATTGCACCTTGCAATGCGGAGAAATTACTGTTTGTGCATTTACAATATTCATTGATTTTTGCCATTGAAAAACATCATGTTATTCATATACCAGAAATGTTTGAAGCTACTGACTGAATGAAAAGAGCTGGCATCTCACTCTCTTTGAATCTTCTTTATCATGCTAAGAGGAGCAGGAAAAAGCAAAAAATTTCAGAATTGCACCTTGCAATGTGGAGATATTACTGTTTGTGCATTTACAATATTCATTGATTTTTGCCATTGAAAAACGTCCAGAAATGTTTGAAGCTACTGACTGAATGAAAGGAGCTGGCATCTCACTCTCTTTGAATCTTCTTTATCATGCTAGGATTAGCAGGAAAAAGCAAAAAATTTCAGAATTGCACCTTGCAATGCGGAGAAATTACTGTTTGTGCATTTACAATATTCATTGATTTTTGCCATTGAAAAACATCATGTTATTCAAATACCAGAAATGTTTGAAGCTACTGACTGAATGAAAAGAGCTGGCATCTCACTCTCTTTGAATCTTCTTTATCATGCTAAGAGGAGCAGGAAAAAGCAAAAAATTTCAGAATTGCACCTTGCAATGTGGAGATATTACTGTTTGTGCATTTACAATATTCATTGATTTTTGCCATTGAAAAACGTCCAGAAATGTTTGAAGCTACTGACTGAATGAAAGGAGCTGGCATCTCACTCTCTTTGAATCTTCTTTATCATGCTAGGATTAGCAGGAAAAAGCAAAAAATTTCAGAATTGCACCTTGCAATGCGGAGAAATTACTGTTTGTGCATTTACAATATTCATTGATTTTTGCCATTGAAAAACATCATGTTATTCATATACCAGAAATGTTTGAAGCTACTGACTGAATGAAAAGAGCTGGCATCTCACTCTCTTTGAATCTTCTTTATCATGCTAAGAGGAGCAGGAAAAAGCAAAAAATTTCAGAATTTCACCTTGCTATGTGGAGATATTACTGTTTGTGGATTTACAATATTCATTGATTTTAGCCATTTAAAAACGTCCAGAAATGTTTGAAGCTACTGACTGAATGAAAGGAGCTGGCATCTCACTCTCTCTGAATCTTCTTTATCATGCTAGGATTAGCAGGAAAAAGCAAAAAATTTCAGAATTGCACCTTGCAATGCGGAGAAATTACTGTTTGTGCATTTACAATATTCATTGATTTTTGCCATTGAAAAACATCATGTTATTCATATACCAGAAATGTTTGAAGCTACTGACTGAATGAAAAGAGCTGGCATCTCACTCTCTTTGAATCTTTATCATGCTAAGAGGAGCAGGAAAAAGCAAAAAATTTCAGAATTGCACCTTGCAATGTGGAGATATTACTGTTTGTGCATTTACAATATTCATTGATTTTTGCCATTGAAAAACGTCCAGAAATGTTTGAAGCTACTGACTGAATGAAAGGAGCTGGCATCTCACTCTCTTTGAATCTTCTTTATCATGCTAGGATTAGCAGGAAAAAGCAAAAAATTTCAGAATTGCACCTTGCAATGCGGAGAAATTACTGTTTGTGCATTTACAATATTCATTGATTTTTGCCATTGAAAAACATCATGTTATTCATATACCAGAAATGTTTGAAGCTACTGACTGAATGAAAAGAGCTGGCATCTCACTCTCTTTGAATCTTCTTTATCATGCTAGGATTAGCAGGAAAAAGCAAAAAATTTCAGAATTGCACCTTGCAATGTGGAGATATTACTGTTTGTGCATTTACAATATTCATTGATTTTTGCCATTGAAAAACGTCCAGAAATGTTTGAAGCTACTGACTGAATGAAAGGAGCTGGCATCTCACTCTCTTTGAATCTTCTTTATCATGCTAGGATTAGCAGGAAAAAGCAAAAAATTTCAGAATTGCACCTTGCAATGTGGAGTTATTACTGTTTGTGCATTTACAATATTCATTGATTTTTGCCATTGAAAAATGTCCAGAAATGTTTGAAGCTACTGACTGAATGAAAAGAGCTGGCATCTCACTCTCTTTGAATCTTCTTTATCATGCTAAGAGGAGCAGGAAAAAGCAAAAAATTTCAGAATTGCACCTTGCAATGTGGAGATATTACTGTTTGTGCATTTACAATATTCATTGATTTTTGCCATTGAAAAACGTCAAGAAATGTTTGAAGCTACTGACTGAATGAAAGGAGCTGGCATCTCACTCTCTTTGAATCTTCTTTATCATGCTAGGATTAGCAGGAAAAAGCAAAAAATTTCAGAATTGCACCTTGCAATGCGGAGAAATTACTGTTTGTGCATTTACAATATTCATTGATTTTTGCCATTGAAAAACATCATGTTATTCATATACCAGAAATGTTTGAAGCTACTGACTGAATGAAAAGAGCTGGCATCTCACTCTCTTTGAATCTTCTTTATCATGCTAAGAGGAGCAGGAAAAAGCAAAAAATTTCAGAATTGCACCTTGCAATGTGGAGATATTACTGTTTGTGCATTTACAATATTCATTGATTTTTGCCATTGAAAAACTTCCAGATATGTTTGAAGCTACTGACTGAATGAAAGGAGCTGGCATCTCACTCTCTTTGAATCTTCTTTATCATGCTAGGATTAGCAGGAAAAAGCAAAAAATTTCAGAATTGCACCTTGCAATGCGGAGAAATTACTGTTTGTGCATTTACAATATTCATTGATTTTTGCCATTGAAAAACATCGTTATTCATATACCAGAAATGTTTGAAGCTACTGACTGAATGAAAAGAGCTGGCATCTCACTCTCTTTGAATCTTCTTTATTATGCTAAGAGGAGCAGGAAAAAGCAAAAAATTTCAGAATTGCACCTTGCAATGTGGAGATATTACTGTTTGTGCATTTACAATATTCATTGATTTTTGCCATTGAAAAACGTCCAGAAATGTTTGAAGCTACTGACTGAATGAAAGGAGCTGGCATCTCACTCTCTTTGAATCTTCTTTATCATGCTAGGATTAGCAGGAAAAAGCAAAAAATTTCAGAATTGCACCTTGCAATGCGGAGAAATTACTGTTTGTGCATTTACAATATTCATTGATTTTTGCCATTGAAAAACATCGTTATTCATATACCAGAAATGTTTGAAGCTACTGACTGAATGAAAAGAGCTGGCATCTCACTCTCTTTGAATCTTCTTTATCATGCTAAGAGGAGCAGGAAAAAGCAAAAAATTTCAGAATTGCACCTTGCAATGTGGAGATATTACTGTTTGTGCATTTACAATATTCATTGATTTTTGCCATTGAAAAACGTCCAGAAATGTTTGAAGCTACTGACTGAATGAAAGGAGCTGGCATCTCACTCTCTTTGAATCTTCTTTATCATGCTAGGATTAGCAGGAAAAAGCAAAAAATTTCAGAATTGCACCTTGCAATGCGGAGAAATTACTGTTTGTGCATTTACAATATTCATTGATTTTTGCCATTGAAAAAATCATGTTATTCATATACCAGAAATGTTTGAAGCTACTGACTGAATGAAAAGAGCTGGCATCTCACTCTCTTTGAATCTTCTTTATCATGCCAGGATTAGCAGGAAAAAGCAAAAAATTTCAGAATTGCACCTTGCAATGTGGAGATATTACTGTTTGTGCATTTACAATATTCATTGATTTTTGCCATTGAAAAACGTCCAGAAATGTTTGAAGCTACTGACTGAATGAAAGGAGCTGGCATCTCACTCTCTTTGAATCTTCTTTATCATGCTAGGATTAGCAGGAAAAAGCAAAAAATTTCAGAATTGCACCTTGCAATGTGGAGTTATTACTGTTTGTGCATTTACAATATTCATTGATTTTTGCCATTGAAAAACATCATGTTATTCATATACCAGAAATGTTTGAAGCTACTGACTGAATGAAAAGAGCTGGCATCTCACTCTCTTTGAATCTTCTTTATCATGCTAAGAGGAGCAGGAAAAAGCAAAAAATTTCAGAATTGCACCTTGCAATGTGGAGATATTACTGTTTGTGCATTTACAATATTCATTGATTTTTGCCATTGAAAAACGTCCAGAAATGTTTGAAGCTGCTGACTGAATGAAAGGAGCTGGCATCTCACTCTCTTTGAATCTTCTTTATCATGCTAGGATTAGCAGGAAAAAGCAAAAAATTTTAGAATTGCACCTTGCAATGCGGAGAAATTACAGTTTGTGCATTTACAATATTCATTGATTTTTGCCATTGAAAAACATCATGTTATTCATATACCAGAAATGTTTGAAGCTACTGACTGAATGAAAAGAGCTGGCATCTCACTCTCTTTGAATCTTCTTTATCATGGTAAGAGGAGCAGGAAAAAGCAAAAAATTTCAGAATTGCACCTTGCAATGTGGAGATATTACTGTTTGTGCATTTACAATATTCATTGATTTTTGCCATTGAAAAACGTCCAGAAATGTTTGAAGCTACTGACTGAATGAAAGGAGCTGGCATCTCACTCTCTTTGAATCTTCTTTAACATGCTAGGATTAGCAGGAAAACGCAAAAAATTTCAGAATTGCACCTTGCAATGCGGAGAAATTACTGTTTGTGCATTTACAATATTCATTGATTTTTGCCATTGAAAAACATCATGTTATTCATATACCAGAAATGTTTGAAGCTACTGACTGAATGAAAAGAGCTGGCATCTCACTCTCTTTGAATCTTCTTTATCATGCTAAGAGGAGCAGGAAAAAGCAAAAAATTTCAGAATTGCACGTTGCAATGTGGAGATATTACTGTTTGTGCATTTACAATATTCATTGATTTTTGCCATTGAAAAACGTCCAGAAATGTTTGAAGCTACTGACTGAATGAAAGGAGCTGGCATCTCACTCTCTTTGAATCTTCTTTATCATGCTAGGATTAGCAGGAAAAAGCAAAAAATTTCAGAATTGCACCTTGCAATGCGGAGAAATTACTGTTTGTGCATTTAGAATATTCATTGATTTTTGCCATTGAAAAACATCATGTTATTCATATACCAGAAATGTTTGAAGCTACTGACTGAATGAAAAGAGCTGGCATCTCACTCTCTTTGAATCTTCTTTATCATGCCAGGATTAGCAGGAAAAAGCAAAAAATTTCAGAATTGCACCTTGCAATGTGGAGATATTACTGTTTGTGCATTTACAATATTCATTGATTTTTGCCATTGAAAAACGTCCAGAAATGTTTGAAGCTACTGACTGAATGAAAGGAGCTGGCATCTCACTCTCTTTGAATCTTCTTTATCATGCTAGGATTAGCAGGAAAAAGCAAAAAATTTCAGAATTGCACCTTGCAATGTGGAGTTATTACTGTTTGTGCATTTACAATATTCATTGATTTTTGCCATTGAAAAACATCATGTTATTCATATACCAGAAATGTTTGAAGCTACTGACTGAATGAAAAGAGCTGGCATCTCACTCTCTTTGAATCTTCTTTATCATGCTAAGAGGAGCAGGAAAAAGCAAAAAATTTCAGAATTGCACCTTGCAATGTGGAGATATTACTGTTTGTGCATTTACAATATTCATTGATTTTTGCCATTGAAAAACGTCCAGAAATGTTTGAAGCTACTGACTGAATGAAAGGAGCTGGCATCTCACTCTCTTTGAATCTTCTTTATCATGCTAGGATTAGCAGGAAAAAGCAAAAAATTTCAGAATTGCACCTTGCAATGCGTGGAAATTACTGTTTGTGCATTTACAATATTCATTGATTTTTGCCATTGAAAAACATCATGTTATTCATATACCAGAAATGTTTGAAGCTACTGACTGAATGAAAAGAGCTGGCATCTCACTCTCTTTGCATCTTCTTTATCATGCTAAGAGGAGCAGGAAAAAGCAAAAAATTTCAGAATTGCACCTTGCAATGTGGAGATATTACTGTTTGTGCATTTACAATATTCATTGATTTTTGCCATTGAAAAACGTCCAGAAATATTTGAAGCTACTGACTGAATGAAAGGAGCTGGCATCTCACTCTCTTTGAATCTTCTTTATCATGCTAGGATTAGCAGGAAAAAGCAAAAAAATTCAGAATTGCACCTTGCAATGCCGAGAAATTACTGTTTGTGCATTTACAATATTCATTGATTTTTGCCATTGAAAAACATCATGTTATTCATATACCAGAAATGTTTGAAGCTACTGACTGAATGAAAAGAGCTGGCATCTCACTCTCTTTGAATCTTCTTTATCATGCTAAGAGGAGCAGGAAAAAGCAAAAAATTTCAGAATTGCACCTTGCAATGTGGAGATATTACTGTTTGTGCATTTACAATATTCATTGATTTTTGCCATTGAAAAACGTCCAGAAATGTTTGAAGCTACTGACTGAATGAAAGGAGCTGGCATCTCACTCTCTTTGAATCTTCTTTATCATGCTAGGATTAGCAGGAAAAAGCAAAAAATTTCAGAATTGCACCTTGCAATGCGGAGAAATTACTGTTTGTGCATTTACAATATTCATTGATTTTTGCCATTGAAAAACATCATGTTATTCATATACCAGAAATGTTTGAAGCTACTGACTGAATGAAAAGAGCTGGCATCTCACTCTCTTTGAATCTTCTTTACCATGCTAAGAGGAGCAGGAAAAAGCAAAAAATTTCAGAATTGCACGTTGCAATGTGGAGATATTACTGTTTGTGCATTTACAATATTCATTGATTTTTGCCATTGAAAAACGTCCAGAAATGTTTGAAGCTACTGACTGAATGAAAGGAGCTGGCATCTCACTCTCTTTGAATCTTCTTTATCATGCTAGGATTAGCAGGAAAAAGCAAAAAATTTCAGAATTGCACCTTGCAATGCGGAGAAATTACTGTTTGTGCATTTACAATATTCATTGATTTTTGCCATTGAAAAACATCATGTTATTCATATACCAGAAATGTTTGAAGCTACTGACTGAATGAAAAGAGCTGGCATCTCACTCTCTTTGAATCTTCTTTATCATGCCAGGATTAGCAGGAAAAAGCAAAAAATTTCAGAATTGCACCTTGCAATGTGGAGATATTACTGTTTGTGCATTTACAATATTCATTGATTTTTGCCATTGAAAAACGTCCAGAAATGTTTGAAGCTACTGACTGAATGAAAGGAGCTGGCATCTCACTCTCTTTGAATCTTCTTTATCATGCTAGGATTAGCAGGAAAAAGCAAAAAATTTCAGAATTGCACCTTGCAATGCGGAGAAATTACTGTTTGTGCATTTAGAATATTCATTGATTTTTGCCATTGAAAAACATCATGTTATTCATATACCAGAAATGTTTGAAGCTACTGACTGAATGAAAAGAGCTGGCATCTCACTCTCTTTGAATCTTCTTTATCATGCCAGGATTAGCAGGAAAAAGCAAAAAATTTCAGAATTGCACCTTGCAATGTGGAGATATTACTGTTTGTGCATTTACAATATTCATTGATTTTTGCCATTGAAAAACGTCCAGAAATGTTTGAAGCTACTGACTGAATGAAAGGAGCTGGCATCTCACTCTCTTTGAATCTTCTTTATCATGCTAGGATTAGCAGGAAAAAGCAAAAAATTTCAGAATTGCACCTTGCAATGTGGAGTTATTACTGTTTGTGCATTTACAATATTCATTGATTTTTGCCATTGAAAAACATCATGTTATTCATATACCAGAAATGTTTGAAGCTACTGACTGAATGAAAAGAGCTGGCATCTCACTCTCTTTGAATCTTCTTTATCATGCTAAGAGGAGCAGGAAAAAGCAAAAAATTTCAGAATTGCACCTTGCAATGTGGAGATATTACTGTTTGTGCATTTACAATATTCATTGATTTTTGCCATTGAAAAACGTCCAGAAATGTTTGAAGCTACTGACTGAATGAAAGGAGCTGGCATCTCACTCTCTTTGAATCTTCTTTATCATGCTAGGATTAGCAGGAAAAAGCAAAAAATTTCAGAATTGCACCTTGCAATGCGTGGAAATTACTGTTTGTGCATTTACAATATTCATTGATTTTTGCCATTGAAAAACATCATGTTATTCATATACCAGAAATGTTTGAAGCTACTGACTGAATGAAAAGAGCTGGCATCTCACTCTCTTTGCATCTTCTTTATCATGCTAAGAGGAGCAGGAAAAAGCAAAAAATTTCAGAATTGCACCTTGCAATGTGGAGATATTACTGTTTGTGCATTTACAATATTCATTGATTTTTGCCATTGAAAAACGTCCAGAAATATTTGAAGCTACTGACTGAATGAAAGGAGCTGGCATCTCACTCTCTTTGAATCTTCTTTATCATGCTAGGATTAGCAGGAAAAAGCAAAAAAATTCAGAATTGCACCTTGCAATGCCGAGAAATTACTGTTTGTGCATTTACAATATTCATTGATTTTTGCCATTGAAAAACATCATGTTATTCATATACCAGAAATGTTTGAAGCTACTGACTGAATGAAAAGAGCTGGCATCTCACTCTCTTTGAATCTTCTTTATCATGCTAAGAGGAGCAGGAAAAAGCAAAAAATTTCAGAATTGCACCTTGCAATGTGGAGATATTACTGTTTGTGCATTTACAATATTCATTGATTTTTGCCATTGAAAAACGTCCAGAAATGTTTGAAGCTACTGACTGAATGAAAGGAGCTGGCATCTCACTCTCTTTGAATCTTCTTTATCATGCTAGGATTAGCAGGAAAAAGCAAAAAATTTCAGAATTGCACCTTGCAATGCGGAGAAATTACTGTTTGTGCATTTACAATATTCATTGATTTTTGCCATTGAAAAACATCATGTTATTCATATACCAGAAATGTTTGAAGCTACTGACTGAATGAAAAGAGCTGGCATCTCACTCTCTTTGAATCTTCTTTACCATGCTAAGAGGAGCAGGAAAAAGCAAAAAATTTCAGAATTGCACGTTGCAATGTGGAGATATTACTGTTTGTGCATTTACAATATTCATTGATTTTTGCCATTGAAAAACGTCCAGAAATGTTTGAAGCTACTGACTGAATGAAAGGAGCTGGCATCTCACTCTCTTTGAATCTTCTTTATCATGCTAGGATTAGCAGGAAAAAGCAAAAAATTTCAGAATTGCACCTTGCAATGCGGAGAAATTACTGTTTGTGCATTTACAATATTCATTGATTTTTGCCATTGAAAAACATCATGTTATTCATATACCAGAAATGTTTGAAGCTACTGACTGAATGAAAAGAGCTGGCATCTCACTCTCTTTGAATCTTCTTTATCATGCCAGGATTAGCAGGAAAAAGCAAAAAATTTCAGAATTGCACCTTGCAATGTGGAGATATTACTGTTTGTGCATTTACAATATTCATTGATTTTTGCCATTGAAAAACGTCCAGAAATGTTTGAAGCTACTGACTGAATGAAAGGAGCTGGCATCTCACTCTCTTTGAATCTTCTTTATCATGCTAGGATTAGCAGGAAAAAGCAAAAAATTTCAGAATTGCACCTTGCAATGCGGATAAATTACTGTTTGTGCATTTACAATATTCATTGATTTTTGCCATTGAAAAACATCATGTTATTCATATACCAGAAATGTTTGAAGCTACTGACTGAATGAAAAGAGCTGGCATCTCACTCTCTTTGAATCTTCTTTATCATGCTAGGATTAGCAGGAAAAAGCAAAAAATTTCAGAATTGCACGTTGCAATGTGGAGATATTACTGTTTGTGCATTTACAATATTCATTGATTTTTGCCATTGAAAAACGTCCAGAAATGTTTGAAGCTACTGACTGAATGAAAGGTCGTGGCATCTCACTCTCTTTGAATCTTCTTTATCATGCTAGGATTAGCAGGAAAAAGCAAAAAATTTCAGAATTGCACCTTGCAATGCAGAGAAATTACTATTTGTGCATTTACAATATTCATTGATTTTTGCCATTGAAAAACATCATGTTATTCATATACCAGAAATGTTTGAAGCTACTGACTGAATGAAAAGAGCTGGCATCTCACTCTCTTTGAATCTTCTTTATCATGCTAAGAGGAGCAGGAAAAAGCAAAAAATTTCAGAATTGCACCTTGCAATGTGGAGATATTACTGTTTGTGCATTTACAATATTCATTGATTTTTGCCATTAAAAAACGTCCAGAAATGTTTGAAGCTACTGACTGAATGAAAGGAGCTGGCATCTCACTCTCTTTGAATCTTCTTTATCATGCTAGGATTAGCAGGAAAAAGCAAAAAATTTCAGAATTGCACCTTGCAATGCGGAGAAATTACTGTTTGTGCATTTACAATATTCATTGATTTTTGCCATTGAAAAACATCATGTTATTCATATACCAGAAATGTTTGAAGCTACTGACTGAATGAAAAGAGCTGGCATCTCACTCTCTTTGAATCTTCTTTATCATGCTATGATTAGCGGTAAAAAGCAAAAAATTTCAGAATTGCACCTTGCAATGTGGAGATATTACTGTTTGTGCATTTACAATATTCATTGATTTTTGCCATTGAAAAACGTCCAGAAATGTTTGAAGCTACTGACTGAATGAAAGGAGCTGGCATCTCACTCTCTTTGAATCTTCTTTATCATGCTAGGATTAGCAGGAAAAAGCAAAAAATTTCAGAATTGCACCTTGCAATGTGGAGTTATTACTGTTTGTGCATTTACAATATTCATTGATTTTTGCCATTGAAAAACGTCCAGAAATGTTTGAAGCTACTGACTGAATGAAAGGAGCTGGCATCTCACTCTCTTTGAATCTTCTTTATCATGCTAGGATTAGCAGGAAAAAGCAAAAAAATTCAGAATTGCACCTTGCAATGCGGAGAAATTACTGTTTGTGCATTTACAATATTCATTGATTTTTGCCATTGAAAAACATCATGTTATTCATATACCAGAAATGTTTGAAGCTACTGACTGAATGAAAAGAGCTGGCATCTCACTCTCTTTGAATCTTCTTTATCATGCTAAGAGGAGCAGGAAAAAGCAAAAAATTTCAGAATTGCACGTTGCAATGTGGAGATATTACTGTTTGTGCATTTACAATATTCATTGATTTTTGCCATTGAAAAACGTCCAGAAATGTTTGAAGCTACTGACTGAATGAAAGGAGCTGGCATCTCACTCTCTTTGAATCTTCTTTATCATGCTAGGATTAGCAGGAAAAAGCAAAAAATTTCAGAATTGCACCTTGCAATGCGGAGAAATTACTGTTTGTGCATTTACAATATTCATTGATTTTTGCCATTGAAAAACATCATGTTATTCATATACCAGAAATGTTTGAAGCTACTGACTGAATGAAAAGAGCTGGCATCTCACTCTCTTTGAATCTTCTTTATCATGCTAAGAGGAGCAGGAAAAAGCAAAAAATTTCAGAATTGCACGTTGCAATGTGGAGATATTACTGTTTGTGCATTTACAATATTCATTGATTTTTGCCATTGAAAAACGGCCAGAAATGTTTGAAGCTACTGACTGAATGAAAGGAGCTGGCATCTCACTCTCTTTGAATCTTCTTTATCATGCTAGGATTAGCAGGAAAAAGCAAAAAATTTCAGAATTGCACCTTGCAATGCGGAGAAATTACTGTTTGTGCATTTACAATATTCATTGATTTTTGCCATTGAAAAACATCATGTTATTCATATACCAGAAATGTTTGAAGCTACTGACTGAATGAAAAGAGCTGGCATCTCACTCTCTTTGAATCTTCTTTATCATGCCAGGATTAGCAGGAAAAAGCAAAAAATTTCAGAATTGCACCTTGCAATGTGGAGATATTACTGTTTGTGCATTTACAATATTCATTGATTTTTGCCATTGAAAAACGTCCAGAAATGTTTGAAGCTACTGACTGAATGAAAGGAGCTGGCATCTCACTCTCTTTGAATCTTCTTTATCATGCTAGGATTAGCAGGAAAAAGCAAAAAATTTCAGAATTGCACCTTGCAATGCGGAGAAATTACTGTTTGTGCATTTACAATATTCATTGATTTTTGCCATTGAAAAACATCATGTTATTCATATACCAGAAATGTTTGAAGCTACTGACTGAATGAAAAGAGCTGGCATCACACTCTCTTTGAATCTTCTTTATCATGCTAGGATTAGCAGGAAAAAGCAAAAAATTTCAGAATTGCACCTTGCAATGTGGAGATA
The DNA here is from genome assembly GCF_046119375.1 of Phyllobates terribilis. NCBI lineage: Eukaryota > Metazoa > Chordata > Amphibia > Anura > Dendrobatidae > Phyllobates > Phyllobates terribilis. The sequence continues at coordinate 3,470,680 of NW_027362909.1, read as the reverse complement.
TTACTGTTTGTGCATTTACAATATTCATTGATTTTTGCCATTGAAAAACGTCCAGAAATGTTTGAACCTACTGACTGAATGAAAGGAGCTGGCATCTCACTCTCTTTGAATCTTCTTTATCATGCTAGGATTAGCAGGAAAAAGCAAAAAATTTCAGAATTGCACCTTGCAATGTGGAGTTATTACTGTTTGTGCATTTACAATATTCATTGATTTTTGCCATTGAAAAATGTCCAGAAATGTTTGAAGCTACTGACTGAATGAAAGGAGCTGGCATCTCACTCTCTTTGAATCTTCTTTATCATGATAGGATTAGCAGGAAAAAGCAAAAAATTTCAGAAATGCACCTTGCAATGTGGAGATATTACTGTTTGTGCATTTACAATATTCATTGATTTTTGCCATTGAAAAACATCATGTTATTCATATACCAGAAATGTTTGAAGCTACTGACTGAATGAAAAGAGCTGGCATCTCACTCTCTTTGAATCTTCTTTATCATGCTAAGAGGAGCAGGAAAAAGCAAAAAATTTCAGAATTGCACCTTGCAATGTGGAGATATTACTGTTTGTGCATTTACAATATTCATTGATTTTTGCCATTGAAAAACGTCCAGAAATGTTTGAAGCTACTGACTGAATGAAAGGAGCTGGCATCTCACTCTCTTTGAATCTTCTTTATCATGCTAGGATTAGCAGGAAAAAGCAAAAAATTTCAGAATTGCACCTTGCAATGCGGAGAAATTACTGTTTGTGCATTTACAATATTCATTGATTTTTGCCATTGAAAAACATCATGTTATTCATATACCAGAAATGTTTGAAGCTACTGACTGAATGAAAAGAGCTGGCATCTCACTCTCTTTGAATCTTCTTTATCATGCTAGGATTAGCAGGAAAAAGCAAAAAATTTCAGAATTGCACCTTGCAATGTGGAGATATTACTGTTTGTGCATTTACAATATTCATTGATTTTTGCCATTGAAAAACGTCCAGAAATGTTTGAACCTACTGACTGAATGAAAGGAGCTGGCATCTCACTCTCTTTGAATCTTCTTTATCATGCTAGGATTAGCAGGAAAAAGCAAAAAATTTCAGAATTGCACCTTGCAATGTGGAGTTATTACTGTTTGTGCATTTACAATATTCATTGATTTTTGCCATTGAAAAATGTCCAGAAATGTTTGAAGCTACTGACTGAATGAAAGGAGCTGGCATCTCACTCTCTTTGAATCTTCTTTATCATGATAGGATTAGCAGGAAAAAGCAAAAAATTTCAGAATTGCACCTTGCAATGTGGAGATATTACTGTTTGTGCATTTACAATATTCATTGATTTTTGCCATTGAAAAACCTCATGTTATTCATATACCAGAAATGTTTGAAGCTACTGACTGAATGAAAAGAGCTGGCATCTCACTCTCTTTGAATCTTCTTTATCATGCTAAGAGGAGCAGGAAAAAGCAAAACATTTCAGAATTGCACCTTGCAATGTGGAAATATTACTGTTTGTGCATTTACAATATTCATTGATTTTTGCCATTGAAAAACGTCCAGAAATGTTTGAAGCTACTGACTGAATGAAAGGAGCTGGCATCTCACTCTCTTTGAATCTTCTTTGTCATGCTAGGATTAGCAGGAAAAAGCAAAAAATTTCAGAATTGCACCTTGCAATGCGGAGAAATTACTGTTTGTGCATTTACAATATTCATCGATTTTTGCTATTGAAAAACATCAGGTTATTCATGTACCAGAAATGTTTGAAGCTACTGACTGAATGAAAAGAGCTGGCATCTCACTCTCTTTGAATCTTCTTTATCATGCTAGGATTAGCAGGAAAAAGCAAAAAATTTCAGAATTGCACCTTGCAATGTGGAGATATTACTGTTTGTGCATTTACAATATTCATTGATTTTTGCCATTGAAAAATGTCCAGAAATGTTTGAAGCTACTGACTGAATGAAAGGAGCTGGCATCTCACTCTCTTTGAATCTTCTTTATCATGCTAGGATTAGCAGGAAAAAGCAAAAAATTTCAGAATTGCACCTTGCAATGTGGAGTTATTACTGTTTGTGCATTTACAATATTCATTGATTTTTGCCATTGAAAAATGTCCAGAAATGTTTGAAGCTACTGACTGAATGAAAGGAGCTGGCATCTCACTCTCTTTGATTCTTCTTTATCATGCTAGGATTAGCAGGAAAAAGCAAAAAATTTCAGAATGGCACCTTGCAATGTGGAGATATTACTGTTTGTGCATTTACAATATTCATTGATTTTTGCCATTGAAAAACATCATGTTATTCATATACCAGAAATGTTTGAAGCTACTGACTGAATGAAAAGAGCTGGCATCTCACTCTCTTTGAATCTTCTTTATCATGCTAAGAGGAGCAGGAAAAAGCAAAAAATTTCAGAATTGCACCTTGCAATGTGGAGATATTACTGTTTGTGCATTTACAATATTCATTGATTTTTGCCATTGAGAAACGTCCAGAAATGTTTGAAACTACTGGCTGAATGAAAGGAGCTGGCATCTCACTCTCTTTGAATCTTCTTTATCATGCTAGGATTAGCAGGAAAAAGCAAAAAATTTCAGAATTGCACCTTGCAATGCGGAGAAATTACTGTTTGTGCATTTACAATATTCATTGATTTTTGCCATTGAAAAACATCATGTTATTCATATACCAGAAATGTTTGAATCTACTGACTGAATGAAAAGAGCTGGCATCTCACTCTCTTTGAATCTTCTTAATCATGCCAGGATTAGCAGGAAAAAGCAAAAAAATTCAGAATTGCACCTTGCAATGTGGAGATATTACTGTTTGTGCATTTACAATATTCATTGATTTTTGCCATTGAAAAACGTCCAGAAATGTTTGAAGCTACTGACTGAATGAAAGGAGCTGGCATCTCACTCTCTTTGAATCTTCTTTATCATGCTAGGATTAGCAGGAAAAAGCAAAAAATTTCAGAATTGCACCTTGCAATGTGGAGTTATTACTGTTTGTGCATTTACAATATTCATTGATTTTTGCCATTGAAAAATGTCCAGAAATGTTTGAAGCTACTGACTGAATGAAAGGAGCTGGCATCTCACTCTCTTTGATTCTTCTTTATCATGCTAGGATTAGCAGGAAAAAGCAAAAAATTTCAGAATGGCACCTTGCAATGTGGAGATATTACTGTTTGTGCATTTACAATATTCATTGATTTTTGCCATTGAAAAACATCATGTTATTCATATACCAGAAATGTTTGAAGCTACTGACTGAATGAAAGGAGTTGGCATCTCACTCTCTTTGAATCTTCTTTATCATGCTAGGATTAGCAGGAAAAAGCAAAAAATTTCAGAATTGCACCTTGCAATGTGGAGTTATTACTGTTTGTGCATTTACAATATTCATTGATTTTTGCCATTGAAAAATGTCCAGAAATGTTTGAAGCTACTGACTGAATGAAAGGAGCTGGCATCTCACTCTCTTTGATTCTTCTTTATCATGCTAGGATTAGCAGGAAAAAGCAAAAAATTTCAGAATGGCACCTTGCAATGTGGAGATATTACTGTTTGTGCATTTACAATATTCATTGATTTTTGCCATTGAAAAACATCATGTTATTCATATACCAGAAATGTTTGAAGCTACTGACTGAATGAAAAGAGCTGGCATCTCACTCTCTTTGAATCTTCTTTATCATGCTAAGAGGAGCAGGAAAAAGCAAAAAATTTCAGAATTGCACCTTGCAATGTGGAGATATTACTGTTTGTGCATTTACAATATTCATTGATTTTTGCCATTGAGAAACGTCCAGAAATGTTTGAAACTACTGACTGAATGAAAGGAGCTGGCATCTCACTCTCTTTGAATCTTCTTTATCATGCTAGGATTAGCAGGAAAAAGCAAAAAATTTCAGAATTGCACCTTGCAATGCGGAGAAATTACTGTTTGTGCATTTACAATATTCATTGATTTTTGCCATTGAAAAACATCATGTTATTCATATACCAGAAATGTTTGAAGCTACTGACTGAATGAAAAGAGCTGGCATCTCACTCTCTTTGAATCTTCTTAATCATGCCAGGATTAGCAGGAAAAAGCAAAAAAATTCAGAATTGCACCTTGCAATGTGGAGATATTACTGTTTGTGCATTTACAATATTCATTGATTTTTGCCATTGAAAAACGTCCAGAAATGTTTGAAGCTACCGACTGAATGAAAGGAGCTGGCATCTCACTCTCTTTGAATCTTCTTTATCATGCTAGGATTAGCAGGAAAAAGCAAAAATTTCAGAATTGCACCTTGCAATGCGGAGAAATTACTGTTTGTGCATTTACAATATTCATTGATTTTTGCCATTGAAAAACATCATGTTATTCATATACCAGAAATGTTTGAAGCTACTGACTGAATGAAAAGAGCTGGCATCTCACTCTCTTTGAATCTTTATCATGCTAAGAGGAGCAGGAAAAAGCAAAAAATTTCAGAATTGCACCTTGCAATGTGGAGATATTACTGTTTGTGCATTTACAATATTCATTGATTTTTGCCATTGAAAAACGTCCAGAAATGTTTGAAGCTACTGACTGAATGAAAGGAGCTGGCATCTCACTCTCTTTGAATCTTCTTTATCATGCTAGGATTAGCAGGAAAAAGCAAAAAATTTCAGAATTGCACCTTGCAATGCGGAGAAATTACTGTTTGTGCATTTACAATATTCATTGATTTTTGCCATTGAAAAACATCATGTTATTCATATACCAGAAATGTTTGAAGCTACTGACTGAATGAAAAGAGCTGGCATCTCACTCTCTTTGAATCTTCTTTATCATGCTAAGAGGAGCAGGAAAAAGCAAAAAATTTCAGAATTGCACCTTGCAATGTGGAGATATTACTGTTTGTGCATTTACAATATTCATTGATTTTTGCCATTGAAAAACGTCCAGAAATGTTTGAAGCTACTGACTGAATGAAAGGAGCTGGCATCTCACTCTCTTTGAATCTTCTTTATCATGCTAGGATTAGCAGGAAAAACAAAAAATTTCAGAATTGCACCTTGCAATGCGGAGAAATTACTGTTTGTGCATTTACAATATTCATTGATTTTTGCCATTGAAAATCATCATGTTATTCATATACCAGAAATGTTTGAAGCTACTGACTGAATGAAAAGAGCTGGCATCTCACTCTCTTTGAATCTTCTTTATCATGCCAGGATTAGCAGGAAAAAGCAAAAAATTTCAGAATTGCACCTTGCAATGTGGAGATATTACTGTTTGTGCATTTACAATATTCATTGATTTTTGCCATTGAAAAACGTCCAGAAATGTTTGAAGCTACTGACTGAATGAAAGGAGCTGGCATCTCACTCTCTTTGAATCTTCTTTATCATGCTAGGATTAGCAGGAAAAAGCAAAAAATTTCAGAATTGCACCTTGCAATGCGGAGAAATTACTGTTTGTGCATTTACAATATTCATTGATTTTTGCCATTGAAAAACATCATGTTATTCATATACCAGAAATGTTTGAAGCTACTGACTGAATGAAAAGAGCTGGCATCTCACTCTCTTTGAATCTTCTTTATCATGCTAAGAGGAGCAGGAAAAAGCAAAAAATTTCAGAATTGCACCTTGCAATGTGGAGATATTACTGTTTGTGCATTTACAATATTCATTGATTTTTGCCATTGAAAAACGTCCAGAAATGTTTGAAGCTACCGACTGAATGAAAGGAGCTGGCATCTCACTCTCTTTGAATCTTCTTTATCATGCTAGGATTAGCAGGAAAAAGCAAAAAATTTCACAATTGCACCTTGCAATGCGGAGAAATTACTGTTTGTGCATTTACAATATTCATTGATTTTTGCCATTGAAAAACATCATGTTATTCATATACCAGAAATGTTTGAAGCTACTGACTGAATGAAAAGAGCTGGCATCTCACTCTCTTTGAATCTTCTTTATCATGCTAAGAGGAGCAGGAAAAAGCAAAAAATTTCAGAATTGCACCTTGCAATGTGGAGATATTACTGTTTGTGCATTTACAATATTCATTGATTTTTGCCATTGAAAAACATCATGTTATTCATATACCAGAAATGTTTGAAGCTACTGACTGAATGAAAAGAGCTGGCATCTCACTCTCTTTGAATCTTCTTTATCATGCCAGGATTAGCAGGAAAAAGCAAAAAATTCCAGAATTGCACCTTGCAATGTGGAGATATTACTGTTTGTGCATTTACAATATTCATTGATTTTTGCCATTGAAAAACGTCCAGAAATGTTTGAAGCTACCGACTGAATGAAAGGAGCTGGCATCTCACTCTCTTTGAATCTTCTTTATCATGCTAGGATTAGCAGGAAAAAGCAAAAATTTCAGAATTGCACCTTGCAATGCGGAGAAATTACTGTTTGTGCATTTACAATATTCATTGATTTTTGCCATTGAAAAACATCATGTTATTCATATACCAGAAATGTTTGAAGCTACTGACTGAATGAAAAGAGCTGGCATCTCACTCTCTTTGAATCTTTATCATGCTAAGAGGAGCAGGAAAAAGCAAAAAATTTCAGAATTGCACCTTGCAATGTGGAGATATTACTGTTTGTGCATTTACAATATTCATTGATTTTTGCCATTGAAAAACGTCCAGAAATGTTTGAAGCTACTGACTGAATGAAAGGAGCTGGCATCTCACTCTCTTTGAATCTTCTTTATCATGCTAGGATTAGCAGGAAAAAGCAAAAAATTTCAGAATTGCACCTTGCAATGCGGAGAAATTACTGTTTGTGCATTTACAATATTCATTGATTTTTGCCATTGATAAACATCATGTTATTCATATACCAGAAATGTTTGAAGCTACTCACTGAATGAAAAGAGCTGGCATCTCACTCTCTTTGAATCTTCTTTATCATGCTAAGAGGAGCAGGAAAAAGCAAAAAATTTCAGAATTGCACCTTGCAATGTGGAGATATTACTGTTTGTGCATTTACAATATTCATTGATTTTTGCCATTGAAAAACGTCCAGAAATGTTTGAAGCTACTGACTGAATGAAAGGAGCTGGCATCTCACTCTCTTTGAATCTTCTTTATCATGCTAGGATTAGCAGGAAAAAGCAAAAAATTTCACAATTGCACCTTGCAATGCGGAGAAATTACTGTTTGTGCATTTACAATATTCATTGATTTTTGCCATTGAAAAACATCATGTTATTCATATACCAGAAATGTTTGAAGCTACTGACTGAATGAAAAGAGCTGGCATTTCACTCTCTTTGAATCTTCTTTATCATGCTAGGATTAGCAGGAAAAAGCAAAAAATTTCAGAATTGCACCTTGCAATGCGGAGAAATTACTGTTTGTGCATTTACAATATTCATTGATTTTTGCCATTGAAAAACATCATGTTATTCATATACCAGAAATGTTTGAAGCTACTGACTGAATGAAAAGAGCTCGCATCTCACTCTCTTTGAATCTTCTTTATCATGCTAAGAGGAGCAGGAAAAAGCAAAAAATTTCAGAATTGCACGTTGCAATGTGGAGAAATTACTGTTTGTGCATTTACAATATTCATTGATTTTTGCCATTGAAAAATATCATGTTATTCATATACCAGAAATGTTTGAAGCTACTGACTGAATGAAAAGAGCTGGCATTTCACTCTCTTTGAATCTTCTTTATCATGCTAAGAGGAGCAGGAAAAAGCAAAAAATTTCAGAATTGCACCTTGCAATGTGGAGATATTACTGTTTGTGCATTTACAATATTCATTGATTTTTGCCATTGAAAAACGTCCAGAAATGTTTGAAGTTACTGACTGAATGAAAGGAGCTGGCATCTCACTCTCTTTGAATCTTCTTTATCATGCTAGGATTAGCAGGAAAAAGCAAAAAATTTCAGAATTGCACCTTGCAATGCGGAGAAATTACTGTTTGTGCATTTACAATATTCATTGATTTTTGCCATTGTTAAAACATCATGTTATTCATATACCAGAAATGTTTGAAGCTACTGACTGAATGAAAAGAGCTGGCATCTCACTCTCTTTGAATCTTCTTTATCATGCTAAGAGGAGCAGGAAAAAGCAAAAAATTTCAGAATTGCACCTTGCAATGTGGAGATATTACTGTTTGTGCATTTACAATATTCATTGATTTTTGCCATTGAAAAACGTCCAGAAATGTTTGAAGCTTCTGACTGAATGAAAGGAGCTGGCATCTCACTCTCTTTGAATCTTTTTTATCATGCTAGGATTAGCAGGAAAAAGCAAAAAATTTCACAATTGCACCTTGCAATGCGGAGAAATTACTGTTTGTGCATTTACAATATTCATTGATTTTTGCCATTGAAAAACATCATGTTATTCATATACCAGAAATGTTTGAAGCTACTGACTGAATGAAAAGAGCTGGCATCTCACTCTCTTTGAATCTTCTTTATCATGCTAAGAGGAGCAGGAAAAAGCAAAAAATTTCAGAATTGCACCTTGCAATGTGGAGATATTACTGTTTGTGCATTTACAATATTCATTGAATTTTGCCATTGAAAAACGTCCAGAAATGTTTGAAGCTACTGACTGAATGAAAGGAGCTGGCATCTCACTCTCTTTGAATCTTTTTTATCATGCTAGGATTAGCAGGAAAAAGCAAAAAATTTCACAATTGCACCTTGCAATGCGGAGAAATTACTGTTTGTGCATTTACAATATTCATTGATTTTTGCCATTGAAAAACATCATGTTATTCATATACCAGAAATGTTTGAAGCTACTGACTGAATGAAAAGAGCTGGCATCTCACTCTCTTTGAATCTTCTTTATCATGCTAGGATTAGCAGGAAAAAGCAAAAAATTTCAGAATTGCACCTTGCAATGCGGAGAAATTACTGTTTGTGCATTTACAATATTCATTGATTTTTGCCATTGAAAAACATCATGTTATTCATATACCAGAAATGTTTGAAGCTACTGACTGAATGAAAAGAGCTCGCATCTCACTCTCTTTGAATCTGCTTTATCATGCTAAGAGGAGCAGGAAAAAGCAAAAAATTTCAGAATTGCACGTTGCAATGTGGAGAAATTACTGTTTGTGCATTTACAATTGTAGTGCCGGCGTCCCTGCCCTCTGCTAGGCAGGGACGCTGCTCCTCTCACCGCTCTGCTCCGTGCCCGGCATCCTCCCCCCGCTCTGCTGTCAGCGCGCGCTCCGTCCCGGCGTCCTCCTCCTGCTCTGCTCTCAGCGCGCGCTCCTTCCCGGCCCCTGTGCTTAGGGCGCGCGCGCGCTCCCCTCCTCTTTAAGGGGCCGCGCGCGCCGCCCTAAAGAGTCCCCGGCCAATGGCCGGAGGACTTCATCATATATAAGGCACCTCCTCCAAAATGGAGGTGCCCGAGCAATGTTGTTTGCACCTGTGTCTCACCTGTGCTTCAGCCCTCAGGTCCCGTTGCCAGTTACCTGCCAGTTACCTGCCAGTTTCCTGCCAGTTTCCTGCTAGTTACCTGCCTGATTCCTGCCTGAATACTTGTTACCTGCCTGCCTGCCTGAGGTCCGACGGTCTGCCTTACAACTCCGGTCAGTCTGTCTAAGGGCCAACTTGTCCGCTCACCTGGGAGCGCACATCAGCTACCTGCCTGCTTGCCTGAGGTCCGACGGTCTGCCTTACAACTCCGGTCAGTCTGTCTATGGACCAGCTTGCCCGCTCACCTGGGAGCGCTTCTCCGCTACCTGCCTGCTTGCCAGCCCGGAGGCTCCGTTGTCACGTGCTGTGACCACCAGCTATCTCAGAGACTCTTGCCCGCTCACCTGGGAGCGCATCTCCGTTACCTGCCTGCTTGCCAGCCCGGAGGTCCCGTTGTCACGTGCGGTGACCACCAGCTATTCCAGAGACTCTTGCCCGCTCTCCTGGGAGCGCTTCTCCGTTACCTACCTGCCTGCCAGCCCGGAGGTTCCGCCGTCACGTGCCGTGACCACCTGCTATTCCAGAGACTCTCGCTTGCTCACCTGGGAGCACACATCTACCATCTGCCTGCTAGCCTACCCGGAGGCTCTGCCATCACAGGTCGTACCTACCCCTTACCCAGAGACTGCCCTGATCACTTGCCGTAACTCCCTGTCCGTTCACCCAGAGACTGCCACCCGCTCCCTTACAAGGGCCGCCCCCTTGTATAGTAGCTCAGAGGTTCCGCCTCCCGGACCCGTTACAGTTTGCTCGGGCCATGGAACCCGGTGGCACCCAAGCTCCCTCGCTCTCGGACCTCTGTCTTGAACTGTCCCGTCAGAGGTCCCAACAGGAGGCCATCCTGGGTCACCTGCGGAATGTTAATACTCGCCTGAACACTCTGTCTGATCCACCAACAACCTCCGCCAGTGCCATATCTTGCAATCCGGCAGCTCCGCTGCCCACTAATACTATGGTATCCTACCCCGGACCCCGGCTCTCTGCACCTCCTCGCTTCGGAGGCGACCCCGTCCAGGCTCGGGGCTTCATAAATCAGTGCACCCTGCACTTTGAACTTTTGTCCCATCAGTTTAATTCCGACCGGGCCAAAATTGCCTTTATCATGTCCCATCTCACCGGGGAGGCCCTGGCCTGGCTAAATCCTCTATGGGAGAGAGGAGACCCCCTGGTGTCCAACTTGCCTGCTTTTCTCTCGGCTTTCCGGAAAGTCTTCGACGAACCCGGACGGAAGACCTCATCCGCATCCTCTCTGCTACGCCTCCGTCAGGAGGGTCTCACCGTGGGCCAATATGCCATACGGTTCCGCACCCTTGCCTCGGAGCTGGCCTGGGATAACGACGCTCTGGTATCCGTCTTCTGGGAGGGTCTGTCCGGTCGTATTAAAGATGAACTTGCTGGTCGGGACATTCCTACCTCTCTCGATGATCTAATAACCCTTGCCACCCGGATTGACCTACGGTTCCAAGAGCGTGCCAAAGAGGTCACCCGTGAGAGAAGGATTCCACGTTTAGCTCCTACTTTCCAGAAACCCGTCATTCCCTCCGTCTCTCCCCAGGTACACTCTCCTGAGCCTATGCAGGTCGACCAGACCAAGATGGTCAAAACCCGTCAGGACTCACGCCGTGCCGAGGGGAGCTGCTTCTACTGTGGCAGTAAGGAGCACCGGATCCGTGCCTGCCCGGAGAGGTCGGGAAACGCCTGTGTCTAGGTTCGCTCAGAGAGGTCCACCTAGACAAGAATAAATCCTCTCCATCCCTGCTGTTGTCTGTTTTGATCATCTACGGGGAGAACCGTTATTTCGAACTAGCCCAACTTGACTCTGGAGCAGCCGGGAACCTTATTTCACAGTCCCTGGTTGAGAAATACCGCATCCCCACCAAACCTCTGGCTGTACCCTTGTCTGTCGCTGCCGTGGATGGGGGCCTCTTACCTCGCCCCATTCAACTCATCACCGAATCCATTACCCTGCAGGTGGGAATGCTGCATTCTGAAAGTATCTCCTTTCATGTTCTGCCTGGACTCTCTCACGCCCTCTTGCTAGGTCTGCCCTGGCTCCAGAGACATGCACCCGTGCTAGACTGGCAAACCGGAGAGGTCCTTCGCTGGGGACAAGACTGTCATAAAACCTGCCTGGTTCCCGTCCATCCCGTCCGTCCTTCTCCTACCCCAGCTAATCTACCTGGACTTCCGATTCCTTATTGGTCTTATGCAGATGTCTTTAATAAAAAGGAGGCAGAGACATTACCACCACATAGACCATACGACTGTCCCATCGATCTGCTACCCGGTACTACTCCTCCCCGTGGGCGTATCTATCCTTTATCCGCTGCTGAGACCCGGTCAATGTCCGAATATATTGAGGAGAATCTTGCCAGAGGATTCATCCGGAAATCTACCTCCCCGGCGGGAGCAGGCTTCTTTTTCGTCAAAAAGAAGGACGGCTCTCTCCGTCCCTGTATAGACTATAGAGGCCTAAACCTGATCACGGTGAAGAATAAGTACCCCCTTCCGCTCATTCCAGAATTATTTGATCGTCTGAGGGGGGCTAGGATCTTCACCAAACTGGACCTTCGTGGGGCGTACAACCTGGTTCGTATTCGTCAGGGGGATGAATGGAAGACGGCATTCAACACCCGGGACGGCCACTATGAATACCTGGTAATGCCCTTTGGTCTCTGTAACGCTCCTGCCGTCTTTCAAGAGTTGGTCAATGACATCTTCCGGGACCTTCTCTACTCCTGCGTAGTGGTGTACCTGGACGACATCTTGGTCTTCTCTCCGGATCTCCAGACTCACCGGAGGGACGTTCGTCAGGTCCTGCTCAGGCTAAGGCAGAACCATCTCTACGCTAAATTTGAGAAGTGCCTCTTTGAGCAGACCTCGCTTCCGTTTCTGGGCTACATTATCTCTCAGACCGGCCTACAAATGGATCCTGAGAAACTGTCTGCCATCGAGAAATGGCCCCGACCGGAGGGGTTGAAGGCCATTCAGCGATTCCTGGGCTTCGCCAACTACTACCGCCTCTTCATACCACACTTCTCTTCCCGGACGGCCCCAATTTCTGCGCTCACCCGTAAAGGTACTAATCCCAAAGAGTGGCCACCCGAAGCAGAGGAGGCCTTTCTTTCCCTTAAACAGGCCTTTTCTTCCGCCCCGGTGCTGCATCGCCCAGATGGCAACAAGCAGTTCTTCCTGGAAGTTGACGCCTCCTCCTCTGGAGCCGGAGCAGTACTTACTCAAAAATCATCTTCCGGGAGGATGGTAACTTGTGGCTTCTTCTCAAAACTCTTCTCCTCCTCAGAGCGCAATTATTCCATAGGAGACCGAGAGTTATTGGCCATCAAACTGGCATTGGAGGAGTGGCGTTACCTGCTCGAGGGGGCTCTTCACCCGGTAATAATTTACACTGACCACAAGAACTTGGCTTAACTCCAGCATGCCCAGAGACTTAACCCGCGCCAAGCCCGGTGGTCCTTGTTTTTTGCTCGTTTTGATTTTGTCCTTCATTTTCGCCCGGCTGACAAAAACGTCAAGGCGGACGCCTTGTCTCGATCCTTTCTGGTGTCTGATCTCGAGGAGGATCCGAAACACATCATCGATCCCGCCAGAGTAATGCAGGTGGCTCCCGTGAGTCTAAATCGTCTTCCTCCTGGTAAGATGTTCGTACCAGTACCTGATCGGGAGAAGATCCTACACTGGGGTCATTCGTCTAAACTAGCTGGCCACGCCGGTCAGAAAAAGACCCTCCAGCTTATTACCCGGCACTACTGGTGGCCTAACCTGCACAAGGATGTAATTGACTTTGTTTCTGCCTGTGTGTCCTGCGCCCGCAACAAAGTTCCGAGACACCTGCCGGCCGGCCGCCTCCTACCTCTGCCAGTACCTGCTGCCCCCTGGCAGCATATAGCGATGGACTTCATAACTGATCTGCCCGTCTCTGCCGGTTGTACGGTCATTTGGGTGGTCGCTGACCGCTTTTCCAAGATGGCTCACTTCATTCCACTGCCAGGTCTTCCGTCTGCACCCGAGCTGGCTAAAGACTTTATCCGCCACATCTTCCGTCTTCATGGCCTGCCCCGTCACATCGTGTCGGATCGAGGAGTACAGTTCACTTCCCGTTTCTGGAGAGCCACTTGTAAATTGCTGGACGTCACCCTGGACTTCTCCTCCGCTTACCACCCACAGTCTAATGGTCAAGTGGAGCGGATCAATCAGAACCTGACCAGTTACCTTCGGCACTTCGTTAATGCCCACCATTCTGACTGGGTGGATCTCCTGCCATGGGCCGAATTCTCGTACAACAATCACGAGAGCGAGTCTTCCTCCAAATCCCCGTTTTTTGTAGTCTACGGTCAGCATCCTCGGATCCCGTTTCCCGTCTCCACCTCGGTGGACAATCCGGCTGCGGAATCTCTTGTTAACAAATTCTCCTCCATATGGGAGAGTACCCGGTCCGCACTCCTTCTGTCATCCGAGCGTATGAAAAGACACGCTGACAAAAAACGTCTGGACCCTCCTCAATTCCGCCCTGGGGATAAAGTCTGGCTCTCGTCCAAATATGTCCGGCTCAAGATCCCTTCCTATAAGTTAGGGCCTCGGTTCATCGGCCCACTGGAGGTCATCAGTCAGATCAACCCGGTGGCCTATAAATTGAAACTCCCGGCCAACTTACGGATCCCTAACTCCTTCCATGTGTCTCTCCTCAAACCTGTGGTGCTTAACTCTTTTTCCAAGTCTACAGGTACGCCTCCTGCTCCGGTTTCTGCTGAGGACGAGTTTGAGGTAGAGAACATTCTTGCCACCAAAAGGGTAAGAGGAAAGACCTTTTTTCTGGTAGATTGGAAGGGGTTTGGTCCTGAGGAGAGAACGTGGGAGCCCCGGGAGAACATCCATGCCCCTCTCATCCTAGCTAAATTTCTGTCTGGCCTAAAAAAGGGGGGGCCTAAAGGGGGGGGTACTGTAGTGCCGGCGTCCCTGCCCTCTGCTAGGCAGGGACGCTGCTCCTCTCACCGCTCTGCTCCGTGCCCGGCATCCTCCCCCCGCTCTGCTGTCAGCGCGCGCTCCGTCCCGGCGTCCTCCTCCTGCTCTGCTCTCAGCGCGCGCTCCTTCCCGGCCCCTGTGCTTAGGGCGCGCGCGCGCGCGCTCCCCTCCTCTTTAAGGGGCCGCGCGCGCCGCCCTAAAGAGTCCCCGGCCAATGGCCGGAGGACTTCATCATATATAAGGCACCTCCTCCAAAATGGAGGTGCCCGAGCAATGTTGTTTGCACCTGTGTCTCACCTGTGCTTCAGCCCTCAGGTCCCGTTGCCAGTTACCTGCCAGTTACCTGCCAGTTTCCTGCCAGTTTCCTGCTAGTTACCTGCCTGATTCCTGCCTGAATACTTGTTACCTGCCTGCCTGCCTGAGGTCCGACGGTCTGCCTTACAACTCCGGTCAGTCTGTCTAAAGGCCAACTTGTCCGCTCACCTGGGAGCGCACATCAGCTACCTGCCTGCTTGCCTGAGGTCCGACGGTCTGCCTTACAACTCCGGTCAGTCTGTCTATGGACCAGCTTGCCCGCTCACCTGGGAGCGCTTCTCCGCTACCTGCCTGCTTGCCAGCCCGGAGGCTCCGTTGTCACGTGCTGTGACCACCAGCTATCTCAGAGACTCTTGCCCGCTCACCTGGGAGCGCATCTCCGTTACCTGCCTGCTTGCCAGCCCGGAGGTCCCGTTGTCACGTGCGGTGACCACCAGCTATTCCAGAGACTCTTGCCCGCTCTCCTGGGAGCGCTTCTCCGTTACCTACCTGCCTGCCAGCCCGGAGGTTCCGCCGTCACGTGCCGTGACCACCTGCTATTCCAGAGACTCTCGCTTGCTCACCTGGGAGCACACATCTACCATCTGCCTGCTAGCCTACCCGGAGGCTCTGCCATCACAGGTCGTACCTACCCCTTACCCAGAGACTGCCCTGATCACTTGCCGTAACTCCCTGTCCGTTCACCCAGAGACTGCCACCCGCTCCCTTACAAGGGCCGCCCCCTTGTATAGTAGCTCAGAGGTTCCGCCTCCCGGACCCGTTACAACAATATTCATTGGTTTTTGCCATTGAAAAACATCATGTTATTCATATACCAGAAATGTTTGAAGCTACTGACTGAATGAAAAGAGCTGGCATCTCACTCTCTTTGAATCTTCTTTATCATGCTAAGAGGAGCAGGAAAAAGCAAAAAATTTCAGAATTGCACCTTGCAATGTGGAGATATTACTGTTTGTACATTTACAATATTCATTGATTTTTGCCATTGAAAAACGTCCAGAAATGTTTGAAGCTACTGACTGAATGAAAGGAGCTGGCATCTCACTCTCTTTGAATCTTCTTTATCATGCTAGGATTAGCAGGAAAAAGCAAAAAATTTCAGAATTGCACCTTGCAATGCGGAGAAATTACTGTTTGTGCATTTACAATATTCATTGATTTTTGCCATTGAAAAACATCATGTTATTCATATACCAGAAATGTTTGAAGCTACTGACTGAATGAAAAGAGCTGGCATCTCACTCTCTTTGAATCTTCTTTATCATGCTAAGAGGAGCAGGAAAAAGCAAAAAATTTCAGAATTGCACCTTGCAATGTGGAGATATTACTGTTTGTGCATTTTCAATATTCATTGATTTTTGCCATTGAAAAACGTCCAGAAATGTTTGAAGCTACTGACTGAATGAAAGGAGCAGGCATCTCACTCTCTTTGAATCTTCTTTATCATGCTAGGATTAGCAGGAAAAAGCAAAAAATTTCAGAATTGCACCTTGCAATGCGGAGAAATTACTGTTTGTGCATTTACAATATTCATTGATTTTTGCCATTGAAAAACATCATGTTATTCATATACCAGAAATGTTTGAAGCTACTGACTGAATGAAAAGAGCTGGCATCTCACTCTCTTTGAATCTTCTTTATCATGCCAGGATTAGCAGGAAAAAGCAAAAAATTTCAGAATTGCACCTTGCAATGTGGAGATATTACTGTTTGTGCATTTACAATATTCATTGATTTTTGCCATTGAAAAACGTCCAGAAATGTTTGAAGCTACTGACTGAATGAAAGGAGCTGGCATCTCACTCTCTTTGAATCTTCTTTATCATGCTAGGATTAGCAGGAAAAAGCAAAAAATTTCAGAATTGCTCCTTGCAATGCGGAGAAATTGCTGTTTGTGCATTTACAATATTCATTGATTTTTGCCATTGAAAAACATCATGTTATTCATATACCAGAAATGTTTGAAGCTACTGACTGAATGAAAAGAGCTGGCATCTCACTCTCTTTGAATCTTCTTTATCATGCTAAGAGGAGCAGGAAAAAGCAAACAATTTCAGAATTGCACCTTGCAATGTGGAGATATTACTGTTTGTGCATTTACAATATTCATTGATTTTTGCCATTGAAAAACGTCCAGAAATGTTTGAAGCTACTGACTGAATGAAAGGAGCTGGCATCTCACTCTCTTTGAATCTTCTTTATCATGCTAGGATTAGCAGGAAAAAGCAAAAAATTTCAGAATTGCACCTTGCAATGCGGAGAAATTACTGTTTGTGCATTTACAATATTCATTGATTTTTGCCATTGAAAAACATCATGTTATTCATATACCAGAAATGTTTGAAGCTACTGACTGAATGAAAAGAGCTGGCATCTCACTCTCTTTGAATCTTCTTTATCATGCCAGGATTAGCAGGAAAAAGCAAAAAATTTCAAAATTGCACCTTGCAATGTGGAGATATTACTGTTTGTGCATTTACAATATTCATTGATTTTTGCCATTGAAAAACGTCCAGAAATGTTTGAAGCTACTGACTGAATGAAAGGAGCTGGCATCTCACTCTCTTTGAATCTTCTTTATCATGCTAGGATTAGCAGGAAAAAGCAAAAAATTTCAGAATTGCACCTTGCAATGCGGAGAAATTACTGTTTGTGCATTTACAATATTCATTGATTTTTGCCATTGAAAAACATCATGTTATTCATATACCAGAAATGTTTGAAGCTACTGACTGAATGAAAAGAGCTGGCATCTCACTCTCTTTGAATCTTCTTTATCATGCTAAGAGGAGCAGGAAAAAGCAAAAAATTTCAGAATTGCACCTTGCAATGTGGAGATATTACTGTTTGTGCATTTACAATATTCATTGATTTTTGCCATTGAAAAACGTCCAGAAATGTTTGAAGCTACTGACTGAATGAAAGGAGCTGGCATCTCACTCTCTTTGAATCTTCTTTATCATGCTAGGATTAGCAGGAAAAAGCAAAAAATTTCAGAATTGCACCTTGCAATGCGGAGAAATTACTGTTTGTGCATTTACAATATTCATTGATATTTGCCATTGAAAAACATCATGTTATTCATATACCAGAAATGTTTGAAGCTACTGACTGAATGAAAAGAGCTGGCGTCTCACTCTCTTTGAATCTTCTTTATCATGCTAAGAAGAGCAGGAAAAAGCAAAAAATTTCAGAATTGCACCTTGCAATGTGGAGATATTACTGTTTGTGCATTTACAATATTCATTGATTTTTGCCATTGAAAAACGTCCAGAAATGTTTGAAGCTACTGACTGAATGAAAGGAGCTGGCATCTCACTCTCTTTGAATCTTCTTTATCATGCTAGGATTAGCAGGAAAAAGCAAAAAATTTCAGAATTGCACCTTGCAATGCGGACAAATTACTGTTTGTGCATTTACAATATTCATTGATATTTGCCATTGAAAAACATCATGTTATTCATATACCAGAAATGTTTGAAGCTACTGACTGAATGAAAAGAGCTGGCATCTCACTCTCTTTGAATCTTCTTTATCATGCCAGGATTAGCAGGAAAAAGCAAAAAATTTCAAAATTGCACCTTGCAATGTGGAGATATTACTGTTTGTGCATTTACAATATTCATTGATTTTTGCCATTGAAAAACGTCCAGAAATGTTTGAAGCTACTGACTGAATGAAAGGAGCTGGCATCTCACTCTCTTTGAATCTTCTTTATCATGCTAGGATTAGCAGGAAAAAGCAAAAAATTTCAGAATTGCACCTTGCAATGCGGAGAAATTACTGTTTGTGCATTTACAATATTCATTGATTTTTGCCATTGAAAAACATCATGTTATTCATATACCAGAAATGTTTGAAGCTACTGACTGAATGAAAAGAGCTGGCATCTCACTCTCTTTGAATCTTCTTTATCATGCTAAGAGGAGCAGGAAAAAGCAAAAAATTTCAGAATTGCACCTTGCAATGTGGAGATATTACTGTTTGTGCATTTACAATATTCATTGATTTTTGCCATTGAAAAACGTCCAGAAATGTTTGAAGCTACTGACTGAATGAAAGGAGCTGGCATCTCACTCTCTTTGAATCTTCTTTATCATGCTAGGATTAGCAGGAAAAAGCAAAAAATTTCAGAATTGCACCTTGCAATGCGGAGAAATTACTGTTTGTGCATTTACAATATTCATTGATATTTGCCATTGAAAAACATCATGTTATTCATATACCAGAAATGTTTGAAGCTACTGACTGAATGAAAAGAGCTGGCGTCTCACTCTCTTTGAATCTTCTTTATCATGCTAAGAAGAGCAGGAAAAAGCAAAAAATTTCAGAATTGCACCTTGCAATGTGGAGATATTACTGTTTGTGCATTTACAATATTCATTGATTTTTGCCATTGAAAAACGTCCAGAAATGTTTGAAGCTACTGACTGAATGAAAGGAGCTGGCATCTCACTCTCTTTGAATCTTCTTTATCATGCTAGGATTAGCAGGAAAAAGCAAAAAATTTCAGAATTGCACCTTGCAATGCGGAGAAATTACTGTTTGTGCATTTACAATATTCATTGATATTTGCCATTGAAAAACATCATGTTATTCATATACCAGAAATGTTTGAAGCTACTGACTGAATGAAAAGAGCTGGCATCTCACTCTCTTTGAATCTTCTTTATCATGCTAAGAGGAGCAGGAAAAAGCAAAAAATTTCAGAATTGCACCTTGCAATGTGGAGATATTACTGTTTGTGCATTTACAATATTCATTGATTTTTGCCATTGAAAAACGTCCAGAAATGTTTGAAGCTACTGACTGAATGAAAGGAGCTGGCATCTCACTCTCTTTGAATCTTCTTTATCATGCTAGGATTAGCAGGAAAAAGCAAAAAATTTCAGAATTGCACCTTGCAATGCGGAGAAATTACTGTTTGTGCATTTACAATATTCATTGATTTTTGCCATTGAAAAACATCATGTTATTCATATACCAGAAATGTTTGAAGCTACTGACTGAATGAAAAGAGCTGGCATCTCACTCTCTTTGAATCTTCTTTATCATGCTAAGAGGAGCAGGAAAAAGCAAAAAATTTCAGAATTGCACCTTGCAATGTGGAGATATTACTGTTTGTGCATTTACAATATTCATTGATTTTTGCCATTGAAAAACGTCCAGAAATGTTTGAAGCTACTGACTGAATGAAAGGAGCTGGCATCTCACTCTCTTTGAATCTTCTTTATCATGCTAGGATTAGCAGGAAAAAGCAAAAAATTTCACAATTGCACCTTGCAATGCGGAGAAATTACTGTTTGTGCATTTACAATATTCATTGATTTTTGCCATTGAAAAACATCATGTTATTCATATACCAGAAATGTTTGAAGCTACTGACTGAATGAAAAGAGCTGGCATCTCACTCTCTTTGAATCTTCTTTATCATGCTAAGAGGAGCAGGAAAAAGCAAAAAATTTCAGAATTGCCCGTTGCAATGTGGAGAAATTACTGTTTGTGCATTTACAATATTCATTGATTTTTGCCATTGAAAAACATCATGTTATTCATATACCAGAAATGTTTGAAGCTACTGACTGAATGAAAAGAGCTGGCATCTCATTCTCTTTGAATCTTCTTTATCATGCTAAGAGGAGCAGGAAAAAGCAAAAAATTTCAGAATTGCACCTTGCAATGTGGAGATATTACTGTTTGTGCATTTACAATATTCATTGATTTTTGCCATTGAAAAACATCCAGAAATGTTTGAAGCTACTGACTGAATGAAAGGAGCTGGCATCTCACTCTCTTTGAATCTTCTTTATCATGCTAGGATTAGCAGGAAAAAGCAAAAAATTTCAGAATTGCACCTTGTAATGCGGAGAAATTACTGTTTGTGCATTTACAATATTCATTGATTTTTGCCATTGAAAAACATCATGTTATTCATATACCAGAAATGTTTGAATCTACTGACTGAATGAAAAGAGCTGGCATCTCACTCTCTTTGAATCTTCTTTATCATGCTAAGAGGAGCAGGAAAAAGCAAAAAATTTCAGAATTGCACCTTGCAATGTGGAGATATTACTGTTTGTGCATTTACAATATTCATTGATTTTTGCCATTGAAAAACGTCCAGAAATGTTTGAAGCTACTGACTGAATGAAAGGAGCTGGCATCTCACTCTCTTTGAATCTTCTTTATCATGCTAGGATTAGCAGGAAAAAGCAAAAAATTTCAGAATTGCACCTTGCAATGCGGAGAAATTACTGTTTGTGCATTTACAATATTCATTGATTTTTGCCATTGAAAAACATCATGTTATTCATATACCAGAAATGTTTGAAGCTACTGACTGAATGAAAAGAGCTGGCATCTCACTCTCTTTGAATCTTCTTTATCATGCCAGGATTAGCAGGAAAAAGCAAAAAATTTCAGAATTGCACCTTGCAATGTGGAGATATTACTGTTTGTGCATTTACAATATTCATTGATTTTTGCCATTGATAAACATCCAGAAATGTTTGAAGCTACTGACTGAATGAAAGGAGCTGGCATCTCACTCTCTTTGAATCTTCTTTTCATGCTAGGATTAGCAGGAAAAAGCAAAAAATTTCAGAATTGCACCTTGCAATGCGGAGAAATTACTGTTTGTGCATTTACAATATTCATTGATTTTTGACATTGAAAAACATCATGTTATTCATATACCAGAAATGTTTGAAGCTACTGACTGAATGAAAAGAGCTGGCATCTCACTCTCTTTGAATCTTCTTTATCATGCTAAGAGGAGCAGGAAAAAGCAAAAAATTTCAGAATTGCACCTTGCAATGTGGAGATATTACTGTTTGTGCATTTACAATATTCATTGATTTTTGCCATTGAAAAACGTCCAGAAATGTTTGAAGCTACTGACTGAATGAAAGGAGCTGGCATCTCACTCTCTTTGAATCTTCTTTATCATGCTAGGATTAGCAGGAAAAAGCAAAAAATTTCAGAATTGCACCTTGCAATGCGGAGAAATTACTGTTTGTGCATTTACAATATTCATTGATTTTTGCCATTGAAAAACATCATGTTCTTCATATACCAGAAATGTTTGAAGCTACTGACTGAATGAAAAGAGCTGGCATCTCACTCTCTTTGAATCTTCTTTATCATGCCAGGATTAGCAGGAAAAAGCAAAAAATTTCAGAATTGCACCTTGCAATGTGTAGATATTACTGTTTGTGCATTTACAATATTCATTGATTTTTGCCATTGAAAAACGTCCAGAAATGTTTGAAGCTACTGACTGAATGAAAGGAGCTGGCATCTCACTCTCTTTGAATCTTCTTTATCATGCTAGGATTAGCAGGAAAAAGCAAAAAATTTCAGAATTGCACCTTGCAATGCGGAGAAATTACTGTTTGTGGATTTACAATATTCATTGATTTTTGCCATTTAAAAACATCATGTTATTCATATACCAGAAATGTTTGAAGCTACTGACTGAATGAAAAGAGCTGGCATCTCACTCTCTTTGAATCTTCTTTATCATGCTAAGAGGAGCAGGAAAAAGCAAAAAATTTCAGAATTGCACCTTGCAATGTGGAGATATTACTGTTTGTGCATTTACAATATTCATTGATTTTTGCCATTGAAAAACGTCCAGAAATGTTTGAAGCTACTGACTGAATGAAAGGAGCTGGCATCTCACTCTCTTTGAATCTTCTTTATCATGCTAGGATTAGCAGGAAAAAGCAAAAAATTTCAGAATTGCACCTTGCAATGCGGAGAAATTACTGTTTGTGCATTTACAATATTCATTGATTTTTGCCATTGAAAAACATCATGTTATTCATATACCAGAAATGTTTGAAGCTACTGACTGAATGAAAAATCTGGCATCTCACTCTCTTTGAATCTTCTTTATCATGCCAGGATTAGCAGGAAAAAGCAAAAAATTTCAGAATTGCACCTTGCAATGTGGAGATATTACTGTTTGTGCATTTACAATATTCATTGATTTTTGCCATTGAAAAACGTCCAGAGATGTTTGAAGCTACTGACTGAATGAAAGGAGCTGGCATCTCACTCTCTTTGAATCTTCTTTATCATGCTAGGATTAGCAGGAAAAAGCAAAAAATTTCAGAATTGCACCTTGCAATGCGGAGAAATTACTGTTTGTGCATTTACAATATTCATTGATTTTTGCCATTGAAAAACATCATGTTATTCATATACCAGAAATGTTTGAAGCTACTAACTGAATGAAAAGAGCTGGCATCTCACTCTCTTTGAATCTTCTTTATCATGCTAAGAGGAGCAGGAAAAAGCAAAAAATTTCAGAATTGCACCTTGCAATGTGGAGATATTACTGTTTGTGCATTTACAATATTCATTGATTTTTGCCATTGAAAAACGTCCACAAATGTTTGAAGCTACTGACTGAATGAAAGGAGCTGGCATCTCACTCTCTTTGAATCTTCTTTATCATGCTAGGATTAGCAGGAAAAAGCAAAAAATTTCAGAATTGCACCTTGCAATGTGGAGAAATTACTGTTTGTGCATTTACAATATTCATTGATTTTTGCCATTGAAAAACATCATGTTATTCATATACCAGAAATGTTTGAAGCTACTGACTGAATGAAAAGAGCTGGCATCTCACTCTCTTTGAATCTTCTTTATCATGCTAAGAGGAGCAGGAAAAAGCAAAAAATTTCAGAATTGCACGTTGCAATGTGGAGATATTACTGATTGTGCATTTACAATATTCATTGATTTTTGCCATTGAAAAACGTCCTGAAATGTTTGAAGCTACTGACTGAATGAAAGGAGCTGGCATCTCACTCTCTTTGAATCTTCTTTATCATGCTAGTATTAGCAGGAAAAAGCAAAAAATTTCAGAATTGCACCTTGCAATGCGGAGAAATTACTGTTTGTGCATTTACAATATTCATTGATTTTTGCCATTGAAAAACATCATGTTATTCATATACCAGAAATGTTTGAAGCTACTGACTGAATGAAAAGAGCTGGCATCTCACTCTCTTTGAATCTTCTTTATCATGCTAGGATTAGCAGGAAAAAGCAAAAAATTTCAGAATTGCACCTTGCAATGTGGAGATATTACTGTTTGTGCATTTACAATATTCATTGATTTTTGCCATTGAAAAACGTCCAGAAATGTTTGAAGCTACTGACTGAATGAAAGGAGCTGGCATCTCACTCTCTTTGAATCTTCTTTATCATGCTAGGATTAGCAAGAAAAAGCAAAAAATTTCAGAATTGCACCTTGCAATGTGGAGTTATTACTGTTTGTGCATTTACAATATTCATTGATTTTTGCCATTGAAAAATGTCCAGAAATGTTTGAAGCTACTGACTGAATGAAAGGAGCTGGCATCTCACTCTCTTTGAATCTTCTTTATCATGCTATGATTAGCAGGAAAAAGCAAAAAATTTCAGAATTGCACCTCGCAATGTGGAGATATTACTGTTTGTGCATTTACAATATTCATTGATTTTTGCCATTGAAAAACATCATGTTATTCATATACCAGAAATGCTTGAAGCTACTGACTGAATGAAAAGAGCTGGCATCTCACTCTCTTTGAATATTCTTTATCATGCTAAGAGGAGCAGGAAAATGCAAAAAATTTCAGAATTGCACCTTGCAATGTGGAGATATTACTGTTTGTGCATTTACAATATTCATTGATTTTTGCCATTGAAAAACGTCCAGAAATGTTTGAAGCTACTGACTGAATGAAAGGAGCTGGCATCTCACTCTCTTTGAATCTTCTTTATCATGCTAGGATTAGCAGGAAAAAGCAAAAAATTTCAGAATTGCACCTTGCAATGCGGAGAAATTACTCTTTGTGCATTTACAATATTCATTGATTTTTGCCATTGAAAAACATCATGTTATTCATATACCAGAAATGTTTGAAGCTACTGACTGAATGAAAAGAGCTGGCATCTCACTCTCTTTGAATCTTCTTTATCATGCTAAGAGGAGCAGGAAAAAGCGAAAAATTTCAGAATTGCACCTTGCAATGTGGAGATATTACTGTTTGTGCATTTACAATATTCATTGATTTTTGCCAATGAAAAAAAGCCAGAAATGTTTGAAGCTACTGACTGAATGAAAGGAGCTGGCATCTCACTCTCTTTGAATCTTCTTTATCATGCTAGGATTAGCAGGAAAAAGCAAAACATTTCAGAATTGCACCTTGCAATGCGGAGAAATTACTGTTTGTGCATTTACAATATTCATTGATTTTTGCCATTGAAAAACATCATGTTATTCATATACCAGAAATGTTTGAAGCTACTGACTGAATGAAAAGAGCTGGCATCTCACTCTCTTTGAATCTTCTTTATCATGCTAAGAGGAGCAGGAAAAAGCAAAAAATTTCAGAATTGCACGTTGCAATGTGGAGATATTACTGTTTGTGCATTTACAATATTCATTGATTTTTGCCATTGAAAAATGTCCAGAAATGTTTGAAGCTACTGACTGAATGAAAGGAGCTGGCATCTCACTCTCTTTGAATCTTCTTTATCATGCTAGGATTAGCAGGAAAAAGCAAAAAATTTCAGAATTGCACCTTGCAATGCGGAGAAATTACTGTTTGTGCATTTACAATATTCATTGATTTTTGCCATTGAAAAACATCATGTTCTTCATATACCAGAAATGTTTGAAGCTACTGACTGAATGAAAAGAGCTGGCATCTCACTCTCTTTGAATCTTCTTTATCATGCCAGGATTAGCAGGAAAAAGCAAAAAATTTCAGAATTGCACCTTGCAATGTGTAGATATTACTGTTTGTGCATTTACAATATTCATTGATTTTTGCCATTGAAAAACGTCCAGAAATGTTTGAAGCTACTGACTGAATGAAAGGAGCTGGCATCTCACTCTCTTTGAATCTTCTTTATCATGCTAGGATTAGCAGGAAAAAGCAAAAAATTTCAGAATTGCACCTTGCAATGCGGAGAAATTACTGTTTGTGGATTTACAATATTCATTGATTTTTGCCATTTAAAAACATCATGTTATTCATATACCAGAAATGTTTGAAGCTACTGACTGAATGAAAAGAGCTGGCATCTCACTCTCTTTGAATCTTCTTTATCATGCTAAGAGGAGCAGGAAAAAGCAAAAAATTTCAGAATTGCACCTTGCAATGTGGAGATATTACTGTTTGTGCATTTACAATATTCATTGATTTTTGCCATTGAAAAACGTCCAGAAATGTTTGAAGCTACTGACTGAATGAAAGGAGCTGGCATCTCACTCTCTTTGAATCTTCTTTATCATGCTAGGATTAGCAGGAAAAAGCAAAAAATTTCAGAATTGCACCTTGCAATGCGGAGAAATTACTGTTTGTGCATTTACAATATTCATTGATTTTTGCCATTGAAAAACATCATGTTATTCATATACCAGAAATGTTTGAAGCTACTGACTGAATGAAAAATCTGGCATCTCACTCTCTTTGAATCTTCTTTATCATGCCAGGATTAGCAGGAAAAAGCAAAAAATTTCAGAATTGCACCTTGCAATGTGGAGATATTACTGTTTGTGCATTTACAATATTCATTGATTTTTGCCATTGAAAAACGTCCAGAGATGTTTGAAGCTACTGACTGAATGAAAGGAGCTGGCATCTCACTCTCTTTGAATCTTCTTTATCATGCTAGGATTAGCAGGAAAAAGCAAAAAATTTCAGAATTGCACCTTGCAATGCGGAGAAATTACTGTTTGTGCATTTACAATATTCA
Organism: Phyllobates terribilis; assembly: GCF_046119375.1. Lineage (NCBI taxonomy): Eukaryota > Metazoa > Chordata > Amphibia > Anura > Dendrobatidae > Phyllobates > Phyllobates terribilis. Next base: position 3,444,158 of record NW_027362909.1, on the reverse strand, counting down.
TTGATTTTTGCCATTGAAAAACATCATGTTATTCATATACCAGAAATGTTTGAAGCTACTAACTGAATGAAAAGAGCTGGCATCTCACTCTCTTTGAATCTTCTTTATCATGCTAAGAGGAGCAGGAAAAAGCAAAAAATTTCAGAATTGCACCTTGCAATGTCGAGATATTACTGTTTGTGCATTTACAATATTCATTGATTTTTGCCATTGAAAAACGTCCACAAATGTTTGAAGCTACTGACTGAATGAAAGGAGCTGGCATCTCACTCTCTTTGAATCTTCTTTATCATGCTAGGATTAGCAGGAAAAAGCAAAAAATTTCAGAATTGCACCTTGCAATGTGGAGAAATTACTGTTTGTGCATTTACAATATTCATTGATTTTTGCCATTGAAAAACATCATGTTATTCATATACCAGAAATGTTTGAAGCTACTGACTGAATGAAAAGAGCTGGCATCTCACTCTCTTTGAATCTTCTTTATCATGCTAAGAGGAGCAGGAAAAAGCAAAAAATTTCAGAATTGCACGTTGCAATGTGGAGATATTACTGATTGTGCATTTACAATATTCATTGATTTTTGCCATTGAAAAACGTCCTGAAATGTTTGAAGCTACTGACTGAATGAAAGGAGCTGGCATCTCACTCTCTTTGAATCTTCTTTATCATGCTAGTATTAGCAGGAAAAAGCAAAAAATTTCAGAATTGCACCTTGCAATGCGGAGAAATTACTGTTTGTGCATTTACAATATTCATTGAGTTTTGCCATTGAAAAACATCATGTTATTCATATACCAGAAATGTTTGAAGCTACTGACTGAATGAAAAGAGCTGGCATCTCACTCTCTTTGAATCTTCTTTATCATGCTAGGATTAGCAGGAAAAAGCAAAAAATTTCAGAATTGCACCTTGCAATGTGGAGATATTACTGTTTGTGCATTTACAATATTCATTGATTTTTGCCATTGAAAAACGTCCAGAAATGTTTGAAGCTACTGACTGAATGAAAGGAGCTGGCATCTCACTCTCTTTGAATCTTCTTTATCATGCTAGGATTAGCAAGAAAAAGCAAAAAATTTCAGAATTGCACCTTGCAATGTGGAGTTATTACTGTTTGTGCATTTACAATATTCATTGATTTTTGCCATTGAAAAATGTCCAGAAATGTTTGAAGCTACTGACTGAATGAAAGGAGCTGGCATCTCACTCTCTTTGAATCTTCTTTATCATGCTATGATTAGCAGGAAAAAGCAAAAAATTTCAGAATTGCACCTCGCAATGTGGAGATATTACTGTTTGTGCATTTACAATATTCATTGATTTTTGCCATTGAAAAACATCATGTTATTCATATACCAGAAATGCTTGAAGCTACTGACTGAATGAAAAGAGCTGGCATCTCACTCTCTTTGAATATTCTTTATCATGCTAAGAGGAGCAGGAAAATGCAAAAAATTTCAGAATTGCACCTTGCAATGTGGAGATATTACTGTTTGTGCATTTACAATATTCATTGATTTTTGCCATTGAAAAACGTCCAGAAATGTTTGAAGCTACTGACTGAATGAAAGGAGCTGGCATCTCACTCTCTTTGAATCTTCTTTATCATGCTAGGATTAGCAGGAAAAAGCAAAAAATTTCAGAATTGCACCTTGCAATGCGGAGAAATTACTCTTTGTGCATTTACAATATTCATTGATTTTTGCCATTGAAAAACATCATGTTATTCATATACCAGAAATGTTTGAAGCTACTGACTGAATGAAAAGAGCTGGCATCTCACTCTCTTTGAATCTTCTTTATCATGCTAAGAGGAGCAGGAAAAAGCGAAAAATTTCAGAATTGCACCTTGCAATGTGGAGATATTACTGTTTGTGCATTTACAATATTCATTGATTTTTGCCAATGAAAAAAAGCCAGAAATGTTTGAAGCTACTGACTGAATGAAAGGAGCTGGCATCTCACTCTCTTTGAATCTTCTTTATCATGCTAGGATTAGCAGGAAAAAGCAAAACATTTCAGAATTGCACCTTGCAATGCGGAGAAATTACTGTTTGTGCATTTACAATATTCATTGATTTTTGCCATTGAAAAACATCATGTTATTCATATACCAGAAATGTTTGAAGCTACTGACTGAATGAAAAGAGCTGGCATCTCACTCTCTTTGAATCTTCTTTATCATGCTAAGAGGAGCAGGAAAAAGCAAAAAATTTCAGAATTGCACGTTGCAATGTGGAGATATTACTGTTTGTGCATTTACAATATTCATTGATTTTTGCCATTGAAAAATGTCCAGAAATGTTTGAAGCTACTGACTGAATGAAAGGAGCTGGCATCTCACTCTCTTTGAATCTTCTTTATCATGCTAGGATTAGCAGGAAAAAGCAAAAAATTTCAGAATTGCACCTTGCAATGCGGAGAAATTACTGTTTGTGCATTTACAATATTCATTGATTTTTGCCATTGAAAAACATCATGTTATTCATATAACAGAAATGTTTGAAGCTACTGACTGAATGAAAAGAGCTGGCATCTCACTCTCTTTGAATCTTCTTTATCATGCCAGGATTAGCAGGAAAAAGCAAAAAATTTCAGAATTGCACCTTGCAATGTGGAGATATTACTGTTTGTGCATTTACAATATTCATTGATTTTTGCCATTGAAAAACGTCCAGAAATGTTTGAAGCTACTGACTGAATGAAAGGAGCTGGCATCTCACTCTCTTTGAATCTTCTTTATCATGCTAGGATTAGCAGGAAAAAGCAAAAAATTTCAGAATTGCACCTTGCAATGCGGAGAAATTACTGTTTGTGCATTTACAATATTCATTGATTTTTGCCATTGAAAAATGTCCAGAAATGTTTGAAGCTACTGACTGAATGAAAGGAGCTGGCATCTCACTCTCTTTGAATCTTCTTTATCATGCTATGATTAGCAGGAAAAAGCAAAAAATTTCAGAATTGCACCTCGCAATGTGGAGATATTACTGTTTGTGCATTTACAATATTCATTGATTTTTGCCATTGAAAAACATCATGTTATTCATATACCAGAAATGCTTGAAGCTACTGACTGAATGAAAAGAGCTGGCATCTCACTCTCTTTGAATATTCTTTATCATGCTAAGAGGAGCAGGAAAATGCAAAAAATTTCAGAATTGCACCTTGCAATGTGGAGATATTACTGTTTGTGCATTTACAATATTCATTGATTTTTGCCATTGAAAAACGTCCAGAAATGTTTGAAGCTACTGACTGAATGAAAGGAGCTGGCATCTCACTCTCTTTGAATCTTCTTTATCATGCTAGGATTAGCAGGAAAAAGCAAAAAATTTCAGAATTGCACCTTGCAATGCGGAGAAATTACTCTTTGTGCATTTACAATATTCATTGATTTTTGCCATTGAAAAACATCATGTTATTCATATACCAGAAATGTTTGAAGCTACTGACTGAATGAAAAGAGCTGGCATCTCACTCTCTTTGAATCTTCTTTATCATGCTAAGAGGAGCAGGAAAAAGCGAAAAATTTCAGAATTGCACCTTGCAATGTGGAGATATTACTGTTTGTGCATTTACAATATTCATTGATTTTTGCCAATGAAAAAAAGCCAGAAATGTTTGAAGCTACTGACTGAATGAAAGGAGCTGGCATCTCACTCTCTTTGAATCTTCTTTATCATGCTAGGATTAGCAGGAAAAAGCAAAACATTTCAGAATTGCACCTTGCAATGCGGAGAAATTACTGTTTGTGCATTTACAATATTCATTGATTTTTGCCATTGAAAAACATCATGTTATTCATATACCAGAAATGTTTGAAGCTACTGACTGAATGAAAAGAGCTGGCATCTCACTCTCTTTGAATCTTCTTTATCATGCTAAGAGGAGCAGGAAAAAGCAAAAAATTTCAGAATTGCACGTTGCAATGTGGAGATATTACTGTTTGTGCATTTACAATATTCATTGATTTTTGCCATTGAAAAATGTCCAGAAATGTTTGAAGCTACTGACTGAATGAAAGGAGCTGGCATCTCACTCTCTTTGAATCTTCTTTATCATGCTAGGATTAGCAGGAAAAAGCAAAAAATTTCAGAATTGCACCTTGCAATGCGGAGAAATTACTGTTTGTGCATTTACAATATTCATTGATTTTTGCCATTGAAAAACATCATGTTATTCATATAACAGAAATGTTTGAAGCTACTGACTGAATGAAAAGAGCTGGCATCTCACTCTCTTTGAATCTTCTTTATCATGCCAGGATTAGCAGGAAAAAGCAAAAAATTTCAGAATTGCACCTTGCAATGTGGAGATATTACTGTTTGTGCATTTACAATATTCATTGATTTTTGCCATTGAAAAACGTCCAGAAATGTTTGAAGCTACTGACTGAATGAAAGGAGCTGGCATCTCACTCTCTTTGAATCTTCTTTATCATGCTAGGATTAGCAGGAAAAAGCAAAAAATTTCAGAATTGCACCTTGCAATGCGGAGAAATTACTGTTTGTGCATTTACAATATTCATTGATTTTTGCCATTGAAAAACATCATGTTATTCATATACCAGAAATGTTTGAAGCTACTGACTGAATGAAAAGAGCTGGCATCTCACTCTCTTTGAATCTTCTTTCTCATGCTAAGAGGAGCAGGAAAAAGCAAAAAATTTCAGAATTGCACGTTGCAATGTGGAGATATTACTGTTTGTGCATTTACAATATTCATTGATTTTTGCCATTGAAAAACGACCAGAAATGTTTGAAGCTACTGACTGAATGAAAGGAGCTGGCATCTCACTCTCTTTGAATCTTCTTTATCATGCTAGGATTAGCAGGAAAAAGCAAAACATTTCAGAATTGCACCTTGCAATGTGGAGAAATTACTGTTTGTGCATTTACAATATTCATTGATTTTTGCCATTGAAAAACATCATGTTATTCATATACCAGAAATGTTTGAAGCTACTGACTGAATGAAAAGAGCTGGCATCTCACTCTCTTTGAATCTTCTTCATCATGCTAAGAGGAGCAGGAAAAAGCAAAAAATTTCAGAATTGCAGGTTGCAATGTGGAGATATTACTGATTGTGCATTTACAATATTCATTGATTTTTGCCATTGAAAAACGTCCAGAAATGTTTGAAGCTACTGACTGAATGAAAGGAGCTGGCATCTCACTCTCTTTGAATCTTCTTTATCATGCTAGGATTAGCTGGAAAAAGCAAAAAATTTCAGAATTGCACCTTGCAATGCGGAGAAATTACTGTTTGTGCATTTACAATATTCATTGATTTTTGCCATTGAAAAACGTCCAGAAATGTTTGAAGCTACTGACTGAATGAAAGGAGCTGGCATCTCACTCTCTTTGAATCTTCTTTATCATGCTAGGATTAGCAAGAAAAAGCAAAAAATTTCAGAATTGCACCTTGCAATGTGGAGTTATTACTGTTTGTGCATTTACAATATTCATTGATTTTTGCCATTGAAAAATGTCCAGAAATGTTTGAAGCTACTGACTGAATGAAAGGAGCTGGCATCTCACTCTCTTTGAATCTTCTTTATCATGCTAGGATTAGCAGGAAAAAGCAAAAAATTTCAGAATTGCACCTCGCAATGTGGAGATATTACTGTTTGTGCATTTACAATATTCATTGATTTTTGCCATTGAAAAACATCATGTTATTCATATACCAGAAATGCTTGAAGCTACTGACTGAATGAAAAGAGCTGGCATCTCATTCTCTTTGAATATTCTTTATCATGCTAAGAGGAGCAGGAAAATGCAAAAAATTTCAGAATTGCACCTTGCAATGTGGAGATATTACTGTTTGTGCATTTACAATATTCATTGATTTTTGCCATTGAAAAACGTCCAGAAATGTTTGAAGCTACTGACTGAATGAAAGGAGCTGGCATCTCACTCTCTTTGAATCTTCTTTATCATGCTAGGATTAGCAGGAAAAAGCAAAAAATTTCAGAATTGCACCTTGCAATGCGGAGAAATTACTCTTTGTGCATTTACAATATTCATTGATTTTTGCCATTGAAAAACATCATGTTATTCATATACCAGAAATGTTTGAAGCTACTGACTGAATGAAAAGAGCTGGCATCTCACTCTCTTTGAATCTTCTTTATCATGCTAAGAGGAGCAGGAAAAAGCGAAAAATTTCAGAATTGCACCTTGCAATGTGGAGATATTACTGTTTGTGCATTTACAATATTCATTGATTTTTGCCAATGAAAAAAAGCCAGAAATGTTTGAAGCTACTGACTGAATGAAAGGAGCTGGCATCTCACTCTCTTTGAATCTTCTTTATCATGCTAGGATTAGCAGGAAAAAGCAAAAAATTTCAGAATTGCACCTTGCAATGCGGAGAAATTACTGTTTGTGCATTTACAATATTCATTGATTTTTGCCATTGAAAAACATCATGTTATTCATATACCAGAAATGTTTGAAGCTACTGACTGAATGAAAAGAGCTGGCATCTCACTCTCTTTGAATCTTCTTTATCATGCTAAGAGGAGCAGGAAAAAGCAAAAAATTTCAGAATTGCACCTTGCAATGTGGAGATATTACTGTTTGTGCATTTACAATATTCATTGATTTTTGCCATTGAAAAACGTCCAGAAATGTTTGAAGCTACTGACTGAATGAAAGGAGCTGGCATCTCACTCTCTTTGAATCTTCTTTATCATGCTAGGATTAGCAGGAAAAAGCAAAAAATTTCAGAATTGCACCTTGCAATGCGGAGAAATTACTGTTTGTGCATTTACAATATTCATTGATATTTGCCATTGAAAAACATCATGTTATTCATATACCAGAAATGTTTGAAGCTACTGACTGAATGAAAAGAGCTGGCGTCTCACTCTCTTTGAATCTTCTTTATCATGCTAAGAAGAGCAGGAAAAAGCAAAAAATTTCAGAATTGCACCTTGCAATGTGGAGATATTACTGTTTGTGCATTTACAATATTCATTGATTTTTGCCATTGAAAAACGTCCAGAAATGTTTGAAGCTACTGACTGAATGAAAGGAGCTGGCATCTCACTCTCTTTGAATCTTCTTTATCATGCTAGGATTAGCAGGAAAAAGCAAAAAATTTCAGAATTGCACCTTGCAATGCGGAGAAATTACTGTTTGTGCATTTACAATATTCATTGATATTTGCCATTGAAAAACATCATGTTATTCATATACCAGAAATGTTTGAAGCTACTGACTGAATGAAAAGAGCTGGCATCTCACTCTCTTTGAATCTTCTTTATCATGCTAAGAGGAGCAGGAAAAAGCAAAAAATTTCAGAATTGCACGTTGCAATGTGGAGATATTACTGTTTGTGCATTTACAATATTCATTGATTTTTGCCATTGAAAAACGTCCAGAAATGTTTGAAGCTACTGACTGAATGAAAGGAGCTGGCATCTCACTCTCTTTGAATCTTCTTTATCATGCTAGGATTAGCAGGAAAAAGCAAAAAATTTCAGAATTGCACCTTGCAATGCGGAGAAATTACTGTTTGTGCATTTACAATATTCATTGATTTTTGCCATTGAAAAACATCATGTTATTCATATACCAGAAATGTTTGAAGCTACTGACTGAATGAAAAGAGCTGGCATCTCACTCTCTTTGAATCTTCTTTATCATGCTAAGAGGAGCAGGAAAAAGCAAAAAATTTCAGAATTGCACCTTGCAATGTGGAGATATTACTGTTTGTGCATTTACAATATTCATTGATTTTTGCCATTGAAAAACGTCCAGAAATGTTTGAAGCTACTGACTGAATGAAAGGAGCTGGCATCTCACTCTCTTTGAATCTTCTTTATCATGCTAGGATTAGCAGGAAAAAGCAAAAAATTTCACAATTGCACCTTGCAATGCGGAGAAATTACTGTTTGTGCATTTACAATATTCATTGATTTTTGCCATTGAAAAACATCATGTTATTCAAATACCAGAAATGTTTGAAGCTACTGACTGAATGAAAAGAGCTGGCATCTCACTCTCTTTGAATCTTCTTTATCATGCTAAGAGGAGCAGGAAAAAGCAAAAAATTTCAGAATTGCCCGTTGCAATGTGGAGAAATTACTGTTTGTGCATTTACAATATTCATTGATTTTTGCCATTGAAAAACATCATGTTATTCATATACCAGAAATGTTTGAAGCTACTGACTGAATGAAAAGAGCTGGCATCTCATTCTCTTTGAATCTTCTTTATCATGCTAAGAGGAGCAGGAAAAAGCAAAAAATTTCAGAATTGCACCTTGCAATGTGGAGATATTACTGTTTGTGCATTTACAATATTCATTGATTTTTGCCATTGACAAACATCCAGAAATGTTTGAAGCTACTGACTGAATGAAAGGAGCTGGCATCTCACTCTCTTTGAATCTTCTTTATCATGCTAGGATTAGCAGGAAAAAGCAAAAAATTTCAGAATTGCACCTTGCAATGCGGAGAAATTACTGTTTGTGCATTTACAATATTCATTGATTTTTGCCATTGAAAAACATCATGTTATTCATATACCAGAAATGTTTGAATCTACTGACTGAATGAAAAGAGCTGGCATCTCACTCTCTTTGAATCTTCTTTATCATGCTAAGAGGAGCAGGAAAAAGCAAAAAATTTCAGAATTGCACCTTGCAATGTGGAGATATTACTGTTTGTGCATTTACAATATTCATTGATTTTTGCCATTGAAAAACGTCCAGAAATGTTTGAAGCTACTGACTGAATGAAAGGAGCTGGCATCTCACTCTCTTTGAATCTTCTTTATCATGCTAGGATTAGCAGGAAAAAGCAAAAAATTTCAGAATTGCACCTTGCAATGCGGAGAAATTACTGTTTGTGCATTTACAATATTCATTGATTTTTGCCATTGAAAAACATCATGTTATTCATATACCAGAAATGTTTGAAGCTACTGACTGAATGAAAAGAGCTGGCATCTCACTCTCTTTGAATCTTCTTTATCATGCCAGGATTAGCAGGAAAAAGCAAAAAATTTCAGAATTGCACCTTGCAATGTGGAGATATTACTGTTTGTGCATTTACAATATTCATTGATTTTTGCCATTGATAAACATCCAGAAATGTTTGAAGCTACTGACTGAATGAAAGGAGCTGGCATCTCACTCTCTTTGAATCTTCTTTTCATGCTAGGATTAGCAGGAAAAAGCAAAAAATTTCAGAATTGCACCTTGCAATGCGGAGAAATTACTGTTTGTGCATTTACAATATTCATTGATTTTTGACATTGAAAAACATCATGTTATTCATATACCAGAAATGTTTGAAGCTACTGACTGAATGAAAAGAGCTGGCATCTCACTCTCTTTGAATCTTCTTTATCATGCTAAGAGGAGCAGGAAAAAGCAAAAAATTTCAGAATTGCACCTTGCAATGTGGAGATATTACTGTTTGTGCATTTACAATATTCATTGATTTTTGCCATTGAAAAACGTCCAGAAATGTTTGAAGCTACTGACTGAATGAAAGGAGCTGGCATCTCACTCTCTTTGAATCTTCTTTATCATGCTAGGATTAGCAGGAAAAAGCAAAAAATTTCAGAATTGCACCTTGCAATGCGGAGAAATTACTGTTTGTGCATTTACAATATTCATTGATTTTTGCCATTGAAAAACATCATGTTCTTCATATACCAGAAATGTTTGAAGCTACTGACTGAATGAAAAGAGCTGGCATCTCACTCTCTTTGAATCTTCTTTATCATGCCAGGATTAGCAGGAAAAAGCAAAAAATTTCAGAATTGCACCTTGCAATGTGTAGATATTACTGTTTGTGCATTTACAATATTCATTGATTTTTGCCATTGAAAAACGTCCAGAAATGTTTGAAGCTACTGACTGAATGAAAGGAGCTGGCATCTCACTCTCTTTGAATCTTCTTTATCATGCTAGGATTAGCAGGAAAAAGCAAAAAATTTCAGAATTGCACCTTGCAATGCGGAGAAATTACTGTTTGTGGATTTACAATATTCATTGATTTTTGCCATTTAAAAACATCATGTTATTCATATACCAGAAATGTTTGAAGCTACTGACTGAATGAAAAGAGCTGGCATCTCACTCTCTTTGAATCTTCTTTATCATGCTAAGAGGAGCAGGAAAAAGCAAAAAATTTCAGAATTGCACCTTGCAATGTGGAGATATTACTGTTTGTGCATTTACAATATTCATTGATTTTTGCCATTGAAAAACGTCCAGAAATGTTTGAAGCTACTGACTGAATGAAAGGAGCTGGCATCTCACTCTCTTTGAATCTTCTTTATCATGCTAGGATTAGCAGGAAAAAGCAAAAAATTTCAGAATTGCACCTTGCAATGCGGAGAAATTACTGTTTGTGCATTTACAATATTCATTGATTTTTGCCATTGAAAAACATCATGTTATTCATATACCAGAAATGTTTGAAGCTACTGACTGAATGAAAAATCTGGCATCTCACTCTCTTTGAATCTTCTTTATCATGCCAGGATTAGCAGGAAAAAGCAAAAAATTTCAGAATTGCACCTTGCAATGTGGAGATATTACTGTTTGTGCATTTACAATATTCATTGATTTTTGCCATTGAAAAACGTCCAGAGATGTTTGAAGCTACTGACTGAATGAAAGGAGCTGGCATCTCACTCTCTTTGAATCTTCTTTATCATGCTAGGATTAGCAGGAAAAAGCAAAAAATTTCAGAATTGCACCTTGCAATGCGGAGAAATTACTGTTTGTGCATTTACAATATTCATTGATTTTTGCCATTGAAAAACATCATGTTATTCATATACCAGAAATGTTTGAAGCTACTAACTGAATGAAAAGAGCTGGCATCTCACTCTCTTTGAATCTTCTTTATCATGCTAAGAGGAGCAGGAAAAAGCAAAAAATTTCAGAATTGCACCTTGCAATGTGGAGATATTACTGTTTGTGCATTTACAATATTCATTGATTTTTGCCATTGAAAAACGTCCACAAATGTTTGAAGCTACTGACTGAATGAAAGGAGCTGGCATCTCACTCTCTTTGAATCTTCTTTATCATGCTAGGATTAGCAGGAAAAAGCAAAAAATTTCAGAATTGCACCTTGCAATGTGGAGAAATTACTGTTTGTGCATTTACAATATTCATTGATTTTTGCCATTGAAAAACATCATGTTATTCATATACCAGAAATGTTTGAAGCTACTGACTGAATGAAAAGAGCTGGCATCTCACTCTCTTTGAATCTTCTTTATCATGCTAAGAGGAGCAGGAAAAAGCAAAAAATTTCAGAATTGCACGTTGCAATGTGGAGATATTACTGATTGTGCATTTACAATATTCATTGATTTTTGCCATTGAAAAACGTCCTGAAATGTTTGAAGCTACTGACTGAATGAAAGGAGCTGGCATCTCACTCTCTTTGAATCTTCTTTATCATGCTAGGATTAGCAGGAAAAAGCAAAAAATTTCAGAATTGCACCTTGCAATGCGGAGAAATTACTGTTTGTGCATTTACAATATTCATTGATTTTTGCCATTGAAAAACATCATGTTATTCATATACCAGAAATGTTTGAAGCTACTGACTGAATGAAAAGAGCTGGCATCTCACTCTCTTTGAATCTTCTTTATCATGCTAGGATTAGCAGGAAAAAGCAAAAAATTTCAGAATTGCACCTTGCAATGTGGAGATATTACTGTTTGTGCATTTACAATATTCATTGATTTTTGCCATTGAAAAACGTCCAGAAATGTTTGAAGCTACTGACTGAATGAAAGGAGCTGGCATCTCACTCTCTTTGAATCTTCTTTATCATGCTAGGATTAGCAAGAAAAAGCAAAAAATTTCAGAATTGCACCTTGCAATGTGGAGTTATTACTGTTTGTGCATTTACAATATTCATTGATTTTTGCCATTGAAAAATGTCCAGAAATGTTTGAAGCTACTGACTGAATGAAAGGAGCTGGCATCTCACTCTCTTTGAATCTTCTTTATCATGCTATGATTAGCAGGAAAAAGCAAAAAATTTCAGAATTGCACCTCGCAATGTGGAGATATTACTGTTTGTGCATTTACAATATTCATTGATTTTTGCCATTGAAAAACATCATGTTATTCATATACCAGAAATGCTTGAAGCTACTGACTGAATGAAAAGAGCTGGCATCTCACTCTCTTTGAATATTCTTTATCATGCTAAGAGGAGCAGGAAAATGCAAAAAATTTCAGAATTGCACCTTGCAATGTGGAGATATTACTGTTTGTGCATTTACAATATTCATTGATTTTTGCCATTGAAAAACGTCCAGAAATGTTTGAAGCTACTGACTGAATGAAAGGAGCTGGCATCTCACTCTCTTTGAATCTTCTTTATCATGCTAGGATTAGCAGGAAAAAGCAAAAAATTTCAGAATTGCACCTTGCAATGCGGAGAAATTACTCTTTGTGCATTTACAATATTCATTGATTTTTGCCATTGAAAAACATCATGTTATTCATATACCAGAAATGTTTGAAGCTACTGACTGAATGAAAAGAGCTGGCATCTCACTCTCTTTGAATCTTCTTTATCATGCTAAGAGGAGCAGGAAAAAGCGAAAAATTTCAGAATTGCACCTTGCAATGTGGAGATATTACTGTTTGTGCATTTACAATATTCATTGATTTTTGCCAATGAAAAAAAGCCAGAAATGTTTGAAGCTACTGACTGAATGAAAGGAGCTGGCATCTCACTCTCTTTGAATCTTCTTTATCATGCTAGGATTAGCAGGAAAAAGCAAAACATTTCAGAATTGCACCTTGCAATGCGGAGAAATTACTGTTTGTGCATTTACAATATTCATTGATTTTTGCCATTGAAAAACATCATGTTATTCATATACCAGAATGTTTGAAGCTACTGACTGAATGAAAAGAGCTGGCATCTCACTCTCTTTGAATCTTCTTTATCATGCTAAGAGGAGCAGGAAAAAGCAAAAAATTTCAGAATTGCACGTTGCAATGTGGAGATATTACTGTTTGTGCATTTACAATATTCATTGATTTTTGCCATTGAAAAATGTCCAGAAATGTTTGAAGCTACTGACTGAATGAAAGGAGCTGGCATCTCACTCTCTTTGAATCTTCTTTATCATGCTAGGATTAGCAGGAAAAAGCAAAAAATTTCAGAATTGCACCTTGCAATGCGGAGAAATTACTGTTTGTGCATTTACAATATTCATTGATTTTTGCCATTGAAAAACATCATGTTATTCATATAACAGAAATGTTTGAAGCTACTGACTGAATGAAAAGAGCTGGCATCTCACTCTCTTTGAATCTTTTTATCATGCCAGGATTAGCAGGAAAAAGCAAAAAATTTCAGAATTGCACCTTGCAATGTGGAGATATTACTGTTTGTGCATTTACAATATTCATTGATTTTTGCCATTGAAAAACGTCCAGAAATGTTTGAAGCTACTGACTGAATGAAAGGAGCTGGCATCTCACTCTCTTTGAATCTTCTTTATCATGCTAGGATTAGCAGGAAAAAGCAAAAAATTTCAGAATTGCACCTTGCAATGCGGAGAAATTACTGTTTGTGCATTTACAATATTCATTGATTTTTGCCATTGAAAAACATCATGTTATTCATATACCAGAAATGTTTGAAGCTACTGACTGAATGAAAAGAGCTGGCATCTCACTCTCTTTGAATCTTCTTTCTCATGCTAAGAGGAGCAGGAAAAAGCAAAAAATTTCAGAATTGCACGTTGCAATGTGGAGATATTACTGTTTGTGCATTTACAATATTCATTGATTTTTGCCATTGAAAAACGACCAGAAATGTTTGAAGCTACTGACTGAATGAAAGGAGCTGGCATCTCACTCTCTTTGAATCTTCTTTATCATGCTAGGATTAGCAGGAAAAAGCAAAACATTTCAGAATTGCACCTTGCAATGTGGAGAAATTACTGTTTGTGCATTTACAATATTCATTGATTTTTGCCATTGAAAAACATCATGTTATTCATATACCAGAAATGTTTGAAGCTACTGACTGAATGAAAAGAGCTGGCATCTCACTCTCTTTGAATCTTCTTCATCATGCTAAGAGGAGCAGGAAAAAGCAAAAAATTTCAGAATTGCAGGTTGCAATGTGGAGATATTACTGATTGTGCATTTACAATATTCATTGATTTTTGCCATTGAAAAACGTCCAGAAATGTTTGAAGCTACTGACTGAATGAAAGGAGCTGGCATCTCACTCTCTTTGAATCTTCTTTATCATGCTAGGATTAGCTGGAAAAAGCAAAAAATTTCAGAATTGCACCTTGCAATGCGGAGAAATTACTGTTTGTGCATTTACAATATTCATTGATTTTTGCCATTGAAAAACGTCCAGAAATGTTTGAAGCTACTGACTGAATGAAAGGAGCTGGCATCTCACTCTCTTTGAATCTTCTTTATCATGCTAGGATTAGAAAGAAAAAGCAAAAAATTTCAGAATTGCACCTTGCAATGTGGAGTTATTACTGTTTGTGCATTTACAATATTCATTGATTTTTGCCATTGAAAAATGTCCAGAAATGTTTGAAGCTACTGACTGAATGAAAGGAGCTGGCATCTCACTCTCTTTGAATCTTCTTTATCATGCTAGGATTAGCAGGAAAAAGCAAAAAATTTCAGAATTGCACCTCGCAATGTGGAGATATTACTGTTTGTGCATTTACAATATTCATTGATTTTTGCCATTGAAAAACATCATGTTATTCATATACCAGAAATGCTTGAAGCTACTGACTGAATGAAAAGAGCTGGCATCTCATTCTCTTTGAATATTCTTTATCATGCTAAGAGGAGCAGGAAAATGCAAAAAATTTCAGAATTGCACCTTGCAATGTGGAGATATTACTGTTTGTGCATTTACAATATTCATTGATTTTTGCCATTGAAAAACGTCCAGAAATGTTTGAAGCTACTGACTGAATGAAAGGAGCTGGCATCTCACTCTCTTTGAATCTTCTTTATCATGCTAGGATTAGCAGGAAAAAGCAAAAAATTTCAGAATTGCACCTTGCAATGCGGAGAAATTACTCTTTGTGCATTTACAATATTCATTGATTTTTGCCATTGAAAAACATCATGTTATTCATATACCAGAAATGTTTGAAGCTACTGACTGAATGAAAAGAGCTGGCATCTCACTCTCTTTGAATCTTCTTTATCATGCTAAGAGGAGCAGGAAAAAGCGAAAAATTTCAGAATTGCACCTTGCAATGTGGAGATATTACTGTTTGTGCATTTACAATATTCATTGATTTTTGCCAATGAAAAAAAGCCAGAAATGTTTGAAGCTACTGACTGAATGAAAGGAGCTGGCATCTCACTCTCTTTGAATCTTCTTTATCATGCTAGGATTAGCAGGAAAAAGCAAAAAATTTCAGAATTGCACCTTGCAATGCGGAGAAATTACTGTTTGTGCATTTACAATATTCATTGATTTTTGCCATTGAAAAACATCATGTTATTCATATACCAGAAATGTTTGAAGCTACTGACTGAATGAAAAGAGCTGGCATCTCACTCTCTTTGAATCTTCTTTATCATGCTAAGAGAAGCAGGAAAAAGCAAAAAATTTCAGAATTGCACCTTGCAATGTGGAGATATTACTGTTTGTGCATTTACAATATTCATTGATTTTTGCCATTGAAAAACGTCCAGAAATGTTTGAAGCTACTGACTGAATGAAAGGAGCTGGCATCTCACTCTCTTTGAATCTTCTTTATCATGCTAGGATTAGCAGGAAAAAGCAAAAAATTTCAGAATTGCACCTCGCAATGTGGAGATATTATTGTTTGTGCATTTACAATATTCATTGATTTTTGCCATTGAAAAACATCATGTTATTCATATACCAGAAATGCTTGAAGCTACTGACTGAATGAAAAGAGCTGGCATCTCATTCTCTTTGAATATTCTTTATCATGCTAAGAGGAGCAGGAAAATGCAAAAAATTTCAGAATTGCACCTTGCAATGTGGAGATATTACTGTTTGTGCATTTACAATATTCATTGATTTTTGCCATTGAAAAACGTCCAGAAATGTTTGAAGCTACTGACTGAATGAAAGGAGCTGGCATCTCACTCTCTTTGAATCTTCTTTATCATGCTAGGATTAGCAGGAAAAAGCAAAAAATTTCAGAATTGCACCTTGCAATGCGGAGAAATTACTCTTTGTGCATTTACAATATTCATTGATTTTTGCCATTGAAAAACATCATGTTATTCATATACCAGAAATGTTTGAAGCTACTGACTGAATGAAATGAGCTGGCATCTCACTCTCTTTGAATCTTCTTTATCATGCTAAGAGGAGCAGGAAAAAGCGAAAAATTTCAGAATTGCACCTTGCAATGTGGAGATATTACTGTTTGTGCATTTACAATATTTATTGATTTTTGCCAATGAAAAAAAGCCAGAAATGTTTGAAGCTACTGACTGAATGAAAGGAGCTGGCATCTCACTCTCTTTGAATCTTCTTTATCATGCTAGGATTAGCAGGAAAAAGCAAAAAATTTCAGAATTGCACCTTGCAATGCGGAGAAATTACTGTTTGTGCATTTACAATATTCATTGATTTTTGCCATTGAACAACATCATGTTATTCATATACCAGAAATGTTTGAAGCTACTGACTGAATGAAAAGAGCTGGCATCTCACTCTCTTTGAATCTTCTTTATCATGCTAAGAGAAGCAGGAAAAAGCAAAAAAATTTCAGAATTGCACCTTGCAATGTGGAGATATTACTGTTTGTGCATTTACAATATTCATTGATTTTTGCCATTGAAAAACGTCCAGAAATGTTTGAAGCTACTGACTGAATGAAAGGAGCTGGCATCTCACTCTCTTTGAATCTTCTTTATCATGCTAGGATTAGCAGGAAAAAGCAAAACATTTCAGAATTGCACCTTGCAATGCGGAGAAATTACTGTTTGTGCATTTACAATATTCATTGATTTTTGCCATTGAAAAACATCATGTTATTCATATACCAGAAATGTTTGAAGCTACTGACTGAATGAAAAGAGCTGGCATCTCACTCTCTTTGAATCTTCTTTATCATGCTAAGAGGAGCAGGAAAAAGCGAAAAATTTCAGAATTGCACCTTGCAATGTGGAGATATTACTGTTTGTGCATTTACAATATTCATTGATTTTTGCCAATGAAAAAAAGCCAGAAATGTTTGAAGCTACTGACTGAATGAAAGGAGCTGGCATCTCACTCTCTTTGAATCTTCTTTATCATGCTAGGATTAGCAGGAAAAAGCAAAAAATTTCAGAATTGCACCTTGCAATGCGGAGAAATTACTGTTTGTGCATTTACAATATTCATTGATTTTTGCCATTGAAAAACATCATGTTATTCATATACCAGAAATGTTTGAAGCTACTGACTGAATGAAAAGAGCTGGCATCTCACTCTCTTTGAATCTTCTTTATCATGCTAAGAGAAGCAGGAAAAAGCAAAAAATTTCAGAATTGCACCTTGCAATGTGGAGATATTACTGTTTGTGCATTTACAATATTCATTGATTTTTGCCATTGAAAAACGTCCAGAAATGTTTGAAGCTACTGACTGAATGAAAGGAGCTGGCATCTCACTCTCTTTGAATCTTCTTTATCATGCTAGGATTAGCAGGAAAAAGCAAAACATTTCAGAATTGCACCTTGCAATGCGGAGAAATTACTGTTTGTGCATTTACAATATTCATTGATTTTTGCCATTGAAAAACATCATGTTATTCATATACCAGAAATGTTTGAAGCTACTGACTGAATGAAAAGAGCTGGCATCTCACTCTCTTTGAATCTTCTTTATCATGCTAAGAGGAGCAGGAAAAAGCAAAAAATTTCAGAATTGCACGTTGCAATGTGGAGATATTACTGTTTGTGCATTTACAATATTCATTGATTTTTGCCATTGAAAAACGTCCAGAAATGTTTGAAGCTACTGACTGAATGAAAGGAGCTGGCATCTCACTCTCTTTGAATCTTCTTTATCATGCTAGGATTAGCAGGAAAAAGCAAAAAATTTCAGAATTGCACCTTGCAATGCGGAGAAATTACTGTTTGTGCATTTACAATATTCATTGATTTTTGCCATTGAAAAACATCATGTTATTTATATAACAGAAATGTTTGAAGCTACTGACTGAATGAAAAGAGCTGGCATCTCACTCTCTTTGAATCTTCTTTATCATGCAAGGATTAGCAGGAAAAAGCAAAAAATTTCAGAATTGCACCTTGCAATGTGGAGATATTACTGTTTGTGCATTTACAATATTCATTGATTTTTGCCATTGAAAAACGTCCAGAAATGTTTGAAGCTACTGACTGAATGAAAGGAGCTGGCATCTCACTCTCTTTGAATCTTCTTTATCATGCTAGGATTAGCAGGAAAAAGCAAAAAATTTCAGAATTGCACCTTGCAATGCGGAGAAATTACTGTTTGTGCATTTACAATATTCATTGATTTTTGCCATTGAAAAACATCATGTTATTCATATACCAGAAATGTTTGAAGCTACTGACTGAATGAAAGGAGCTGGCATCTCACTCTCTTTGAATCTTCTTTATCATGCTAGGATTAGAAAGAAAAAGCAAAAAATTTCAGAATTGCACCTTGCAATGTGGAGTTATTACTGTTTGTGCATTTACAATATTCATTGATTTTTGCCATTGAAAAATGTCCAGAAATGTTTGAAGCTACTGACTGAATGAAAGGAGCTGGCATCTCACTCTCTTTGAATCTTCTTTATCATGCTAGGATTAGCAGGAAAAAGCAAAAAATTTCAGAATTGCACCTCGCAATGTGGAGATATTACTGTTTGTGCATTTACAATATTCATTGATTTTTGCCATTGAAAAACATCATGTTATTCATATACCAGAAATGCTTGAAGCTACTGACTGAATGAAAAGAGCTGGCATCTCATTCTCTTTGAATATTCTTTATCATGCTAAGAGGAGCAGGAAAATGCAAAAAATTTCAGAATTGCACCTTGCAATGTGGAGATATTACTGTTTGTGCATTTACAATATTCATTGATTTTTGCCATTGAAAAACGTCCAGAAATGTTTGAAGCTACTGACTGAATGAAAGGAGCTGGCATCTCACTCTCTTTGAATCTTCTTTATCATGCTAGGATTAGCAGGAAAAAGCAAAAAATTTCAGAATTGCACCTTGCAATGCGGAGAAATTACTCTTTGTGCATTTACAATATTCATTGATTTTTGCCATTGAAAAACATCATGTTATTCATATACCAGAAATGTTTGAAGCTACTGACTGAATGAAAAGAGCTGGCATCTCACTCTCTTTGAATCTTCTTTATCATGCTAAGAGGAGCAGGAAAAAGCGAAAAATTTCAGAATTGCACCTTGCAATGTGGAGATATTACTGTTTGTGCATTTACAATATTCATTGATTTTTGCCAATGAAAAAAAGCCAGAAATGTTTGAAGCTACTGACTGAATGAAAGGAGCTGGCATCTCACTCTCTTTGAATCTTCTTTATCATGCTAGGATTAGCAGGAAAAAGCAAAAAATTTCAGAATTGCACCTTGCAATGCGGAGAAATTACTGTTTGTGCATTTACAATATTCATTGATTTTTGCCATTGAAAAACATCATGTTATTCATATACCAGAAATGTTTGAAGCTACTGACTGAATGAAAAGAGCTGGCATCTCACTCTCTTTGAATCTTCTTTATCATGCTAAGAGAAGCAGGAAAAAGCAAAAAATTTCAGAATTGCACCTTGCAATGTGGAGATATTACTGTTTGTGCATTTACAATATTCATTGATTTTTGCCATTGAAAAACGTCCAGAAATGTTTGAAGCTACTGACTGAATGAAAGGAGCTGGCATCTCACTCTCTTTGAATCTTCTTTATCATGCTAGGATTAGCAGGAAAAAGCAAAAAATTTCAGAATTGCACCTCGCAATGTGGAGATATTACTGTTTGTGCATTTACAATATTCATTGATTTTTGCCATTGAAAAACATCATGTTATTCATATACCAGAAATGCTTGAAGCTACTGACTGAATGAAAAGAGCTGGCATCTCATTCTCTTTGAATATTCTTTATCATGCTAAGAGGAGCAGGAAAATGCAAAAAATTTCAGAATTGCACCTTGCAATGTGGAGATATTACTGTTTGTGCATTTACAATATTCATTGATTTTTGCCATTGAAAAACGTCCAGAAATGTTTGAAGCTACTGACTGAATGAAAGGAGCTGGCATCTCACTCTCTTTGAATCTTCTTTATCATGCTAGGATTAGCAGGAAAAAGCAAAAAATTTCAGAATTGCACCTTGCAATGCGGAGAAATTACTCTTTGTGCATTTACAATATTCATTGATTTTTGCCATTGAAAAACATCATGTTATTCATATACCAGAAATGTTTGAAGCTACTGACTGAATGAAATGAGCTGGCATCTCACTCTCTTTGAATCTTCTTTATCATGCTAAGAGGAGCAGGAAAAAGCGAAAAATTTCAGAATTGCACCTTGCAATGTGGAGATATTACTGTTTGTGCATTTACAATATTTATTGATTTTTGCCAATGAAAAAAAGCCAGAAATGTTTGAAGCTACTGACTGAATGAAAGGAGCTGGCATCTCACTCTCTTTGAATCTTCTTTATCATGCTAGGATTAGCAGGAAAAAGCAAAAAATTTCAGAATTGCACCTTGCAATGCGGAGAAATTACTGTTTGTGCATTTACAATATTCATTGATTTTTGCCATTGAACAACATCATGTTATTCATATACCAGAAATGTTTGAAGCTACTGACTGAATGAAAAGAGCTGGCATCTCACTCTCTTTGAATCTTCTTTATCATGCTAAGAGAAGCAGGAAAAAGCAAAAAAATTTCAGAATTGCACCTTGCAATGTGGAGATATTACTGTTTGTGCATTTACAATATTCATTGATTTTTGCCATTGAAAAACGTCCAGAAATGTTTGAAGCTACTGACTGAATGAAAGGAGCTGGCATCTCACTCTCTTTGAATCTTCTTTATCATGCTAGGATTAGCAGGAAAAAGCAAAACATTTCAGAATTGCACCTTGCAATGCGGAGAAATTACTGTTTGTGCATTTACAATATTCATTGATTTTTGCCATTGAAAAACATCATGTTATTCATATACCAGAAATGTTTGAAGCTACTGACTGAATGAAAAGAGCTGGCATCTCACTCTCTTTGAATCTTCTTTATCATGCTAAGAGAAGCAGGAAAAAGCAAAAAATTTCAGAATTGCACCTTGCAATGTGGAGATATTACTGTTTGTGCATTTACAATATTCATTGATTTTTGCCATTGAAAAACGTCCAGAAATGTTTGAAGCTACTGACTGAATGAAAGGAGCTGGCATCTCACTCTCTTTGAATCTTCTTTATCATGCTAGGATTAGCAGGAAAAAGCAAAACATTTCAGAATTGCACCTTGCAATGCGGAGAAATTACTGTTTGTGCATTTACAATATTCATTGATTTTTGCCATTGAAAAACATCATGTTATTCATATACCAGAAATGTTTGAAGCTACTGACTGAATGAAAAGAGCTGGCATCTCACTCTCTTTGAATCTTCTTTATCATGCTAAGAGGAGCAGGAAAAAGCAAAAAATTTCAGAATTGCACGTTGCAATGTGGAGATATTACTGTTTGTGCATTTACAATATTCATTGATTTTTGCCATTGAAAAACGTCCAGAAATGTTTGAAGCTACTGACTGAATGAAAGGAGCTGGCATCTCACTCTCTTTGAATCTTCTTTATCATGCTAGGATTAGCAGGAAAAAGCAAAAAATTTCAGAATTGCACCTTGCAATGCGGAGAAATTACTGTTTGTGCATTTACAATATTCATTGATTTTTGCCATTGAAAAACATCATGTTATTTATATAACAGAAATGTTTGAAGCTACTGACTGAATGAAAAGAGCTGGCATCTCACTCTCTTTGAATCTTCTTTATCATGCCAGGATTAGCAGGAAAAAGCAAAAAATTTCAGAATTGCACCTTGCAATGTGGAGATATTACTGTTTGTGCATTTACAATATTCATTGATTTTTGCCATTGAAAAACGTCCAGAAATGTTTGAAGCTACTGACTGAATGAAAGGAGCTGGCATCTCACTCTCTTTGAATCTTCTTTATCATGCTAGGATTAGCAGGAAAAAGCAAAAAATTTCAGAATTGCACCTTGCAATGCGGAGAAATTACTGTTTGTGCATTTACAATATTCATTGATTTTTGCCATTGAAAAACATCATGTTATTCATATACCAGAAATGTTTGAAGCTACTGACTGAATGAAAAGAGCTGGCATCTCACTCTCTTTGAATCTTCTTTCTCATGCTAAGAGGAGCAGGAAAAAACAAAAAATTTCAGAATTGCACCTTGCAATGTGGAGATATTACTGTTTGTGCATTTACAATATTCATTGATTTTTGCCATTGAAAAACGTCCAGAAATGTTTGAAGCTACTGACTGAATGAAAGGAGCTGGCATCTCACTCACTTTGAATCTTCTTTATCATGCTAGGATTAGCAGGAAAAAGCAAAAAATTTCAGAATTGCACCTTGCAATGTGGAGAAATTACTGTTTGTGCATTTACAATATTCATTGATTTTTGCCATTGAAAAACATCATGTTATTCATATACCAGAAATGTTTGAAGCTACTGACTGAATGAAAAGAGCTGGCATCTCACTCTCTTTGAATCTTCTTTATCATGCTAAGAGGAGCAGGAAAAAGCAAAAAATTTCAGAATTGCACGTTGCAATGTGGAGATATTACTGTTTGTGCATTTACAATATTCATTGATTTTTGCCATTGAAAAACGTCCAGAAATGTTTGAAGCTACTGACTGAATGAAAGGAGCTGGCATCTCACTCTCTTTGAATCTTCTTTATCATGCTAGGATTAGCAGGAAAAAGCAAAAAATTTCAGAATTGCACCTTGCAATGCGGAGAAATTACTGTTTGTGCATTTACAATATTCATTGATTTTTGCCATTGAAAAACATCATGTTATTCATATACCAGAAATGTTTGAAGCTACTGACTGAATGAAAAGAGCTGGCATCTCACTCTCTTTGAATCTTCTTTATCATGCTAGGATTAGCAGGAAAAAGCAAAAAATTTCAGAATTGCACCTTGCAATGTGGAGATATTACTGTTTGTGCATTTACAACATTCATTGATTTTTGCCATTGAAAAACGTCCAGAAATGTTTGAAGCTACTGACTGAATGAAAAGAGCTGGCATCTCACTCTCTTTGAATCTTCTTTATCATGCTAGGATTAGCAGGAAAAAGCAAAAAATTTCAGAATTGCACCTTGCAATGTGGAGATATTACTGTTTGTGCATTTACAACATTCATTGATTTTTGCCATTGAAAAACGTCCAGAAATGTTTGAAGCTACTGACTGAATGAAAGGAGCTGGCATCTCACTCTCTTTGAATCTTCTTTATCATGCTAGGATTAGCAGGAAAAAGCAAAAAATTTCAGAATTGCACCTTGCAATGCGGAGAAATTACTGTTTGTGCATTTACAATATTCATTGATTTTTGCCATTGAAAAACATCATGTTATTCATATACCAGAAATGTTTGAAGCTACTGACTGAATGAAAAGAGCTGGCATCTCACTCTCTTTGAATCTTCTTTATCATGCTAGGATTAGCAGGAAAAAGCAAAAAATTTCAGAATTGCACCTTGCAATGTGGAGATATTACTGTTTGTGCATTTACAACATTCATTGATTTTTGCCATTGAAAAACGTCCAGAAATGTTTGAAGCTACTGACTGAATGAAAGGAGCTGGCATCTCACTCTCTTTGAATCTTCTTTATCATGCTAGGATTAGCAAGAAAAAGCAAAAAATTTCAGAATTGCACCTTGCAATGTGGAGTTATTACTGTTTGTGCATTTACAATATTCATTGATTTTTGCCATTGAAAAATGTCCAGAAATGTTTGAAGCTACTGACTGAATGAAAGGAGCTGGCATCTCACTCCCTTTGAATCTTCTTTATCATGCTAGGATTAGCAGGAAAAAGCAAAAAATTTCAGAATTGCACCTTGCAATGTGGAGATATTACTGTTTGTGCATTTACAATATTCATTGATTTTTGCCATTGAAAAACATCATGTTATTCATATACCAGAAATGTTTGAAGCTACTGACTGAATGAAAAGAGCTGGCATCTCACTCTCTTTGAATCTTCTTTATCATGCTAAGAGGAGCAGGAAAAAGCAAAAAATTTCAGAATTGCACCTTGCAATGTGGAGATATTACTGTTTGTGCATTTACAATATTCATTGATTTTTGCCATTGAAAAACGTCCAGAAATGTTTGAAGCTACTGACTGAATGAAAGGAGCTGGCATCGCACTCTCTTTGAATCTTTTTTATCATGCTAGGATTAGCAGGAAAAAGCAAAAAATTTCAGAATTGCACCTTGCAATGCGGAGAAATTACTGTATGTGCATTTACAATATTCATTGATTTTTGCCATTGAAAAACATCATGTTAGTCATATACCAGAAATGTTTGAAGCTACTGACTGAATGAAAAGAGCTGGCATCTCACTCTCTTTGAATCTTCTTTATCATGCTAAGAGGAGCAGGAAAAAGCAAAAAATTTCAGAATTGCACCTTGCAATGTGGAGATATTACTGTTTGTGCATTTACAATATTCATTGATTTTTGCCAATGAAAAAAAGCCAGAAATGTTTGAAGCTACTGACTGAATGAAAGGAGCTGGCATCTCACTCTCTTTGAATCTTCTTTATCATGCTAGGATTAGCAGGAAAAAGCAAAAAATTTCAGAATTGCACCTTGCAATGCGGAGAAATTACTGTTTGTGCATTTACAATATTCATTGATTTTTGCCATTGAAAAACATCATGTTATTCATATACCAGAAATGTTTGAAGCTACTGACTGAATGAAAAGAGCTGGCATCTCACTCTCTTTGAGTCTTCTTTATCATGCTAAGAGGAGCAGGAAAAAGCAAAAAATTTCAGAATTGCACCTTGCAATGTGGAGATATTACTGTTTGTGCATTTACAATATTCATTGATTTTTGCCATTGAAAAACGTCCAGAAATGTTTGAAGCTACTGACTGAATGAAAGGAGCTGGCATCTCACTCTCTTTGAATCTTCTTTATCATGCTAGGATTAGCAGGAAAAAGCAAAAAATTTCAGAATTGCACCTTGCAATGCGGAGAAATTACTGTTTGTGCATTTACAATATTCATTGATTTTTGCCTTTGAAAAACATCATGTTATTCATATACCAGAAATGTTTGAAGCTACTGACTGAATGAAAAGAGCTGGCATCTCACTCTCTTTGAATCTTCTTTATCATGCTAAGAGGAGCAGGAAAAAGCAAAAAATTTCAGAATTGCACGTTGCAATGTGGAGATATTACTGTTTGTGCATTTACAATATTCATTGATTTTTGCCATTGAAAAACGTCCAGAAATGTTTGAAGCTACTGACTGAATGAAAGGAGCTGGCATCTCACTCTCTTTGAATCTTCTTTATCATGCTAGGATTAGCAGGAAAAAGCAAAAAATTTCAGAATTGCACCTTGCAATGCGGAGAAATTACTGTTTGTGCATTTACAATATTCATTGATTTTTGCCATTGAAAAACATCATGTTATTCATATACCAGAAATGTTTGAAGCTACTGACTGAATGAAAAGAGCTGGCATCTCACTCTTTGAATCTTCTTTATCATGCCATGATTAGCAGGAAAAAGCAAAAAATTTCACAATTGCACATTGCAATGCGGAGATATTACTGTTTGTGCATTTACAATATTCATTGATTTTTGCCATTGAAAAACGTCCAGAAATGTTTGAAGCTACTGACTGAATGAAAGGAGCTGGCAACTCACTCTCTTTGAATCTTCTTTATCATGCTAGGATTAGCAGGAAAAAGCAAAAAATTTCAGAATTGCACCTTGCAATGCGGAGAAATTACTGTTTGTGCATTTACAATATTCATTGATTTTTGCCATTGAAAAACATCATGTTATTCATATACCAGAAATGTTTGAAGCTACTGACTGAATGAAAAGAGCTGGCATCTCACTCTCTTTGAATCTTCTTTATCATGCTAAGAGGAGCAGGAAAAAGCAAATAATTTCAGAATTGCACGTTGCAATGTGGAGATATTACTGTTTGTGCATTTACAATATTCATTGATTTTTGCCATTGAAAAACGTCCAGAAATGTTTGAAGCTACTGACTGAATGAAAGGAGCTGGTATCTCACTCTCTTTGAATCTTCTTTATCATGCTAGGATTAGCAGGAAAAAGCAAAAAATTTCAGAATTGCACCTTGCAATGCGGAGAAATTACTGTTTGTGCATTTACAATATTCATTGATTTTTGCCATTGAAAAACATCATGTTATTCATATACCAGAAATGTTTGAAGCTACTGACTGAATGAAAAGAGCTGGCATCTCACTCTCTTTGAATCTTCTTTATCATGCCAGGATTAGCAGGAAAAAGCAAAAAATTTCAGAATTGCACCTTGCAATGTGGAGATATTACTGTTTGTGCATTTACAATATTCATTGATTTTTGCCATTGAAAAACGTCCAGAAATGTTTGAAGCTACTGACTGAAAGAAAGAAGCTGGCATCTCACTCTCTTTGAATCTTCTTTATCATGCTAGGATTAGCAGGAAAAAGCAAAAAATTTCAGAATTGCACCTTGCAATGCGGAGAAATTACTGTTTGTGCATTTACAATATTCATTGATTTTTGCCATTGAAAAACATCATGTTATTCATATACCAGAAATGTTTGAAGCTACTGACTGAATGAAAAGAGCTGGCATCTCACTCTCTTTGAATCTTCTTTATCATGCTAAGAGGAGCAGGAAAAAGCAAAAAATTTCAGAATTGCACCTTGCAATGTGGAGATATTACTGTTTGTGCATTTACAATATTCATTGATTTTTGCCATTGAAAAACATCAAGAAATGTTTGAAGCTACTGACTGAATGAAAGGAGCTGGCATCTCACTCTCTTTGAATCTTCTTTATCATGCTAGGATTAGCAGGAAAAAGCAAAAAATTTCAGAATTGCACCTTGCAATGTGGAGAAATTACTGTTTGTGCATTTACAATATTCATTGATTTTTGCCATTGAAAAACATCATGTTATTCATATACCAGAAATGTTTGAAGCTACTGACTGAATGAAAAGAGCTGGCATCTCACTCTCTTTGAATCTTCTTTATCATGCTAAGAGGAGGAGGAAAAAGCAAAAAATTTCAGAATTGCACCTTGCAATGTGGAGATATTACTGTTTGTGCATTTACAATATTCATTGATTTTTGCCATTGAAAAAAATCATGTTATTCATATACCAGAAATGTTTGAAGCTACTGACTGAATGAAAAGAGCTGGCATCTCACTCTTTGAATCTTCTTTATCATGTCATGATTAGCAGGAAAAAGCAAAAAATTTCAGAATTGCACATTGCAATGCGGAGATATTACTGTTTGTGCATTTACAATATTCATTGATTTTTGCCATTGAAAAACGTCCAGAAATGTTTGAAGCTACTGACTGAATGAAACGAGCTGGCATCTCACTCTCTTTGAATCTTCTTTATCATGCTAGGATTAGCAGGAAAAAGCAAAACATTTCAGAATTGCACCTTGCAATGCGGAGAAATTACTGTTTGTGCATTTACAATATTCATTGATTTTTGCCATTGAAAAACATCATGTTATTCATATACCAGAAATGTTTGAAGCTACTGACTGAATGAAAAGAGCTGGCATCTCACTCTCTTTGAATCTTCTTTATCATGCTAAGAGGAGCAGGAAAAAGCAAAAAATTTCAGAATTGCACGTTGCAATGTGGAGATATTACTGTTTGTGCATTTACAATATTCATTGATTTTTGCCATTGAAAAACCTCCAGAAATGTTTGAAGCTACTGACTGAATGAAAGGAGCTGGCATCTCACTCTCTTTGTATCTTCTTTATCATGCTAGGATTAGCAGGAAAAAGCAAAAAATTTCAGAATTGCACCTTGCAATGCGGAGAAATTACTGTTTGTGCATTTACAATATTCATTCATTTTTGCCATTGAAAAACATCATGTTATTCATATACCAGAAATGTTTGAAGCTACTGACTGAATGAATAGAGCTGGCATCTCACTCTCTTTGAATCTTCTTTATCATGCCAGGATTAGCAGGAAAAAGCAAAAAATTTCAGAATTGCACCTTGCAATGTGGAGATATTACTGTTTGTGCATTTACAATATTCATTGATTTTTGCCATTGAAAAACGTCCAGAAATGTTTGAAGCTACTGACTGAATGAAAGGAGCTGGCATCTCACTCTCTTTAAATCTTCTTTATCATGCTAGGATTAGCAGGAAAAAGCAAAAAATTTCAGAATTGCACCTTGCAATGCGGAGAAATTACTGTTTGTGCATTTACAATATTCATTGATTTTTGCCATTGAAAAACATCATGTTATTCATATACCAGAAATGTTTGAAGCTACTGACTGAATGAAAAGAGCTGGCATCTCACTCTCTTTGAATCTTCTTTATCATGCCAGGATTAGCAGGAAAAAGCAAAAAATTTCAGAATTGCACCTTGCAATGTGGAGATATAACTGTTTGTGCATTTACAATATTCATTGATTTTTGCAATTGAAAAACGTCCAGAAATGTTTGAAGCTACTGACTGAATGAAAGGAGCTGGCATCTCACTCTCTTTGAATCTTCTTTATCATGCTAGGATTAGCAGGAAAAAGCAAAAAATTTCAGAATTGCACCTTGCAATGCGGAGAAATTACTGTTTGTGCATTTACAATATTCATTGATTTTTGCCATTGAAAAACATCATGTTATTCATATACCAGAAATGTTTGAAGCTACTGACTGAATGAAAAGAGCTGGCATCTCACTCTCTTTGAATCTTCTTTATCATGCTAAGAGGAGGAGGAAAAAGCAAAAAATTTCAGAATTGCACCTTGCAATGTGGAGATATTACTGTTTGTGCATTTACAATATTCATTGATTTTTGCCATTGAAAAACGTCCAGAAATGTTTGAAGCTACTGACTGAATGAAAGGAGCTGGCATCTCACTCTCTTTGAATCTTCTTTATCATGCTAGGATTAGCAGGAAAAAGCAAAAAATTTCAGAATTGCACCTTGCAATGCGGAGAAATTACTGTTTGTGCATTTACAATATTCATTGATTTTTGCCATTGAAAAACATCATGTTATTCATATACCAGAAATGTTTGAAGCTACTGACTGAATGAAAGGAGCTGGCATCTCACTCTCTTTGAATATTCTTTATCATGCTAAGAGGAGCAGGAAAAAGCAAAAAATTTCAGAATTGCACCTTGCAATGTGGAGATATTACTGTTTGTGCATTTACAATATTCATTGATTTTTGCCATTGAAAAACGTCCAGAAATGTTTGAAGCTACTGACTGAATGAAAGGAGCTGGCATCTCACTCTCTTTGAATCTTCTTTATCATGCTAGGATTAGCAGGAAAAAGCAAAAAATTTCAGAATTGCACTTTGCAATGCGGAGAAATTACTGTTTGTGCATTTACAATATTCATTGATTTTTGCCATTGAAAAACATCATGTTATTCATATACCAGAAATGTTTGAAGCTACTGACTGAATGAAAAGAGCTGGCATCTCACTCTCTTTGAATCTTCTTTATCATACTAGGATTAGCAGGAAAAAGCAAAAAATTTCAGAATTGCACATTGCAATGCGGAGATATTACTGTTTGTGCATTTACAATATTCATTGATTTTTGCCATTGAAAAACGTCCAGAAATGTTTGAAGCTACTGACTGAATGAAAGGAGCTGGCATCTCACTCTCTTTAAATCTTCTTTATCATGCTAGGATTAGCAGGAAAAAGCAAAAAATTTCAGAATTGCACCTTGCAATGCGGAGAAATTACTGTTTGTGCATTTACAATATTCATTGATTTTTGCCATTGAAAAACATCATGTTATTCATATACCAGAAATGTTTGAAGCTACTGACTGAATGAAAAGAGCTGGCATCTCACTCTCTTTGAATCTTCTTTATCATGCTAAGAGGAGCAGGAAAAAGCAAATAATTTCAGAATTGCACGTTGCAATGTGGAGATATTACTGTTTGTGCATTTACAATATTCATTGATTTTTGCCATTGAAAAACGTCCAGAAATGTTTGAAGCTACTGACTGAATGAAAGGAGCTGGCATCTCACTCTCTTTAAATCTTCTTTATCATGCTAGGATTAGCAGGAAAAAGCAAAAAATTTCAGAATTGCACCTTGCAATGCGGAGAAATTACTGTTTGTGCATTTACAATATTCATTGATTTTTGCCATTGAAAAACATCATGTTATTCATATACCAGAAATGTTTGAAGCTACTGACTGAATGAAAAGAGCTGGCATATCACTCTCTTTGAATCTTCTTTATCATGCTAAGAGGAGCAGGAAAAAGCAAAAAATTTCAGAATTGCACCTTGCAATGTGGAGATATTACTGTTTGTGCATTTACAATATTCATTGATTTTTGCCATTGAAAAACGTCCAGAAATGTTTGAAGCTACTGACTGAATGAAAGGAGCTGGCATCTCACTCTCTTTGAATCTTCTTTATCATGCTAGGATTAGCAGGAAAAAGCAAAAAATTTCAGAATTGCACCTTGCAATGCGGAGAAATTACTGTTTGTGCATTTTCAATATTCATTGATTTTTGCCATTGAAAAACATCATGTTATTCATATACCAGAAATGTTTGAAGCTACTGACTGAATGAAAAGAGCTGGCATCTCACTCTCTTTGAATCTTCTTTATCATGCTAAGAGGAGCAGGAAAAAGCATAAAATTTCAGAATTGCACCTTGCAATGTGGAGATATTACTGTTTGTGCATTTACAATATTCATTGATTTTTGCCATTGAAAAACGTCCAGAAATGTTTGAAGCTACTGACTGAATGAAAGGAGCTGGCATCTCACTCTCTTTGAATCTTCTTTATCATGCTAGGATTAGCAGGAAAAAGCAAAAAATTTCAGAATTGCACCTTGCAATGCGGAGAAATTACTGTTTGTGCATTTACAATATTCATTGATTTTTGCCATTGAAAAACATCATGTTATTCATATACCAGAAATGTTTGAAGCTACTGACTGAATGAAAGGAGCTGGCATCTCACTCTCTTTGAATCTTCTTTATCATGCTAAGAGGAGCAGGAAAAAGCAAAAAATTTCAGAATTGCACCTTGCAATGTGGAGATATTACTGTTTGTGCATTTACAATATTCATTGATTTTTGCCATTGAAAAACGTCGAGAAATGTTTGAAGCTACTGACTGAATGAAAGGAGCTGGCATCTCACTCTCTTTGAATCTTCTTTATCATGCTAGGATTAGCAGGAAAAAGCAAAAAATTTCAGAATTGCACCTTGCAATGCGGAGAAATTACTGTTTGTGCATTTACAATATTCATTGATTTTTGCCATTGAAAAACATCATGTTATTCATATACCAGAAATGTTTGAAGCTACTGACTGAATGAAAAGAGCTGGCATCTCACTCTCTTTGAATCTTCTTTATCATGCTAGGATTAGCAGGAAAAAGCAAAAAATTTCAGAATTGCACATTGCAATGCGGAGATATTACTGTTTGTGCATTTACAATATTCATTGATTTTTGCCATTGAAAAACATCCAGAAATGTTTGTAGCTACTGACTGAATGAAAGGAGCTGGCATCTCACTCTCTTTAAATCTTCTTTATCATGCTAGGATTAGCAGGAAAAAGCAAAAAATTTCAGAATTGCACCTTGCAATGCGGAGAAATTACTGTTCGTGCATTTACAATATTCATTGATTTTTGCCATTGAAAAACATCATGTTATTCATATACCAGAAATGTTTGAAGCTACTGACTGAATGAAAAGAGCTGGCATCTCACTCTTTGAATCTTCTTTATCATGCCATGATTAGCAGGAAAAAGCAAAAAATTTCAGAATTGCACATTGCAATGTGGAGATATTACTGTTTGTGCATTTACAATATTCATTGATTTTTGCCATTGAAAAACGTCCAGAAATGTTTGAAGCTACTGACTGAATGAAAGGAGCTGGCATCTCACTCTCTTTGAATCTTCTTTATCATGCTAGGATTAGCAGGAAAAAGCAAAAAATTTCAGAATTGCACCTTGCAATGCGGAGAAATTACTGTTTGTGCATTTACAATATTCATTGATTTTTGCCATTGAAAAACATCATGTTATTCATATACCAGAAATGTTTGAAGCTACTGACTGAATGAAAAGAGCTGGCATCTCACTCTCTTTGAATCTTCTTTATCATGCTAGGATTAGCAGGAAAAAGCAAAAAATTTCAGAATTGCACATTGCAATGTGGAGATATTACTGTTTGCGCATTTACAATATTCATTGATTTTTGCCATTGAAAAACATCCAGAAATGTTTGAAGCTACTGACTGAATGAAAGGAGCTGGCATCTCACTCTCTTTAAATCTTCTTTATCATGCTAGGATTAGCAGGAAAAAGCAAAAAATTTCAGAATTGCACCTTGCAATGCGGAGAAATTACTGTTTGTGCATTTACAATATTCATTGATTTTTGCCATTGAAAAACATCATGTTATTCATATACCAGAAATGTTTGAAGCTACTGACTGAATGAAAAGAGCTGGCATCTCACTCTCTTTGAATCTTCTTTATCATGCTAGGATTAGCAGGAAAAAGCAAAAAATTTCAGAATTGCACATTGCAATGTGGAGATATTACTGTTTGCGCATTTACAATATTCATTGATTTTTGCCATTGAAAAACATCCAGAAATGTTTGAAGCTACTGACTGAATGAAAGGAGCTGGCATCTCACTCTCTTTAAATCTTCTTTATCATGCTAGGATTAGCAGGAAAAAGCAAAAAATTTCAGAATTGCACCTTGCAATGCGGAGAAATTACTGTTTGTGCATTTACAATATTCATTGATTTTTGCCATTGAAAAACATCATGTTATTCATATACCAGAAATGTTTGAAGCTACTGACTGAATGAAAAGAGCTGGCATCTCACTCTCTTTGAATCTTCTTTATCATGCCAGGATTAGCAGGAAAAAGCAAAAAATTTCAGAATTGCACCTTGCAATGTGGAGATATTACTGTTTGTGCATTTACAATATTCATTGATTTTTGCCATTGAAAAACGTCCAGAAATGTTTGAAGCTACTGACTGAATGAAAGGAGCTGGCATCTCACTCTCTTTGAATCTTCTTTATCATGCTAGGATTAGCAGGAAAAAGCAAAAAATTTCAGAATTGCACCTTGCAATGCGGAGAAATTACTGTTTGTGCATTTACAATATTCATTGATTTTTGCCATTGAAAAACATCATGTTATTCATATACCAGAAATGTTTGAAGCTACTGACTGAATGAAAAGAGCTGGCATATCACTCTCTTTGAATCTTCTTTATCATGCTAAGAGGAGCAGGAAAAAGCATAAAATTTCAGAATTGCACCTTGCAATGTGGAGATATTACTGTTTGTGCATTTACAATATTCATTGATTTTTGCCATTGAAAAACGTCCAGAAATGTTTGAAGCTACTGACTGAATGAAAGGAGCTGGCATCTCACTCTCTTTGAATCTTCTTTATCATGCTAGGATTAGCAGGAAAAAGCAAAAAATTTC
This sequence comes from Phyllobates terribilis, assembly GCF_046119375.1. Lineage (NCBI taxonomy): Eukaryota > Metazoa > Chordata > Amphibia > Anura > Dendrobatidae > Phyllobates > Phyllobates terribilis. The sequence goes on along the minus strand of NW_027362909.1, from coordinate 3,410,352 downwards.
AGAATTGCACCTTGCAATGCGGAGAAATTACTGTTTGTGCATTTACAATATTCATTGATTTTTGCCATTGAAAAACATCATGTTATTCATATACCAGAAATGTTTGAAGCTACTGACTGAATGAAAAGAGCTGGCATCTCACTCTCTTTGAATCTTCTTTATCATGCTAAGAGGAGCAGGAAAAAGCAAAAAATTTCAGAATTGCACCTTGCAATGTGGAGATATTACTGTTTGTGCATTTACAATATTCATTAATTTTTGCCATTGAAAAACGTCCAGAAATGTTTGAAGCTACTGACTGAATGAAAGGAGCTGGCATCTCACTCTCTTTGAATCTTCTTTATCATGCTAGGATTAGCAGGAAAAAGCAAAAAATTTCAGAATTGCACCTTGCAATGCGGAGAAATTACTGTTTGTGCATTTACAATATTCATTGATTTTTGCCATTGAAAAACATCATGTTATTCATATACCAGAAATGTTTGAAGCTACTGACTGAATGAAAGGAGCTGGCATCTCACTCTCTTTGAATCTTCTTTATCATGCTAAGAGGAGCAGGAAAAAGCAAAAAATTTCAGAATTGCACCTTGCAATGTGGAGATATTACTGTTTGTGCATTTACAATATTCATTGATTTTTGCCATTGAAAAACGTCGAGAAATGTTTGAAGCTACTGACTGAATGAAAGGAGCTGGCATCTCACTCTCTTTGAATCTTCTTTATCATGCTAGGATTAGCAGGAAAAAGCAAAAAATTTCAGAATTGCACCTTGCAATGCGGAGAAATTACTGTTTGTGCATTTACAATATTCATTGATTTTTGCCATTGAAAAACATCATGTTATTCATATACCAGAAATGTTTGAAGCTACTGACTGAATGAAAAGAGCTGGCATCTCACTCTCTTTGAATCTTCTTTATCATGCTAAGAGGAGCAGGAAAAAGCAAAAAATTTCAGAATTGCACGTTGCAATGTGGAGATATTACTGTTTGTGCATTTACAATATTCATTGATTTTTGCCATTGAAAAACGTCCAGAAATGTTTGAAGCTACTGACTGAATGAAAGGAGCTGGCATCTCACTCTCTTTGAATCTTCTTTATCATGCTAGGATTAGCAGGAAAAAGCAAAAAATTTCAGAATTGCACCTTGCAATGCGGAGAAATTACTGTTTGTGCATTTACAATATTCATTGATTTTTGCCATTGAAAAACATCGTGTTATTCATATACCAGAAATGTTTGAAGCTACTGACTGAATGAAAAGAGCTGGCATCTCACTCTTTGAATCTTCTTTATCATGCCATGATTAGCAGGAAAAAGCAAAAAATTTCAGAATTGCACATTGCAATGTGGAGATATTACTGTTTGTGCATTTACAATATTCATTGATTTTTGCCATTGAAAAACGTCCAGAAATGTTTGAAGCTACTGACTGAATGAAAGGAGCTGGCATCTCACTCTCTTTGAATCTTCTTTATCATGCTAGGATTAGCAGGAAAAAGCAAAAAATTTCAGAATTGCACCTTGCAATGCGGAGAAATTACTGTTTGTGCATTTACAATATTCATTGATTTTTGCCATTGAAAAACATCATGTTATTCATATACCAGAAATGTTTGAAGCTACTGACTGAATGAAAAGAGCTGGCATCTCACTCTCTTTGAATCTTCTTTATCATGCTAAGAGGAGCAGGAAAAAGCAAAAAATTTCAGAATTGCACGTTGCAATGTGGAAATATTACTGTTTGTGCATTTACAATATTCATTGATTTTTGCCATTGAAAAACGTCCAGAAATGTTTGAAGCTACTGACTGAATGAAAGGAGCTGGCATCTCACTCTCTTTGAATCTTCTTTATCATGCTAGGATTAGCAGGAAAAAGCAAAAAATTTCAGAATTGCACCTTGCAATGCGGAGAAATTACTGTTTGTGCATTTACAATATTCATTGATTTTTGCCATTGAAAAACATCATGTTATTCATATACCAGAAATGTTTGAAGCTACTGACTGAATTAAAAGAGCTGGCATCTCACTCTCTTTGAATCTTCTTTATCATGCCAGGATTAGCAGGAAAAAGCAAAAAATTTCAGAATTGCACCTTGCAATGTGGAGATATTACTGTTTGTGCATTTACAATATTCATTGATTTTTGCCATTGAAAAACGTCCAGAAATGTTTGAAGCTACTGACTGAATGAAAGGAGCTGGCATCTCACTCTCTTTGAATCTTCTTTATCATGCTAGGATTAGCAGGAAAAAGCAAAAAATTTCAGAATTGCACCTTGCAATGCGGAGAAATTACTGTTTGTGCATTTACAATATTCATTGATTTTTGCCATTGAAAAACATCATGTTATTCATATACCAGAAATGTTTGAAGCTACTGACTGAATGAAAAGAGCTGGCATCTCACTCTCTTTGAATCTTCTTTATCATGCTAACAGGAGCAGGAAAAAGCAAAAAATTTCAGAATTGCACGTTGCAATGTGGAGATATTACTGTTTGTGCATTTACAATATTCATTGATTTTTGCCATTGAAAAACGTCCAGAAATGTTTGAAGCTACTGACTGAATGAAAGGAGCTGGCATCTCACTCTCTTTGAATCTTCTTTATCATGCTAGGATTAGCAGGAAAAAGCAAAAAATTTCAGAATTGCACCTTGCAATGCGGAGAAATTACTGTTTGTGCATTTACAATATTCATTGATTTTTGCCATTGAAAAACATCGTGTTATTCATATACCAGAAATGTTTGAAGCTACTGACTGAATGAAAAGAGCTGGCATCTCACTCTCTTTGAATCTTCTTTATCATGCTAAGAGGAGCAGGAAAAAGCAAAAAATTTCAGAATTGCACCTTGCAATGTGGAGATATTACTGTTTGTGCATTTACAATATTCATTGATTTTTGCCATTGAAAAACGTCCAGAAATGTTTGAAGCTACTGACTGAATGAAAGGAGCTGGCATCTCACTCTCTTTGAATCTTCTTTATCATGCTAGGATTAGCAGGAAAAAGCAAAAAATTTCAGAATTGCACCTTGCAATGCGGACAAAATTACTGTTTGTGCATTTACAATATTCATTGATTTTTGCCATTGAAAAACATCATGTTATTCATATACCAGAAATGTTTGAAGCTACTGACTGAATGAAAAGAGCTGGCATCTCACTCTCTTTGAATCTTCTTTATCATGCTAGGATTAGCAGGAAAAAGCAAAAAATTTCAGAATTGCACATTGTAATGCGGAGATATTACTGTTTGTGCATTTACAATATTCATTGATTTTTGCCATTGAAAAACGTCCAGAAATGTTTGAAGCTACTGACTGAATGAAAGGAGCTGGCATCTCACTCTCTTTGAATCTTCTTTATCATGCTAGGATTAGCAGGAAAAAGCAAAAAATTTCAGAATTGCACCTTGCAATGCGGAGAAATTACTGTTTGTGCATTTACAATATTCATTGATTTTTGCCATTGAAAAACATCATGTTATTCATATACCAGAAATGTTTGAAGCTACTGACTGAATGAAAAGAGCTGGCATCTCACTCTCTTTGAATCTTCTTTATCATGCTAAGAGGAGCAGGAAAAAGCAAAAAATTTCAGAATTGCACCTTGCAATGTGGAGATATTACTGTTTGTGCATTTACAATATTCATTGATTTTTGCCATTGAAAAACGTCCAGAAATGTTTGAAGCTACTGACTGAATGAAAGGAGCTGGCATCTCACTCTCTTTGAATCTTCTTTATCATGCTAGGATTTGCAGGAAAAAGCAAAAAATTTCAGAATTGCACCTTGCAATGCAGAGAAATTACTGTTTGTGCATTTACAATATTCATTGATTTTTGCCATTGAAAAACATCATGTTATTCATATACCAGAAATGTTTGAAGCTACTGACTGAATGAAAAGAGCTGGCATCTCACTCTCTTTGAATCTTCTTTATCATGCTAAGAGGAGCAGGAAAAAGCAAAAAAATTCAGAATTGCACGTTGCAATGTGGAGATATTACTGTTTGTGCATTTACAATATTCATTGATTTTTGCCATTGAAAAACGTCCAGAAATGTTTGAAGCTACTGACTGAATGAAAGGAGCTGGCATCTCACTCTCTTTGAATCTTCTTTATCATGCTAGGATTTGCAGGAAAAAGCAAAAAATTTCAGAATTGCACCTTGCAATGCAGAGAAATTACTGTTTGTGCATTTACCATATTCATTGATTTTTGCCATTGAAAAACATCATGTTATTCATATACCAGAAATGTTTGAAGCTACTGACTGAATGAAAAGAGCTGGCATCTCACTCTCTTTGAATCTTCTTTATCATGCTAAGAGGAGCAGGAAAAAGCAAAAAATTTCAGAATTGCACGTTGCAATGTGGAGATATTACTGTTTGTGCATTTACAATATTCATTGATTTTTGCCATTGAAAAACGTCCAGAAATGTTTGAAGCTACTGACTGAATGAAAGGAGCTGGCATCTCACTCTCTTTGTATCTTCTTTATCATGCTAGGATTAGCAGGAAAAAGCAAAAAATTTCAGAATTGCACCTTGCAATGCGGATAAATTACTGTTTGTGCATTTACAATATTCATTGATTTTTGCCATTGAAAAACATCATGTTATTCATATACCAGAAATGTTTGAAGCTACTGACTGAATGAAAAGAGCTGGCATCTCACTCTCTTTGAATCTTCTTTATCATGCCAGGATTAGCAGGAAAAAGCAAAAAATTTCAGAATTGCACCTTGCAATCTGGAGATATTACTGTTTGTGCATTTACAATATTCATTGATTTTTGCCATTGAAAAACGTCCAGAAATGTTTGAAGCTACTGACTGAATGAAAGGAGCTGGCATCTCACTCTCTTTGAATCTTCTTTATCATGCTAGGATTAGCAGGAAAAAGCAAAAAATTTCAGAATTGCACCTTGCAATGCGGAGAAATTACTGTTTGTGCATTTACAATATTCATTGATTTTTGCCATTGAAAAACATCATGTTATTCATATACCAGAAATGTTTGAAGCTACTGACTGAATGAAAAGAGCTGGCATCTCACTCTATTTGAATCTTCTTTATCATGCTAAGAGGAGCAGGAAAAAGCAAAAAATTTCAGAATTGCACGTTGCAATGTGGAGATATTACTGTTTGTGCATTTACAATATTCATTGATTTTTGCCATTGAAAAACGTCCAGAAATGTTTGAAGCTACTGACTGAATGAAAGGAGCTGGCATCTCACTCTCTTTGAATCTTCTTTATCATGCTAGGATTAGCAGGAAAAAGCAAAAAATTTCAGAATTGCACCTTGCAATGCGGAGAAATTACTGTTTGTGCATTTACAATATTCATTGATTTTTGCCATTGAAAAACATCATGTTATTCATATACCAGAAATGTTTGAAGCTACTGACTGAATGAAAAGAGCTGGCATCTCACTCTCTTTGAATCTTCTTTATCATGCCAGGATTAGCAGGAAAAAGCAAAAAATTTCAGAATTGCACCTTGCAATGTGGAGATATTACTGTTTGTTCATTTACAATATTCATTGATTTTTGCCATTGAAAAACGTCCAGAAATGTTTGAAGCTACTGACTGAATGAAAGGAGCTGGCATCTCACTCTCTTTGAATCTTCTTTATCATGCTAGGATTAGCAGGAAAAAGCAAAAAATTTCAGAATTGCACCTTGCAATGCGGAGAAATTACTGTTTGTGCATTTACAATATTCATTGATTTTTGCCATTGAAAAACATCATGTTATTCATATACCAGAAATGTTTGAAGCTACTGACTGAATGAAAAGAGCTGGCATCTCACTCTCTTTGAATCTTCTTTATCATGCTAAGAGGAGCAGGAAAAAGCAAAAAATTTCAGAATTGCACGTTGCAATGTGGAGATATTACTGTTTGAGCATTTACAATATTCATTGATTTTTGCCATTGAAAAATGTCCAGAAATGTTTGAAGCTACTGACTGAATGAAAGGAGCTGGCATCTCACTCTCTTTGAATCTTCTTTATCATGCTAGGATTAGCAGGAAAAAGCAAAAAATTTCAGAATTGCACATTGCAATGTGGAGATATTACTGTTTGTGCATTTACAATATTCATTGATTTTTGCCATTGAAAAACGTCCAGAAATGTTTGAAGCTACTGACTGAATGAAAGGAGCTGGCATCTCACTCTCTTTGAATCTTCTTTATCATGCTAGGATTAGCAGGAAAAAGCAAAAAATTTCAGAATTGCACCTTGCAATGCGGAGAAATTACTGTTTGTGCATTTACAATATTCATTGATTTTTGCCATTGAAAAACATCATGTTATTCATATACCAGAAATGTTTGAAGCTACTGACTGAATGAAAAGAGCTGGCATCTCACTTTCTTTGAATCTTCTTTATCATGCTAAGAGGAGCAGGAAAAAGCAAAAAATTTCAGAATTGCACGTTGCAATGTGGAGATATTACTGTTTGTGCATTTACAATATTCATTGATTTTTGCCATTGAAAAATGTCCAGAAATGTTTGAAGCTACTGACTGAATGAAAGGAGCTGGCATCTCACTCTCTTTGTATCTTCTTTATCATGCTAGGATTAGCAGGAAAAAGCAAAAAATTTCAGAACTGCACCTTGCAATGCGGAGAAATTACTGTTTGTGCATTTACAATATTCATTGATTTTTGCCATTGAAAAACATCATGTTATTCATATACCAGAAATGTTTGAAGCTAATGACTGAATGAAAAGAGCTGGCATCTCACTCTCTTTGAATCTTCTTTATCATGCCAGGATTAGCAGGAAAAAGCAAAAAATTTCAGAATTGCACCTTGCAATGTGGAGATATTACTGTTTGTGCATTTACAATATTCATTGATTTTTGCCATTGAAAAACGTCCAGAAATGTTTGAAGCTACTGACTGAATGAAAGGAGCTGGCATCTCACTCTCTTTGAATCTTCTTTATCATGCTAGGATTAGCAGGAAAAGCAAAAAATTTCAGAATTGCACCTTGCAATGCGGAGAAATTACTGTTTGTGCATTTACAATATTCATTGATTTTTGCCATTGAAAAACATCATGTTATTCATATACCAGAAATGTTTGAAGCTACTGACTGAATGAAAAGAGCTGGCATCTCACTCTTTGAATCTTCTTTATCATGCCATGATTAGCAGGAAAAAGCAAAAAATTTCAGAATTGCACCTTGCAATGCGGAGAAATTACTGTTTGTGCATTTACAATATTCATTGATTTTTGCCATTGAAAAACATCATGTTATTCATATACCAGAAATGTTTGAAGCTACTGACTGAATGAAAAGAGCTGGCATCTAACTCTCTTTGAATCTTCTTTATCATGCTAAGAGGAGCAGGAAAAAGCAAAAAATTTCAGAATTGCACGTTGCAATGTGGAAATATTACTGTTTGTGCATTTACAATATTCATTGATTTTTGCCATTGAAAAACGTCCAGAAATGTTTGAAGCTACTGACTGAATGAAAGGAGCTGGCATCTCACTCTCTTTGAATCTTCTTTATCATGCTAGGATTAGCAGGAAAAAGCAAAAAACTTCAGAATTGCACCTTGCAATGCGGAGAAATTACTGTTTGTGCATTTACAATATTCATTGATTTTTGCCATTGAAAAACATCATGTTATTCATATACCAGAAATGTTTGAAGCTACTGACTGAATGAAAAGAGCTGGCATCTCACTCTCTTTGAATCTTCTTTATCATGCCAGGATTAGCAGGAAAAAGCAAAAAATTTCAGAATTGCACCTTGCAATGTGGAGATATTACTGTTTGTGCATTTACAATATTCATTGATTTTTGCCATTGAAAAACGTCCAGAAATGTTTGAAGCTACTGACTGAATGAAAGGAGCTGGCATCTCACTCTCTTTGAATCTTCTTTATCATGCTAGGATTAGCAGGAAAAAGCAAAAAAATTCAGAATTGCACCTTGCAATGCGGAGAAATTACTGTTTGTGCATTTACAATATTCATTGATTTTTGCCATTGAAAAACATCATGTTATTCATATACCAGAAATGTTTGAAGCTACTGACTGAATGAAAAGAGCTGGCATCTCACTCTCTTTGAATCTTCTTTATCATGCTAACAGGAGCAGGAAAAAGCAAAAAATTTCAGAATTGCACGTTGCAATGTGGAGATATTACTGTTTGTGCATTTACAATATTCATTGATTTTTGCCATTGAAAAACGTCCAGAAATGTTTGAAGCTACTGACTGAATGAAAGGAGCTGGCATCTCACTCTCTTTGAATCTTCTTTATCATGCTAGGATTAGCAGGAAAAAGCAAAAAATTTCAGAATTGCACCTTGCAATGCGGAGAAATTACTGTTTGTGCATTTACAATATTCATTGATTTTTGCCATTGAAAAACATCATGTTATTCATATACCAGAAATGTTTGAAGCTACTGACTGAATGAAAAGAGCTGGCATCTCACTCTCTTTGAATCTTCTTTATCATGCTAAGAGGAGCAGGAAAAAGCAAAAAATTTCAGAATTGCACCTTGCAATGTGGAGATATTACTGTTTGTGCATTTACAATATTCATTGATTTTTGCCATTGAAAAACGTCCAGAAATGTTTGAAGCTACTGACTGAATGAAAGGAGCTGGCATCTCACTCTCTTTGAATCTTCTTTATCATGCTAGGATTAGCAGGAAAAAGCAAAAAATTTCAGAATTGCACCTTGCAATGCGGAGAAATTACTGTTTGTGCATTTACAATATTCATTGATTTTTGCCATTGAAAAACATCATGTTATTCATATACCAGAAATGTTTGAAGCTACTGACTGAATGAAAGGAGCTGGCATCTCACTCTCTTTGAATCTTCTTTATCATGCTAAGAGGAGCAGGAAAAAGCAAAAAATTTCAGAATTGCACCTTGCAATGTGGAGATATTACTGTTTGTGCATTTACAATATTCATTGATTTTTGCCATTGAAAAACGTCCAGAAATGTTTGAAGCTACTGACTGAATGAAAGGAGCTGGCATCTCACTCTCTTTGAATCTTCTTTATCATGCTAGGATTAGCAGGAAAAAGCAAAAAATTTCAGAATTGCACCTTGCAATGCGGAGAAATTACTGTTTGTGCATTTACAATATTCATTGATTTTTGCCATTGAAAAACATCATGTTATTCATATACCAGAAATGTTTGAAGCTACTGACTGAATGAAAAGAGCTGGCATCTCACTCTCTTTGAATCTTCTTTATCATGCTAGGATTAGCAGGAAAAAGCAAAAAATTTCAGAATTGCACATTGCAATGCGGAGATATTACTGTTTGTGCATTTACAATATTCATTGATTTTTGCCATTGAAAAACGTCCAGAAATGTTTGAAGCTACTGACTGAATGAAAGGAGCTGGCATCTCACTCTCTTTGAATCTTCTTTATCATGCTAGGATTAGCAGGAAAAAGCAAAAAATTTCAGAATTGCACCTTGCAATGCGGAGAAATTACTGTTTGTGCATTTACAATATTCATTGATTTTTGCCATTGAAAAACATCATGTTATTCATATACCAGAAATGTTTGAAGCTACTGACTGAATGAAAAGAGCTGGCATCTCACTCTCTTTGAATCTTCTTTATCATGCTAAGAGGAGCAGGAAAAAGCAAAAAATTTCAGAATTGCACGTTGCAATGTGGAGATATTACTGTTTGTGCATTTACAATATTCATTGATTTTTGCCATTGAAAAACGTCCAGAAATGTTTGAAGCTACTGACTGAATGAAAGGAGCTGGCATCTCACTCTCTTTGAATCTTCTTTATCATGCTAGGATTAGCAGGAAAAAGCAAAAAATTTCAGAATTGCACCTTGCAATGCGGAGAAATTACTGTTTGTGCATTTACAATATTCATTGATTTTTGCCATTGAAAAACATCATGTTATTCATATACCAGAAATGTTTGAATCTACTGACTGAATGAAAAGAGCTGGCATCTCACTCTTTGAATCTTCTTTATCATGCCATGATTAGCAGGAAAAAGCAAAAAATTTCAGAATTGCACATTGCAATGCGGAGATATTACTGTTTGTGCATTTACAATATTCATTGATTTTTGCCATTGAAAAACGTCCAGAAATGTTTGAAGCTACTGACTGAATGAAAGGAGCTGGCATCTAACTCTCTTTGAATCTTCTTTATCATGCTAGGATTAGCAGGAAAAAGCAAAAAATGTCAGAATTGCACCTTGCAATGCGGAGAAATTAATGTTTGTGCATTTACAATATTCATTGATTTTTGCCATTGAAAAACATCATGTTATTCATATACCAGAAATGTTTGAAGCTACTGACTGAATGAAAAGAGCTGGCATCTCACTCTCTTTGAATCTTCTTTATCATGCCAAGAGGAGCAGGAAAAAGCAAAAAATTTCAGAATTGCACGTTGCAATGTGGAGATATTACTGTTTGTGCATTTACAATATTCATTGATTTTTGCCAATGAAAAACGTCCAGAAATGTTTGAAGCTACTGACTGAATGAAAGGAGCTGGCATCTCACTCTCTTTGTATCTTCTTTATCATGCTAGGATTAGCAGGAAAAAGCAAAAAATTTCAGAATTGCACCTTGCAATGCGGAGAAATTACTGTTTGTGCATTTACAATATTCATTGATTTTTGCCATTGAAAAACATCATGTTATTCATATACCAGAAATGTTTGAAGCTACTGACTGAATGAAAAGAGCTGGCATCTCACTCTCTTTGAATCTTCTTTATCATGCCAGGATTAGCAGGAAAAAGCAAAAAATTTCAGAATTGCACCTTGCAATGCGGAGAAATTACTGTTTGTGCATTTACAATATTCATTGATTTTTGCCATTGAAAAACGTCCAGAAATGTTTGAAGCTACTGACTGAATGAAAGGAGCTGGCATCTCACTCTCTTTGAATCTTCTTTATCATGCTAGGATTAGCAGGAAAAAGCAAAAAATTTCAGAATTGCACCTTGCAATGCGGAGAAATTACTGTTTGTGCATTTACAATATTCATTGATTTTTGCCATTGAAAAACATCATGTTATTCATATACCAGAAATGTTTGAATCTACTGACTGAATGAAAAGAGCTGGCATCTCACTCTTTGAATCTTCTTTATCATGCCATGATTAGCAGGAAAAAGCAAAAAATTTCAGAATTGCACATTGCAATGCGGAGATATTACTGTTTGTGCATTTACAATATTCATTGATTTTTGCCATTGAAAAACGTCCAGAAATGTTTGAAGCTACTGACTGAATGAAAGGAGCTGGCATCTAACTCTCTTTGAATCTTCTTTATCATGCTAGGATTAGCAGGAAAAAGCAAAAAATGTCAGAATTGCACCTTGCAATGCGGAGAAATTAATGTTTGTGCATTTACAATATTCATTGATTTTTGCCATTGAAAAACATCATGTTATTCATATACCAGAAATGTTTGAAGCTACTGACTGAATGAAAAGAGCTGGCATCTCACTCTCTTTGAATCTTCTTTATCATGCTAAGAGGAGCAGGAAAAAGCAAAAAATTTCAGAATTGCACGTTGCAATGTGGAGATATTACTGTTTGTGCATTTACAATATTCATTGATTTTTGCCAATGAAAAACGTCCAGAAATGTTTGAAGCTACTGACTGAATGAAAGGAGCTGGCATCTCACTCTCTTTGTATCTTCTTTATCATGCTAGGATTAGCAGGAAAAAGCAAAAAATTTCAGAATTGCACCTTGCAATGCGGAGAAATTACTGTTTGTGCATTTACAATATTCATTGATTTTTGCCATTGAAAAACATCATGTTATTCATATACCAGAAATGTTTGAAGCTACTGACTGAATGAAAAGAGCTGGCATCTCACTCTCTTTGAATCTTCTTTATCATGCCAGGATTAGCAGGAAAAAGCAAAAAATTTCAGAATTGCACCTTGCAATGTGGAGATATTACTGTTTGTGCATTTACAATATTCATTGATTTTTGCCATTGAAAAACGTCCAGAAATGTTTGAAGCTACTGACTGAATGAAAGGAGCTGGCATCTCACTCTCTTTGAATCTTCTTTATCATGCTAGGATTAGCAGGAAAAAGCAAAAAATTTCAGAATTGCACCTTGCAATGCGGAGAAATTACTGTTTGTGCATTTACAATATTCATTGATTTTTGCCATTGAAAAACATCATGTTATTCATATACCAGAAATGTTTGAAGCTAATGACTGAATGAAAAGAGCTGGCATCTCACTCTCTTTGAATCTTCTTTATCATGCTAGGATTAGCAGGAAAAAGCAAAAAATTTCAGAATTGCACATTGCAATGCGGAGATATTACTGTTTGTGCATTTACAATATTCATTGATTTTTGCCATTGAAAAACGTCCAGAAATGTTTGAAGCTACTGACTGAATGAAAGGAGCTGGCATCTCACTCTCTTTGAATCTTCTTTATCATGCTAGGATTAGCAGGAAAAAGCAAAAAATTTCAGAATTGCACCTTGCAATGCGGAGAAATTACTGTTTGTGCATTTACAATATTCATTGATTTTTGCCATTGAAAAACATCATGTTATTCATATACCAGAAATGTTTGAAGCTACTGACTGAATGAAAAGAGCTGGCATCTCACTCTCTTTGAATCTTCTTTATCATGCTAAGAGGAGCAGGAAAAAGCAAAAAATTTCAGAATTGCACGTTGCAATGTGGAGATATTACTGTTTGTGCATTTACAATATTCATTGATTTTTGCCATTGAAAAACGTCCAGAAATGTTTGAAGCTACTGACTGAATGAAAGGAGCTGGCATCTCACTCTCTTTGAATCTTCTTTATCATGCTAGGATTAGCAGGAAAAAGCAAAAAATTTCAGAATTGCACCTTGCAATGCGGAGAAATTACTGTTTGTGCATTTACAATATTCATTGATTTTTGCCATTGAAAAACATCATGTTATTCATATACCAGAAATGTTTGAATCTACTGACTGAATGAAAAGAGCTGGCATCTCACTCTTTGAATCTTCTTTATCATGCCATGATTAGCAGGAAAAAGCAAAAAATTTCAGAATTGCACATTGCAATGCGGAGATATTACTGTTTGTGCATTTACAATATTCATTGATTTTTGCCATTGAAAAACGTCCAGAAATGTTTGAAGCTACTGACTGAATGAAAGGAGCTGGCATCTAACTCTCTTTGAATCTTCTTTATCATGCTAGGATTAGCAGGAAAAAGCAAAAAATGTCAGAATTGCACCTTGCAATGCGGAGAAATTAATGTTTGTGCATTTACAATATTCATTGATTTTTGCCATTGAAAAACATCATGTTATTCATATACCAGAAATGTTTGAAGCTACTGACTGAATGAAAAGAGCTGGCATCTCACTCTCTTTGAATCTTCTTTATCATGCTAAGAGGAGCAGGAAAAAGCAAAAAATTTCAGAATTGCACGTTGCAATGTGGAGATATTACTGTTTGTGCATTTACAATATTCATTGATTTTTGCCAATGAAAAACGTCCAGAAATGTTTGAAGCTACTGACTGAATGAAAGGAGCTGGCATCTCACTCTCTTTGTATCTTCTTTATCATGCTAGGATTAGCAGGAAAAAGCAAAAAATTTCAGAATTGCACCTTGCAATGCGGAGAAATTACTGTTTGTGCATTTACAATATTCATTGATTTTTGCCATTGAAAAACATCATGTTATTCATATACCAGAAATGTTTGAAGCTACTGACTGAATGAAAAGAGCTGGCATCTCACTCTCTTTGAATCTTCTTTATCATGCCAGGATTAGCAGGAAAAAGCAAAAAATTTCAGAATTGCACCTTGCAATGTGGAGATATTACTGTTTGTGCATTTACAATATTCATTGATTTTTGCCATTGAAAAACGTCCAGAAATGTTTGAAGCTACTGACTGAATGAAAGGAGCTGGCATCTCACTCTCTTTGAATCTTCTTTATCATGCTAGGATTAGCAGGAAAAAGCAAAAAATTTCAGAATTGCACCTTGCAATGCGGAGAAATTACTCTTTGTGCATTTACAATATTCATTGATTTTTGCCATTGAAAAACATCATGTTATTCATATACCAGAAATGTTTGAAGCTACTGACTGAATGAAAAGAGCTGGCATCTCACTCTCTTTGAATCTTCTTTATCATGCCAGGATTAGCAGGAAAAAGCAAAAAATTTCAGAATTGCACCTTGCAATGTGGAGATATTACTGTTTGTGCATTTACAATATTCATTGATTTTTGCCATTGAAAAACGTCCAGAAATGTTTGAAGCTACTGACTGAATGAAAGGAGCTGGCATCTCACTCTCTTTGAATCTTCTTTATCATGCTAGGATTAGCAGGAAAAAGCAAAAAATTTCAGAATTGCACCTTGCAATGCGGAGAAATTACTGTTTGTGCATTTACAATATTCATTGATTTTTGCCATTGAAAAACATCATGTTATTCATATACCAGAAATGTTTGAAGCTACTGACTGAATGAAAAGAGCTGGCATCTCACTCTCTTTGAATCTTCTTTATCATGCTAAGAGGAGCAGGAAAAAGCAAAAAATTTCAGAATTGCACCTTTAATGTGGAGATATTACTGTTTGTGCATTTACAATATTCATTGATTTTTGCCATTGAAAAACGTCCAGAAATGTTTGAAGCTACTGACTGAATGAAAGGAGCTGGCATCTCACTCTCTTTGAATCTTCTTTATCATGCGAGGATTAGCAGGAAAAAGCAAAAAATTTCAGAATTGCACCTTGCAATGCGGAGAAATTACTGTTTGTGCATTTACAATATTCATTGATTTTTGCCATTGAAAAACATCATGTTATTCATATACCAGAAATGTTTGAAGCTACTGACTGAATGAAAAGAGCTGGCATCTCACTCTCTTTGAATCTTCTTTATCATGCTAAGAGGAGCAGGAAAAAGCAAAAAATTTCAGAATTGCACCTTGCAATGTGGAGATATTACTGTTTGTGCATTTACAATATTCATTGATTTTTGCCATTGAAAAACGTAAAGAAATGTTTGAAGCTACTGACTGAATGAAAGGAGCTGGCATCTCACTCTCTTTGAATCTTCTTTATCATGCTAGGATTAGCAGGAAAAAGCAAAAAATTTCAGAATTGCACCTTGCAATGCAGATAAATTACTGTTTGTGCATTTACAATATTCATTGATTTTTGCCATTGAAAAACATCATGTTATTCATATACCAGAAATGTTTGAAGCTACTGACTGAATGAAAAGAGCTGGCATGTCACTCTCTTTGAATCTTCTTTATCATGCCAGGATTAGCAGGAAAAAGCAAAAAATTTCAGAATTGCACCTTGCAATGTGGAGATATTACTGTTTGTGCATTTACAATATTCATTGATTTTTGCCATTGAAAAACGTCCAGAAATGTTTGAAGCTACTGACTGAATGAAAGGAGCTGGCATCTCACTCTCTTTGAATCTTCTTTATCATGCTAGGATTAGCAGGAAAAAGCAAAAAATTTCAGAATTGCACCTTGCAATGCGGAGAAATTACTGTTTGTGCATTTACAATATTCATTGATTTTTGCCATTGAAAAACATCATGTTATTCATATACCAGAAATGTTTGAAGCTACTGACTGAATGAAAAGAGCTGGCATCTCACTCTCTTTGAATCTTCTTTATCATGCTAAGAGGAGCAGGAAAAAGCAAAAAATTTCAGAATTGCACCTTGCAATGTGGAGATATTACTGTTTGTGCATTTACAATATTCATTGATTTTTGCCATTGAAAAACGTCCAGAAATGTTTGAAGCTACTGACTGAATGAAAGGAGCTGGCATCTCACTCTCTTTGAATCTTCTTTATCATGCTAGGATTAGCAGGAAAAAGCAAAAAAATTCAGAATTGCACCTTGCAATGCGGAGAAATTACTGTTTGTGCATTTACAATATTCATTGATTTTTGCCATTGAAAAACATCATGTTATTCATATACCAGAAATGTTTGAAGCTACTGACTGAATGAAAAGAGCTGGCATCTCACTCTCTATGAATCTTCTTTATCATGCTAGGATTAGCAGGAAAAAACAAAAAATTTCAGAATTGCACATTGCAATGCGGAGATATTACTGTTTGTGCATTTACAATATTCATTGATTTTTGCCATTGAAAAACGTCCAGAAATGTTTGAAGCTACTGACTGAATGAAAGGAGCTGGCATCTCACTCTCTTTGAATCTTCTTTATCATGC
Organism: Phyllobates terribilis; assembly: GCF_046119375.1. Lineage (NCBI taxonomy): Eukaryota > Metazoa > Chordata > Amphibia > Anura > Dendrobatidae > Phyllobates > Phyllobates terribilis. The sequence goes on along the minus strand of NW_027362909.1, from coordinate 3,394,096 downwards.
TAGGATTAGCAGGAAAAAGCAAAAAATTTCAGAATTGCACCTTGCAATGCGGAGATATTACTGTTTGTGCATTTACAATATTCATTGATTTTTGCCATTGAAAAACGTCCAGAAATGTTTGAAGCTACTGACTGAATGAAAGGAGCTGGCATCTCACTCTCTTTGAATCTTCTTTATCATGCTAGGATTAGCAGGAAAAAGCAAAAAATTTCAGAATTGCACCTTGCAATGCGGAGAAATTACTGTTTGTGCATTTACAATATTCATTGATTTTTGCCATTGAAAAACATCTTGTTATTCATATACCAGAAATGTTTGAAGCTACTGACTGAATGAAAAGAGAAGGCATCTCACTCTCTTTGAATCTTCTTTATCATGCTAAGAGGAGCAGGAAAAAGCAAAAAATTTCAGAATTACAAGTTGCAATGTGGAGATATTACTGTTTGTGCATTTACAATATTCATTAATTTTTGCCATTGAAAAACGTCCAGAAATGTTTGAAGCTACTGACTGAATGAAAAGAGCTGGCATCTCACTCTCTTTGAATCTTCTTTATCATGCTAGGATTAGCAGGAAAAAGCAAAAAATTTCAGAATTGCACCTTGCAATGCGGAGAAATTACTGTTTGTGCATTTACAATATTCATTGATTTTTGCCATTGAAAAACATCATGTTATTCATATACCAGAATTGTTTGAAGCTACTGACTGAATGAAAAGAGCTGGCATCTCACTCTCTTTGAATCTTCTTTATCATGCCATGATTAGCAGGAAAAAGCAAAAAATTTCAGAATTGCACATTGCAATGCGGAGCTATTACTGTTTGTGCATTTACAATATTCATTGATTTTTGCCATTGAAAAACGTCCAGAAATGTTTGAAGCTACTGACTGAATGAAAGGAGCTGGCATCTCACTCTCTTTGAATCTTCTTTATCATGCTAGGATTAGCAGGAAAAAGAAAAAAATTTCAGAATTGCACCTTGCAATGCGGAGAAATTACTGTTTGTGCATTTACAATATTCATTGATTTTTGCCATTGAAAAACATCATGTTATTCATATACCAGAAATGTTTGAAGCTACTGACTGAATGAAAAGAGCTGGCATCTCACTCTCTTTGAATCTTCTTTATCATGCCAGGATTAGCAGGAAAAAGCAAAAAATTTCAGAATTGCACGTTGCAATGTGGAGATATTACTGTTTGTGCATTTACAATATTCATTGATTTTTGCCATTGAAAAACGTCCAGAAATGTTTGAAGCTACTGACTGAATGAAAGGAGCTGGCATCTCACTCTCTTTGAATCTTCTTTATCATGCTAGGATTAGCAGGAAAAAGCAAAAAATTTCAGAATTGCACCTTGCAATGCGGAGAAATTACTGTTTGTGCATTTACAATATTCATTGATTTTTGCCATTGAAAAACATCATGTTATTCATATACCAGAAATGTTTGAAGCTACTGACTGAATGAAAAGAGCTGGCATCTCACTCTCTTTGAATCTTCTTTATCATGCTAAGAGGAGCAGGAAAAAGCAAAAAATTTCAGAATTGCACCTTGCAATGTGGAGATATTACTGTTTGTGCATTTACAATATTCATTGATTTTTGCCATTGAAAAACGTCCAGAAATGTTTGAAGCTACTGACTGAATGAAAGGAGCTGGCATCTCACTCTCTTTGAATCTTCTTTATCATGCTAGGATTAGCAGGAAAAAGCAAAAAATTTCAGAATTGCACCTTGCAATGCGGAGAAATTACTGTTTGTGCATTTACAATATTCAGTGATTTTTGCCATTGAAAAACATCATGTTATTCATATACCAGAAATGTTTGAAGCTACTGACTGAATGAAAAGAGCTGGCATCTCACTCTCTTTGAATCTTCTTTATCATGCTAAGAGGAGCAGGAAAAAGCAAAAAATTTCAGAATTGCACCTTGCAATGTGGAGATATTACTGTTTGTGCATTTACAATATTCATTGATTTTTGCCATTGAAAAACGTCCAGAAATGTTTGAAGCTACTGACTGAATGAAAGGAGCTGGCATCTCACTCTCTTTGAATCTTCTTTATCATGCTAGGATTAGCAGGAAAGAGCAAAAAATTTCAGAATTGCACCTTGCAATGCGGAGAAATTACTGTTTGTGCATTTACAATATTCATTGATTTTTGCCATTGAAAAACATCTTGTTATTCATATACCAGAAATGTTTGAAGCTACTGACTGAATGAAAAGAGAAGGCATCTCACTCTCTTTGAATCTTCTTTATCATGCTAAGAGGAGCAGGAAAAAGCAAAAAATTTCAGAATTACAAGTTGCAATGTGGAGATATTACTGTTTGTGCATTTACAATATTCATTAATTTTTGCCATTGAAAAACGTCCAGAAATGTTTGAAGCTACTGACTGAATGAAAAGAGCTGGCATCTCACTCTCTTTGAATCTTCTTTATCATGCTAGGATTAGCAGGAAAAAGCAAAAAATTTCAGAATTGCACCTTGCAATGCGGAGAAATTACTGTTTGTGCATTTACAATATTCATTGATTTTTGCCATTGAAAAACATCATGTTATTCATATACCAGAATTGTTTGAAGCTACTGACTGAATGAAAAGAGCTGGCATCTCACTCTCTTTGAATCTTCTTTATCATGCCATGATTAGCAGGAAAAAGCAAAAAATTTCAGAATTGCACATTGCAATGCGGAGCTATTACTGTTTGTGCATTTACAATATTCATTGATTTTTGCCATTGAAAAACGTCCAGAAATGTTTGAAGCTACTGACTGAATGAAAGGAGCTGGCATCTCACTCTCTTTGAATCTTCTTTATCATGCTAGGATTAGCAGGAAAAAGCAAAAAATTTCAGAATTGCACCTTGCAATGCGGAGAAATTACTGTTTGTGCATTTACAATATTCATTGATTTTTGCCATTGAAAAACATCATGTTATTCATATACCAGAAATGTTTGAAGCTACTGACTGAATGAAAAGAGCTGGCATCTCACTCTCTTTGAATCTTCTTTATCATGCCAGGATTAGCAGGAAAAAGCAAAAAATTTCAGAATTGCACGTTGCAATGTGGAGATATTACTGTTTGTGCATTTACAATATTCATTGATTTTTGCCATTGAAAAACGTCCAGAAATGTTTGAAGCTACTGACTGAATGAAAGGAGCTGGCATCTCACTCTCTTTGAATCTTCTTTATCATGCTAGGATTAGCAGGAAAAAGCAAAAAATTTCAGAATTGCACCTTGCAATGCGGAGAAATTACTGTTTGTGCATTTACAATATTCATTGATTTTTGCCATTGAAAAACATCATGTTATTCATATACCAGAAATGTTTGAAGCTACTGACTGAATGAAAAGAGCTGGCATCTCACTCTCTTTGAATCTTCTTTATCATGCTAAGAGGAGCAGGAAAAAGCAAAAAATTTCAGAATTGCACCTTGCAATGTGGAGATATTACTGTTTGTGCATTTACAATATTCATTGATTTTTGCCATTGAAAAACGTCCAGAAATGTTTGAAGCTACTGACTGAATGAAAGGAGCTGGCATCTCACTCTCTTTGAATCTTCTTTATCATGCTAGGATTAGCAGGAAAAAGCAAAAAATTTCAGAATTGCACCTTGCAATGTGGAGATATTACTGTTTGTGCATTTACAATATTCATTGATTTTTGCCATTGAAAAACGTCCAGAAATGTTTGAAGCTACTGACTGAATGAAAGGAGCTGGCATCTCACTCTCTTTGAATCTTCTTTATCATGCTAGGATTAGCAGGAAAAAGCAAAAAATTTCAGAATTGCACCTTGCAATGCGGAGAAATTACTGTTTGTGCATTTACAATATTCATTGATTTTTGCCATTGAAAAACATCATGTTATTCATATACCAGAAATGTTTGAAGCTACTGACTGAATGAAAAGAGCTGGCATCTCACTCTCTTTGAATCTTCTTTATCATGCTAAGAGGAGCAGGAAAAAGCAAAAAATTTCAGAATTGCACCTTGCAATGTGGAGATATTACTGTTTGTGCATTTACAATATTCATTGATTTTTGCCATTGAAAAACGTCCAGAAATGTTTGAAGCTACTGACTGAATGAAAGGAGCTGGCATCTCACTCTCTTTGAATCTTCTTTATCATGCTAGGATTAGCAGGAAAAAGCAAAAAAATTCAGAATTGCACCTTGCAATGCGGAGAAATTACTGTTTGTGCATTTACAATATTCATTGATTTTTGCCATTGAAAAACATCATGTTATTCATATACCAGAAATGTTTGAAACTACTGACTGAATGAAAAGAGCTGGCATCTCACTCTCTATGAATCTTCTTTATCATGCTAGGATTAGCAGGAAAAAACAAAAAATTTCAGAATTGCACATTGCAATGCGGAGATATTACTGTTTGAGCATTTACAATATTCATTGATTTTTGCCATTGAAAAACGTCCAGAAATGTTTGAAGCTACTGACTGAATGAAAGGAGCTGGCATCTCACTCTCTTTGAATCTTCTTTATCATGCTAGGATTAGCAGGAAAAAGCAAAAAATTTCAGAATTGCACCTTGCAATGCGGAGATATTACTGTTTGTGCATTTACAATATTCATTGATTTTTGCCATTGAAAAACGTCCAGAAATGTTTGAAGCTACTGACTGAATGAAAGGAGCTGGCATCTCACTCTCTTTGAATCTTCTTTATCATGCTAGGATTAGCAGGAAAAAGCAAAAAATTTCAGAATTGCACCTTGCAATGCGGAGAAATTACTGTTTGTGCATTTACAATATTCATTGATTTTTGCCATTGAAAAACATCTTGTTATTCATATACCAGAAATGTTTGAAGCTACTGACTGAATGAAAAGAGAAGGCATCTCACTCTCTTTGAATCTTCTTTATCATGCTAAGAGGAGCAGGAAAAAGCAAAAAATTTCAGAATTACAAGTTGCAATGTGGAGATATTACTGTTTGTGCATTTACAATATTCATTAATTTTTGCCATTGAAAAACGTCCAGAAATGTTTGAAGCTACTGACTGAATCAAAAGAGCTGGCATCTCACTCTCTTTGAATCTTCTTTATCATGCTAGGATTAGCAGGAAAAAGCAAAAAATTTCAGAATTGCACCTTGCAATGCGGAGAAATTACTGTTTGTGCATTTACAATATTCATTGACTTTTGCCATTGAAAAACATCATGTTATTCATATACCAGAATTGTTTGAAGCTACTGACTGAATGAAAAGAGCTGGCATCTCACTCTCTTTGAATCTTCTTTATCATGCCATGATTAGCAGGAAAAAGCAAAAAATTTCAGAATTGCACATTGCAATGCTGAGCTATTACTGTTTGTGCATTTACAATATTCATTGATTTTTGCCATTGAAAAACGTCCAGAAATGTTTGAAGCTACTGACTGAATGAAAGGAGCTGGCATCTCACTCTCTTTGAATCTTCTTTATCATGCTAGGATTAGCAGGAAAAAGCAAAAAATTTCAGAATTGCACCTTGCAATGCGGAGAAATTACTGTTTGTGCATTTACAATATTCATTGATTTTTGCCATTGAAAAACATCATGTTATTCATATACCAGAAATGTTTGAAGCTACTGACTGAATGAAAAGAGCTGGCATCTCACTCTCTTTGAATCTTCTTTATCATGCCAGGATTAGCAGGAAAAAGCAAAAAATTTCAGAATTGCACGTTGCAATGTGGAGATATTACTGTTTGTGCATTTACAATATTCATTGATTTTTGCCATTGAAAAACGTCCAGAAATGTTTGAAGCTACTGACTGAATGAAAGGAGCTGGCATCTCACTCTCTTTGAATCTTCTTTATCATGCTAGGATTAGCAGGAAAAAGCAAAAAATTTCAGAATTGCACCTTGCAATGCGGAGAAATTACTGTTTGTGCATTTACAATATTCATTGATTTTTGCCATTGAAAAACATCATGTTATTCATATACCAGAAATGTTTGAAGCTACTGACTGAATGAAAAGAGCTGGCATCTCACTCTCTTTGAATCTTCTTTATCATGCTAAGAGGAGCAGGAAAAAGCAAAAAATTTCAGAATTGCACCTTGCAATGTGGAGATATTACTGTTTGTGCATTTACAATATTCATTGATTTTTGCCATTGAAAAACGTCCAGAAATGTTTGAAGCTACTGACTGAATGAAAGGAGCTGGCATCTCACTCTCTTTGAATCTTCTTTATCATGCTAGGATTAGCAGGAAAAAGCAAAAAATTTCAGAATTGCACCTTGCAATGCGGAGAAATTACTGTTTGTGCATTTACAATATTCATTGATTTTTGCCATTGAAAAACATCATGTTATTCATATACCAGAAATGTTTGAAGCTACTGACTGAATGAAAAGAGATGGCATCTCACTATCTTTGAATCTTCTTTATCATGCTAAGAGGAGCAGGAAAAAGCAAAAAATTTCAGAATTGCACCTTGCAATGTGGAGATATTACTGTTTGTGCATTTACAATATTCATTGATTTTTGCCATTGAAAAACGTCCAGAAATGTTTGAAGCTACTGACTGAATGAAAGGAGCTGGCATCTCACTCTCTTTGAATCTTCTTTATCATGCTAGGATTAGCAGGAAAGAGCAAAAAATTTCAGAATTGCACCTTGCAATGCGGAGAAATTACTGTTTGTGCATTTACAATATTCATTGATTTTTGCCATTGAAAAACATCTTGTTATTCATATACCAGAAATGTTTGAAGCTACTGACTGAATGAAAAGAGAAGGCATCTCACTCTCTTTGAATCTTCTTTATCATGCTAAGAGGAGCAGGAAAAAGCAAAAAATTTCAGAATTACAAGTTGCAATGTGGAGATATTACTGTTTGTGCATTTACAATATTCATTAATTTTTGCCATTGAAAAACGTCCAGAAATGTTTGAAGCTACTGACTGAATGAAAAGAGCTGGCATCTCACTCTCTTTGAATCTTCTTTATCATGCTAGGATTAGCAGGAAAAAGCAAAAAATTTCAGAATTGCACCATGCAATGCGGAGAAATTACTGTTTGTGCATTTACAATATTCATTGATTTTTGCCATTGAAAAACATCATGTTATTCATATACCAGAATTGTTTGAAGCTACTGACTGAATGAAAAGAGCTGGCATCTCACTCTCTTTGAATCTTCTTTATCATGCCATGATTAGCAGGAAAAAGCAAAAAATTTCAGAATTGCACATTGCAATGCGGAGCTATTACTGTTTGTGCATTTACAATATTCATTGATTTTTGCCATTGAAAAACGTCCAGAAATGTTTGAAGCTACTGACTGAATGAAAGGAGCTGGCATCTCACTCTCTTTGAATCTTCTTTATCATGCTAGGATTAGCAGGAAAAAGCAAAAAATTTCAGAATTGCACCTTGCAATGCGGAGAAATTACTGTTTGTGCATTTACAATATTCATTGATTTTTGCCATTGAAAAACATCATGTTATTCATATACCAGAAATGTTTGAAGCTACTGACTGAATGAAAAGAGCTGGCATCTCACTCTCTTTGAATCTTCTTTATCATGCTAAGAGGAGCAGGAAAAAGCAAAAAATTTCAGAATTGCACCTTGCAATGTGGAGATATTACTGTTTGTGCATTTACAATATTCATTGATTTTTGCCATTGAAAAACGTCCAGAAATGTTTGAAGCTACTGACTGAATGAAAGGAGCTGGCATCTCACTCTCTTTGAATCTTCTTTATCATGCTAGGATTAGCAGGAAAAAGCAAAAAATTTCAGAATTGCACCTTGCAATGCGGAGAAATTACTGTTTGTGCATTTACAATATTCATTGATTTTTGCCATTGAAAAACATCATGTTATTCATATACCAGAAATGTTTGAAGCTACTGACTGAATGAAAAGAGCTGGCATCTCACTCTCTTTGAATCTTCTTTATCATGCTAAGAGGAGCAGGAAAAAGCAAAAAATTTCAGAATTGCACCTTGCAATGTGGAGATATTACTGTTTGTGCATTTACAATATTCATTGATTTTTGCCATTGAAAAACGTCCAGAAATGTTTGAAGCTACTGACTGAATGAAAGGAGCTGGCATCTCACTCTCTTTGAATCTTCTTTATCATGCTAGGATTAGCAGGAAAGAGCAAAAAATTTCAGAATTGCACCTTGCAATGCGGAGAAATTACTGTTTGTGCATTTACAATATTCATTGATTTTTGCCATTGAAAAACATCATGTTATTCATATACCAGAAATGTTTGAAGCTACTGACTGAATGAAAAGAGCTGGCATCTCACTCTCTTTGAATTTTCTTTATCATGCCAGGATTAGCAGGAAAAAGCAAAAAATTTCAGAATTGCACCTTGCAATGTGGAGATATTACTGTTTGTGCATTTACAATATTCATTGATTTTTGCCATTGAAAAACGTCCAGAAATGTTTGAAGCTACTGACTGAATGAAAGGAGCTGGCATCTCACTCTCTTTGAATCTTCTTTATCATGCTAGGATTAGCAGGAGAAAGCAAAAAATTTCAGAATTGCACCTTGCAATGCGGAGAAATTACTGTTTGCGCATTTACAATATTCATTGATTTTTGCCATTGAAAAACATCATGTTATTCATATACCAGAAATGTTTGAAGCTACTGACTGAATGAAAAGAGCTGGCATCTCACTCTCTTTGAATCTTCTTTATCATGCTAAGAGGAGCAGGAAAAAGCAAAAAATTTCAGAATTGCACCTTGCAATGTGGAGATATTACTGTTTGTGCATTTACAATATTCATTGATTTTTGCCATTGAAAAACGTCCAGAAATGTTTGAAGCTACTGACTGAATGAAAGGAGCTGGCATCTCACTCTCTTTGAATCTTCTTTATCATGCTAGGATTAGCAGGAAAAAGCAAAAAATTTCAGAATTGCACCTTGCAATGCGGAGAAATTACTGTTTGTGCATTTACAATATTCATTGATTTTTGCCATTGAAAAACATCATGTTATTCATATACCAGCAATGTTTGAAGCTATTGACTGAATGAAAAGAGCTGGCATCTCACTCTCTTTGAATCTTCTTTATCATGCTAGGATTAGCAGGAAAAAGCAAAAAATTTCAGAATTGCACATTGCAATGCGGAGATATTACTGTTTGTGCATTTACAATATTCATTGATTTTTGCCTTTGAAAAACGTCCAGAAATGTTTGAAGCTACTGACTGAATGAAAGGAGCAGGCATCTCACTCTCTTTGAATCTTCTTTATCATGCTAGGATTAGCAGGAAAAAGCAAAAAATTTCAGAATTGCACCTTGCAATGCGGAGATATTACTGTTTGTGCATTTACAATATTCATTGATTTTTGCCATTGAAAAACGTCCAGAAATGTTTGAAGCTACTGACTGAATGAAAGGAGCTGGCATCTCACTCTCTTTGAATCTTCTTTATCATGCTAGGATTAGCAGGAAAAAGCAAAAAATTTCAGAATTGCACCTTGCAATGCGGAGAAATTACTGTTTGTGCATTTACAATATTCATTGATTTTTGCCATTGAAAAACATCATGTTATTCCCATACCAGAAATGTTTGAAGCTACTGACTGAATGAAAATAGCTGGCATCTCACTCTCTTTGAATCTTCTTTATCATGCAAAGAGGAGCAGGAAAAAGCAAAAAATTTCAGAATTGCACCTTGCAATGTGGAGATATTACTGTTTGTGCATTTACAATATTCATTGATTTTTGCCATTGAAAAACGTCCAGAAATGTTTGAAGCTACTGACTGAATGAAAGGAGCTGGCATCTCACTCTCTTTGAATCTTCTTTATCATGCTAGGATTAGCAGGAAAAAGCAAAAAATTTCAGAATTGCACCTTGCAATGCGGAGAAATTACTGTTTGTGCATTTACAATATTCATTGATTTTTGCCATTGAAAAACATCATGTTATTCATATACCAGAAATGTTTGAAGCTACTGACTGAATGAAAAGAGCTGGCATCTCACTCTCTTTGAATCTTCTTTATCATGCTAGGATTAGCAGGAAAGAGCAAAAAATTTCAGAATTGCACCTTGCAATGCGGAGAAATTACTGTTTGTGCATTTACAATATTCATTGATTTTTGCCATTGAAAAACATCATGTTATTCATATTCCAGAAATGTTTGAAGCTACTGACTGAATGAAAAGAGCTGGCATCTCACTCTCTTTGAATCTTCTTTATCATGCTAGGATTAGCAGGAAAAAGCAAAAAATTTCAGAATTGCACATTGCAATGCGGAGATATTACTGTTTGTGCATTTACAATATTCATTGATTTTTGCCATTGAAAAACGTCCAGAAATGTTTGAAGCTACTGACTGAATGAAAGGAGCAGGCATCTCACTCTCTTTGAATCTTCTTTATCATGCTAGGATTAGCAGGAAAAAGCAAAAAATTTCAGAATTGCACCTTGCAATGCGGAGATATTACTGTTTGTGCATTTACAATATTCATTGATTTTTGCCATTGAAAAACGTCCAGAAATGTTTGAAGCTACTGACTGAATGAAAGGAGCTGGCATCTCACTCTCTTTGAATCTTCTTTACCATGCTAGGATTAGCAGGAAAAAGCAAAAAATTTCAGAATTGCACCTTGCAATGCGGAGAAATTACTGTTTGTGCATTTACAATATTCATTGATTTTTGCCATTGAAAAACATCATGTTATTCACATACCAGAAATGTTTGAAGCTACTGACTGAATGAAAAGAGCTGGCATCTCACTCTCTTTGAATCTTCTTTATCATGCTAAGAGGAGCAGGAAAAAGCAAAAAATTTCAGAATTGCACCTTGCAATGTGGAGATATTACTGTTTGTGCATTTACAATATTCATTGATTTTTGCCATTGAAAAACATCATGTTATTCATATACCAGAAATGTTTGAAGCTACTGACTGAATGAAAGGAGCTGGCATCTCACTCTCTTTGAATCTTCTTTATCATGCTAGGATTAGCAGGAAAAAGCAAAAAATTTCAGAATTGCACCTTGCAATGCGGAGAAATTACTGTTTGTGCATTTACAATATTCATTGATTTTTGCCATTGAAAAACATCATGTTATTCATATACCAGAAATGTTTGAAGCTACTGACTGAATGAAAGGAGCTGGCATCTCACTCTCTTTGAATCTTCTTTATCATGCTAAGAGGAGCAGGAAAAAGCAAAAAATTTCAGAATTGCACGTTGCAATGTGGAGATATTACTGTTTGTGCATTTACAATATTCATTGATTTTTGCCATTGAAAAACGTCCAGAAATGTTTGAAGCTACTGACTGAATGAAAGGAGCTGGCATCTCACTCTCTTTGAATCTTCTTTATCATGCTAGGATTAGCAGGAAAAAGCAAAAAATTTCAGAATTGCACCTTGCAATGCGGAGAAATTACTGTTTGTGCATTTACAATATTCATTGATTTTTGCCATTGAAAAACATCATGTTATTCATATACCAGAAATGTTTGAAGCTACTGACTGAATGAAAAGAGCTGGCATCTCACTCTCTTTGAATCTTCTTTATCATGCTAAGAGGAGCAGGAAAAAGCAAAAAATTTCAGAATTGCACGTTGCAATGTGGAGATATTACTGTTTGTGCATTTACAATATTCATTGATTTTTGCCAATGAAAAACGTCCAGAAATGTTTGAAGCTACTGACTGAATGAAAGCAGCTGGCATCTCACTCTCTTTGAATCTTCTTTATCATGCTAGGATTAGCAGGAAAAAGCAAAAAATTTCAGAATTGCACCTTGCAATGCGGAGAAATTACTGTTTGTGCATTTACAATATTCATTGATTTTTGCCATTGAAAAACATCATGTTATTCATATACCAGAAATGTTTGAAGCTACTGACTGAATGAAAAGAGCTGGCATCTCACTCTCTTTGAATCTTCTTTATCATGCCAGGATTAGCAGGAAAAAGCAAAAAATTTCAGAATTGCACCTTGCAATGTGGAGATATTACTGTTTGTGCATTTACAATATTCATTGATTTTTGCCATTGAAAAACGTCCAGAAATGTTTGAAGCTACTGACTGAATGAAAGGAGCTGGCATCTCACTCTCTTTGAATCTTCTTTATCATGCTAGGATTAGCAGGAAAAAGCAAAAAATTTCAGAATTGCACCTTGCAATGCGGAGAAATTACTGTTTGTGCATTTACAATATTCATTGATTTTTGCCATTGAAAAACATCATGTTATTCATATACCAGAAATGTTTGAAGCTACTGACTGAATGAAAAGAGCTGGCATCTCACTGTCTTTGAATCTTCTTTATCATGCTAAGAGGAGCAGGAAAAAGCAAAAAATTTCAGAATTGCACCTTGCAATGTGGAGATATTACTGTTTGTGCTTTTACAATATTCATTGATTTTTGCCATTGAAAAACGTCCAGAAATGTTTGAAGCTACTGACTGAATGAAAGGAGCTGGCATCTCACTCTCTTTGAATCTTCTTTATCATGCTAGGATTAGCAGGAAAAAGCAAAAAATTTCAGAATTGCACCTTGCAATGCGGAGAAATTACTGTTTGTGCATTTACAATATTCATTGATTTTTGCCATTGAAAAACATCATGTTATTCATATACCAGAAATGTTTGAAGCTACTGACTGAATGAAAAGAGCTGGCATCTCACTCTCTTTGAATCTTCTTTATCATGCTAGGATTAGCAGGAAAAAGCAAAAAATTTCAGAATTGCACATTGCAATGCGGAGATATTACTGTTTGTGCATTTACAATATTCATTGATTTTTGCCATTGAAAAACGTCCAGAAATGTTTGAAGCTACTGACTGAATGAAAGGAGCTGGCATCTCACTCTCTTTGAATCTTCTTTATCATGCTAGGATTAGCAGGAAAAAGCAAAAAATTTCAGAATTGCACCTTGCAATGCGGAGAAATTACTGTTTGTGCATTTACAATATTCATTGATTTTTGCCATTGAAAAACATCATGTTATTCATATACCAGAAATGTTTGAAGCTACTGACTGAATGAAAAGAGCTGGCATCTCACTCTCTTTGAATCTTCTTTATCATGCTAAGAGGAGCAGGAAAAAGCAAAAAATTTCAGAATTGCACGTTGCAATGTGGAGATATTACTGTTTGTGCATTTACAATATTCATTGATTTTTGCCATTGAAAAACGTCCAGAAATGTTTGAAGCTACTGACTGAATGAAAGCAGCTGGCATCTCACTCTCTTTGAATCTTCTTTATCATGCTAGGATTAGCAGGAAAAAGCAAAAAATTTCAGAATTGCACCTTGCAATGCGGAGAAATTACTGTTTGTGCATTTACAATATTCATTGATTTTTGCCATTGAAAAACATCATGTTATTCATATACCAGAAATGTTTGAAGCTACTGACTGAATGAAAAGAGCTGGCATCTCACTCTCTTTGAATCTTCTTTATCATGCCAGGATTAGCAGGAAAAAGCAAAAAATTTCAGAATTGCACCTTGCAATGTGGAGATATTACTGTTTGTGCATTTACAATATTCATTGATTTTTGCCATTGAAAAACGTCCAGAAATGTTTGAAGCTACTGACTGAATGAAAGGAGCTGGCATCTCACTCTCTTTGAATCTTCTTTATCATGCTAGGATTAGCAGGAAAAAGCAAAAAATTTCAGAATTGCACCTTGCAATGCGGAGAAATTACTGTTTGTGCATTTACAATATTCATTGATTTTTGCCATTGAAAAACATCATGTTATTCATATACCAGAAATGTTTGAAGCTACTGACTGAATGAAAAGAGCTGGCATCTCACTCTCTTTGAATCTTCTTTATCATGCTAAGAGGAGCAGGAAAAAGCAAAAAATTTCAGAATTGCACATTGCAATGTGGAGATATTACTGTTTGTGCATTTACAATATTCATTGATTTTTGCCATTGAAAAACGTCCAGAAATGTTTGAAGCTACTGACTGAATGAAAGGAGCTGGCATCTCACTCTCTTTGAATCTTCTTTATCATGCTAGGATTAGCAGGAAAAAGCAAAAAATTTCAGAATTGCACCTTGCAATGCGGAGAAATTACTGTTTGTGCATTTACAATATTCATTGATTTTTGCCATTGAAAAACATCATGTTATTCATATACCAGAAATGTTTGAAGCTACTGACTGAATGAAAAGAGCTGGCATCTCACTCTCTTTGAATCTTCTTTATCATGCTAGGATTAGCAGGAAAAAGCAAAAAATTTCAGAATTGCACATTGCAATGCGGAGATATTACTGTTTGTGCATTTACAATATTCATTGATTTTTGCCATTGAAAAACGTCCAGAAATGTTTGAAGCTACTGACTGAATGAAAGGAGCTGGCATCTCACTCTCTTTGAATCTTCTTTATCATGCTAGGATTAGCAGGAAAAAGCCAAAAATTTCAGAATTGCACCTTGCAATGCGGATAAATTACTGTTTGTGCATTTACAATATTCATTGATTTTTGCCATTGAAAAACATCATGTTATTCATATACCAGAAATGTTTGAAGCTACTGACTGAATGAAAAGAGCTGGCATCTCACTCTCTTTGAATCTTCTTTATCATGCTAAGAGGAGCAGGAAAAAGCAAAAAATTTCAGAATTGCACCTTGCAATGTGGAGATATTACTGTTTGTGCATTTACAATATTCATTGATTTTTGCCATTGAAAAACGTCCAGAAATGTTTGAAGCTACTGACTGAATGAAAGGAGCTGGCATCTCACTCTCTTTGAATCTTCTTTATCATGCTAGGATTAGCAGGAAAAAGCAAAAAATTTCAGAATTGCACCTTGCAATGCGGAGAAATTACTGTTTGTGCATTTACAATATTCATTGATTTTTGCAATTGAAAAACATCATGTTATTCATATACCAGAAATGTTTGAAGCTACTGACTGAATGAAAAAGAGCTGGCATCTCACTCTCTTTGAATCTTCTTTATCATGCCAGGATTAGCAGGAAAAAGCAAAAAATTTCAGAATTGCACCTTGCAATGTGGAGATATTACTGTTTGTGCATTTACAATATTCATTGATTTTTGCCATTGAAAAACGTCCAGAAATGTTTGAAGCTACTGACTGAATGAAAGGAGCTGGCATCTCACTCTCTTTGAATCTTCTTTATCATGCTAGGATTAGCAGGAAAAAGCAAAAAATTTCAGAATTGCACCTTGCAATGCGGAGAAATTACTGTTTGTGCATTTACAATATTCATTGATTTTTGCCATTGAAAAACATCATGTTATTCATATACCAGAAATGTTTGAAGCTACTGACTGAATGAAAAGAGCTGGCATCTCACTCTCTTTGAATCTTCTTTATCATGCCAGGATTAGCAGGAAAAAGCAAAAAATTTCAGAATTGCACCTTACAATGTGGAGATATTACTGTTTGTGCATTTACAATATTCATTGATTTTTGCCATTGAAAAACGTCCAGAAATGTTTGAAGCTACTGACTGAATGAAAGGAGCTGGCATCTCACTCTCTTTGAATCTTCTTTATCATGCTAGGATTAGCAGGAAAAAGCAAAAAATTTCAGAATTGCACCTTGCAATGCGGAGAAATTACTGTTTGTGCATTTACAATATTCATTGATTTTTGCCATTGAAAAACATCATGTTATTCATATACCAGAAATGTTTGAAGCTACTGACTGAATGAAAAGAGCTGGCATCTCACTCTCTATGAATCTTCTTTATCATGCTAGGATTAGCAGGAAAAAGCAAAAAATTTCAGAATTGCACATTGCAATGCGGAGATATTACTGTTTGTGCATTTACAACATTCATTGATTTTTGCCATTGAAAAACGTCCAGAAATGTTTGAAGCTACTGACTGAATGAAAGGAGCTGGCATCTCACTCTCTTTGAATCTTCTTTATCATGCTAGGATTAGCAGGAAAAAGCAAAAAATTTCAGAATTGCACCTTGCAATGCGGAGATATTACTGTTTGTGCATTTACAATATTCATTGATTTTTGCCATTGAAAAACGTCCAGAAATGTTTGAAGCTACTGACTGAATGAAAGGAGCTGGCATCTCACTCTCTTTGAATCTTCTTTATCATGCTAGGATTAGCAGGAAAAAGCAAAAAATTTCAGAATTGCACCTTGCAATGCGGAGAAATTACTGTTTGTGCATTTACAATATTCATTGATTTTTGCCATTGAAAAACATCTTGTTATTCATATACCAGAAATGTTTGAAGCTACTGACTGAATGAAAAGAGCTGGCATCTCACTCTCTTTGAATCTTCTTTATCATGCTAAGAGGAGCAGGAAAAAGCAAAAAATTTCAGAATTACACGTTGCAATGTGGAGATATTACTGTTTGTGCATTTACAATATTCATTAATTTTTGCCATTGAAAAACGTCCAGAAATGTTTTGAAGCTACTGACTGAATGAAAAGAGCTGGCATCTCACTCTCTTTGAATCTTCTTTATCATGCTAGGATTAGCAGGAAAAAGCAAAAAATTTCAGAATTGCACCTTGCAATGCGGAGAAATTACTGTTTGTGCATTTACAATATTCATTGATTTTTGCCATTGAAAAACATCATGTTATTCATATACCAGAATTGTTTGAAGCTACTGACTGAATGAAAAGAGCTGGCATCTCACTCTCTTTGAATCTTCTTTATCATGCCATGATTAGCAGGAAAAAGCAAAAAATTTCAGAATTGCACATTGCAATGCGGAGCTATTACTGTTTGTGCATTTACAATATTCATTGATTTTTGCCATTGAAAAACGTCCAGAAATGTTTGAAGCTACTGACTGAATGAAAGGAGCTGGCATCTCACTCTCTTTGAATCTTCTTTATCATGCTAGGATTAGCAGGAAAAAGCAAAAAATTTCAGAATTGCACCTTGCAATGCGGAGAAATTACTGTTTGTGCATTTACAATATTCATTGATTTTTGCCATTGAAAAACATCATGTTATTCATATACCAGAAATGTTTGAAGCTACTGACTGAATGAAAAGAGCTGGCATCTCACTCTCTTTGAATCTTCTTTATCATGCTAAGAGGAGCAGGAAAAAGCAAAAAATTTCAGAATTGCACGTTGCAATGTGGAGATATTACTGTTTGTGCATTTACAATATTCATTGATTTTTGCCATTGAAAAACGTCCAGAAATGTTTGAAGCTACTGACTGAATGAAAGCAGCTGGCATCTCACTCTCTTTGAATCTTCTTTATCATGCTAGGATTAGCAGGAAAAAGCAAAAAATTTCAGAATTGCACCTTGCAATGCGGAGAAATTACTGTTTGTGCATTTACAATATTCATTGATTTTTGCCATTGAAAAACATCATGTTATTCATATACCAGAAATGTTTGAAGCTACTGACTGAATGAAAAGAGCTGGCATCTCACTCTCTTTGAATCTTCTTTATCATGCCAGGATTAGCAGGAAAAAGCAAAAAATTTCAGAATTGCACCTTGCAATGTGGAGATATTACTGTTTGTGCATTTACAATATTCATTGATTTTTGCCATTGAAAAACGTCCAGAAATGTTTGAAGCTACTGACTGAATGAAAGGAGCTGGCATCTCACTCTCTTTGAATCTTCTTTATCATGCTAGGATTAGCAGGAAAAAGCAAAAAATTTCAGAATTGCACCTTGCAATGCGGAGAAATTACTGTTTGTGCATTTACAATATTCATTGATTTTTGCCATTGAAAAACATCATGTTATTCTTATACCAGAAATGTTTGAAGCTACTGACTGAATGAAAAGAGCTGGCATCTCACTCTCTTTGAATCTTCTTTATCATGCTAAGAGGAGCAGGAAAAAGCAAAAAATTTCAGAATTGCACATTGCAATGCGGAGATATTACTGTTTGTGCATTTACAACATTCATTGATTTTTGCCATTGAAAAACGTCCAGAAATGTTTGAAGCTACTGACTGAATGAAAGGAGCTGGCATCTCACTCTCTTTGAATCTTCTTTATCATGCTAGGATTAGCAGGAAAAAGCAAAAAATTTCAGAATTGCACCTTGCAATGCGGAGATATTACTGTTTGTGCATTTACAATATTCATTGATTTTTGCCATTGAAAAACGTCCAGAAATGTTTGAAGCTACTGACTGAATGAAAGGAGCTGGCATCTCACTCTCTTTGAATCTTCTTTATCATGCTAGGATTAGCAGGAAAAAGCAAAAAATTTCAGAATTGCACCTTGCAATGCGGAGAAATTACTGTTTGTGCATTTACAATATTCATTGATTTTTGCCATTGAAAAACATCTTGTTATTCATATACCAGAAATGTTTGAAGATACTGACTGAATGAAAAGAGCTGGCATCTCACTCTCTTTGAATCTTCTTTATCATGCTAAGAGGAGCAGGAAAAAGCAAAAAATTTCAGAATTACACGTTGCAATGTGGAGATATTACTGTTTGTGCATTTACAATATTCATTAATTTTTGCCATTGAAAAACGTCCAGAAATGTTTTGAAGCTACTGACTGAATGAAAAGAGCTGGCATCTCACTCTCTTTGAATCTTCTTTATCATGCTAGGATTAGCAGGAAAAAGCAAAAAATTTCAGAATTGCACCTTGCAATGCGGAGAAATTACTGTTTGTGCATTTACAATATTCATTGATTTTTGCCATTGAAAAACATCATGTTATTCATATACCAGAATTGTTTGAAGCTACTGACTGAATGAAAAGAGCTGGCATCTCACTCTCTTTGAATCTTCTTTATCATGCCATGATTAGCAGGAAAAAGCAAAAAATTTCAGAATTGCACATTGCAATGCGGAGCTATTACTGTTTGTGCATTTACAATATTCATTGATTTTTGCCATTGAAAAACGTCCAGAAATGTTTGAAGCTACTGACTGAATGAAAGGAGCTGGCATCTCACTCTCTTTGAATCTTCTTTATCATGCTAGGATTAGCAGGAAAAAGCAAAAAATTTCAGAATTGCACCTTGCAATGCGGAGAAATTACTGTTTGTGCATTTACAATATTCATTGATTTTTGCCATTGAAAAACATCATGTTATTCATATACCAGAAATGTTTGAAGCTACTGACTGAATGAAAAGAGCTGGCATCTCACTCTCTTTGAATCTTCTTTATCATGCTAAGAGGAGCAGGAAAAAGCAAAAAATTTCAGAATTGCACGTTGCAATGTGGAGATATTACTGTTTGTGCATTTACAATATTCATTGATTTTTGCCATTGAAAAACGTCCAGAAATGTTTGAAGCTACTGACTGAATGAAAGCAGCTGGCATCTCACTCTCTTTGAATCTTCTTTATCATGCTAGGATTAGCAGGAAAAAGCAAAAAATTTCAGAATTGCACCTTGCAATGCGGAGAAATTACTGTTTGTGCATTTACAATATTCATTGATTTTTGCCATTGAAAAACATCATGTTATTCATATACCAGAAATGTTTGAAGCTACTGACTGAATGAAAAGAGCTGGCATCTCACTCTCTTTGAATCTTCTTTATCATGCCAGGATTAGCAGGAAAAAGCAAAAAATTTCAGAATTGCACCTTGCAA
This sequence comes from Phyllobates terribilis, assembly GCF_046119375.1. Taxonomy (NCBI): domain Eukaryota; kingdom Metazoa; phylum Chordata; class Amphibia; order Anura; family Dendrobatidae; genus Phyllobates; species Phyllobates terribilis. Next base: position 3,374,550 of record NW_027362909.1, on the reverse strand, counting down.
TGTGGAGATATTACTGTTTGTGCATTTACAATATTCATTGATTTTTGCCATTGAAAAACGTCCAGAAATGTTTGAAGCTACTGACTGAATGAAAGGAGCTGGCATCTCACTCTCTTTGAATCTTCTTTATCATGCTAGGATTAGCAGGAAAAAGCAAAAAATTTCAGAATTGCACCTTGCAATGCGGAGAAATTACTGTTTGTGCATTTACAATATTCATTGATTTTTGCCATTGAAAAACATCATGTTATTCTTATACCAGAAATGTTTGAAGCTACTGACTGAATGAAAAGAGCTGGCATCTCACTCTCTTTGAATCTTCTTTATCATGCTAAGAGGAGCAGGAAAAAGCAAAAAATTTCAGAATTGCACGTTGCAATGTGGAGATATTACTGTTTGTGCATTTACAATATTCATTGATTTTTGCCATTGAAAAACGTCCAGAAATGTTTGAAGCTACTGACTGAATGAAAGGAGCTGGCATCTCACTCTCTTTGAATCTTCTTTATCATGCTAGGATTAGCAGGAAAAAGCAAAAAATTTCAGAATTGCACATTGCAATGCGGAGATATTACTGTTTGTGCATTTACAATATTCATTGATTTTTGCCATTGAAAAACATCATGTTATTCATATACCAGAAATGTTTGAAGCTACTGACTGAATGAAAAGAGCTGGCATCTCACTCTCTTTGAATCTTCTTTATCATGCTAGGATTAGCAGGAAAAAGCAAAAAATTTCAGAATTGCACATTGCAATGCGGAGATATTACTGTTTGTGCATTTACAATATTCATTGATTTTTGCCATTGAAAAACGTCCAGAAATGTTTGAAGCTACTGACTGAATGAAAGGAGCTGGCATCTCACTCTCTTTGAATCTTCTTTATCATGCTAGGATTAGCAGGAAAAAGCCAAAAATTTCAGAATTGCACCTTGCAATGCGGATAAATTACTGTTTGTGCATTTACAATATTCATTGATTTTTGCCATTGAAAAACATCATGTTATTCATATACCAGAAATGTTTGAAGCTACTGACTGAATGAAAAGAGCTGGCATCTCACTCTCTTTGAATCTTCTTTATCATGCTAAGAGGAGCAGGAAAAAGCAAAAAATTTCAGAATTGCACCTTGCAATGTGGAGATATTACTGTTTGTGCATTTACAATATTCATTGATTTTTGCCATTGAAAAACGTCCAGAAATGTTTGAAGCTACTGACTGAATGAAAGGAGCTGGCATCTCACTCTCTTTGAATCTTCTTTATCATGCTAGGATTAGCAGGAAAAAGCAAAAAATTTCAGAATTGCACCTTGCAATGCGGAGAAATTACTGTTTGTGCATTTACAATATTCATTGATTTTTGCAATTGAAAAACATCATGTTATTCATATACCAGAAATGTTTGAAGCTACTGACTGAATGAAAAAGAGCTGGCATCTCACTCTCTTTGAATCTTCTTTATCATGCCAGGATTAGCAGGAAAAAGCAAAAAATTTCAGAATTGCACCTTGCAATGTGGAGATATTACTGTTTGTGCATTTACAATATTCATTGATTTTTGCCATTGAAAAACGTCCAGAAATGTTTGAAGCTACTGACTGAATGAAAGGAGCTGGCATCTCACTCTCTTTGAATCTTCTTTATCATGCTAGGATTAGCAGGAAAAAGCAAAAAATTTCAGAATTGCACCTTGCAATGCGGAGAAATTACTGTTTGTGCATTTACAATATTCATTGATTTTTGCCATTGAAAAACATCATGTTATTCATATACCAGAAATGTTTGAAGCTACTGACTGAATGAAAAGAGCTGGCATCTCACTCTCTTTGAATCTTCTTTATCATGCCAGGATTAGCAGGAAAAAGCAAAAAATTTCAGAATTGCACCTTACAATGTGGAGATATTACTGTTTGTGCATTTACAATATTCATTGATTTTTGCCATTGAAAAACGTCCAGAAATGTTTGAAGCTACTGACTGAATGAAAGGAGCTGGCATCTCACTCTCTTTGAATCTTCTTTATCATGCTAGGATTAGCAGGAAAAAGCAAAAAATTTCAGAATTGCACCTTGCAATGCGGAGAAATTACTGTTTGTGCATTTACAATATTCATTGATTTTTGCCATTGAAAAACATCATGTTATTCATATACCAGAAATGTTTGAAGCTACTGACTGAATGAAAAGAGCTGGCATCTCACTCTCTTTGAATCTTCTTTATCATGCCAGGATTAGCAGGAAAAAGCAAAAAATTTCAGAATTGCACCTTGCAATGTGGAGATATTACTGTTTGTGCATTTACAATATTCATTGATTTTTGCCATTGAAAAACGTCCAGAAATGTTTGAAGCTACTGACTGAATGAAAGGAGCTGGCATCTCACTCTCTTTGAATCTTCTTTATCATGCTAGGATTAGCAGGAAAAAGCAAAAAATTTCAGAATTGCACCTTGCAATGCGGAGAAATTACTGTTTGTGCATTTACAATATTCATTGATTTTTGCCATTGAAAAACATCATGTTATTCATATACCAGAAATGTTTGAAGCTACTGACTGAATGAAAAGAGCTGGCATCTCACTCTCTATGAATCTTCTTTATCATGCTAGGATTAGCAGGAAAAAGCAAAAAATTTCAGAATTGCACATTGCAATGCGGAGATATTACTGTTTGTGCATGTACAACATTCATTGATTTTTGCCATTGAAAAACGTCCAGAAATGTTTGAAGCTACTGACTGAATGAAAGGAGCTGGCATCTCACTCTCTTTGAATCTTCTTTATCATGCTAGGATTAGCAGGAAAAAGCAAAAAATTTCAGAATTGCACCTTGCAATGCGGAGATATTACTGTTTGTGCATTTACAATATTCATTGATTTTTGCCATTGAAAAACGTCCAGAAATGTTTGAAGCTACTGACTGAATGAAAGGAGCTGGCATCTCACTCTCTTTGAATCTTCTTTATCATGCTAGGATTAGCAGGAAAAAGCAAAAAATTTCAGAATTGCACCTTGCAATGCGGAGAAATTACTGTTTGTGCATTTACAATATTCATTGATTTTTGCCATTGAAAAACATCTTGTTATTCATATACCAGAAATGTTTGAAGCTACTGACTGAATGAAAAGAGCTGGCATCTCACTCTCTTTGAATCTTCTTTATCATGCTAAGAGGAGCAGGAAAAAGCAAAAAATTTCAGAATTACACGTTGCAATGTGGAGATATTACTGTTTGTGCATTTACAATATTCATTAATTTTTGCCATTGAAAAACGTCCAGAAATGTTTGAAGCTACTGACTGAATGAAAAGAGCTGGCATCTCACTCTCTTTGAATCTTCTTTATCATGCTAGGATTAGCAGGAAAAAGCAAAAAATTTCAGAATTGCACCTTGCAATGCGGAGAAATTACTGTTTGTGCATTTACAATATTCATTGATTTTTGCCATTGAAAAACATCATGTTATTCATATACCAGAATTGTTTGAAGCTACTGACTGAATGAAAAGAGCTGGCATCTCACTCTCTTTGAATCTTCTTTATCATGCTAAGAGGAGCAGGAAAAAGCAAAAAATTTCAGAATTGCACCTTGCAATGTGGAGATATTACTGTTTGTGCATTTACAATATTCATTGATTTTTGCCATTGAAAAACGTCCAGAAATGTTTGAAGCTACTGACTGAATGAAAGGAGCTGGCATCTCACTCTCTTTGAATCTTCTTTATCATGCTAGGATTAGCAGGAAAAAGCAAAAAATTTCAGAATTGCACCTTGCAATGCGGAGAAATTACTGTTTGTGCATTTACAATATTCATTGATTTTTGCCATTGAAAAACATCATGTTATTCATATACCAGAAATGTTTGAAGCTACTGACTGAATGAAAAGAGCTGGCATCTCACTCTCTATGAATCTTCTTTATCATGCTAGGATTAGCAGGAAAAAGCAAAAAATTTCAGAATTGCACATTGCAATGCGGAGATATTACTGTTTGTGCATTTACAACATTCATTGATTTTTGCCATTGAAAAACGTCCAGAAATGTTTGAAGCTACTGACTGAATGAAAGGAGCTGGCATCTCACTCTCTTTGAATCTTCTTTATCATGCTAGGATTAGCAGGAAAAAGCAAAAAATTTCAGAATTGCACCTTGCAATGCGGAGATATTACTGTTTGTGCATTTACAATATTCATTGATTTTTGCCATTGAAAAATGTCCAGAAATGTTTGAAGCTACTGACTGAATGAAAGGAGCTGGCATCTCACTCTCTTTGAATCTTCTTTATCATGCTAGGATTAGCAGGAAAAAGCAAAAAATTTCAGAATTGCACCTTGCAATGCGGAGAAATAACTGTTTGTGCATTTACAATATTCATTGATTTTTGCCATTGAAAAACATCTTGTTATTCATATACCAGAAATGTTTGAAGCTACTGACTGAATGAAAAGAGCTGGCATCTCACTCTCTTTGAATCTTCTTTATCATGCTAAGAGGAGCAGGAAAAAGCAAAAAATTTCAGAATTACACGTTGCAATGTGGAGATATTACTGTTTGTGCATTTACAATATTCATTAATTTTTGCCATTGAAAAACGTCCAGAAATGTTTGAAGCTACTGACTGAATGAAAAGAGCTGGCATCTCACTCTCTTTGAATCTTCTTTATCATGCTAGGATTAGCAGGAAAAAGCAAAAAATTTCAGAATTGCACCTTGCAATGCGGAGAAATTACTGTTTGTGCATTTACAATATTCATTGATTTTTGCCATTGAAAAACATCATGTTATTCATATACCAGAATTGTTTGAAGCTACTGACTGAATGAAAAGAGCTGGCATCTCACTCTCTTTGAATCTTCTTTATCATGCCATGATTAGCAGGAAAAAGCAAAAAATTTCAGAATTGCACATTGCAATGCGGAGCTATTACTGTTTGTGCATTTACAATATTCATTGATTTTTGCCATTGAAAAACGTCCAGAAATGTTTGAAGCTACTGACTGAATGAAAGGAGCTGGCATCTCACTCTCTTTGAATCTTCTTTATCATGCTAGGATTAGCAGGAAAAAGCAAAAAATTTCAGAATTGCTCCTTGCAATGCGGAGAAATTACTGTTTGTGCATTTACAATATTCATTGATTTTTGCCATTGAAAAACATCATGTTATTCATATACCAGAAATGTTTGAAGCTACTGACTGAATGAAAAGAGCTGGCATCTCACTCTCTTTGAATCTTCTTTATCATGCTAAGAGGAGCAGGAAAAAGCAAAAAATTTCAGAATTGCACGTTGCAATGTGGAGATATTACTGTTTGTGCATTTACAATATTCATTGATTTTTGCCATTGAAAAACGTCCAGAAATGTTTGAAGCTACTGACTGAATGAAAGGAGCTGGCATCTCACTCTCTTTGTATCTTCTTTATCATGCTAGGATTAGCAGGAAAAAGCAAAAAATTTCAGAATTGCACCTTGCAATGCGGAGAAATTACTGTTTGTGCATTTACAATATTCATTGATTTTTGCCATTGAAAAACATCATGTTATTCATATACCAGAACTGTTTGAAGCTACTGACTGAATGAAAAGAGCTGGCATCTCACTCTCTTTGAATCTTCTTTATCATGCCAGGATTAGCAGGAAAAAGCAAAAAATTTCAGAATTGCACGTTGCAATGTGGAGATATTACTGTTTGTGCATTTACAATATTCATTGATTTTTGCCATTGAAAAACGTCCAGAAATGTTTGAAGCTACTGACTGAATGAAAGGAGCTGGCATCTCACTCTCTTTGAATCTTCTTTATCATGCTAGGATTAGCAGGAAAAAGCAAAAAATTTCAGAATTGCACCTTGCAATGCGGAGAAATTACTGTTTGCGCATTTACAATATTCATTGATTTTTGCCATTGAAAAACATCATGTTATTCATATACCAGAAATGTTTGAAGCTACTGACTGAATGAAAAGAGCTGGCATCTCACTCTCTTTGAATCTTCTTTATCATGCTAAGAGGAGCAGGAAAAAGCAAAAAATTTCAGAATTGCACCTTGCAATGTGGAGATATTACTGTTTGTGCATTTACAATATTCATTGATTTTTGCCATTGAAAAACGTCCAGAAATGTTTGAAGCTACTGACTGAATGAAAGGAGCTGGCATCTCACTCTCTTTGAATCTTCTTTATCATGCTAGGATTAGCAGGAAAAAGCAAAAAATTTCAGAATTGCACCTTGCAATGCGGAGAAATTACTGTTTGTGCATTTACAATATTCATTGATTTTTGCCATTGAAAAACATCATGTTATTCATATACCAGAAATGTTTGAAGCTACTGACTGAATGAAAAGAGCTGGCATCTCACTCTCTTTGAATCTTCTTTATCATGCTAAGAGGAGCAGGAAAAAGCAAAAAATTTCAGAATTGCACCTTGCAATGTGGAGATATTACTGTTTGTGCATTTACAATATTCATTGATTTTTGCCATTGAAAAACGTCCAGAAATGTTTGAAGCTACTGACTGAATGAAAGGAGCTGGCATCTCACTCTCTTTGAATCTTCTTTATCATGCTAGGATTAGCAGGAAAGAGCAAAAAATTTCAGAATTGCACCTTGCAATGCGGAGAAATTACTGTTTGTGCATTTACAATATTCATTGATTTTTGCCATTGAAAAACATCATGTTATTCATATACCAGAAATGTTTGAAGCTACTGACTGAATGAAAAGAGCTGGCATCTCACTCTCTTTGAATCTTCTTTATCATGCCAGGATTAGCAGGAAAAAGCAAAAAATTTCAGAATTGCACCTTGCAATGTGGAGATATTACTGTTTGTGCATTTACAATATTCATTGATTTTTGCCATTGAAAAACGTCCAGAAATGTTTGAAGCTACTGACTGAATGAAAGGAGCTGGCATCTCACTCTCTTTGAATCTTCTTTATCATGCTAGGATTAGCAGGAAAAAGCAAAAAATTTCAGAATTGCACCTTGCAATGCGGAGAAATTACTGTTTGCGCATTTACAATATTCATTGATTTTTGCCATTGAAAAACATCATGTTATTCAAATACCAGAAATGTTTGAAGCTACTGACTGAATGAAAAGAGCTGGCATCTCACTCTCTTTGAATCTTCTTTATCATGCTAAGAGGAGCAGGAAAAAGCAAAAAATGTCAGAATTGCACCTTGCAATGTGGAGATATTACTGTTTGTGCATTTACAATATTCATTGATTTTTGCCATTGAAAAACGTCCAGAAATGTTTGAAGCTACTGACTGAATGAAAGGAGCTGGCATCTCACTCTCTTTGAATCTTCTTTATCATGCTAGGATTAGCAGGAAAAAGCAAAAAATTTCAGAATTGCACCTTGCAATGCGGAGAAATTACTGTTTGTGCATTTACAATATTCATTGATTTTTGCCATTGAAAAACATCATGTTATTCATATACCAGCAATGTTTGAAGCTACTGACTGAATGAAAAGAGCTGGCATCTCACTCTCTTTGAATCTTCTTTATCCTGCTAGGATTAGCAGGAAAAAGCAAAAAATTTCAGAATTGCACATTGCAATGCGGAGATATTACTGTTTGTGCATTTACAATATTCATTGATTTTTGCCATTGAAAAACGTCCAGAAATGTTTGAAGCTACTGACTGAATGAAAGGAGCAGGCATCTCACTCTCTTTGAATCTTCTTTATCATGCTAGGATTAGCAGGAAAAAGCAAAAAATTTCAGAATTGCACCTTGCAATGCGGAGATATTACTGTTTGTGCATTTACAATATTCATTGATTTTTGCCATTGAAAAACGTCCAGAAATGTTTCAAGCTACTGACTGAATGAAAGGAGCTGGCATCACACTCTCTTTGAATCTTCTTTATCATGCTAGGATTAGCAGGAAAAAGCAAAAAATTTCAGAATTGCACCTTGCAATGCGGAGAAATTACTGTTTGTGCATTTACAATATTCATTGATTTTTGCCATTGAAAAACATCATGTTATTCACATACCAGAAATGTTTGAAGCTACTGACTGAATGAAAAGAGCTGGCATCTCACTCTCTTTGAATCTTCTTTATCATGCTAAGAGGAGCAGGAAAAAGCAAAAAATTTCAGAATTGCACCTTGCAATGTGGAGATATTACTGTTTGTGCATTTACAATATTCATTGATTTTTGCCATTGAAAAACGTCCAGAAATGTTTGAAGCTACTGACTGAATGAAAGGAGCTGGCATCTCACTCTCTTTGAATCTTCTTTATCATGCTAGGATTAGCAGGAAAAAGCAAAAAATTTCAGAATTGCACCTTGCAATGCGGAGAAATTACTGTTTGTGCATTTACAATATTCATTGATTTTTGCCATTGAAAAACATCATGTTATTCATATACCAGAAATGTTTGAAGCTACTGACTGAATGAAAAGAGCTGGCATCTCACTCTCTTTGAATCTTCTTTATCATGCTAAGAGGAGCAGGAAAAAGCAAAAAATTTCAGAATTGCACCTTGCAATGTGGAGATATTACTGTTTGTGCATTTACAAAATTCATTGATTTTTGCCATTGAAAAACGTCCAGAAATGTTTGAAGCTACTGACTGAATGAAAGGAGCTGGCATCTCACTCTCTTTGAATCTTCTTTATCATGCTAGGATTAGCAGGAAAGAGCAAAAAATTTCAGAATTGCACCTTGCAATGCGGAGAAATTACTGTTTGTGCATTTACAATATTCATTGATTTTTGCCATTGAAAAACATCATGTTATTCATATACCAGAAATGTTTGAAGCTACTGACTGAATGAAAAGAGCTGGCATCTCACTCTTTTTGAATCTTCTTTATCATGCCAGGATTAGCAGGAAAAAGCAAAAAATTTCAGAATTGCACCTTGCAATGTGGAGATATTACTGTTTGTGCATTTACAATATTCATTGATTTTTGCCATTGAAAAACGTCCAGAAATGTTTGAAGCTACTGACTGAATGAAAGGAGCTGGCATCTCACTCTCTTTGAATCTTCTTTATCATGCTAGGATTAGCAGGAAAAAGCAAAAAATTTCAGAATTGCACCTTGCAATGCGGAGAAATTACTGTTTGCGCATTTACAATATTCATTGATTTTTGCCATTGAAAAACATCATGTTATTCATATACCAGAAATGTTTGAAGCTACTGACTGAATGAAAAGATCTGGCATCTCACTCTCTTTGAATCTTCTTTATCATGCTAAGAGGAGCAGGAAAATCAAAAAATTTCAGAATTGCACCTTGCAATGTGGAGATATTACTGTTTGTGCATTTACAATATTCATTGATTTTTGCCATTGAAAAACGTCCAGAAATGTTTGAAGCTACTGACTGAATGAAAGGAGCTGGCATCTCACTCTCTTTGAATCTTCTTTATCATGCTAGGATTAGCAGGAAAAAGCAAAAAATTTCAGAATTGCACCTTGCAATGCGGAGAAATTACTGTTTGTGCATTTACAATATTCATTGATTTTTGCCATTGAAAAACATCATGTTATTCATATACCAGCAATGTTTGAAGCTACTGACTGAATGAAAAGAGCTGGCATCTCACTCTCTTTGAATCTTCTTTATCATGCTAGGATTAGCAGGAAAAAGCAAAAAATTTCAGAATTGCACATTGCAATGCGGAGATATTACTGTTTGTGCATTTACAATATTCATTGATTTTTGCCATTGATAAACGTCCAGAACTGTTTGAAGCTACTGACTGAATGAAAGGAGCAGGCATCTCACTCTCTTTGAATCTTCTTTATCATGCTAGGATTAGCAGGAAAAAGCAAAAAATTTCAGAATTGCACCTTGCAATGCGGAGATATTACTGTTTGTGCATTTACAATATTCATTGATTTTTGCCATTGAAAAACGTCCAGAAATGTTTGAAGCTACTGACTGAATGAAAGGAGCTGGCATCTCACTCTCTTTGAATCTTCTTTATCATGCTAGGATTAGCAGGAAAAAGCAAAAAATTTCAGAATTGCACCTTGCAATGCGGAGAAATGACTGTTTGTGCATTTACAATATTCATTGATTTTTGCCATTGAAAAACATCATGTTATTCACATACCAGAAATGTTTGAAGCTACTGACTGAATGAAAAGAGCTGGCATCTCACTCTCTTTGAATCTTCTTTATCATGCTAAGAGGAGCAGGAAAAAGCAAAAAATTTCAGAATTGCACCTTGCAATGTGGAGATATTACTGTTTGTGCATTTACAATATTCATTGATTTTTGCCATTGAAAAACGTCCAGAAATGTTTGAAGCTACTGACTGAATGAAAGGAGCTGGCATCTCACTCTCTTTGAATCTTCTTTATCATGCTAGGATTAGCAGGAAAAAGAAAAAATTTCAGAATTGCACCTTGCAATGCGGAGAAATTACTGTTTGTGCATTTACAATATTCATTGATTTTTGCCATTGAAAAACATCATGTTATTCATATACCAGAAATGTTTGAAGCTACTGACTGAATGAAAAGAGCTGGCATCTCACTCTCTTTGAATCTTCTTTATCATGCCAGGATTAGCAGGAAAAAGCAAAAAATTTCAGAATTGCACCTTGCAATGTGGAGATATTACTGTTTGTGCATTTAAAATATTCATTGATTTTTGCCATTGAAAAACGTCCAGAAATGTTTGAAGCTACTGACTGAATGAAAGGAGCTGGCATCTCACTCTCTTTGAATCTTCTTTATCATGCTAGGATTAGCAGGAAAAAGCAAAAAATTTCAGAATTGCACCTTGCAATGCGGAGAAATTACTGTTTGCGCATTTACAATATTCATTGATTTTTACCATTGAAAAACATCATGTTATTCATATACCAGAAATGTTTGAAGCTACTGACTGAATGAAAAGAGCTGGCATCTCACTCTCTTTGAATCTTCTTTATCATGCTAAGAGGAGCAGGAAAATCAAAAAATTTCAGAATTGCACCTTGCAATGTGGAGATGTTACTGTTTGTGCATTTACAATATTCATTGATTTTTGCCATTGAAAAACGTCCAGAAATGTTTGAAGCTACTGACTGAATGAAAGGAGCTGGCATCTCACTCTCTTTGAATCTTCTTTATCATGCTAGGATTAGCAGGAAAAAGCAAAAAATTTCAGAATTGCACCTTGCAATGCGGAGAAATTACTGTTTGTGCATTTACAATATTCATTGATTTTTGCCATTGAAAAACATCATGTTATTCATATACCAGCAATGTTTGAAGCTACTGACTGAATGAAAAGAGCTGGCATCTCACTCTCTTTGAATCTTCTTTATCATGCTAGGATTAGCAGGAAAAAGCAAAAAATTTCAGAATTGCACATTGCAATGCGGAGATATTACTGTTTGTGCATTTACAATATTCATTGATTTTTGCCATTGATAAACGTCCAGAAATGTTTGAAGCTACTGACTGAATGAAAGGAGCAGGCATCTCACTCTCTTTGAATCTTCTTTATCATGCTAGGATTAGCAGGAAAAAGCAAAAAATTTCAGAATTGCACCTTGCAATGCGGAGATATTACTGTTTGTGCATTTACAATATTCATTGATTTTTGCCATTGAAAAACGTCCAGAAATGTTTGAAGCTACTGACTGAATGAAAGGAGCTGGCATCTCACTCTCTTTGAATCTTCTTTATCATGCTAGGATTAGCAGGAAAAAGCAAAAAATTTCAGAATTGCACCTTGCAATGCGGAGAAATTACTGTTTGTGCATTTACAATATTCATTGATTTTTGCCATTGAAAAACATCATGTTATTCACATACCAGAAATGTTTGAAGCTACTGACTGAATGAAAAGAGCTGGCATCTCACTCTCTTTGAATCTTCTTTATCATGCTAAGAGGAGCAGGAAAAAGCAAAAAATTTCAGAATTGCACCTTGCAATGTGGAGATATTACTGTTTGTGCATTTACAATATTCATTGATTTTTGCCATTGAAAAACGTCCAGAAATGTTTGAAGCTACTGACTGAATGAAAGGAGCTGGCATCTCACTCTCTTTGAATCTTCTTTATCATGCTAGGATTAGCAGGAAAAAGCAAAAAATTTCAGAATTGCACCTTGCAATGCGGAGAAATTACTGTTTGTGCATTTACAATATTCATTGATTTTTGCCATTGAAAAACATCATGTTATTCATATACCAGAAATGTTTGAAGCTACTGACTGAATGAAAAGAGCTGGCATCTCACTCTCTTTGAATCTTCTTTATCATGCTAGGATTAGCAGGAAAAAGCAAAAAATTTCAGAATTGCACATTGCAATGCGGAGATATTACTGTTTGTGCATTTACAATATTCATTGATTTTTGCCATTAAAAAACGTCCAGAAATGTTTGAAGCTACTGACTGAATGAAAGGAGCTGGCATCTCACTCTCTTTGAATCTTGTTTATCATGCTAGGATTAGCAGGAAAAAGCAAAAAATTTCAGAATTGCACCTTGCAATGCGGAGATATTACTGTTTGTGCATTTACAATATTCATTGATTTTTGCCATTGAAAAACGTCCAGAAATGTTTGAAGCTACTGACTGAATGAAAGGAGCTGGCATCTCACTCTCTTTGAATCTTCTTTATCATGCTAGGATTAGCAGGAAAAAGCAAAAAATTTCAGAATTGCACCTTGCAATGCGGAGAAATTACTGTTTGTGCATTTACAATATTCATTGATTTTTGCCATTGAAAAACATCATGTTATTCATATACCAGAAATGTTTGAAGCTACTGACTGAATGAAAGGAGCTGGCATCTCACTCTCTTTGAATCTTCTTTATCATGCTAGGATTAGCAGGAAAAAGCAAAAAATTTCAGAATTGCACCTTGCAATGCTGAGAAATTACTGTTTGTGCATTTACAATATTCATTGATTTTTGCCATTGAAAAACATCATGTTATTCATATACCAGAAATGTTTGAAGCTACTGACTGAATGAAAGGAGCTGGCATCTCACTCTCTTTGAATCTTCTTTATCATGCTAAGAGGAGCAGGAAAAAGCAAAAAATTTCAGAATTGCACCTTGCAATGTGGAGATATTACTGTTTGTGCATTTACAATATTCATTGATTTTTGCCATTGAAAAACGTCCAGAAATGTTTGAAGCTACTGACTGAATGAAAGGAGCTGGCATCTCACTCTCTTTGAATCTTCTTTATCATGCTAGGATTAGCAGGAAAAAGAAAAAATTTCAGAATTGCACCTTGCAATGCGGAGAAATTACTGTTTGTGCATTTACAATATTCATTGATTTTTGCCATTGAAAAACATCATGTTATTCATATACCAGAAATGTTTGAAGCTACTGACTGAATGAAAAGAGCTGGCATCTCACTCTCTTTGAATCTTCTTTATCATGCCAGGATTAGCAGGAAAAAGCAAAAAATTTCAGAATTGCACCTTGCAATGTGGAGATATTACTGTTTGTGCATTTAAAATATTCATTGATTTTTGCCATTGAAAAACGTCCAGAAATGTTTGAAGCTACTGACTGAATGAAAGGAGCTGGCATCTCACTCTCTTTGAATCTTCTTTATCATGCTAGGATTAGCAGGAAAAAGCAAAAAATTTCAGAATTGCACCTTGCAATGCGGAGAAATTACTGTTTGCGCATTTACAATATTCATTGATTTTTACCATTGAAAAACATCATGTTATTCATATACCAGAAATGTTTGAAGCTACTGACTGAATGAAAAGAGCTGGCATCTCACTCTCTTTGAATCTTCTTTATCATGCTAAGAGGAGCAGGAAAATCAAAAAATTTCAGAATTGCACCTTGCAATGTGGAGATATTACTGTTTGTGCATTTACAATATTCATTGATTTTTGCCATTGAAAAACGTCCAGAAATGTTTGAAGCTACTGACTGAATGAAAGGAGCTGGCATCTCACTCTCTTTGAATCTTCTTTATCATGCTAGGATTAGCAGGAAAAAGCAAAAAATTTCAGAATTGCACCTTGCAATGCGGAGAAATTACTGTTTGTGCATTTACAATATTCATTGATTTTTGCCATTGAAAAACATCATGTTATTCATATACCAGCAATGTTTGAAGCTACTGACTGAATGAAAAGAGCTGGCATCTCACTCTCTTTGAATCTTCTTTATCATGCTAGGATTAGCAGGAAAAAGCAAAAAATTTCAGAATTGCACATTGCAATGCGGAGATATTACTGTTTGTGCATTTACAATATTCATTGATTTTTGCCATTGATAAACGTCCAGAAATGTTTGAAGCTACTGACTGAATGAAAGGAGCAGGCATCTCACTCTCTTTGAATCTTCTTTATCATGCTAGGATTAGCAGGAAAAAGCAAAAAATTTCAGAATTGCACCTTGCAATGCGGAGATATTACTGTTTGTGCATTTACAATATTCATTGATTTTTGCCATTGAAAAACGTCCAGAAATGTTTGAAGCTACTGACTGAATGAAAGGAGCTGGCATCTCACTCTCTTTGAATCTTCTTTATCATGCTAGGATTAGCAGGAAAAAGCAAAAAATTTCAGAATTGCACCTTGCAATGCGGAGAAATTACTGTTTGTGCATTTACAATATTCATTGATTTTTGCCATTGAAAAACATCATGTTATTCACATACCAGAAATGTTTGAAGCTACTGACTGAATGAAAAGAGCTGGCATCTCACTCTCTTTGAATCTTCTTTATCATGCTAAGAGGAGCAGGAAAAAGCAAAAAATTTCAGAATTGCACCTTGCAATGTGGAGATATTACTGTTTGTGCATTTACAATATTCATTGATTTTTGCCATTGAAAAACGTCCAGAAATGTTTGAAGCTACTGACTGAATGAAAGGAGCTGGCATCTCACTCTCTTTGAATCTTCTTTATCATGCTAGGATTAGCAGGAAAAAGCAAAAAATTTCAGAATTGCACCTTGCAATGCGGAGAAATTACTGTTTGTGCATTTACAATATTCATTGATTTTTGCCATTGAAAAACATCATGTTATTCATATACCAGAAATGTTTGAAGCTACTGACTGAATGAAAAGAGCTGGCATCTCACTCTCTTTGAATCTTCTTTATCATGCTAGGATTAGCAGGAAAAAGCAAAAAATTTCAGAATTGCACATTGCAATGCGGAGATATTACTGTTTGTGCATTTACAATATTCATTGATTTTTGCCATTAAAAAACGTCCAGAAATGTTTGAAGCTACTGACTGAATGAAAGGAGCTGGCATCTCACTCTCTTTGAATCTTGTTTATCATGCTAGGATTAGCAGGAAAAAGCAAAAAATTTCAGAATTGCACCTTGCAATGCGGAGATATTACTGTTTGTGCATTTACAATATTCATTGATTTTTGCCATTGAAAAACGTCCAGAAATGTTTGAAGCTACTGACTGAATGAAAGGAGCTGGCATCTCACTCTCTTTGAATCTTCTTTATCATGCTAGGATTAGCAGGAAAAAGCAAAAAATTTCAGAATTGCACCTTGCAATGCGGAGAAATTACTGTTTGTGCATTTACAATATTCATTGATTTTTGCCATTGAAAAACATCATGTTATTCATATACCAGAAATGTTTGAAGCTACTGACTGAATGAAAGGAGCTGGCATCTCACTCTCTTTGAATCTTCTTTATCATGCTAGGATTAGCAGGAAAAAGCAAACAATTTCAGAATTGCACCTTGCAATGCTGAGAAATTACTGTTTGTGCATTTACAATATTCATTGATTTTTGCCATTGAAAAACATCATGTTATTCATATACCAGAAATGTTTGAAGCTACTGACTGAATGAAAGGAGCTGGCATCTCACTCTCTTTGAATCTTCTTTATCATGCTAAGAGGAGCAGGAAAAAGCAAAAAATTTCAGAATTGCACGTTGCAATGTGGAGATATTACTGTTTGTGCATTTACAATATTCATTGATTTTTGCCATTGAAAAACGTCCAGAAATGTTTGAAGCTACTGACTGAATGAAAGGAGCTGGCATCTCACTCTCTTTGAATCTTCTTTATCATGCTAGGATTAGCAGGAAAAAGCAAAAAATTTCAGAATTGCACCTTGCAATGCGGAGAAATTACTGTTTGTGCATTTACAATATTCATTGATTTTTGCCATTGAAAAACATCATGTTATTCATATACCAGAAATGTTTGAAGCTACTGACTGAATGAAAAGAGCTGGCATCTCACTCTCTTTGAATCTTCTTTATCATGCTAAGAGGAGCAGGAAAATCAAAAAATTTCAGAATTGCACCTTGCAATGTGGAGATATTACTGTTTGTGCATTTACAATATTCATTGATTTTTGCCATTGAAAAACGTCCAGAAATGTTTGAAGCTACTGACTGAATGAAAGGAGCTGGCATCTCACTCTCTTTGAATCTTCTTTATCATGCTAGGATTAGCAGGAAAAAGCAAAAAATTTCAGAATTGCACCTTGCAATGCGGAGAAATTACTGTTTGTGCATTTACAATATTCATTGATTTTTGCCATTGAAAAACATCATGTTATTCATATACCAGCAATGTTTGAAGCTACTGACTGAATGAAAAGAGCTGGCATCTCACTCTCTTTGAATCTTCTTTATCATGCTAGGATTAGCAGGAAAAAGCAAAAAATTTCAGAATTGCACATTGCAATGCGGAGATATTACTGTTTGTGCATTTACAATATTCATTGATTTTTGCCATTGATAAACGTCCAGAAATGTTTGAAGCTACTGACTGAATGAAAGGAGCAGGCATCTCACTCTCTTTGAATCTTCTTTATCATGCTAGGATTAGCAGGAAAAAGCAAAAAATTTCAGAATTGCACCTTGCAATGCGGAGATATTACTGTTTGTGCATTTACAATATTCATTGATTTTTGCCATTGAAAAACGTCCAGAAATGTTTGAAGCTACTGACTGAATGAAAGGAGCTGGCATCTCACTCTCTTTGAATCTTCTTTATCATGCTAGGATTAGCAGGAAAAAGCAAAAAATTTCAGAATTGCACCTTGCAATGCGGAGAAATTACTGTTTGTGCATTTACAATATTCATTGATTTTTGCCATTGAAAAACATCATGTTATTCACATACCAGAAATGTTTGAAGCTACTGACTGAATGAAAAGAGCTGGCATCTCACTCTCTTTGAATCTTCTTTATCATGCTAAGAGGAGCAGGAAAAAGCAAAAAATTTCAGAATTGCACCTTGCAATGTGGAGATATTACTGTTTGTGCATTTACAATATTCATTGATTTTTGCCATTGAAAAACGTCCAGAAATGTTTGAAGCTACTGACTGAATGAAAGGAGCTGGCATCTCACTCTCTTTGAATCTTCTTTATCATGCTAGGATTAGCAGGAAAAAGCAAAAAATTTCAGAATTGCACCTTGCAATGCGGAGAAATTACTGTTTGTGCATTTACAATATTCATTGATTTTTGCCATTGAAAAACATCATGTTATTCATATACCAGAAATGTTTGAAGCTACTGACTGAATGAAAAGAGCTGGCATCTCACTCTCTTTGAATCTTCTTTATCATGCTAGGATTAGCAGGAAAAAGCAAAAAATTTCAGAATTGCACATTGCAATGCGGAGATATTACTGTTTGTGCATTTACAATATTCATTGATTTTTGCCATTGAAAAACGTCCAGAAATGTTTGAAGCTACTGACTGAATGAAAGGAGCTGGCATCTCACTCTCTTTGAATCTTCTTTATCATGCTAGGATTAGCAGGAAAAAGCAAAAAATTTCAGAATTGCACCTTGCAATGCGGAGATATTACTGTTTGTGCATTTACAATATTCATTGATTTTTGCCATTGAAAAACGTCCAGAAATGTTTGAAGCTACTGACTGAATGAAAGGAGCTGGAATCTCACTCTCTTTGAATCTTCTTTATCATGCTAGGATTAGCTGGAAAAAGCAAAAAATTTCAGAATTGCACCTTGCAATGCGGAGAAATTACTGTTTGTGCATTTACAATATTCATTGATTTTTGCCATTGAAAAACATCATGTTATTCATATACCAGAAATGTTTGAAGCTACTGACTGAATGAAAGGAGCTGGCATCTCACTCTCTTTGAATCTTCTTTATCATGCTAGGATTAGCAGGAAAAAGCAAAAAATTTCAGAATTGCACCTTGCAATGCTGAGAAATTACTGTTTGTGCATTTACAATATTCATTGATTTTTGCCATTGAAAAACATCATGTTATTCATATACCAGAAATGTTTGAAGCTACTGACTGAATGAAAGGAGCTGGCATCTCACTCTCTTTGAATCTTCTTTATCATGCTAAGAGGAGCAGGAAAAAGCAAAAAATTTCAGAATTGCACGTTGCAATGTGGAGATATTACTGTTTGTGCATTTACAATATTCATTGATTTTTGCCATTGAAAAACTTCCAGAAATGTTTGAAGCTACTGACTGAATGAAAGGAGCTGGCATCTCACTCTCTTTGAATCTTCTTTATCATGCTAGGATTAGCAGGAAAAAGCAAAAAATTTCAGAATTGCACCTTGCAATGCGGAGAAATTACTGTTTGTGCATTTACAATATTCATTGATTTTTGCCATTGAAAAACATCATGTTATTCATATACCAGAAATGTTTGAAGCTACTGACTGAATGAAAAGAGCTGGCATCTCACTCTCTTTGAATCTTCTTTATCATGCTAAGAGGAGCAGGAAAAAGCAAAAAATTTCAGAATTGCACGTTGCAATGTGGAGATATTACTGTTTGTGCATTTACAATATTCATTGATTTTTGCCATTGAAAAACGTCCAGAAATGTTTGAAGCTACTGACTGAATGAAAGGAGCTGGCATCTCATTCTCTTTGAATCTTCTTTATCATGCTAGGATTAGCAGGAAAAAGCAAAAAATTTCAGAATTGCACCTTGCAATGCGGAGAAATTACTGTTTGTGCATTTACAATATTCATTGATTTTTGCCATTGAAAAACATCATGTTATTCATATACCAGAAATGTTTGAAGCTACTGACTGAATGAAAAGAGCTGGCATCTCACTCTCTTTGAATCTTCTTTATCATGCTAAGAGGAGCAGGAAAAAGCAAAAAATTTCAGAATTGCACCTTGCAATGTGGAGATATTACTGTTTGTGCATTTACAATATTCATTGATTTTTGCCATTGAAAAACGTCCAGAAATGTTTGAAGCTACTGACTGAATGAAAGGAGCTGGCATCTCACTCTCTTTGAATCTTCTTTATCATGCTAGGATTAGCAGGAAAAAGCAAAAAATTTCAGAATTGCACCTTGCAATGCGGAGAAATTACTGTTTGTGCATTTACAATATTCATTGATTTTTGCCATTGAAAAACATCATGTTATTCATATACCAGAAATGTTTGAAGCTACTGACTGAATGAAAAGAGCTGGCATCTCACTCTCTTTGAATCTTCTTTATCATGCTAGGATTAGCAGGAAAAAGCAAAAAATTTCAGAATTGTACATTGCAATGCGGAGATATTACTGTTTGTGCATTTACAATATTCATTGATTTTTGCCATTGAAAAACGTCCAGAAATGTTTGAAGCTACTGACTGAATGAAAGGAGCTGGCATCTCACTCTCTTTGAATCTTCTTTATCATGCTAGGATTAGCAGGAAAAAGCAAAAAATTTCAGAATTGCACCTTGCAATGCGGAGAAATTACTGTTTGTGCATTTACAATATTCATTGATTTTTGCCATTGAAAAACATCATGTTATTCATATACCAGAAATGTTTGAAGCTACTGACTGAATGAAAAGAGCTGGCATCTCACTCTCTTTGAATCTTCTTTATCATGCTAAGAGGAGCAGGAAAAAGCAAAAAATTTCAGAATTGCACCTTGCAATGTGGAGATATTACTGTTTGTGCATTTACAATATTCATTGATTTTTGCCATTGAAAAACGTCCAGAAATGTTTGAAGCTACTGACTGAATGAAAGGAGCTGGCATCTCACTCTCTTTGAATCTTCTTTATCATGCTAGGATTAGCAGGAAAAAGCAAAAAATTTCAGAATTGCACCTTGCAATGCGGAGAAATTACTGTTTGTGCATTTACAATATTCATTGATTTTTGCAATTGAAAAACATCATGTTATTCATATACCAGAAATGTTTGAAGCTACTGACTGAATGAAAAGAGCTGGCATCTCACTCTCTTTGAATCTTCTTTATCATGCCAGGATTAGCAGGAAAAAGCAAAAAATTTCAGAATTGCACCTTGCAATGTGCAGATATTACTGTTTGTGCATTTACAACATTCATTGATTTTTTGCCATTGAAAAACGTCCAGAAATGTTTGAAGCTACTGACTGAATGAAAGGAGCTGGCATCTCACTCTCTTTTAATCTTCTTTATCATGCTAGGATTAGCAGGAAAAAGCAAAAAATTTCAGAATTGCACCTTGCAATGCGGAGAAATTACTGTTTGTGCATTTACAATATTCATTGATTTTTGCCATTGAAAAACATCATGTTATTCATATACCAGAAATGTTTGAAGCTACTGACTGAATGAAAAGAGCTGGCATCTCACTCTCTTTGAATCTTCTTTATCATGCCAGGATTAGCAGGAAAAAGCAAAAAATTTCAGAATTGCACCTTGCAATGTGGAGATATTACTGTTTGTGCATTTACAATATTCATTGATTTTTGCCATTGAAAAACGTCCAGAAATGTTTGAAGCTACTGACTGAATGAAAGGAGCTGGCATCTCACTCTCTTTGAATCTTCTTTATCATGCTAGGATTAGCAGGAAAAAGCAAAAAATTTCAGAATTGCACCTTGCAATGCGGAGAAATTACTGTTTGTGCATTTACAATATTCATTGATTTTTGCCATTGAAAAACATCATGTTATTCATATACCAGAAATGTTTGAAGCTACTGACTGAATGAAAAGAGCTGGCATCTCACTCTCTTTGAATCTTCTTTATCATGCTAAGAGGAGCAGGAAAAAGCAAAAAATTTCAGAAGTGCACCTTGCAATGTGGAGATATTACTGTTTGTGCATTTACAATATTCATTGATTTTTGCCATTGAAAAACGTCCAGAAATGTTTGAAGCTACTGACTGAATGAAAGGAGCTGGCATCTCACTCTCTTTGAATCTTCTTTATCATGCTAGGATTAGCAGGAAAAAGCAAAAAATTTCAGAATTGCACCTTGCAATGCGGAGAAATTACTGTTTGTGCATTTACAATATTCATTGATTTTTGCCATTGAAAAACATCATGTTATTCATATACCAGAAATGTTTGAAGCTACTGACTGAATGAAAAGAGCTGGCATCTCACTCTCTTTGAATATTCTTTATCATGCTAGGATTAGCAGGAAAAAGCAAAAAATTTCAGAATTGTACATTGCAATGCGGAGATATTACTGTTTGTGCATTTACAATATTCATTGATTTTTGCCATTGAAAAACGTCCAGAAATGTTTGAAGCTACTGACTGAATGAAAGGAGCTGGCATCTCACTCTCTTTGAATCTTCTTTATCATGCTAGGATTAGCAGGAAAAAGCAAAAAATTTCAGAATTGCACCTTGCAATGCGGAGAAATTACTGTTTGTGCATTTACAATATTCATTGATTTTTGCCATTGAAAAACATCATGTTATTCATATACCAGAAATGTTTGAAGCTACTGACTGAATGAAAAGAGCTGGCATCTCACTCTCTTTGAATCTTCTTTATCATGCTAAGAGGAGCAGGAAAAAGCAAAAAATTTCAGAATTGCACCTTGCAATGTGGAGATATTACTGTTTGTGCATTTACAATATTCATTGATTTTTGCCATTGAAAAACGTCCAGAAATGTTTGAAGCTACTGACTGAATGAAAGGAGCTGGCATCTCACTCTCTTTGAATCTTCTTTATCATGCTAGGATTAGCAGGAAAAAGCAAAAAATTTCAGAATTGCACCTTGCAATGCGGAGAAATTACTGTTTGTGCATTTACAATATTCATTGATTTTTGCAATTGAAAAACATCATGTTATTCATATACCAGAAATGTTTGAAGCTACTGACTGAATGAAAAGAGCTGGCATCTCACTCTCTTTGAATCTTCTTTATCATGCCAGGATTAGCAGGAAAAAGCAAAAAATTTCAGAATTGCACCTTGCAATGTGCAGATATTACTGTTTGTGCATTTACAACATTCATTGATTTTTTGCCATTGAAAAACGTCCAGAAATGTTTGAAGCTACTGACTGAATGAAAGGAGCTGGCATCTCACTCTCTTTTAATCTTCTTTATCATGCTAGGATTAGCAGGAAAAAGCAAAAAATTTCAGAATTGCACCTTGCAATGCGGAGAAATTACTGTTTGTGCATTTACAATATTCATTGATTTTTGCCATTGAAAAACATCATGTTATTCATATACCAGAAATGTTTGAAGCTACTGACTGAATGAAAAGAGCTGGCATCTCACTCTCTTTGAATCTTCTTTATCATGCCAGGATTAGCAGGAAAAAGCAAAAAATTTCAGAATTGCACCTTGCAATGTGGAGATATTACTGTTTGTGCATTTACAATATTCATTGATTTTTGCCATTGAAAAACGTCCAGAAATGTTTGAAGCTACTGACTGAATGAAAGGAGCTGGCATCTCACTCTCTTTGAATCTTCTTTATCATGCTAGGATTAGCAGGAAAAAGCAAAAAATTTCAGAATTGCACCTTGCAATGCGGAGAAATTACTGTTTGTGCATTTACAATATTCATTGATTTTTGCCATTGAAAAACATCATGTTATTCATATACCAGAAATGTTTGAAGCTACTGACTGAATGAAAAGAGCTGGCATCTCACTCTCTTTGAATCTTCTTTATCATGCTAAGAGGAGCAGGAAAAAGCAAAAAATTTCAGAAGTGCACCTTGCAATGTGGAGATATTACTGTTTGTGCATTTACAATATTCATTGATTTTTGCCATTGAAAAACGTCCAGAAATGTTTGAAGCTACTGACTGAATGAAAGGAGCTGGCATCTCACTCTCTTTGAATCTTCTTTATCATGCTAGGATTAGCAGGAAAAAGCAAAAAATTTCAGAATTGCACCTTGCAATGCGGAGAAATTACTGTTTGTGCATTTACAATATTCATTGATTTTTGCCATTGAAAAACATCATGTTATTCATATACCAGAAATGTTTGAAGCTACTGACTGAATGAAAAGAGCTGGCATCTCACTCTCTTTGAATATTCTTTATCATGCTAAGAGGAGCAGGAAAAAGCAAAAAATTTCAGAATTGCACCTTGCAATGTGGAGATATTACTGTTTGTGCATTTACAATATTCATTGATTTTTGCCATTGAAAAACGTCCAGAAATGTTTGAAGCTACTGACTGAATGAAAGGAGCTGGCATCTCACTCTCTTTGAATCTTCTTTACCATGCTAGGATTAGCAGGAAAAAGCAAAAAATTTCAGAATTGCACCTTGCAATGCGGAGAAATTACTGTTTGTGCATTTACAATATTCATTGATTTTTGCCATTGAAAAACATCATGTTATTCATATACCAGAAATGTTTGAAGCTACTGACTGAATGAAAAGAGCTGGCATCTCACTCTCTTTGAATCTTCTTTATCATGCCAGGATTAGCAGGAAAAAGCAAAAAATTTCAGAATTGCACCTTGCAATGTGGAGATATTACTGTTTGTGCATTTACAATATTCATTGATTTTTGCCATTGAAAAACGTCCAGAAATGTTTGAAGCTACTGACTGAATGAAAGGAGCTGGCATCTCACTCTCTTTGAATCTTCTTTATCATGCTAGGATTAGCAGGAAAAAGCAAAAAATTTCAGAATTGCACTTTGCAATGCGGAGAAATTACTGTTTGTGCATTTACAATATTCATTGATTTTTGCCATTGAAAAACATCATGTTATTCATATACCAGAAATGTTTGAAGCTACTGACTGAATGAAAAGAGCTGGCATCTCACTCTCTTTGAATCTTCTTTATCATGCTAAGAGGAGCAGGACAAAGCTAAAAAATTTCAGAATTGCACCTTGCAATGTGGAGATATTACTGTTTGTGCATTTACAATATTCATTGATTTTTGCCATTGAAAAACGTCCAGAAATGTATGAAGCTACTGACTGAATGAAAGGAGCTGGCATCTCACTCTCATTGAATCTTCTTTATCATGCTAGGATTAGCAGGAAAAAGCAAAAAATTTCAGAATTGCACCTTGCAATGCGGAGAAATTACTGTTTGTGCATTTACAATATTCATTGATTTTTGCCATTGAAAAACATCATGTTATTCATATACCAGAAATGTTTGAAGCTACTGACTGAATGAAAAGAGCTGGCATCTCACTCTCTTTGAATCTTCTTTATCATGCTAAGAGGAGCAGGAAAAAGCAAAAAATTTCAGAATTGCACCTTGCAATGTGGAGATATTACTGTTTGTGCATTTACAATATTCATTGATTTTTGCCATTGAAAAACGTCCAGAAATGTTTGAAGCTACTGACTGAATGAAAGGAGCTGGCATCTCACTCTCTTTGAATCTTCTTTATCATGCTAGGATTAGCAGGAAAAAGCAAAAAATTTCAGAATTGCACCTTGCAATGCGGAGAAATTACTGTTTGTGCATTTACAATATTCATTGATTTTTGCCATTGAAAAACATCATGTTATTCATATACCAGAAATGTTTGAAGCTACTGACTGAATGAAAAGAGCTGGCATCTCACTCTCTTTGAATCTTCTTTATCATGCTAAGAGAGCAGGAAAAAGCAAAAAAATTTCAGAATTGCACCTTGCAATGTGGAGATATTACTGTTTGTGCATTTACAACATTCATTGATTTTTGCCATTGAAAAACGTCCAGAAATGTTTGAAGCTACTGACTGAATGAAAGGAGCTGGCATCTCACTCTCTTTGAATCTTCTTTATCATGCTAGGATTAGCAGGAAAAAGCAAAAAAATTCAGAATTGCACCTTGCAATGCGGAGAAATTACTGTTTGTGCATTTACAATATTCATTGATTTTTGCCATTGAAAAACATCATGTTATTCATATACCAGAAATGTTTGAAGCTACTGACTGAATGAAAAGAGCCGGCATCTCACTCTCTTTGAATCTTCTTTATCATGCTAAGAGGAGCAGGAAAAAGCAAAAAATTTCAGAATTGCACCTTGCAATGTGGAGATATTACTGTTTGTGCATTTACAATATTCATTGATTTTTGCCATTGAAAAACGTCCAGAAATGTTTGAAGCTACTGACTGAATGAAAGGAGCTGGCATCTCACTCTCTTTGAATCTTCTTTATCATGCTAGGATTAGCAGGAAAAAGCAAAAAATTTCAGAATTGCACCTTGCAATGCGGAGAAATTACTGTTTGTGCTTTTATAATATTCATTGATTTTTGCCATTGAAAAACATCATGTTATTCATATACCAGAAATGTTTGAAGCTACTGACTGAATGAAAAGAGCTGGCATCTCACTCTCTTTGAATCTTCTTTATCATGCCAGGATTAGCAGGAAAAAGCAAAAAATTTCAGAATTGCACCTTGCAATGTGGAGATATTACTGTTTGTGCATTTACAATATTCATTGATTTTTGCCATTGAAAAACGTCCAGAAATGTTTGAAGCTACTGACTGAATGAAAGGAGCTGGCATCTCACTCTCTTTGAATCTTCTTTATCATGCTAGGATTAGCAGGAAAAGGCAAAAAATTTCAGAATTGCACCTTGCAATGCGGAGAAATTACTGTTTGTGCATTTACAATATTCATTGATTTTTGCCATTGAAAAACATCATGTTATTCATATACCAGAAATGTTTGAAGCTACTGACTGAATGAAAAGAGCTGGCATCTCACTCTCTTTGAATCTTCTTTATCATGCTAAGAGGAGCAGGAAAAAGCAAAAAATTTCAGAATTGCACCTTGCAATGTGGAGATATTACTGTTTGTGCATTTACAATATTCATTGATTTTTGCCATTGAAAAACGTCCAGAAATGTTTGAAGCTACTGACTGAATGAAAGGAGCTGGCATCTCACTCTCTTTGAATCTTCTTTATCATGCTAGGATTAGCAGGAAAAAGCAAAAAATTTCAGAATTGCACCTTGCAATGCGGAGAAATTACTGTTTGTGCATTTACAATATTCATTGATTTTTGCCATTGAAAAACATCATGTTATTCATATACCAGAAATGTTTGAAGCTACTGACTGAATGAAAAGAGCTGGCATCTCACTCTCTTTGAATCTTCTTTATCATGCTAAGAGGAGCAGGAAAAAGCAAAAAATTTCAGAATTGCACGTTGCAATGTGGAGATATTACTGTTTGTGCATTTACAATATTCATTGATTTTTGCCATTGAAAAACGTCCAGAAATGTTTGAAGCTACTGACTGAATGAAAGGAGCTGGCATTTCACTCTCTTTGAATCTTCTTTATCATGCTAGGATTAGCAGGAAAAAGCAAAAAATTTCAGAATTGCACCTTGCAATGCGGAGAAATTACTGTTTGTGCATTTACAATATTCATTGATTTTTGCCATTGAAAAACATCATGTTATTCATATACCAGAAATGTTTGAAGCTACTGACTGAATGAAAAGAGCTGGCATCTCACTCTCTTTGAATCTTCTTTATCATGCTAAGAGGAGCAGGAAAAAGCAAAAAATTTCAGAATTGCACCTTGCAATGTGGAGATATTACTGTTTGTGCATTTACAACATTCATTGATTTTTGCCATTGAAAAACGTCAAGAAATGTTTGAAGCTACTGACTGAATGAAAGGAGCTGTTGCCATCCTCACTCTCTTTGAATCTTCTTTATCATGCTAGGATTAGCAGGAAAAAGCAAAAAATTTCAGAATTGCACCTTGCAATGCGGAGAAATTACTGTTTGTGCATTTACAATATTCATTGATTTTTGCCATTGAAAAACATCATGTTATTCATATACCAGAAATGTTTGAAGCTACTGACTGAATGAAAAGAGCTGGCATCTCACTCTCTTTCAATCTTCTTTATCATGCTAAGAGGAGCAGGAAAAAGCAAAAAATTTCAGAATTGCACGTTGCAATGTGGAGATATTACTGTTTGTGCATTTACAATATTCATTGATTTTTGCCATTGAAAAACGTCCAGAAATGTTTGAAGCTACTGACTGAATGAAAGGAGCTGGCATCTCACTCTCTTTGAATCTTCTTTATCATGCTAGGATTAGCAGGAAAAAGCAAAAAATTTCAGAATTGCACCTTGCAATGCGGAGAAATTACTGTTTGTGCATTTACAATATTCATTGATTTTTGCCATTGAAAAACATCATGTTATTCATATACCAGAAATGTTTGAAGCTACTGACTGAATGAAAAGAGCTGGCATCTCACTCTCTTTGAATCTTCTTTATCATGCTAAGAGGAGCAGGAAAAAGCAAAAAAATGTCAGAATTGCACGTTGCAATGTGGAGATATTACTGTTTGTGCATTTACAATATTCATTGATTTTTGCCATTGAAAAACGTCCAGAAATGTTTGAAGCTACTGACTGAATGAAAGGAGCTGGCATCTCACTCTCTTTGAATCTTCTTTATCATGCTAGGATTAGCAGGAAAAAGCAAAAAATTTCAGAATTGCACCTTGCAATGCGGAGAAATTACTGTTTGTGCATTTACAATATTCATTGATTTTTGCCATTGAAAAACATCATGTTATTCATATACCAGAAATGTTTGAAGCTACTGACTGAATGAAAAGAGCTGGCATCTCACTCTCTTTGAATCTTCTTTATCATGCTAAGAGGAGCAGGAAAAAGCAAAAAATTTCAGAATTGCACCTTGCAATGTGGAGATATTACTGTTTGTGCATTTACAATATTCATTGATTTTTGCCATTGAAAAACGTCCAGAAATGTTTGAAGCTACTGACTGAATGAAAGGAGCTGGCATCTCACTCTCTTTGAATCTTCTTTATCATGCTAGGATTAGCAGGAAAAAGCAAAAAATTTCAGAATTGCACCTTGCAATGCGGAGAAATTACTGTTTGTGCATTTACAATATTCATTGATTTTTGCAATTGAAAAACATCATGTTATTCATATACCAGAAATGTTTGAAGCTACTGACTGAATGAAAAGAGCTGGCATCTCACTCTCTTTGAATCTTCTTTATCATGCCAGGATTAGCAGGAAAAAGCAAAAAATTTCAGAATTGCACCTTGCAATGTGCAGATATTACTGTTTGTGCATTTACAACATTCATTGATTTTTTGCCATTGAAAAACGTCCAGAAATGTTTGAAGCTACTGACTGAATGAAAGGAGCTGGCATCTCACTCTCTTTTAATCTTCTTTATCATGCTAGGATTAGCAGGAAAAAGCAAAAAATTTCAGAATTGCACCTTGCAATGCGGAGAAATTACTGTTTGTGCATTTACAATATTCATTGATTTTTGCCATTGAAAAACATCATGTTATTCATATACCAGAAATGTTTGAAGCTACTGACTGAATGAAAAGAGCTGGCATCTCACTCTCTTTGAATCTTCTTTATCATGCCAGGATTAGCAGGAAAAAGCAAAAAATTTCAGAATTGCACCTTGCAATGTGGAGATATTACTGTTTGTGCATTTACAATATTCATTGATTTTTGCCATTGAAAAACGTCCAGAAATGTTTGAAGCTACTGACTGAATGAAAGGAGCTGGCATCTCACTCTCTTTGAATCTTCTTTATCATGCTAGGATTAGCAGGAAAAAGCAAAAAATTTCAGAATTGCACCTTGCAATGCGGAGAAATTACTGTTTGTGCATTTACAATATTCATTGATTTTTGCCATTGAAAAACATCATGTTATTCATATACCAGAAATGTTTGAAGCTACTGACTGAATGAAAAGAGCTGGCATCTCACTCTCTTTGAATCTTCTTTATCATGCTAAGAGGAGCAGGAAAAAGCAAAAAATTTCAGAAGTGCACCTTGCAATGTGGAGATATTACTGTTTGTGCATTTACAATATTCATTGATTTTTGCCATTGAAAAACGTCCAGAAATGTTTGAAGCTACTGACTGAATGAAAGGAGCTGGCATCTCACTCTCTTTGAATCTTCTTTATCATGCTAGGATTAGCAGGAAAAAGCAAAAAATTTCAGAATTGCACCTTGCAATGCGGAGAAATTACTGTTTGTGCATTTACAATATTCATTGATTTTTGCCATTGAAAAACATCATGTTATTCATATACCAGAAATGTTTGAAGCTACTGACTGAATGAAAAGAGCTGGCATCTCACTCTCTTTGAATATTCTTTATCATGCTAAGAGGAGCAGGAAAAAGCAAAAAATTTCAGAATTGCACCTTGCAATGTGGAGATATTACTGTTTGTGCATTTACAATATTCATTGATTTTTGCCATTGAAAAACGTCCAGAAATGTTTGAAGCTACTGACTGAATGAAAGGAGCTGGCATCTCACTCTCTTTGAATCTTCTTTACCATGCTAGGATTAGCAGGAAAAAGCAAAAAATTTCAGAATTGCACCTTGCAATGCGGAGAAATTACTGTTTGTGCATTTACAATATTCATTGATTTTTGCCATTGAAAAACATCATGTTATTCATATACCAGAAATGTTTGAAGCTACTGACTGAATGAAAAGAGCTGGCATCTCACTCTCTTTGAATCTTCTTTATCATGCCAGGATTAGCAGGAAAAAAGCAAAAAATTTCAGAATTGCACCTTGCAATGTGGAGATATTACTGTTTGTGCATTTACAATATTCATTGATTTTTGCCATTGAAAAACGTCCAGAAATGTTTGAAGCTACTGACTGAATGAAAGGAGCTGGCATCTCACTCTCTTTGAATCTTCTTTATCATGCTAGGATTAGCAGGAAAAAGCAAAAAATTTCAGAATTGCACTTTGCAATGCGGAGAAATTACTGTTTGTGCATTTACAATATTCATTGATTTTGCCATTGAAAAACATCATGTTATTCATATACCAGAAATGTTTGAAGCTACTGACTGAATGAAAAGAGCTGGCATCTCACTCTCTTTGAATCTTCTTTATCATGCTAAGAGGAGCAGGACAAAGCTAAAAATTTCAGAATTGCACCTTGCAATGTGGAGATATTACTGTTTGTGCATTTACAATATTCATTGATTTTTGCCATTGAAAAACGTCCAGAAATGTATGAAGCTACTGACTGAATGAAAGGAGCTGGCATCTCACTCTCATTGAATCTTCTTTATCATGCTAGGATTAGCAGGAAAAAGCAAAAAATTTCAGAATTGCACCTTGCAATGCGGAGAAATTACTGTTTGTGCATTTACAATATTCATTGATTTTTGCCATTGAAAAACATCATGTTATTCATATACCAGAAATGTTTGAAGCTACTGACTGAATGAAAAGAGCTGGCATCTCACTCTCTTTGAATCTTCTTTATCATGCTAAGAGGAGCAGGAAAAAGCAAAAAATTTCAGAATTGCACCTTGCAATGTGGAGATATTACTGTTTGTGCATTTACAATATTCATTGATTTTTGCCATTGAAAAACGTCCAGAAATGTTTGAAGCTACTGACTGAATGAAAGGAGCTGGCATCTCACTCTCTTTGAATCTTCTTTATCATGCTAGGATTAGCAGGAAAAAGCAAAAAATTTCAGAATTGCACCTTGCAATGCGGAGAAATTACTGTTTGTGCATTTACAATATTCATTGATTTTTGCCATTGAAAAACATCATGTTATTCATATACCAGAAATGTTTGAAGCTACTGACTGAATGAAAAGAGCTGGCATCTCACTCTCTTTGAATCTTCTTTATCATGCTAAGAGGAGCAGGAAAAAGCAAAAAATTTCAGAATTGCACCTTGCAATGTGGAGATATTACTGTTTGTGCATTTACAACATTCATTGATTTTTGCCATTGAAAAACGTCCAGAAATGTTTGAAGCTACTGACTGAATGAAAGGAGCTGGCATCTCACTCTCTTTGAATCTTCTTTATCATGCTAGGATTAGCAGGAAAAAGCAAAAAAATTCAGAATTGCACCTTGCAATGCGGAGAAATTACTGTTTGTGCATTTACAATATTCATTGATTTTTGCCATTGAAAAACATCATGTTATTCATATACCAGAAATGTTTGAAGCTACTGACTGAATGAAAAGAGCCGGCATCTCACTCTCTTTGAATCTTCTTTATCATGCTAAGAGGAGCAGGAAAAAGCAAAAAATTTCAGAATTGCACCTTGCAATGTGGAGATATTACTGTTTGTGCATTTACAATATTCATTGATTTTTGCCATTGAAAAACGTCCAGAAATGTTTGAAGCTACTGACTGAATGAAAGGAGCTGGCATCTCACTCTCTTTGAATCTTCTTTATCATGCTAGGATTAGCAGGAAAAAGCAAAAAATTTCAGAATTGCACCTTGCAATGCGGAGAAATTACTGTTTGTGCTTTTATAATATTCATTGATTTTTGCCATTGAAAAACATCATGTTATTCATATACCAGAAATGTTTGAAGCTACTGACTGAATGAAAAGAGCTGGCATCTCACTCTCTTTGAATCTTCTTTATCATGCCAGGATTAGCAGGAAAAAGCAAAAAATTTCAGAATTGCACCTTGCAATGTGGAGATATTACTGTTTGTGCATTTACAATATTCATTGATTTTTGCCATTGAAAAACGTCCAGAAATGTTTGAAGCTACTGACTGAATGAAAGGAGCTGGCATCTCACTCTCTTTGAATCTTCTTTATCATGCTAGGATTAGCAGGAAAAGGCAAAAAATTTCAGAATTGCACCTTGCAATGCGGAGAAATTACTGTTTGTGCATTTACAATATTCATTGATTTTTGCCATTGAAAAACATCATGTTATTCATATACCAGAAATGTTTGAAGCTACTGACTGAATGAAAAGAGCTGGCATCTCACTCTCTTTGAATCTTCTTTATCATGCTAAGAGGAGCAGGAAAAAGCAAAAAATTTCAGAATTGCACCTTGCAATGTGGAGATATTACTGTTTGTGCATTTACAATATTCATTGATTTTTGCCATTGAAAAACGTCCAGAAATGTTTGAAGCTACTGACTGAATGAAAGGAGCTGGCATCTCACTCTCTTTGAATCTTCTTTATCATGCTAGGATTAGCAGGAAAAAGCAAAAAATTTCAGAATTGCACCTTGCAATGCGGAGAAATTACTGTTTGTGCATTTACAATATTCATTGATTTTTGCCATTGAAAAACATCATGTTATTCATATACCAGAAATGTTTGAAGCTACTGACTGAATGAAAAGAGCTGGCATCTCACTCTCTTTGAATCTTCTTTATCATGCTAAGAGGAGCAGGAAAAAGCAAAAAATTTCAGAATTGCACGTTGCAATGTGGAGATATTACTGTTTGTGCATTTACAATATTCATTGATTTTTGCCATTGAAAAACGTCCAGAAATGTTTGAAGCTACTGACTGAATGAAAGGAGCTGGCATTTCACTCTCTTTGAATCTTCTTTATCATGCTAGGATTAGCAGGAAAAAGCAAAAAATTTCAGAATTGCACCTTGCAATGCGGAGAAATTACTGTTTGTGCATTTACAATATTCATTGATTTTTGCCATTGAAAAACATCATGTTATTCATATACCAGAAATGTTTGAAGCTACTGACTGAATGAAAAGAGCTGGCATCTCACTCTCTTTGAATCTTCTTTATCATGCTAAGAGGAGCAGGAAAAAGCAAAAAATTTCAGAATTGCACCTTGCAATGTGGAGATATTACTGTTTGTGCATTTACAACATTCATTGATTTTTGCCATTGAAAAACGTCCAGAAATGTTTGAAGCTACTGACTGAATGAAAGGAGCTGGCATCTCACTCTCTTTGAATCTTCTTTATCATGCTAGGATTAGCAGGAAAAAGCAAAAAATTTCAGAATTGCACCTTGCAATGCGGAGAAATTACTGTTTGTGCATTTACAATATTCATTGATTTTTGCCATTGAAAAACATCATGTTATTCATATACCAGAAATGTTTGAAGCTACTGACTGAATGAAAAGAGCTGGCATCTCACTCTCTTTCAATCTTCTTTATCATGCTAAGAGGAGCAGGAAAAAGCAAAAAATTTCAGAATTGCACGTTGCAATGTGGAGATATTACTGTTTGTGCATTTACAATATTCATTGATTTTTGCCATTGAAAAACGTCCAGAAATGTTTGAAGCTACTGACTGAATGAAAGGAGCTGGCATCTCACTCTCTTTGAATCTTCTTTATCATGCTAGGATTAGCAGGAAAAAGCAAAAAATTTCAGAATTGCACCTTGCAATGCGGAGAAATTACTGTTTGTGCATTTACAATATTCATTGATTTTTGCCATTGAAAAACATCATGTTATTCATATACCAGAAATGTTTGAAGCTACTGACTGAATGAAAAGAGCTGGCATCTCACTCTCTTTGAATCTTCTTTATCATGCTAAGAGGAGCAGGAAAAAGCAAAAAATGTCAGAATTGCACGTTGCAATGTGGAGATATTACTGTTTGTGCATTTACAATATTCATTGATTTTTGCCATTGAAAAACGTCCAGAAATGTTTGAAGCTATTGACTGAATGAAAGGAGCTGGCATCTCACTCTCTTTGAATCTTCTTTATCATGCTAGGATTAGCAGGAAAAAGCAAAAAATTTCAGAATTGCACCTTGCAATGCGGAGAAATTACTGTTTGTGCATTTACAATATTCATTGATTTTTGCCATTGAAAAACATCATGTTATTCATATACCAGAAATGTTTGAAGCTACTGACTGAATGAAAAGAGCTGGCATCTCACTCTCTTTGAATCTTCTTTATCATGCCAGGATTAGCAGGAAAAAGCAAAAAATTTCAGAATTGCACCTTGCAATGTGGAGATATTACTGTTTGTGCATTTACAATATTCATTGATTTTTGCCATTGAAAAACGTCCAGAAATGTTTGAAGCTACTGACTGAATGAAAGGAGCTGGCATCTCACTCTCTTTGAATCTTCTTTATCATGCTAGGATTAGCAGGAAAAAATAAAAAATTTCAGAATTGCACCTTGCAATGCGGAGAAATTACTGTTTGTGCTTTTATAATATTCATTGATTTTTGCCATTGAAAAACATCATGTTATTCATATACCAGAAATGTTTGAAGCTACTGACTGAATGAAAAGAGCTGGCATCTCACTCTCTTTGAATCTTCTTTATCATGCCAGGATTAGCAGGAAAAAGCAAAAAATTTCAGAATTGCACCTTGCAATGTGGAGATATTACTGTTTGTGCATTTACAATATTCATTGATTTTTGCCATTGAAAAACGTCCAGAAATGTTTGAAGCTACTGACTGAATGAAAGGAGCTGGCATCTCACTCTCTTTGAATCTTCTTTATCATGCTAGGATTAGCAGGAAAAGGCAAAAAATTTCAGAATTGCACCTTGCAATGCGGAGAAATTACTGTTTGTGCATTTACAATATTCATTGATTTTTGCCATTGAAAAACATCATGTTATTCATATACCAGAAATGTTTGAAGCTACTGACTGAATGAAAAGAGCTGGCATCTCACTCTCTTTGAATCTTCTTTATCATGCTAAGAGGAGCAGGAAAAAGCAAAAAATTTCAGAATTGCACCTTGCAATGTGGAGATATTACTGTTTGTGCATTTACAATATTCATTGATTTTTGCCATTGAAAAACGTCCAGAAATGTTTGAAGCTACTGACTGAATGAAAGGAGCTGGCATCTCACTCTCTTTGAATCTTCTTTATCATGCTAGGATTAGCAGGAAAAAGCAAAAAATTTCAGAATTGCACCTTGCAATGCGGAGAAATTACTGTTTGTGCATTTACAATATTCATTGATTTTTGCCATTGAAAAACATCATGTTATTCATATACCAGAAATGTTTGAAGCTACTGACTGAATGAAAAGAGCTGGCATCTCACTCTCTTTGAATCTTCTTTATCATGCTAAGAGGAGCAGGAAAAAGCAAAAAAATTCAGAATTGCACGTTGCAATGTGGAGATATTACTGTTTGTGCATTTACAATATTCATTGATTTTTGCCATTGAAAAACGTCCAGAAATGTTTGAAGCTACTGACTGAATGAAAGGAGCTGGCATTTCACTCTCTTTGAATCTTCTTTATCATGCTAGGATTAGCAGGAAAAAGCAAAAAATTTCAGAATTGCACCTTGCAATGCGGAGAAATTACTGTTTGTGCATTTACAATATTCATTGATTTTTGCCATTGAAAAACATCATGTTATTCATATACCAGAAATGTTTGAAGCTACTGACTGAATGAAAAGAGCTGGCATCTCACTCTCTTTGAATCTTCTTTATCATGCTAAGAGGAGCAGGAAAAAGCAAAAAATTTCAGAATTGCACCTTGCAATGTGGAGATATTACTGTTTGTGCATTTACAACATTCATTGATTTTTGCCATTGAAAAACGTCCAGAAATGTTTGAAGCTACTGACTGAATGAAAGGAGCTGGCATCTCACTCTCTTTGAATCTTCTTTATCATGCTAGGATTAGCAGGAAAAAGCAAAAAATTTCAGAATTGCACCTTGCAATGCGGAGAAATTACTGTTTGTGCATTTACAATATTCATTGATTTTTGCCATTGAAAAACATCATGTTATTCATATACCAGAAATGTTTGAAGCTACTGACTGAATGAAAAGAGCTGGCATCTCACTCTCTTTCAATCTTCTTTATCATGCTAAGAGGAGCAGGAAAAAGCAAAAAATTTCAGAATTGCACGTTGCAATGTGGAGATATTACTGTTTGTGCATTTACAATATTCATTGATTTTTGCCATTGAAAAACGTCCAGAAATGTTTGAAGCTACTGACTGAATGAAAGGAGCTGGCATCTCACTCTCTTTGAATCTTCTTTATCATGCTAGGATTAGCAGGAAAAAGCAAAAAATTTCAGAATTGCACCTTGCAATGCGGAGAAATTAATGTTTGTGCATTTACAATATTCATTGATTTTTGCCATTGAAAAACATCATGTTATTCATATACCAGAAATGTTTGAAGCTACTGACTGAATGAAAAGAGCTGGCATCTCACTCTCTTTGAATCTTCTTTATCATGCTAAGAGGAGCAGGAAAAAGCAAAAAATGTCAGAATTGCACGTTGCAATGTGGAGATATTACTATTTGTGCATTTACAATATTCATTGATTTTTGCCATTGAAAAACGTCCAGAAATGTTTGAAGCTATTGACTGAATGAAAGGAGCTGGCATCTCACTCTCTTTGAATCTACTTTATCATGCTAGGATTAGCAGGAAAAAGCAAAAAATTTCAGAATTGCACCTTGCAATGCGGAGAAATTACTGTTTGTGCATTTACAATATTCATTGATTTTTGCCATTGAAAAACATCATGTTATTCATATACCAGAAATGTTTGAAGCTACTGACTGAATGAAAAGAGCTGGCATCTCACTCTCTTTGAATCTTCTTTATCATGCCAGGATTAGCAGGAAAAAGCAAAAAATTTCAGAATTGCACCTTGCAATGTGGAGATATTACTGTTTGTGTATTTACAATATTCATTGATTTTTGCCATTGAAAAACGTCCAGAAATGTTTGAAGCTACTGACTGAATGAAAGAAGCTGGCATCTCACTCTCTTTGAATCTTCTTTATCATGCTAGGATTAGCAGGAAAAAGCAAAAAATTTCAGAATTGCACCTTGCAATGCGGAGAAATTACTGTTTGTGCATTTACAATATTCATTGATTTTTGCCATTGAAAAACATCATGTTATTCATATACCAGAAATGTTTCAAGCTACTGACTGAATGAAAAGAGCTGGCATCTCACTCTCTTTGAATCTTCTTTATCATGCTAAGAGGAGCAGGAAAAAGCAAAAAAATTTCAGAATTGCACGTTGCAATGTGGAGATATTACTGTTTGTGCATTTACAATATTCATTGATTTTTGCCATTGAAAAACGTCCAGAAATGTTTGAAGCTACTGACTGAATGAAAGGAGCTGGCATCTCACTCTCTTTGAATCTTCTTTATCATGCTAGGATTAGCAGGAAAAAGCAAAAAATTTCAGAATTGCACCTTGCAATGCGGAGAAATTACTGTTTGTGCATTTACAATATTCATTGATTTTTGCCATTGAAAAACATCATGTTATTCATATACCAGAAATGTTTGAAGCTACTGACTGAATGAAAAGAGCTGGCATCTCACTCTCTTTGAATCTTCTTTATCATGCCAGGATTAGCAGGAAAAAGCAAAAAATTTCAGAATTGCACCTTGCAATGTGGAGATATTACTGTTTGTGCATTTACAATATTCATTGATTTTTGCCATTGAAAAACGTCCAGAAATGTTTGAAGCTACTGACTGAATGAAAGGAGCTGGCATCTCACTCTCTTTGAATCTTCTTTATCATGCTAGGATTAGCAGGAAAAAGCAAAAAATTTCAGAATTGCACCTTGCAATGCGGAGATATTACTGTTTGTGCATTTACAATATTCATTGATTTTTGCCATTGAAAAACATCATGTTATTCATATACCAGAAATGTTTGAAGCTACTGACTGAATGAAAAGAGCTGGAATCTCACTCTCTTTGAATCTTCTTTATCATGCTAAGAGGAGCAGGAAAAAGCAAAAAATTTCAGAATTGCACCTTGCAATGTGGAGATATTACTGTTTGTGCATTTACAATATTCATTGATTTTTGCCATTGAAAAACGTCCAGAAATGTTTGAAGCTACTGACTGAATGAAAGGAGCTGGCATCTCACTCTCTTTGAATCTTCTTTATCATGCTAGGATTAGCAGGAAAAAGCAAAAAATTTCAGAATTGCACCTTGCAATGCGGAGAAATTACTGTTTGTGCATTTACAATATTCATTGATTTTTGCCATTGAAAAACATCATGTTATTAATATACCAGAAATGTTTGAAGCTACTGACTGAATGAAAAGAGCTGGCATCTCACTCTCTTTGAATCTTCTTTATCATGCTAGGATTAGCAGGAAAAAGAAAAAAATTTCCGAATTGCACATTGCAATGCGGAGATATTACTGTTTGTGCATTTACAATATTCATTGATTTTTGCCATTGAAAAACGTCCAGAAATGTTTGAAGCTACTGACTGAATGAAAGGAGCTGGCATCTCACTCTCTTTGAATCTTCTTTATCATGCTAGGATTAGCAGGAAAAAGCAAAAAATTTCAGAATTGCACCTTGCAATGCGGAGATATTACTGTTTGTGCATTTACAATATTCATTGATTTTTGCCATTGAAAAACGTCCAGAAATGTTTGAAGCTACTGACTGAATGAAAGGAGCTGGCATCTCACTCTCTTTGAATCTTCTTTATCATGCTAGGATTAGCAGGAAAAAGCAAAAAATTTCAGAATTGCACCTTGCAATGCGGAGAAATTACTGTTTGTGCATTTACAATATTCATTAATTTTTGCCATTGAAAAACATCATGTTATTCATATACCAGAAATGTTTGAAGCTACTGACTGAATGAAAAGAGCTGGCATCTCACTCTCTTTGAATCTTCTTTATCATGCTAAGAGGAGCAGGAAAAAGCAAAAAATTTCAGAATTGCACGTTGCAATGTGGAGATATTACTGTTTGTGCATTTACAATATTCATTGATTTTTGCCATTGAAAAACGTCCAGAAATGTTTGAAGCTACTGACTGAATGAAAGGAGCTGGCATCTCACTCTCTTTGAATCTTCTTTATCATGCTAGGATTAGCAGGAAAAAGCAAAAAATTTCAGAATTGCACCTTGCAATGCGGAGAAATTACTGTTTGTGCATTTACAATATTCATTGATTTTTGCCATTGAAAAACATCATGTTATTCATATACCAGAAATGTTTGAAGCTACTGACTGAATGAAAAGAGCTGGCATCTCACTCTCTTTGAATCTTCTTTATCATGCCAGGATTAGCAGGAAAAAGCAAAAAATTTCAGAATTGCACCTTGCAATGTGGAGATATTACTGTTTGTGCATTTACAATATTCATTGATTTTTGCCATTGAAAAACGTCCAGAAATGTTTGAAGCTACTGACTGAATGAAAGGAGCTGGCATCTCACTCTCTTTGAATCTTCTTTATCATGCTAGGATTAGCAGGAAAAAGCAAAAAATTTCAGAATTGCACCTTGCAATGCGGAGAAATTACTGTTTGTGCATTTACAATATTCATTGATTTTTGCCATTGAAAAACATCATGTTATTCATATACCAGAAATGTTTGAAGCTACTGACTGAATGAAAAGAGCTGGCATCTCACTCTCTTTGAATCTTCTTTATCATGCTAGGATTAGCAGGAAACAGCAAAAAAATTTCAGAATTGCACATTGCAATGCGGAGATATTACTGTTTGTGCATTTACAATATTCATTGATTTTTGCCATTGAAAAACGTCCAGAAATGTTTGAAGCTACTGACTGAATGAAAGGAGCTGGCATCTCACTCTCTTTGAATCTTCTTTATCATGCTAAGAGGAGCAGGAAAAAGCAAAAAATTTCAGAATTGCACCTTGCAATGCGGAGATATTACTGTTTGTGCATTTACAATATTCATTGATTTTTGCCATTGAAAAACGTCCAGAAATGTTTGAAGCTACTGACTGAATGAAAGGAGCTGGCATCTCACTCTCTTTGAATCTTCTTTATCATGCTAGGATTAGCAGGAAAAAGCAAAAAATTTCAGAATTGCACCTTGCAATGCGGAGAAATTACTGTTTGTGCATTTACAATATTCATTGATTTTTGCCATTGAAAAACATCATGTTATTCATATACCAGTAATGTTTGAAGCTACTGACTGAATGAAAAGAGCTGTCATCTCACTCTCTTTGAATCTTCTTTATGATGCTAAGAGGAGCAGGAAAAAGCAAAAAATTTCAGAATTGCACGTTGCAATGTGGAGATATTACTGTTTGTGCATTTACAATATTCATTGATTTTTGCCATTGAAAAACGTCCAGAAATGTTTGAAGCTACTGACTGAATGAAAGGAGCTGGCATCTCACTCTCTTTGAATCTTCTTTATCATGCTAGGATTAGCAGGAAAAAGCAAAAAATTTCAGAATTGCACCTTGCAATGCGGAGAAATTACTGTTTGTGCATTTACAATATTCATTGATTTTTGCCATTGAAAAACATCATGTTATTCATATACCAGAAATGTTTGAAGCTACTGACTGAATGAAAAGAGCTGGCATCTCACTCTCTTTGAATCTTCTTTATCATGCTAAGAGGAGCAGGAAAAAGCAAAAAATTTCAGAATTGCACGTTGCAATGTGGAGATATTACTGTTTGTGCATTTACAATATTCATTGATTTTTGCCATTGAAAAACGTCCAGAAATGTTTGAAGCTACTGACTGAATGAAAGGAGCTGGCATCTCACTCTCTTTGAATCTTCTTTATCATGCTAGGATTAGCAGGAAAAAGCAAAAAATTTCAGAATTGCACCTTGCAATGCGGAGAAATTACTGTTTGTGCATTTACAATATTCATTGATTTTTGCCATTGAAAAGCATCATGTTATTCATATACCAGAAATGTTTGAAGCTACTGACTGAATGAAAAGAGCTGGCATCTCACTCTCTTTGAATCTTCTTTATCATGCCAGGATTAGCAGGAAAAAGCAAAAAATTTCAGAATTGCACCTTGCAATGTGGAGATATTACTGTTTGTGCATTTACAATATTCAT
Organism: Phyllobates terribilis; assembly: GCF_046119375.1. NCBI lineage: Eukaryota > Metazoa > Chordata > Amphibia > Anura > Dendrobatidae > Phyllobates > Phyllobates terribilis. The sequence goes on along the minus strand of NW_027362909.1, from coordinate 3,333,831 downwards.
TGATTTTTGCCATTGAAAAACGTCCAGAAATGTTTGAAGCTACTGACTGAATGAAAGGAGCTGGCATCTCACTCTCTTTGAATCTTCTTTATCATGCTAGGATTAGCAGGAAAAAGCAAAAAATTTCAGAATTGCACCTTGCAATGCGGAGAAATTACTGTTTGTGCATTTACAATATTCATTGATTTTTGTCATTGAAAAACATCATGTTATTCATATACCAGAAATGTTTGAAGCTACTGACTGAATGAAAAGAGCTGGCATCTCACTCTCTTTGAATCTTCTTTATCATGCTAAGAGGAGCAGGAAAAAGCAAAAAAATTCAGAATTGCACCTTGCAATGTGGAGATATTACTGTTTGTGCATTTACAATATTCATTGATTTTTGCATTGAAAAACGTCCAGAAATGTTTGAAGCTACTGACTGAATGAAAGGAGCTGGCATCTCACTCTCTTTGAATCTTCTTTATCATGCTAGGATTAGCAGGAAAAAGCAAAAAATTTCAGAATTGCACCTTGCAATGCGGAGAAATTACTGTTTGTGCATTTACAATATTCATTGATTTTTGCCATTGAAAAACATCATGTTATTCATATACCAGAAATGTTTGAAGCTACTGACTGAATGAAAAGAGCTGGCATCTCACTCTCTTTGAATCTTCTTTATGATGCTAAGAGGGGCAGGAAAAAGCAAAAAATTTCAGAATTGCACCTTGCAATGTGGAGATATTACTGTTTGTGCATTTACAATATTCATTGATTTTTGCCATTGAAAAACGTCCAGAAATGTTTGAAGCTACTGACTGAATGAAAGGAGCTGGCATCTCACTCTCTTTGAATCTTCTTTATCATGCTAGGATTAGCAGGAAAAAGCAAAAAATTTCAGAATTGCACCTTGCAATGCGGAGAAATTACTGTTTGTGCATTTACAATATTCATTGATTTTTGCCATTGAAAAACATCATGTTATTCATATACCAGAAATGTTTGAAGCTACTGACTGAATGAAAAGAGCTGGCATCTCACTCTCTTTGATTCTTCTTTATCATGCTAAGAGGAGCAGGAAAAAGCAAAAAATTTCAGAATTGCACCTTGCAATGTGGAGATATTACTGTTTGTGCACTTACAATATTCATTGATTTTTGCCATTGAAAAACGTCCAGAAATGTTTGAAGCTACTGACTGAATGAAAGGAGCTGGCATCTCACTCTCTTTGAATCTTCTTTATCATGCTAGGATTAGCAGGAAAAAGCAAAAAATTTCAGAATTGCACCTTGCAATGCGGAGAAATTATTGTTTGTGCATTTACAATATTCATTGATTTTTGCCATTGAAAAACATCATGTTATTCATATACCAGAAATGTTTGAAGCTACTGACTGAATGAAAAGAGCTGGCATCTCACTCTCTTTGAATCTTCTTTATCATGCTAGGATTAGCAGGAAAAAGCAAAAAATTTCAGAATTGCACATTGCAATGCGGAGATATTACTGTTTGTGCATTTACAATATTCATTGATTTTTGCCATTGAAAAACGTCCAGAAATGTTTGAAGCTACTGACTGAATGAAATGAGCTGGCATCTCACTCTCTTTGAATCTTCTTTATCATGCTAGGATTAGCAGGAAAAAGCAAAAAATTTCAGAATTGCACCTTGCAATGCGGAGAAATTACTGTTTGTGCATTTACAATATTCATTGATTTTTGCCATTGAAAAACATCATGTTATTCATATACCAGAAATGTTTGAAGCTACTGACTGAATGAAAAGAGCTGGCATCTCACTCTCTTTGAATCTACTTTATCATGCTAAGAGGAGCAGGAAAAAGCAAAAAATTTCAGAATTGCACCTTGCAATGTGGAGATATTACTGTTTGTGCATTTACAATATTCATTGATTTTTGCCATTGAAAAACGTCCAGAAATGTTTGAAGCTACTGACTGAATGAAAGGAGCTGGCATCTCACTCTCTTTGAATCTTCTTTATCATGCTAGGATTAGCAGGAAAAAGCAAAAAATTTCAGAATTGCACCTTGCAATGCGGAGAAATTACTGTTTGTGCATTTACAATATTCATTGATTTTTGCCATTGAAAAACATCATGTTATTCATATACCAGAAATGTTTGAAGCTACTGACTGAATGAAAAGAGCTGGCATCTCACTCTCTTTGAATCTTCTTTATCATGCTAAGAGGAGCAGGAAAAAGCAAAAAATTTCAGAATTGCACCTTGCAATGTGGAGATATTACTGTTTGTGCATTTACAATATTCATTGATTTTTGCCATTGAAAAACGTCCAGAAATGTTTGAAGCTACTGACTGAATGAAAGGAGCTGGCATCTCACTCTCTTTGAATCTTCTTTATCATGCTAGGATTAGCAGGAAAAAGCAAAAAATTTCAGAATTGCACCTTGCAATGCGGAGAAATTACTGTTTGTGCATTTACAATATTCATTGATTTTTGCCATTGAAAAACATCATGTTATTCATATACCAGAAATGTTTGAAGCTACTGACTGAATGAAAAGAGCTGGCATCTCACTCTCTTTGAATCTTCTTTATCATGCTAAGAGGAGCAGGAAAAAGCAAAAAATTTCAGAATTGCACCTTGCAATGTGGAGATATTACTGTTTGTGCATTTACAATATTCATTGATTTTTGCCATTGAAAAACGTCCAGAAATGTTTGAAGCTACTGACTGAATGAAAGGAGCTGGCATCTCACTCTCTTTGAATCTTCTTTATCATGCTAGGATTAGCAGGAAAAAGCAAAAAATTTCAGAATTGCACCTTGCAATGCGGAGAAATTACTGTTTGTGCATTTACAATATTCATTGATTTTTGCCATTGAAAAACATCATGTTATTCATATACCAGAAATGTTTGAAGCTACTGACTGAATGAAAAGAGCTGGCATCTCACTCTCTTTGAATCTTCTTTATCATGCTAAGAGGAGCAGGAAAAAGCAAAAAATTTCAGAATTGCACGTTGCAATGTGGAGATATTACTGTTTGTGCATTTACAATATTCATTGATTTTTGCCATTGAAAAACGTCCAGAAATGTTTGAAGCTACTGACTGAATGAAAGGAGCTGGCATCTCACTCTCTTTGGATCTTCTTTATCATGCTAGGATTAGCAGGAAAAAGCAAAAAATTTCAGAATTGCACCTTGCAATGCGGAGAAATTACTGTTTGTGCATTTACAATATTCATTGATTTTTGCCATTGAAAAACATCATGTTATTCATATACCAGAAATGTTTGAAGCTACTGACTGAATGAAAAGAGCTGGCATCTCACTCTCTTTGAATCTTCTTTATCATGCTAAGAGGAGCAGGAAAAAGCAAAAAATTTCAGAATTGCACCTTGCAATGTGGAGATATTACTGTTTGTGCATTTACAATATTCATTGATTTTTGCCATTGAAAAACGTCCAGAAATGTTTGAAGCTACTGACTGAATGAAAGGAGCTGGCATCTCACTCTCTTCGAATCTTCTTTATCATGCTAGGATTAGCAGGAAAAAGCAAAAAATTTCAGAATTGCACCTTGCAATGCGGAGAAATTACTGTTTGTGCATTTACAATATTCATTAATTTTTGCCATTGAAAAACATCATGTTATTCATATACCAGAAATGTTTGAAGCTACTGACTGAATGAATAGAGCTGGCATCTCACTCTCTTTGAATCTTCTTTATCATGCTAGGATTAGCAGGAAAATACAAAAAATTTCAGAATTGCACATTGCAATGCGGAGATATTACTGTTTGTGCATTTACAATATTCATTGATTTTTGCCATTGAAAAACGTCCAGAAATGTTTGAAGCTACTGACTGAATGAAAGGAGCTGGCATCTCACTCTCTTTGAATCTTCTTTATCATGCTAGGATTAGCAGGAAAAAGCAAAAAATTTCAGAATTGCACCTTGCAATGCGGAGAAATTACTGTTTGTGCATTTACAATATTCATTGATTTTTGCCATTGAAAAACATCATGTTATTCATATACCAGAAATGCTTGAAGCTACTGACTGAATGAAAAGAGCTGGCATCTCACTCTCTTTGAATCTTCTTTATCATGCCAGGATTAGCAGGAAAAAGCAAAAAATTTCAGAATTGCACCTTGCAATGTGGAGATATTACTGTTTGTGCATTTACAATATTCATTGATTTTTGCCATTGAAAAACGTCCAGAAATGTTTGAAGCTACTGACTGAATGAAAGGAGCTGGCATCTCACTCTCTTTGAATCTTCTTTATCATGCTAGGATTAGCAGGAAAAAGCAAAAAATTTCAGAATTGCACCTTGCAATGCGGAGAAATTACTGTTTGTGCATTTACAATATTCATTGATTTTTGCCATTGAAAAACATCATGTTATTCATATACCAGAAATGTTTGAAGCTACTGACTGAATGAAAAGAGCTGGCATATCACTCTCTTTGATTCTTCTTTATCATGCTAAGAGGAGCAGGAAAAAGCAAAAAATTTCAGAATTGCACGTTGCAATGTGGAGATATTACTGTTTGTGCATTTACAATATTCATTGATTTTTGCCATTGAAAAACGTCCAGAAATGTTTGAAGCTACTGACTGAATGAAAGGAGCTGGCATCTCACTCTCTTTGAATCTTCTTTATCATGCTAGGATTAGCAGGAAAAAGCAAAAAATTTCAGAATTGCACCTTGCAATGCGGAGAAATTACTTTTTGTGCATTTACAATATTCATTGATTTTTGCCATTGAAAAACATCATGTTATTCATATACCAGAAATGTTTGAAGCAACTGACTGAATGAAAAGAGCTGGCATCTCACTCTCTTTGAATCTTCTTTATCATGCCAGGATTAGCAGGAAAAAGCAAAAAATTTCAGAATTGCACCTTGCAATGCGGAGATATTACTGTTTGTGCATTTACAATATTCATTGATTTTTGCCATTGAAAAACGTCCAGAAATGTTTGAAGCTACTGACTGAATGAAAGGAGCTGGCATCTCACTCTCTTTGAATCTTCTTTATCATGCTAGGATTAGCAGGAAAAAGCAAAAAATTTCAGAATTGCACCTTGCAATGCGGAGAAATTACTGTTTGTGCATTTACAATATTCATTGATTTTTGCCATTGAAAAACATCATGTTATTCATATACCAGAAATGCTTGAAGCTACTGACTGAATGAAAAGAGCTGGCATCTCACTCTCTTTGAATCTTCTCTATCATGCCAGGATTAGCAGGAAAAAGCAAAAAATTTCAGAATTGCACCTTGCAATGTGGAGATATTACTGTTTGTGCATTTACAATATTCATTGATTTTTGCCATTGAAAAACGTCCAGAAATGTTTGAAGCTACTGACTGAATGAAAGGAGCTGGCATCTCACTCTCTTTGAATCTTCTTTATCATGCTAGGATTAGCAGGAAAAAGCAAAAAATTTCAGAATTGCACCTTGCAATGCGGAGAAATTACTGTTTGTGCATTTACAATATTCATTGATTTTTGCCATTGAAAAACATCATGTTATTCATATACCAGAAATGTTTGAAGCTACTGACTGAATGAAAAGAGCTGGCATCTCACTCTCTTTGAATCTTCTTTATCATGCTAAGAGGAGCAGGAAAAAGCAAAAAATTTCAGAATTGCACGTTGCAATGTGGAGATATTACAGTTTGTGCATTTACAATATTCATTGATTTTTGCCATTGAAAAACGTCCAGAAATGTTTGAAGCTACTGACTGAATGAAAGGAGCTGGCATCTCACTCTCTGAATCTTCTTTATCATGCTAGGATTAGCAGGAAAAAGCAAAAAATTTCAGAATTGCACCTTGCAATGCGGAGAAATTACTGTTTGTGCATTTACAATATTCATTGATTTTTGCCATTGAAAAACATCATGTTATTCATATACCAGAAATGTTTGAAGCTACTGACTGAATGAAAAGAGCTGGCATCTCACTCTCTTTGAATCTTCTTTATCATGCTAGGATTAGCAGGAAAAAGCAAAAAATTTCAGAATTGCACCTTGCAATGCGGAGAAATTACTGTTTGTGCATTTACAATATTCATTGATTTTTGCCATTGAAAAACATCATGTTATTCATATACCAGAAATGTTTGAAGCTACTGACTGAATGAAAAGAGCTGGCATCTCACTCTCTTTGAATCTTCTTTATCATGCTAAGAGGAGCAGGAAAAAGCAAAAAATTTCAGAATTGCACCTTGCAATGTGGAGATATTACTGTTTGTGCATTTACAATATTCATTGATTTTTGCCATTGAAAAACATCCAGAAATGTTTAAAGCTACTGACTGAATGAAAGGAGCTGGCATCTCACTCTCTTTGAATCTTCTTTATCATGCTAGGATTAGCAGGAAAAAGCAAAAAATTTCAGAATTGCACCTTGCAATGCGGAGAAATTACTGTTTGTGCATTTACAATATTCATTGATTTTTGCCATTGAAAAACATCATGTTATTCATATACCAGAAATGTTTGAAGCTACTGACTGAATGAAAAGAGCTGGCATATCACTCTCTTTGATTCTTCTTTATCATGCTAAGAGGAGCAGGAAAAAGCAAAAAATTTCAGAATTGCACGTTGCAATGTGGAGATATTACTGTTTGTGCATTTACAATATTCATTGATTTTTGCCATTGAAAAACGTCCAGAAATGTTTGAAGCTACTGACTGAATGAAAGGAGCTGGCATCTCACTCTCTTTGAATCTTCTTTATCATGCTAGGATTAGCAGGATAAAGCAAAAAATTTCAGAATTGCACCTTGCAATGCGGAGAAATTACTTTTTGTGCATTTACAATATTCATTGATTTTTGCCATTGAAAAACATCATGTTATTCATATACCAGAAATGTTTGAAGCTACTGACTGAATGAAAAGAGCTGGCATCTCACTCTCTTTGAATCTTCTTTATCATGCCAGGATTAGCAGGAAAAAGCAAAAAATTTCAGAATTGCACCTTGCAATGTGGAGATATTACTGTTTGTGCATTTACAATATTCATTGATTTTTGCCATTGAAAAACGTCCAGAAATGTTTGAAGCTACTGACTGAATGAAAGGAGCTGGCATCTCACTCTCTTTGAATCTTCTTTATCATGCTAGGATTAGCAGGAAAAAGCAAAAAATTTCAGAATTGCACCTTGCAATGCGGAGAAATTACTGTTTGTGCATTTACAATATTCATTGATTTTTGCCATTGAAAAACATCATGTTATTCATATACCAGAAATGTTTGAAGCTACTGACTGAATGAAAAGAGCTGGCATCTCACTCTCTTTGAATCTTCTTTATCATGCTAAGAGGAGCAGGAAAAAGCAAAAAATTTCAGAATTGCACGTTGCAATGTGGAGATATTACAGTTTGTGCATTTACAATATTCATTGATTTTTGCCATTGAAAAACGTCCAGAAATGTTTGAAGCTACTGACTGAATGAAAGGAGCTGGCATCTCACTCTCTGAATCTTCTTTATCATGCTAGGATTAGCAGGAAAAAGCAAAAAATTTCAGAATTGCACCTTGCAATGCGGAGAAATTACTGTTTGTGCATTTACAATATTCATTGATTTTTGCCATTGAAAAACATCATGTTATTCATATACCAGAAATGTTTGAAGCTACTGACTGAATGAAAAGAGCTGGCATCTCACTCTCTTTGAATCTTCTTTATCATGCTAGGATTACCAGGAAAAAGCAAAAAATTTCAGAATTGCACCTTGCAATGCGGAGAAATTACTGTTTGTGCATTTACAATATTCATTGATTTTTGCCATTGAAAAACATCATGTTATTCATATACCAGAAATGTTTGAAGCTACTGACTGAATGAAAAGAGCTGGCATCTCACTCTCTTTGAATCTTCTTTATCATGCTCAGAGGAGCAGGAAAAAGCAAAAAATTTCAGAATTGCACCTTGCAATGTGGAGATATTACTGTTTGTGCATTTACAATATTCATTGATTTTTGCCATTGAAAAACGTCCAGAAATGTTTGAAGCTACTGACTGAATGAAAGGAGCTGGCATCTCACTCTCTTTGAATCTTCTTTATCATGCTAGGATTAGCAGGAAAAAGCAAAAAATTTCAGAATTGCACCTTGCAATGCGGAGAAATTACTGTTTGTGCATTTACAATATTCATTGATTTTTGCCATTGAAAAACATCATGTTATTCATATACCAGAAATGTTTGAAGCTACTGACTGAATGAAAAGAGCTGGCATCTCACTCTCTTTGAATCTTCTTTATCATGCTAAGAGGAGCAGGAAAAAGCAAAAAATTTCAGAATTGCACCTTGCAATGTGGAGATATTACTGTTTGTGCATTTACAATATTCATTGATTTTTGCCATTGAAAAACGTCCAGAAATGTTTGAAGCTACTGACTGAATGAAAGGAGCTGGCATCTCACTCTCTTTGAATCTTCTTTATCATGCTAGGATTAGCAGGAAAAAGCAAAAAATTTCAGAATTGCACCTTGCAATGCGGAGAAATTACTGTTTGTGCATTTACAATATTCATTGATTTTTGCCATTGAAAAACATCATGTTATTCATATACCAGAAATGTTTGAAGCTACTGACTGAATGAAAAGAGCTGGCATCTCACTCTCTTTGAATCTTCTTTATCATGCTAAGAGGAGCAGGAAAAAGCAAAAAATTTCAGAATTGCACGTTGCAATGTGGAGATATTACTGTTTGTGCATTTACAATATTCATTGATTTTTGCCATTGAAAAACGTCCAGAAATGTTTGAAGCTACTGACTGAATGAAAGGAGCTGGCATCTCACTCTCTTTGAATCTTCTTTATCATGCTAGGATTAGCAGGAAAAAGCAAAAAATTTCAGAATTGCACCTTGCAATGCGGAGAAATTACTGTTTGTGCATTTACAATATTCATTGATTTTTGCCATTGAAAAACATCATGTTATTCATATACCAGAAATGTTTGAAGCTACTGACTGAATGAAAAGAGCTGGCATCTCACTCTCTTTGAATCTTCTTTATCATGCTAGGATTAGCAGGAAAAAGCAAAAAATTTCAGAATTGCACCTTGCAATGCGGAGATATTACTGTTTGTGCATTTACAATATTCATTGATTTTTGCCATTGAAAAACGTCCAGAAATGTTTGAAGCTACTGACTGAATGAAAGGAGCTGGCATCTCACTCTCTTTGAATCTTCTTTATCATGCTAGGATTAGCAGGAAAAAGCAAAAAATTTCAGAATGGCACCTTGCAATGCGGAAAAATTACTGTTTGTGCATTTACAATATTCATTGATTTTTGCCATTGAAAAACATCATGTTATTCATATACCAGAAATGTTTGAAGCTACTGACTGAATGAAAAGAGCTGGCATCTCACTCTCTTTGAATTTTCTTTATCATGCTAAGAGGAGCAGGAAAAAGCAAAAAATTTCAGAATTGCACGTTGCAATGTGGAGATATTACTGTTTGGGCATTTACAATATTCATTGATTTTTGCCATTGAAAAACGTCCAGAAATGTTTGAAGCTACTGACTGAATGAAAGGAGCTGGCATCTCACTCTCTTTGAATCTTCTTTATCATGCTAGGATTAGCAGGAAAAAGCAAAAAATTTCAGAATTGCACCTTGCAATGCGGAGAAATTACTGTTTGTGCATTTACAATATTCATTGATTTTTGCCATTGAAAAACATCATGTTATTCATATACCAGAAATGTTTGAAGCTACTGACTGAATGAAAAGAGCTGGCATCTCACTCTCTTTGAATCTTCTTTATCATGCCAGGATTAGCAGGAAAAAGCAAAAAATTTCAGAATTGCACCTTGCAATGTGGAGATATTACTGTTTGTGCATTTACAATATTCATTGATTTTTGCCATTGAAAAACGTGCAGAAATGTTTGAAGCTACTGACTGAATGAAAGGAGCTGGCATCTCACTCTCTTTGAATCTTCTTTATCATGCTAGGATTAGCAGGAAAAAGCAAAAAATTTCAGAATTGCACCTTGCAATGCGGAGAAATTACTGTTTGTGCATTTACAATATTCATTGATTTTTGCCATTGAAAAACATCATGTTATTCATATACCAGAAATGTTTGAAGCTACTGACTGAATGAAGAGAGCTGGCATCTCACTCTCTTTGAATCTTCTTTATCATGCTAAGAGGAGCAGGAAAAAGAAAAAAATTTCAGAATTGCACCTTGCAATGTGGAGATATTACTGTTTGTGCATTTACAATATTCATTGATTTTTGCCATTGAAAAACGTCCAGAAATGTTTGAAGCTACTGACTGAATGAAAGGAGCTGGCATCTCACTCTCTTTGAATCTTCTTTATCATGCTAGGATTAGCAGGAAAAAGCAAAAAATTTCAGAATTGCACCTTGCAATGCGGAGAAATTACTGTTTGTGCATTTACAATATTCATTGATTTTTGCCATTGAAAAACATCATGTTATTCATATACCAGAAATGTTTGAAGCTACTGACTGAATGAAAAGAGCTGGCATCTCACTCTCTTTGAATCTTCTTTATCATGCTAAGAGGAGCAGGAAAAAGCAAAAAATTTCAGAATTGCACCTTGCAATGTGGAGATATTACTGTTTGTGCATTTACAATATTCATTGATTTTTGCCATTGAAAAACGTCCAGAAATGTTTGAAGCTACTGACTGAATGAAAGGAGCTGGCATTTCACTCTCTTTGAATCTTCTTTATCATGCTAGGATTAGCAGGAAAAAGCAAAAAATTTCAGAATTGCACCTTGCAATGCGGAGAAATTACTGTTTGTGCATTTACAATATTCATTGATTTTTGCCATTGAAAAACATCATGTTATTCATATACCAGAAATGTTTGAAGCTACTGACTGAATGAAAAGAGCTGGCATCTCACTCTCTTTGAATCTTCTTTATCATGCTAAGAGGAGCAGGAAAAAGCAAAAAATTTCAGAATTGCACGTTGCAATGTGGAGATATTACTGTTTGTGCATTTACAATATTCATTGATTTTTGCCATTGAAAAACGTCCAGAAATGTTTGAAGCTACTGACTGAATGAAAGGAGCTGGCATCTCACTCTCTTTGAATCTTCTTTATCATGCTAGGATTAGCAGGAAAAAGCAAAAAATTTCAGAATTGCACCTTGCAATGCGGAGAAATTACTGTTTGTGCATTTACAATATTCATTGATTTTTGCCATTGAAAAACATCATGTTATTCATATACCAGAAATGTTTGAAGCTACTGACTGAATGAAAAGAGCTGGCATCTCACTCTCTTTGAATCTTCTTTATCCTGCTAGGATTAGCAGGAAAAAGCAAAAAATTTCAGAATTGCACCTTGCAATGCGGAGAAATTACTGTTTGTGCATTTACAATATTCATTGATTTTTGCCATTGAAAAACATCATGTTATTCATATACCAGAAATGTTTGAAGCTACTGACTGAATGAAAAGAGCTGGCATCTCACTCTCTTTGAATCTTCTTTATCATGCTAAGAGGAGCAGGAAAAAGCCAAAAATTTCAGAATTGCACCTTGCAATGTGGAGATATTACTGTTTGTGCATTTACAATATTCATTGATTTTTGCCATTGAAAAACGTCCAGAAATGTTTGAAGCTACTGACTGAATGAAAGGAGCTGGCATCTCACTCTCTTTGAATCTTCTTTATCATGCTAGGATTAGCAGGAAAAAGCAAAAAATTTCAGAATTGCACCTTGCAATGCGGAGAAATTACTGTTTGTGCATTTACAATATTCATTGATTTTTGCCATTGAAAAACATCATATTATTCATATACCAGAAATGTTTGAAGCTACTGACTGAATGAAAAGAGCTGGCATCTCACTCTCTTTGAATCTTCTTTATCATGCTAAGAGGAGCAGGAAAAAGCAAAAAATTTCAGAATTACACCTTGCAATGTGGAGATATTACTGTTTGTGCATTTACAATATTCATTGATTTTTGCCATTGAAAAACGTCCAGAAATGTTTGAAGCTACTGACTGAATGAAAGGAGCTGGCATTTCACTCTCTTTGAATCTTCTTTATCATGCTAGGATTAGCAGGAAAAAGCAAAAAATTTCAGAATTGCACCTTGCAATGCGGAGAAATTACTGTTTGTGCATTTACAATATTCATTGATTTTTGCCATTGAAAAACATCATGTTATTCATATACCAGAAATGTTTGAAGCTACTGACTGAATGAAAAGAGCTAGCATCTCACTCTCTTTGAATCTTCTTTATCATGCTAAGAGGAGCAGGAAAAAGCAAAAAATTTCAGAATTGCACGTTGCAATGTGGAGATATTACTGTTTGTGCATTTACAATATTCATTGATTTTTGCCATTGAAAAACGTCCAGAAATGTTTGAAGCTACTGACTGAATGAAAGGAGCTGGCATCTCACTCTCTTTGAATCTTCTTTATCATGCTAGGATTAGCAGGAAAAAGCAAAAAATTTCAGAATTGCACCTTGCAATGCGGAGAAATTACTGTTTGTGCATTTACAATATTCATTGATTTTTGCCATTGAAAAACATCATGTTATTCATATACCAGAAATGTTTGAAGCTACTGACTGAATGAAAAGAGCTGGCATCTCACTCTCTTTGAATCTTCTTTATCCTGCTAGGATTAGCAGGAAAAAGCAAAAAATTTCAGAATTGCACCTTGCAATGCGGAGAAATTACTGTTTGTGCATTTACAATATTCATTGATTTTTGCCATTGAAAAACATCATGTTATTCATATACCAGAAATGTTTGAAGCTACTGACTGAATGAAAAGAGCTGGCATCTCACTCTCTTTGAATCTTCTTTATCATGCTAAGAGGAGCAGGAAAAAGCAAAAAATTTCAGAATTGCACCTTGCAATGTGGAGATATTACTGTTTGTGCATTTACAATATTCATTGATTTTTGCCATTGAAAAACGTCCAGAAATGTTTGAAGCTACTGACTGAATGAAAGGAGCTGGCATCTCACTCTCTTTGAATCTTCTTTATCATGCTAGGATTAGCAGGAAAAAGCAAAAAATTTCAGAATTGCACCTTGCAATGCGGAGAAATTACTGTTTGTGCATTTACAATATTCATTGATTTTTGCCATTGAAAAACATCATGTTATTCATATACCAGAAATGTTTGAAGCTACTGACTGAATGAAAAGAGCTGGCATCTCACTCTCTTTGAATCTTCTTTATCATGCTAAGAGGAGCAGGAAAAAGCAAAAAATTTCAGAATTGCACGTTGCAATGTGGAGATATTACTGTTTGTGCATTTACAATATTCATTGATTTTTGCCATTGAAAAACGTCCAGAAATGTTTGAAGCTACTGACTGAATGAAAGGAGCTGGCATCTCACTCTCTTTGAATCTTCTTTATCATGCTAGGATTAGCAGGAAAAAGCAAAAAATTTCAGAATTGCACCTTGCAATGCGGAGAAATTACTGTTTGTGCATTTACAATATTCATTGATTTTTGCCATTGAAAAACATCATGTTATTCATATACCAGAAATGTTTGAAGCTACTGACTGAATGAAAAGAGCTGGCATCTCACTCTCTTTGAATCTTCTTTATCATGCTAGGATTAGCAGGAAAAAGCAAAAAATTTCAGAATTGCACCTTGCAATGCGGAGATATTACTGTTTGTGCATTTACAATATTCATTGATTTTTGCCATTGAAAAACGTCCAGAAATGTTTGAAGCTACTGACTGAATGAAAGGAGCTGGCATCTCACTCTCTTTGAATCTTCTTTATCATGCTAGGATTAGCAGGAAAAAGCAAAAAATTTCAGAATGGCACCTTGCAATGCGGAGAAATTACTGTTTGTGCATTTACAATATTCATTGATTTTTGCCATTGAAAAACATCATGTTATTCATATACCAGAAATGTTTGAAGCTACTGACTGAATGAAAAGAGCTGGCATCTCACTCTCTTTGAATCTTCTTTATCATGCTAAGAGGAGCAGGAAAAAGCAAAAAATTTCAGAATTGCACGTTGCAATGTGGAGATATTACTGTTTGTGCATTTACAATATTCATTGATTTTTGCCATTGAAAAACGTCCAGAAATGTTTGAAGCTACTGACTGAATGAAAGGAGCTGGCATCTCACTCTCTTTGAATCTTCTTTATCATGCTAGGATTAGCAGGAAAAAGCAAAAAATTTCAGAATTGCACCTTGCAATGCGGAGAAATTACTGTTTGTGCATTTACAATATTCATTGATTTTTGCCATTGAAAAACATCATGTTATTCATATACCAGAAATGTTTGAAGCTACTGACTGAATGAAAAGAGCTGGCATCTCACTCTCTTTGAATCTTCTTTATCCTGCTAGGATTAGCAGGAAAAAGCAAAAAATTTCAGAATTGCACCTTGCAATGCGGAGAAATTACTGTTTGTGCATTTACAATATTCATTGATTTTTGCCATTGAAAAACGTCATGTTATTCATATACCAGAAATGTTTGAAGCTACTGACTGAATGAAAAGAGCTGGCATCTCACTCTCTTTGAATCTTCTTTATCATGCTAAGAGGAGCAGGAAAAAGCAAAAAATTTCAGAATTGCACCTTGCAATGTGGAGATATTACTGTTTGTGCATTTACAATATTCATTGATTTTTGCCATTGAAAAACGTCCAGAAATGTTTGAAGCTACTGACTGAATGAAAGGAGCTGGCATTTCACTCTCTTTGAATCTTCTTTATCATGCTAGGATTAGCAGAAAAAAGAAAAAATTTCAGAATTGCACCTTGCAATGCGGAGAAATTACTGTTTGTGCATTTACAATATTCATTGATTTTTGCCATTGAAAAACATCATGTTATTCATATACCAGAAATGTTTGAAGCTACTGACTGAATGAAAAGAGCTGGCATCTCACTCTCTTTGAATCTTCTTTATCATGCTAGGATTAGCAGGAAAAAGCAAAAAATTTCAGAATTGCACATTGCAATGCGGAGATATTACTGTTTGTGCATTTACAATATTCATTGATTTTTGCCATTGAAAAACGTCCAGAAATGTTTGAAGCTACTGACTGAATGAAAGGAGCTGGCATCTCACTCTCTTTGAATCTTCTTTATCATGCTAGAATTAGCAGGAAAAAGCAAAAAATTTCAGAATTGCACCTTGCAATGCGGAGAAATTACTGTTTGTGCATTTACAATATTCATTGATTTTTGCCATTGAAAAACATCATGTTATTCATATACCAGAAATGTTTGAAGCTACTGACTGAATGAAAAGAGCTGGCATCTCACTCTCTTTGAATCTTCTTTATCATGCTAAGAGGAGCAGGAAAAAGCAAAAAATTTCAGAATTGCACGTTGCAATGTGGAGATATTACTGTTTGTGCATTTACAATATTCATTGATTTTTGCCATTGAAAAACGTCCAGAAATGTTTGAAGCTACTGACTGAATGAAAGGAGCTGGCATCTCACTCTCTTTGAATATTCTTTATCATGCTAGGATTAGCAGGAAAAAGCAAAAAATTTCAGAATTTCACCTTGCAATGCGGAGAAATTACTGTTTGTGCATTTACAATATTCATTGATTTTTGCCATTGAAAAACATCATGTTATTCATATACCAGAAATGTTTGAAGCTACTGACTGAATGAAAAGAGCTGGCATCTCACTCTCTTTGAATCTTCTTTATCATGCCAGGATTAGCAGGAAAAAGCAAAAAATTTCAGAATTGCACCTTGCAATGTGGAGATATTACTGTTTGTGCATTTACAATATTCATTGATTTTTGCCATTGAAAAACGTCCAGAAATGTTTGAAGCTACTGACTGAATGAAAGGAGCTGGCATCTCACTCTCTTTGAATCTTCTTTATCATGCTAGGATTAGCAGGAAAAAGCAAAAAATTTCAGAATTGCACCTTGCAATGCGGAGAAATTACTGTTTGTGCATTTACAATATTCATTGATTTTTGCCATTGAAAAACATCATGTTATTCATATACCAGAAATGTTTGAAGCTACTGACTGAATGAAAAGAGCTGGCATTTCACTCTCTTTGAATTTTCTTTATCATGCTAAGAGGAGCAGGAAAAAGCAAAAAATTTCAGAATTGCACGTTGCAATGTGGAGATATTACTGTTTGTGCATTTACAATATTCATTGATTTTTGCCATTGAAAAACGTCCAGAAATGTTTGAAGCTACTGACTGAATGAAAGGAGCTGGCATCTCACTCTCTTTGAATCTTCTTTATCATGCTAGGATTAGCAGGAAAAAGCAAAAAATTTCAGAATTGCACCTTGCAATGCGGAGAAATTACTGTTTGTGCATTTACAATATTCATTGATTTTTGCCATTGAAAAACATCATGTTATTCATATACCAGAAATGTTTGAAGCTACTGAGTAAATGAAAAGAGCTGGCATCTCACTCTCTTTGAATCTTCTTTATCATGCCAGGATTAGCAGGAAAAAGCAAAAAATTTCAGAATTGCACCTTGCAATGTGGAGATATTACTGTTTGTGCATTTACAATATTCATTGATTTTTGCCATTGAAAAACGTCCAGAAATGTTTGAAGTTACTGACTGAATGAAAGGAGCTGGCATCTCACTCTCTTTGAATCTTCTTTATCATGCTAGGATTAGCAGGAAAAAGCAAAAAATTTCAGAATTTCACCTTGCAATGCGGAGAAATTACTGTTTGTGCATTTACAATATTCATTGATTTTTGCCATTGAAAAACATCATGTTATTCATATACCAGAAATGTTTGAAGCTACTGACTGAATGAAAAGAGCTGGCATCTCACTCTCTTTGAATCTTCTTTATCATGCTAAGAGGAGCAGGAAAAAGCAAAAAATTTCAGAATTGCACCTTGCAATGTGGAGATATTACTGTTTGTGCATTTACAATATTCATTGATTTTTGCCATTGAAAAACGTCCAGAAATGTTTGAAGCTACTGACTGAATGAAAGGAGCTGGCATCTCACTCTCTTTGAATCTTCTTTATCATGCTAGGATTAGCAGGAAAAAGCAAAAAATTTCAGAATTGCACCTTGCAATGCGGAGAAATTACTGTTTGTGCATTTACAATATTCATTGATTTTTGCCATTGAAAAACATCATGTTATTCATATACCAGAAATGTTTGAAGCTACTGACTGAATGAAAAGAGCTGGCATCTCACGCTCTTTGAATCTTCTTTATCATGCTAAGAGGAGCAGGAAAAAGCAAAAAATTTCAGAATTGCACCTTGCAATGTGGAGATTTTACTGTTTGTGCATTTACAATATTCATTGATTTTTGCCATTGAAAAACGTCCAGAAATGTTTGAAGCTACTGACTGAATGAAAGGAGCTGGCATCTCACTCTCTTTGAATCTTCTTTATCATGCTAGGATTAGCAGGAAAAAGCAAAAAGTTTCAGAATTGCACCTTGCAATGCGGAGAAATTACTGTTTGTGCATTTACAATATTCATTGATTTTTGCCATTGAAAAACATCATGTTATTCATATACCAGAAATGTTTGAAGCTACTGACTGAATGAAAAGAGCTGGCATCTCACTCTCTTTGAATCTTCTTTATCATGCTAGGATTAGCAGGAAAAAGCAAAAAATTTCAGAATTGCACATTGCAATGCGGAGATATTACTGTTTGTGCATTTACAATATTCATTGATTTTTGCCATTGAAAAACGTCCAGAAATGTTTGAAGCTACTGACTGAATGAAAGGAGCTGGCATCTCACTCTCTTTGAATCTTCTTTATCATGCTAGGATTAGCAGGAAAAAGCAAAAAATTTCAGAATTGCACCTTGCAATGCGGAGAAAATACTGTTTGTGCATTTACAATATTCATTGATTTTTGCCATTGAAAAACATCATGTTATTCATATACCAGAAATGTTTGAAGCTACTGACTGAATGAAAAGAGCTGGCATCTCACTCTCTTTGAATCTTCTTTATCATGCCAGGATTAGCAGGAAAAAGCAAAAAATTTCAGAATTGCACCTTGCAATGTGGAGATATTACTGTTTGTGCATTTACAATATTCATTGATTTTTGCCATTGAAAAACGTCCAGAAATGTTTGAAGCTACTGACTGAATGAAAGGAGCTGGCATCTCACTCTCTTTGAATCTTCTTTATCATGCTAGGATTAGCAGGAAAAAGCAAAAAATTTCAGAATTGCACCTTGCAATGCGGAGAAATTACTGTTTGTGCATTTACAATATTCATTGATTTTTGCCATTGAAAAACATCATGTTATTCATATACCAGAAATGTTTGAAGCTACTGACTGAATGAAAAGAGCTGGCATCTCACTCTCTTTGAATCTTCTTTATCATGCTAAGAGGAGCAGGAAAAAGCAAAAAATTTCAGAATTGCACGTTGCAATGTGGAGATATTACTGTTTGTGCATTTACAATATTCATTGATTTTTGCCATTGAAAAACGTCCAGAAATGTTTGAAGCTACTGACTGAATGAAAGGAGCTGGCATCTCACTCTCTTTGAATCTTCTTTATCATGCTAGGATTAGCAGGAAAAAGCAAAAAATTTCAGAATTGCACCTTGCAATGCGGAGAAATTACTGTTTGTGCATTTACAATATTCATTGATTTTTGCCATTGAAAAACATCATGTTATTCATATACCAGAAATGTTTGAAGCTACTGACTGAATGAAAAGAGCTGGCATCTCACTCTCTTTGAATCTTCTTTATCATGCCAGGATTAGCAGGAAAAAGCAAAAAATTTCAGAATTTCACCTTGCAATGTGGAGATATTACTGTTTGTGCATTTACAATATTCATTGATTTTTGCCATTGAAAAACGTCCAGAAATGTTTGAAGCTACTGACTGAATGAAAGGAGCTGGCATCTCACTCTCTTTGAATCTTCTTTATCATGCTAGGATTAGCAGGAAAAAGCAAAAAATTTCAGAATTGCACCTTGCAATGCGGAGAAATTACTGTTTGTGCATTTACAATATTCATTGATTTTTGCCATTGAAAAACATCATGTTATTCATATACCAGAAATGTTTGAAGCTACTGACTGAATGAAAAGAGCTGGCATCTCACTCTCTTTGAATCTTCTTTATCATGCTAAGAGGAGCAGGAAAAAGCAAAAAATTTCAGAATTGCACCTTGCAATGTGGAGATATTACTGTTTGTGCATTTACAATATTCATTGATTTTTGCCATTGAAAAACGTCCAGAAATGTTTGAAGCTACTGACTGAATGAAAGGAGCTGGCATCTCACTCTCTTTGAATCTTCTTTATCATGCTAGGATTAGCAGGAAAAAGCAAAAAATTTCAGAATTGCACCTTGCAATGCGGAGAAATTACTGTTTGTGCATTTACAATATACATTAATTTTTGCCATTGAAAAACATCATGTTATTCATATACCAGAAATGTTTGAAGCTACTGACTGAATGAAAATAGCTGGCATCTCACTCTCTTTGAATCTTCTTTATCATGCTAAGAGGAGCAGGAAAAAGCAAAAAATTTCAGAATTGCACGTTGCAATGTGGAGATATTACTGTTTGTGCATTTACAATATTCATTGATTTTTGCCATTGAAAAACGTCCAGAAATGTTTGAAGCTACTGACTGAATGAAAGGAGCTGGCATCTCAATCTCTTTGAATCTTCTTTATCATGCTAGGATTAGCAGGAAAAAGCAAAAAATTTCAGAATTGCACCTTGCAATGCGGAGAAATTACTGTTTGTGCATTTACAATATTCATTGATTTTTGCCATTGAAAAACATCATGT
This sequence comes from Phyllobates terribilis, assembly GCF_046119375.1. Lineage (NCBI taxonomy): Eukaryota > Metazoa > Chordata > Amphibia > Anura > Dendrobatidae > Phyllobates > Phyllobates terribilis. The sequence continues at coordinate 3,314,071 of NW_027362909.1, read as the reverse complement.
TATTCATATACCAGAAATGTTTGAAGCTACTGACTGAATGAAAAGAGCTGGCATCTCACTCTCTTTGAATCTTCTTTATCATGCTAGGATTAGCAGGAAAAACAAAAAATTTCAGAATTGCACATTGCAATGCGGAGATATTACTGTTTGTGCATTTACAATATTCATTGATTTTTGCCATTGAAAAACGTCCAGAAATGTTTGAAGCTACTGACTGAATGAAAGGAGCTGGCATCTCACTCTCTTTGAATCTTCTTTATCATGCTAGGATTAGCAGGAAAAAGCAAAAAATTTCAGAATTGCACCTTGCAATGCGGAGAAATTACTGTTTGTGCATTTACAATATTCATTGATTTTTGCCATTGAAAAACATCATGTTATTCATTAACCAGAAATGTTTGAAGCTACTGACTGAATGAAAAGAGCTGGCATCTCACTCTCTTTGAATCTTCTTTATCATGCTAAGAGGAGCAGGAAAAAGCAAAAAATTTCAGAATTGCACGTTGCAATGTGGAGATATTACTGTTTGTGCATTTACAATATTCATTGATTCTTGCCATTGAAAAACGTCCAGAAATGTTTGAAGCTACTGACTGAATGAAAGGAGCTGGCATCTCACTCTCTTTGAATCTTCTTTATCATGCTAGGATTAGCAGGAAAAAGCAAAAAATTTCAGAATTGCACCTTGCAATGCGGAGAAATTACTGTTTGTGCATTTACAATATTCATTGATTTTTGCCATTGAAAAACATCATGTTATTCATATACCAGAAATGTTTGAAGCTACTGACTGAATGAAAAGAGCTGGCATCTCACTCTCTTTGAATCTTCTTTATCATGCCAGGATTAGCAGGAAAAAGCAAAAAATTTCAGAATTGCACCTTGCAATGTGGAGATATTACTGTTTGTGCATTTACAATATTCATTGATTTTTGCCATTGAAAAACGTCCAGAAATGTTTGAAGCTACTGACTGAATGAAAGGAGCTGGCATCTCACTCTCTTTGAATCTTCTTTATCATGCTAGGATTAGCAGGAAAAAGCAAAAAATTTCAGAATTGCACCTTGCAATGCGGAGAAATTACTGTTTGTGCATTTACAATATTCATTGATTTTTGCCATTGAAAAACATCATGTTATTCATATACCAGAAATGTTTGAAGCTACTGACTGAATGAAAAGAGCTGGCATCTCACTCTCTTTGAATTTTCTTTATCATGCTAAGAGGAGCAGGAAAAAGCAAAAAATTTCAGAATTGCACGTTGCAATGTGGAGATATTACTGTTTGTGCATTTACAATATTCATTGATTTTTGCCATTGAAAAATGTCCAGAAATGTTTGAAGCTACTGACTGAATGAAAGGAGCTGGCATCTCACTCTCTTTGAATCTTCTTTATCATGCTAGGATTAGCAGGAAAAAGCAAAAAATTTCAGAATTGCACCTTGCAATGCGGAGAAATTACTGTTTGTGCATTTACAATATTCATTGATTTTTGCCATTGAAAACATCATGTTATTCATATACCAGAAATGTTTGAAGCTACTGACTGAATGAAAAGAGCTGGCATCTCACTCTCTTTGAATCTTCTTTATCATGCCAGGATTAGCAGGAAAAAGCAAAAAATTTCAGAATTGCACCTTGCAATGTGGAGATATTACTGTTTGTGCATTTACAATATTCATTGATTTTTGCCATTGAAAAACGTCCAGAAATGTTTGAAGCTACTGACTGAATGAAAGGAGCTGGCATCTCACTCTCTTTGAATCTTCTTTATCATGCTAGGATTAGCAGGAAAAAGCAAAAAATTTCAGAATTGCACCTTGCAATGCGGAGAAATTACTGTTTGTGCATTTACAATATTCATTGATTTTTGCCATTGAAAACATCATGTTATTCATATACCAGAAATGTTTGAAGCTACTGACTGAATGAAAAGAGCTGGCATCTCACTCTCTTTGAATCTTCTTTATCATGCTAAGAGGAGCAGGAAAAAGCAAAAAATTTCAGAATTGCACCTTGCAATGTGGAGATATTACTGTTTGTGCATTTACAATATTCATTGATTTTTGCCATTGAAAAACGTCCAGAAATGTTTGAAGCTACTGACTGAATGAAAGGAGCTGGCATCTCACTCTCTTTGAATCTTCTTTATCATGCTAGGATTAGCAGGAAAAAGCAAAAAATTTCAGAATTGCACCTTGCAATGCGGAGAAATTACTGTTTGTGCATTTACAATATTCATTGATTTTTGCCATTGAAAAACATCATGTTATTCATATACTAGAAATGTTTGAAGCTACTGACTGAATGAAAAGAGCTGGCATCTCACTCTCTTTGAATCTTCTTTATCATGCTAAGAGGAGCAGGAAAAAGCAAAAAATTTCAGAATTGCACGTTGCAATGTGGAGATATTACTGTTTGTGCATTTACAATATTCATTGATTTTTGCCATTGAAAAACGTCCAGAAATGTTTGAAGCTACTGACTGAATGAAAGGAGCTGGCATCTCACTCTCTTTGAATCTTCTTTATCATGCTAGGATTAGCAGGAAAAAGCAAAAAATTTCAGAATTGCACCTTGCAATGCGGAGAAATTACTGTTTGTGCATTTACAATATTCATTGATTTTTGCCATTGAAAAACATCATGTTATTCATATACCAGAAATGTTTGAAGCTACTGACTGAATGAAAAGAGCTGGCATCTCACTCTCTTTGAATCTTCTTTATCATGCTAGGATTAGCAGGAAAAAGCAAAAAATTTCAGAATTGCACATTGCAATGCGGAGATATTACTGTTTGTGCATTTACAATATTCATTGATTTTTGCCATTGAAAAACGTCCAGAAATGTTTGAAGCTACTGACTGAATGAAAGGAGCTGGCATCTCACTCTCTTTGAATCTTCTTTATCATGCTAGGATTAGCAGGAAAAAGCAAAAAATTTCAGAATTGCACCTTGCAATGCGGAGAAATTACTGTTTGTGCATTTACAATATTCATTGATTTTTGCCATTGAAAAACTTCATGTTATTCATATACCAGAAATGTTTGAAGCTACTGACTGAATGAAAAGAGCTGGCATCTCAATCTCTTTGAATCTTCTTTATCATGCCAGGATTAGCAGGAAAAAGCAAAAAATTTCAGAATTTCACCTTGCAATGTGGAGATATTACTGTTTGTGCATTTACAATATTCATTGATTTTTGCCATTGAAAAACATCATGTTATTCATATACCAGAAATGTTTGAAGCTACTGACTGAATGAAAAGAGCTGGCATCTCACTCTCTTTGATCTTCTTTATCATGCTAAGAGGAGCAGGAAAAAGCAAAAAATTTCAGAATTGCACGTTGCAATGTGGAGATATTACTGTTTGTGCATTTACAATATTCATTGATTTTTGCCATTGAAAAACGTCCAGAAATGTTTGAAGCTACTGACTGAATGAAAGGAGCTGGCATCTCACTCTCTTTGAATCTTCTTTATCATGCTAGGATTAGCAGGAAAAAGCAAAAAATTTCAGAATTGCACCTTGCAATGCCGAGAAATTACTGTTTGTGCATTTACAATATTCATTGATTTTTGCCATTGAAAAACTTCATGTTATTCATATACCAGAAATGTTTGAAGCTACTGACTGAATGAAAAGAGCTGGCATCTCAATCTCTCTGAATCTTCTTTATCATGCCAGGATTAGCAGGAAAAAGCAAAAAATTTCAGAATTTCACCTTGCAATGTGGAGATATTACTGTTTGTGCATTTACAATATTCATTGATTTTTGTCATTGAAAAACGTCCAGAAATGTTTGAAGCTACTGACTGAATGAAAGGAGCTGGCATCTCACTCTCTTTGAATCTTCTTTATCATGCTAGGATTAGCAGGAAAAAGCAAAAAATTTCAGAATTGCACCTTGCAATGCGGAGAAATTACTGTTTGTGCATTTACAATATTCATTGATTTTTGCCATTGAAAATCATCATGTTATTCATATACCAGAAATGTTTGAAGCTACTGACTGAATGAAAAGAGCTGGCATCTCACTCTCTTTGAATCTTCTTTATCATGCTAAGAGGAGCAGGAAAAAGCAAAAAATTTCAGAATTGCACCTTGCAATGTGGAGATATTACTGTTTGTGCATTTACAATATTCATTGATTTTTGCCATTGAAAAACGTCCAGAAATGTTTGAAGCTACTGACTGAATGAAAGGAGCTGGCATCTCACTCTCTTTGAATCTTCTTTATCATGCTAGGATTAGCAGGAAAAAGCAAAAAATTTCAGAATTGCACCTTGCAATGCGGAGAAATTACTGTTTGTGCATTTACAATATTCATTGATTTTTGCCATTGAAAAACATCATGTTATTCATATACCAGAAATGTTTGTAGCTACTGACTGAATGAAAACAGCTGGCATCTCACTCTCTTTGAATCTTCTTTATCATGCTAAGAGGAGCAGGAAAAAGCAAAAAATTTCAGAATTGCACCTTGCAATGTGGAGATATTACTGTTTGTGCATTTACAATATTCATTGATTTTTGCCATTGAAAAACGTCCAGAAATGTTTGAAGCTACTGACTGAATGAAAGGAGCTGGCATCTCACTATCTTTGAATCTTCTTTATCATGCTAGGATTAGCAGGAAAAAGCAAAAAATTTCAGAATTGCACCTTGCAATGCGGAGAAATTACTGTTTGTGCATTTACAATATACATTGATTTTTGCCATTGAAAAACATCATGTTATTCATATACCAGAAATGTTTGAAGCTACTGACTGAATGAAAAGAGCTGGCATCTCACTCTCTTTGAATCTTCTTTATCATGCTAAGAGGAGCAGGAAAAAGCAAAAAATTTCAGAATTGCACCTTGCAATGTGGAGATATTACTGTTTGTGCATTTACAATATTCATTGATTTTTGCCATTGAAAAACGTCCAGAAATGTTTGAAGCTACTGACTGAATGAAAGGAGCTGGCATCTCACTCTCTTTGAATCTTCTTTATCATGCTAGGATTAGCAGGAAAAAGCAAAAAATTTCAGAATTGCACCTTGCAATGCGGAGAAATTACTGTTTGTGCATTTACAATATTCATTGATTTTTGCCATTGAAAAACATCATGTTATTCATATACCAGAAATGTTTGAAGCTACTGACTGAATGAAAAGAGCTGGCATCTCACTCTCTTTCAATCTTCTTTATCATGCTAAGAGGAGCAGGAAAAAGCAAAAAATTTCAGAATTGCACGTTGCAATGTGGAGATATTACTGTTTGTGCATTTACAATATTCATTGATTTTTGCCATTGAAAAACGTCCAGAAATGTTTGAAGCTACTGGCTGAATGAAAGGAGCTGGCATCTCACTCTCTTTGAATCTTCTTTATCATGCTAGGATTAGCAGGAAAAAGCAAAAAATTTCAGAATTGCACCTTGCAATGCGGAGAAATTACTGTTTGTGCATTTACAATATTCATTGATTTTTGCCATTGAAAAACATCATGTTATTCATATACCAGAAATGTTTGAAGCTACTGACTGAATGAAAAGAGCTGGCATCTCACTCTCTTTGAATCTTCTTTATCATGCTAGGATTAGCAGGAAAAACAAAAAATTTCAGAATTGCACATTGCAATGCGGAGATATTACTGTTTGTGCATTTACAATATTCATTGATTTTTGCCATTGAAAAACGTCCAGAAATGTTTGAAGCTACTGACTGAATGAAAGGAGCTGGCATCTCACTCTCTTTGAATCTTCTTTATCATGCTAGGATTAGCAGGAAAAAGCAAAAAATTTCAGAATTGCACCTTGCAATGCGGAGAAATTACTGTTTGTGCATTTACAATATTCATTGATTTTTGCCATTGAAAAACATCATGTTATTCATTAACCAGAAATGTTTGAAGCTACTGACTGAATGAAAAGAGCTGGCATCTCACTCTCTTTGAATCTTCTTTATCATGCTAAGAGGAGCAGGAAAAAGCAAAAAATTTCAGAATTGCACGTTGCAATGTGGAGATATTACTGTTTGTGCATTTACAATATTCATTGATTTTTGCCATTGAAAAACGTCCAGAAATGTTTGAAGCTACTGACTGAATGAAAGGAGCTGGCATCTCACTCTCTTTGAATCTTCTTTATCATGCCAGGATTAGCAGGAAAAAGCAAAAAATTTCAGAATTTCACCTTGCAATGTGGAGATATTACTGTTTGTGCATTTACAATATTCATTGATTTTTGCCATTGAAAAACGTCCAGAAATGTTTGAAGCTACTGACTGAATGAAAGGAGCTGGCATCTCACTCTCTTTGAATCTTCTTTATCATGCCATGATTAGCAGGAAAAAGCAAAAATTTCAGAATTGCACCTTGCAATGCGGAGAAATTACTGTTTGTGCATTTACAATATTCATTGATTTTTGCCATTGAAAAACATCATGTTATTCATATACCAGAAATGTTTGAAGCTACTGACTGAATGAAAAGAGCTGGCATCTCACTCTCTTTCAATCTTCTTTATCATGCTAAGAGGAGCAGGAAAAAGCAAAAAATTTCAGAATTGCACGTTGCAATGTGGAGATATTACTGTTTGTGCATTTACAATATTCATTGATTTTTGCCATTGAAAAACGTCCAGAAATGTTTGAAGCTACTGACTGAATGAAAGGAGCTGGCATCTCAATCTCTTTGAATCTTCTTTATCATGCTAGGATTAGCAAGAAAAAGCAAAAAATTTCAGAATTGCACCTTGCAATGCGGAGAAATTACTGTTTGTGCATTTACAATATTCATTGATTTTTGCCATTGAAAAACATCATGTTATTCATATACCAGAAATGTTTGAAGCTACTGACTGAATGAAAAGAGCTGGCATCTCACTCTCTTTGAATCTTCTTTATCATGCTAGGATTAGCAGGAAAAACAAAAAATTTCAGAATTGCACATTGCAATGCGGAGATATTACTGTTTGTGCATTTACAATATTCATTGATTTTTGCCATTGAAAAACGTCCAGAAATGTTTGAAGCTACTGACTGAATGAAAGGAGCTGGCATCTCACTCTCTTTGAATCTTCTTTATCATGCTAGGATTAGCAGGAAAAAGCAAAAAATTTCAGAATTGCACCTTGCAATGCGGAGAAATTACTGTTTGTGCATTTACAATATTCATTGATTTTTGCCATTGAAAAACATCATGTTATTCATTAACCAGAAATGTTTGAAGCTACTGACTGAATGAAAAGAGCTGGCATCTCACTCTCTTTGAATCTTCTTTATCATGCTAAGAGGAGCAGGAAAAAGCAAAAAATTTCAGAATTGCACGTTGCAATGTGGAGATATTACTGTTTGTGCATTTACAATATTCATTGATTTTTGCCATTGAAAAACGTCCAGAAATGTTTGAAGCTACTGACTGAATGAAAGGAGCTGGCATCTCACTCTCTTTGAATCTTCTTTATCATGCTAGGATTAGCAGGAAAAAGCAAAAAATTTCAGAATTGCACCTTGCAATGCGGAGAAATTACTGTTTGTGCATTTACAATATTCATTGATTTTTGCCATTGAAAAACATCATGTTATTCATATACCAGAAATGTTTGAAGCTACTGACTGAATGAAAAGAGCTGGCATCTCACTCTCTTTGAATCTTCTTTATCATGCCAGGATTAGCAGGAAAAAGCAAAAAATTTCAGAATTGCACCTTGCAATGTGGAGATATTACTGTTTGTGCATTTACAATATTCATTGATTTTTGCCATTGAAAAACGTCCAGAAATGTTTGAAGCTACTGACTGAATGAAAGGAGCTGGCATCTCACTCTCTTTGAATCTTCTTTATCATGCTAGGATTAGCAGGAAAAAGCAAAAAATTTCAGAATTGCACCTTGCAATGCGAAGAAATTACTGTTTGTGCATTTACAATATTCATTGATTTTTGCCATTGAAAAACATCATGTTATTCATATACCAGAAATGTTTGAAGCTACTGACTGAATGAAAAGAGCTGGCATCTCACTCTCTTTGAATTTTCTTTATCATGCTAAGAGGAGCAGGAAAAAGCAAAAAATTTCAGAATTGCACGTTGCAATGTGGAGATATTACTGTTTGTGCATTTACAATATTCATTGATTTTTGCCATTGAAAAATGTCCAGAAATGTTTGAAGCTACTGACTGAATGAAAGGAGCTGGCATCTCACTCTCTTTGAATCTTCTTTATCATGCTAGGATTAGCAGGAAAAAGCAAAAAATTTCAGAATTGCACCTTGCAATGCGGAGAAATTACTGTTTGTGCATTTACAATATTCATTGATTTTTGCCATTGAAAAACATCATGTTATTCATATACCAGAAATGTTTGAAGCTACTGACTGAATGAAAAGAGCTGTCATCTCACTCTCTTTGAATCTTCTTTATCATGCCAGGATTAGCAGGAAAAAGCAAAAAATTTCAGAATTTCACCTTGCAATGTGGAGATATTACTGTTTGTGCATTTACAATATTCATTGATTTTTGTCATTGAAAAACGTCCAGAAATGTTTGAAGCTACTGACTGAATGAAAGGAGCTGGCATCTCACTCTCTTTGAATCTTCTTTATCATGCTAGGATTAGCAGGAAAAAGCAAAAAATTTCAGAATTGCACCTTGCAATGCGGAGAAATTACTGTTTGTGCATTTACAATATTCATTGATTTTTGCCATTGAAAACATCATGTTATTCATATACCAGAAATGTTTGAAGCTACTGACTGAATGAAAAGAGCTGGCATCTCACTCTCTTTGAATCTTCTTTATCATGCCAGGATTAGCAGGAAAAAGCAAAAAATTTCAGAATTGCACCTTGCAATGTGGAGATATTACTGTTTGTGCATTTACAATATTCATTGATTTTTGCCATTGAAAAACGTCCAGAAATGTTTGAAGCTACTGACTGAATGAAAGGAGCTGGCATCTCACTCTCTTTGAATCTTCTTTATCATGCTAGGATTAGCAGGAAAAAGCAAAAAATTTCAGAATTGCACCTTGCAATGCGGAGAAATTACTGTTTGTGCATTTACAATATTCATTGATTTTTGCCATTGAAAACATCATGTTATTCATATACCAGAAATGTTTGAAGCTACTGACTGAATGAAAAGAGCTGGCATCTCACTCTCTTTGAATCTTCTTTATCATGCTAAGAGGAGCAGGAAAAAGCAAAAAATTTCAGAATTGCACCTTGCAATGTGGAGATATTACTGTTTGTGCATTTACAATATTCATTGATTTTTGCCATTGAAAAACGTCCAGAAATGTTTGAAGCTACTGACTGAATGAAAGGAGCTGGCATCTCACTCTCTTTGAATCTTCTTTATCATGCTAGGATTAGCAGGAAAAAGCAAAAAATTTCAGAATTGCACCTTGCAATGCGGAGAAATTACTGTTTGTGCATTTACAATATTCATTGATTTTTGCCATTGAAAAACATCATGTTATTCATATACTAGAAATGTTTGAAGCTACTGACTGAATGAAAAGAGCTGGCATCTCACTCTCTTTGAATCTTCTTTATCATGCTAAGAGGAGCAGGAAAAAGCAAAAAATTTCAGAATTGCACGTTGCAATGTGGAGATATTACTGTTTGTGCATTTACAATATTCATTGATTTTTGCCATTGAAAAACGTCCAGAAATGTTTGAAGCTACTGACTGAATGAAAGGAGCTGGCATCTCACTCTCTTTGAATCTTCTTTATCATGCTAGGATTAGCAGGAAAAAGCAAAAAATTTCAGAATTGCACCTTGCAATGCGGAGAAATTACTGTTTGTGCATTTACAATATTCATTGATTTTTGCCATTGAAAAACTTCATGTTATTCATATACCAGAAATGTTTGAAGCTACTGACTGAATGAAAAGAGCTGGCATCTCAATCTCTTTGAATCTTCTTTATCATGCCAGGATTAGCAGGAAAAAGCAAAAAATTTCAGAATTTCACCTTGCAATGTGGAGATATTACTGTTTGTGCATTTACAATATTCATTGATTTTTGTCATTGAAAAACGTCCAGAAATGTTTGAAGCTACTGACTGAATGAAAGGAGCTGGCATCTCACTCTCTTTGAATCTTCTTTATCATGCTAGGATTAGCAGGAAAAAGCAAAAAATTTCAGAATTGCACCTTGCAATGCGGAGAAATTACTGTTTGTGCATTTACAATATTCATTGATTTTTGCCATTGAAAAACATCATGTTATTCATATACCAGAAATGTTTGAAGCTACTGACTGAATGAAAAGAGCTGGCATCTCACTCTCTTTGAATCTTCTTTATCATGCTAAGAGGAGCAGGAAAAAGCAAAAAATTTCAGAATTGCACCTTGCAATGTGGAGATATTACTGTTTGTGCATTTACAATATTCATTGATTTTTGCCATTGAAAAACGTCCAGAAATGTTTGAAGCTACTGACTGAATGAAAGGAGCTGGCATCTCACTCTCTTTGAATCTTCTTTATCATGCTAGGATTAGCAGGAAAAAGCAAAAAATTTCAGAATTGCACCTTGCAATGCGGAGAAATTACTGTTTGTGCATTTACAATATTCATTGATTTTTGCCATTGAAAAACATCATGTTATTCATATACTAGAAATGTTTGAAGCTACTGACTGAATGAAAAGAGCTGGCATCTCACTCTCTTTGAATCTTCTTTATCATGCTAAGAGGAGCAGGAAAAAGCAAAAAATTTCAGAATTGCACGTTGCAATGTGGAGATATTACTGTTTGTGCATTTACAATATTCATTGATTTTTGCCATTGAAAAACGTCCAGAAATGTTTGAAGCTACTGACTGAATGAAAGGAGCTGGCATCTCACTCTCTTTGAATCTTCTTTATCATGCTAGGATTAGCAGGAAAAAGCAAAAAATTTCAGAATTGCACCTTGCAATGCGGAGAAATTACTGTTTGTGCATTTACAATATTCATTGATTTTTGCCATTGAAAAACATCATGTTATTCATATACCAGAAATGTTTGAAGCTACTGACTGAATGAAAAGAGCTGGCATCTCACTCTCTTTGAATCTTCTTTATCATGCTAGGATTAGCAGGAAAAAGCAAAAAATTTCAGAATTGCACATTGCAATGTGGAGATATTACTGTTTGTGCATTTACAATATTCATTGATTTTTGCCATTGAAAAACGTCCAGAAATGTTTGAAGCTACTGACTGAATGAAAGGAGCTGGCATCTCACTCTCTTTGAATCTTCTTTATCATGCTAGGATTAGCAGGAAAAAGCAAAAAATTTCAGAATTGCACCTTGCAATGCGGAGAAATTACTGTTTGTGCATTTACAATATTCATTGATTTTTGCCATTGAAAAACATCATGTTATTCATATACCAGAAATGTTTGAAGCTACTGACTGAATGAAAAGAGCTGGCATCTCACTCTCTTTGATCTTCTTTATCATGCTAAGAGGAGCAGGAAAAAGCAAAAAATTTCAGAATTGCACGTTGCAATGTGGAGATATTACTGTTTGTGCATTTACAATATTCATTGATTTTTGCCATTGAAAAACGTCCAGAAATGTTTGAAGCTACTGACTGAATGAAAGGAGCTGGCATCTCACTCTCTTTGAATCTTCTTTATCATGCTAGGATTAGCAGGAAAAAGCAAAAAATTTCAGAATTGCACCTTGCAATGCGGAGAAATTACTGTTTGTGCATTTACAATATTCATTGATTTTTGCCATTGAAAAACTTCATGTTATTCATATACCAGAAATGTTTGAAGCTACTGACTGAATGAAAAGAGCTGGCATCTCAATCTCTTTGAATCTTCTTTATCATGCCAGGATTAGCAGGAAAAAGCAAAAAATTTCAGAATTTCACCTTGCAATGTGGAGATATTACTGTTTGTGCATTTACAATATTCATTGATTTTTGTCATTGAAAAACGTCCAGAAATGTTTGAAGCTACTGACTGAATGAAAGGAGCTGGCATCTCACTCTCTTTGAATCTTCTTTATCATGCTAGGATTAGCAGGAAAAAGCAAAAAATTTCAGAATTGCACCTTGCAATGCGGAGAAATTACTGTTTGTGCATTTACAATATTCATTGATTTTTGCCATTGAAAATCATCATGTTATTCATATACCAGAAATGTTTGAAGCTACTGACTGAATGAAAAGAGCTGGCATCTCACTCTCTTTGAATCTTCTTTATCATGCTAAGAGGAGCAGGAAAAAGCAAAAAATTTCAGAATTGCACCTTGCAATGTGGAGATATTACTGTTTGTGCATTTACAATATTCATTGATTTTTGCCATTGAAAAACGTCCAGAAATGTTTGAAGCTACTGACTGAATGAAAGGAGCTGGCATCTCACTCTCTTTGAATCTTCTTTATCATGCTAGGATTAGCAGGAAAAAGCAAAAAATTTCAGAATTGCACCTTGCAATGCGGAGAAATTACTGTTTGTGCATTTACAATATTCATTGATTTTTGCCATTGAAAAACATCATGTTATTCATATACCAGAAATGTTTGTAGCTATTGACTGAATGAAAACAGCTGGCATCTCACTCTCTTTGAATCTTCTTTATCATGCTAAGAGGAGCAGGAAAAAGCAAAAAATTTCAGAATTGCACCTTGCAATGTGGAGATATTACTGTTTGTGCATTTACAATATTCATTGATTTTTGCCATTGAAAAACATCCAGAAATGTTTGAAGCTACTGACTGAATGAAAGGAGCTGGCATCTCACTATCTTTGAATCTTCTTTATCATGCTAGGATTAGCAGGAAAAATCAAAAAATTTCAGAATTGCACCTTGCAATGCGGAGAAATTACTGTTTGTGCATTTACAATATACATTGATTTTTGCCATTGAAAAACATCATGTTATTCATATACCAGAAATGTTTGAAGCTACTGACTGAATGAAAAGAGCTGGCATCTCACTCTCTTTGAATCTTCTTTATCATGCTAAGAGGAGCAGGAAAAAGCAAAAAATTTCAGAATTGCACCTTGCAATGTGGAGATATTACTGTTTGTGCATTTACAATATTCATTGATTTTTGCCATTGAAAAACGTCCAGAAATGTTTGAAGCTACTGACTGAATGAAAGGAGCTGGCATCTCACTCTCTTTGAATCTTCTTTATCATGCTAGGATTAGCAGGAAAAAGCAAAAAATTTCAGAATTGCACCTTGCAATGCGGAGAAATTACTGTTTGTGCATTTACAATATTCATTGATTTTTGCCATTGAAAAACATCATGTTATTCATATACCAGAAATGTTTGAAGCTACTGACTGAATGAAAAGAGCTGGCATCTCACTCTCTTTCAATCTTCTTTATCATGCTAAGAGGAGCAGGAAAAAGCAAAAAATTTCAGAATTGCACCTTGCAATGTGGAGATATTACTGTTTGTGCATTTACAATATTCATTGATTTTTGCCATTGAAAAACGTCCAGAAATGTTTGAAGCTACTGGCTGAATGAAAGGAGCTGGCATCTCACTCTCTTTGAATCTTCTTTATCATGCTAGGATTAGCAGGAAAAAGCAAAAAATTTCAGAATTGCACCTTGCAATGCGGAGAAATTACTGTTTGTGCATTTACAATATTCATTGATTTTTGCCATTGAAAAACATCATGTTATTCATATACCAGAAATGTTTGAAGCTACTGACTGAATGAAAAGAGCTGGCATCTCACTCTCTTTGAATCTTCTTTATCATGCTAGGATTAGCAGGAAAAACAAAAAATTTCAGAATTGCACATTGCAATGCGGAGATATTACTGTTTGTGCATTTACAATATTCATTGATTTTTGCCATTGAAAAACGTCCAGAAATGTTTGAAGCTACTGACTGAATGAAAGGAGCTGGCATCTCACTCTCTTTGAATCTTCTTTATCATGCTAGGATTAGCAGGAAAAAGCAAAAAATTTCAGAATTGCACCTTGCAATGCGGAGAAATTACTGTTTGTGCATTTACAATATTCATTGATTTTTGCCATCGAAAAACATCATGTTATTCATATACCAGAAATGTTTGAAGCTACTGACTGAATGAAAAGAGCTGTCATCTCACTCTCTTTGAATCTTCTTTATCATGCCAGGATTAGCAGGAAAAAGCAAAAAATTTCAGAATTTCACCTTGCAATGTGGAGATATTACTGTTTGTGCATTTACAATATTCATTGATTTTTGCCATTGAAAAACGTCCAGAAATGTTTGAAGCTACTGACTGAATGAAAGGAGCTGGCATCTCACTCTCTTTGAATCTTCTTTATCATGCTAGGATTAGCAGGAAAAAGCAAAAAATTTCAGAATTGCACCTTGCAATGCGGAGAAATTACTGTTTGTGCATTTACAATATTCATTGATTTTTGCCATTGAAAAACATCATGTTATTCATATACCAGAAATGTTTGAAGCTACTGACTGAATGAAAAGAGCTGGCATCTCACTCTCTTTCAATCTTCTTTATCATGCTAAGAGGAGCAGGAAAAAGCAAAAAATTTCAGAATTGCACGTTGCAATGTGGAGATATTACTGTTTGTGCATTTACAATATTCATTGATTTTTGCCATTGAAAAACGTCCAGAAATGTTTGAAGCTACTGGCTGAATGAAAGGAGCTGGCATCTCACTCTCTTTGAATCTTCTTTATCATGCTAGGATTAGCAGGAAAAAGCAAAAAATTTCAGAATTGCACCTTGCAATGCGGAGAAATTACTGTTTGTGCATTTACAATATTCATTGATTTTTGCCATTGAAAAACATCATGTTATTCATATACCAGAAATGTTTGAAGCTACTGACTGAATGAAAAGAGCTGGCATCTCACTCTCTTTGAATCTTCTTTATCATGCTAGGATTAGCAGGAAAAACAAAAAATTTCAGAATTGCACATTGCAATGCGGAGATATTACTGTTTGTGCATTTACAATATTCATTGATTTTTGCCATTGAAAAACGTCCAGAAATGTTTGAAGCTACTGACTGAATGAAAGGAGCTGGCATCTCACTCTCTTTGAATCTTCTTTATCATGCTAGGATTAGCAGGAAAAAGCAAAAAATTTCAGAATTGCACCTTGCAATGCGGAGAAATTACTGTTTGTGCATTTACAATATTCATTGATTTTTGCCATTGAAAAACATCATGTTATTCATTAACCAGAAATGTTTGAAGCTACTGACTGAATGAAAAGAGCTGGCATCTCACTCTCTTTGAATCTTCTTTATCATGCTAAGAGGAGCAGGAAAAAGCAAAAAATTTCAGAATTGCACGTTGCAATGTGGAGATATTACTGTTTGTGCATTTACAATATTCATTGATTTTTGCCATTGAAAAACGTCCAGAAATGTTTGAAGCTACTGACTGAATGAAAGGAGCTGGCATCTCACTCTCTTTGAATCTTCTTTATCATGCTAGGATTAGCAGGAAAAAGCAAAAAATTTCAGAATTGCACCTTGCAATGCGGAGAAATTACTGTTTGTGCATTTACAATATTCATTGATTTTTGCCATTGAAAAACATCATGTTATTCATATACCAGAAATGTTTGAAGCTACTGACTGAATGAAAAGAGCTGGCATCTCACTCTCTTTGAATCTTCTTTATCATGCCAGGATTAGCAGGAAAAAGCAAAAAATTTCAGAATTGCACCTTGCAATGTGGAGATATTACTGTTTGTGCATTTACAATATTCATTGATTTTTGCCATTGAAAAACGTCCAGAAATGTTTGAAGCTACTGACTGAATGAAAGGAGCTGGCATCTCACTCTCTTTGAATCTTCTTTATCATGCTAGGATTAGCAGGAAAAAGCAAAAAATTTCAGAATTGCACCTTGCAATGCGGAGAAATTACTGTTTGTGCATTTACAATATTCATTGATTTTTGCCATTGAAAAACATCATGTTATTCATATACCAGAAATGTTTGAAGCTACTGACTGAATGAAAAGAGCTGGCATCTCACTCTCTTTGAATTTTCTTTATCATGCTAAGAGGAGCAGGAAAAAGCAAAAAATTTCAGAATTTCACCTTGCAATGTGGAGATATTACTGTTTGTGCATTTACAATATTCATTGATTTTTGTCATTGAAAAACGTCCAGAAATGTTTGAAGCTACTGACTGAATGAAAGGAGCTGGCATCTCACTCTCTTTGAATCTTCTTTATCATGCTAGGATTAGCAGGAAAAAGCAAAAAATTTCAGAATTGCACCTTGCAATGCGGAGAAATTACTGTTTGTGCATTTACAATATTCATTGATTTTTGCCATTGAAAACATCATGTTATTCATATACCAGAAATGTTTGAAGCTACTGACTGAATGAAAAGAGCTGGCATCTCACTCTCTTTGAATCTTCTTTATCATGCCAGGATTAGCAGGAAAAAGCAAAAAATTTCAGAATTGCACCTTGCAATGTGGAGATATTACTGTTTGTGCATTTACAATATTCATTGATTTTTGCCATTGAAAAACGTCCAGAAATGTTTGAAGCTACTGACTGAATGAAAGGAGCTGGCATCTCACTCTCTTTGAATCTTCTTTATCATGCTAGGATTAGCAGGAAAAAGCAAAAAATTTCAGAATTGCACCTTGCAATGCGGAGAAATTACTGTTTGTGCATTTACAATATTCATTGATTTTTGCCATTGAAAACATCATGTTATTCATATACCAGAAATGTTTGAAGCTACTGACTGAATGAAAAGAGCTGGCATCTCACTCTCTTTGAATCTTCTTTATCATGCTAAGAGGAGCAGGAAAAAGCAAAAAATTTCAGAATTGCACCTTGCAATATGGAGATATTACTGTTTGTGCATTTACAATATTCATTGATTTTTGCCATTGAAAAACGTCCAGAAATGTTTGAAGCTACTGACTGAATGAAAGGAGCTGGCATCTCACTCTCTTTGAATCTTCTTTATCATGCTAGGATTAGCAGGAAAAAGCAAAAAATTTCAGAATTGCACCTTGCAATGCGGAGAAATTACTGTTTGTGCATTTACAATATTCATTGATTTTTGCCATTGAAAAACATCATGTTATTCATATACTAGAAATGTTTGAAGCTACTGACTGAATGAAAAGAGCTGGCATCTCACTCTCTTTGAATCTTCTTTATCATGCTAAGAGGAGCAGGAAAAAGCAAAAAATTTCAGAATTGCACGTTGCAATGTGGAGATATTACTGTTTGTGCATTTACAATATTCATTGATTTTTGCCATTGAAAAACGTCCAGAAATGTTTGAAGCTACTGACTGAATGAAAGGAGCTGGCATCTCACTCTCTTTGAATCTTCTTTATCATGCTAGGATTAGCAGGAAAAAGCAAAAAATTTCAGAATTGCACCTTGCAATGCGGAGAAATTACTGTTTGTGCATTTACAATATTCATTGATTTTTGCCATTGAAAAACATCATGTTATTCATATACCAGAAATGTTTGAAGCTACTGACTGAATGAAAAGAGCTGGCATCTCACTCTCTTTGATCTTCTTTATCATGCTAAGAGGAGCAGGAAAAAGCAAAAAATTTCAGAATTGCACGTTGCAATGTGGAGATATTACTGTTTGTGCATTTACAATATTCATTGATTTTTGCCATTGAAAAACGTCCAGAAATGTTTGAAGCTACTGACTGAATGAAAGGAGCTGGCATCTCACTCTCTTTGAATCTTCTTTATCATGCTAGGATTAGCAGGAAAAAGCAAAAAATTTCAGAATTGCACCTTGCAATGCGGAGAAATTACTGTTTGTGCATTTACAATATTCATTGATTTTTGCCATTGAAAAACTTCATGTTATTCATATACCAGAAATGTTTGAAGCTACTGACTGAATGAAAAGAGCTGGCATCTCAATCTCTTTGAATCTTCTTTATCATGCCAGGATTAGCAGGAAAAAGCAAAAAATTTCAGAATTTCACCTTGCAATGTGGAGATATTACTGTTTGTGCATTTACAATATTCATTGATTTTTGTCATTGAAAAACGTCCAGAAATGTTTGAAGCTACTGACTGAATGAAAGGAGCTGGCATCTCACTCTCTTTGAATCTTCTTTATCATGCTAGGATTAGCAGGAAAAAGCAAAAAATTTCAGAATTGCACCTTGCAATGCGGAGAAATTACTGTTTGTGCATTTACAATATTCATTGATTTTTGCCATTGAAAAACATCATGTTATTCATATACCAGAAATGTTTGAAGCTACTGACTGAATGAAAAGAGCTGGCATCTCACTCTCTTTGAATCTTCTTTATCATGCTAAGAGGAGCAGGAAAAAGCAAAAAATTTCAGAATTGCACCTTGCAATGTGGAGATATTACTGTTTGTGCATTTACAATATTCATTGATTTTTGCCATTGAAAAACGTCCAGAAATGTTTGAAGCTACTGACTGAATGAAAGGAGCTGGCATCTCACTCTCTTTGAATCTTCTTTATCATGCTAGGATTAGCAGGAAAAAGCAAAAAATTTCAGAATTGCACCTTGCAATGCGGAGAAATTACTGTTTGTGCATTTACAATATTCATTGATTTTTGCCATTGAAAAACATCATGTTATTCATATACCAGAAATGTTTGAAGCTACTGACTGAATGAAAACAGCTGGCATCTCACTCTCTTTGAATCTTCTTTATCATGCTAAGAGGAGCAGGAAAAAGCAAAAAATTTCAGAATTGCACCTTGCAATGTGGAGATGTTACTGTTTGTGCATTTACAATATTCATTGATTTTTGCCATTGAAAAACGTCCAGAAATGTTTGAAGCTACTGACTGAATGAAAGGAGCTGGCATCTCACTCTCTTTGAATCTTCTTTATCATGCTAGGATTAGCAGGAAAAAGCAAAAAATTTCAGAATTGCACCTTGCAATGCGGAGAAATTACTGTTTGTGCATTTACAATATTCATTGATTTTTGCCATTGAAAACATCATGTTATTCATATACCAGAAATGTTTGAAGCTACTGACTGAATGAAAAGAGCTGGCATCTCACTCTCTTTGAATCTTCTTTATCATGCTAAGAGGAGCAGGAAAAAGCAAAAAATTTCAGAATTGCACGTTGCAATGTGGAGATATTACTGTTTGTGCATTTACAATATTCATTGATTTTTGCCATTGAAAAACGTCCAGAAATGTTTGAAGCTACTGACTGAATGAAAGGAGCTGGCATCTCACTCTCTTTGAATCTTCTTTATCATGCTAGGATTAGCAGGAAAAAGCAAAAAATTTCAGAATTGCACCTTGCAATGCGGAGAAATTACTGTTTGTGCATTTACAATATTCATTGATTTTTGCCATTGAAAAACATCATGTTATTCATATACTAGAAATGTTTGAAGCTACTGACTGAATGAAAAGAGCTGGCATCTCACTCTCTTTGAATCTTCTTTATCATGCTAAGAGGAGCAGGAAAAAGCAAAAAATTTCAGAATTGCACGTTGCAATGTGGAGATATTACTGTTTGTGCATTTACAATATTCATTGATTTTTGCCATTGAAAAACGTCCAGAAATGTTTGAAGCTACTGACTGAATGAAAGGAGCTGGCATCTCACTCTCTTTGAATCTTCTTTATCATGCTAGGATTAGCAGGAAAAAGCAAAAAATTTCAGAATTGCACCTTGCAATGCGGAGAAATTACTGTTTGTGCATTTACAATATTCATTGATTTTTGCCATTGAAAAACATCATGTTATTCATATACCAGAAATGTTTGAAGCTACTGACTGAATGAAAAGAGCTGGCATCTCACTCTCTTTGATCTTCTTTATCATGCTAAGAGGAGCAGGAAAAAGCAAAAAATTTCAGAATTGCACGTTGCAATGTGGAGATATTACTGTTTGTGCATTTACAATATTCATTGATTTTTGCCATTGAAAAACGTCCAGAAATGTTTGAAGCTACTGACTGAATGAAAGGAGCTGGCATCTCACTCTCTTTGAATCTTCTTTATCATGCTAGGATTAGCAGGAAAAAGCAAAAAATTTCAGAATTGCACCTTGCAATGCGGAGAAATTACTGTTTGTGCATTTACAATATTCATTGATTTTTGCCATTGAAAAACTTCATGTTATTCATATACCAGAAATGTTTGAAGCTACTGACTGAATGAAAAGAGCTGGCATCTCAATCTCTTTGAATCTTCTTTATCATGCCAGGATTAGCAGGAAAAAGCAAAAAATTTCAGAATTTCACCTTGCAATGTGGAGATATTACTTGTTGTGCATTTACAATATTCATTGATTTTTGTCATTGAAAAACGTCCAGAAATGTTTGAAGCTACTGACTGAATGAAAGGAGCTGGCATCTCACTCTCTTTGAATCTTCTTTATCATGCTAGGATTAGCAGGAAAAAGCAAAAAATTTCAGAATTGCACCTTGCAATGCGGAGAAATTACTGTTTGTGCATTTACAATATTCATTGATTTTTGCCATTGAAAAACATCATGTTATTCATATACCAGAAATGTTTGAAGCTACTGACTGAATGAAAAGAGCTGGCATCTCACTCTCTTTGAATCTTCTTTATCATGCTAAGAGGAGCAGGAAAAAGCAAAAAATTTCAGAATTGCACCTTGCAATGTGGAGATATTACTGTTTGTGCATTTACAATATTCATTGATTTTTGCCATTGAAAAACGTCCAGAAATGTTTGAAGCTACTGACTGAATGAAAGGAGCTGGCATCTCACTCTCTTTGAATCTTCTTTATCATGCTAGGATTAGCAGGAAAAAGCAAAAAATTTCAGAATTGCACCTTGCAATGCGGAGAAATTACTGTTTGTGCATTTACAATATTCATTGATTTTTGCCATTGAAAAACATCATGTTATTCATATACCAGAAATGTTTGAAGCTACTGACTGAATGAAAACAGCTGGCATCTCACTCTCTTTGAATCTTCTTTATCATGCTAAGAGGAGCAGGAAAAAGCAAAAAATTTCAGAATTGCACCTTGCAATGTGGAGATATTACTGTTTGTGCATTTACAATATTCATTGATTTTTGCCATTGAAAAACGTCCAGAAATGTTTGAAGCTACTGACTGAATGAAAGGAGCTGGCATCTCACTCTCTTTGAATCTTCTTTATCATGCTAGGATTAGCAGGAAAAAGCAAAAAATTTCAGAATTGCACCTTGCAATGCGGAGAAATTACTGTTTGTGCATTTACAATATTCATTGATTTTTGCCATTGAAAAACATCATGTTATTCATATACTAGAAATGTTTGAAGCTACTGACTGAATGAAAAGAGCTGGCATCTCACTCTCTTTGAATCTTCTTTATCATGCTAAGAGGAGCAGGAAAAAGCAAAAAATTTCAGAATTGCACGTTGCAATGTGGAGATATTACTGTTTGTGCATTTACAATATTCATTGATTTTTGCCATTGAAAAACGTCCAGAAATGTTTGAAGCTACTGACTGAATGAAAGGAGCTGGCATCTCACTGTCTTTGAATCTTCTTTATCATGCTAGGATTAGCAGGAAAAAGCAAAAAATTTCAGAATTGCACCTTGCAATGCGGAGAAATTACTGTTTGTGCATTTACAATATTCATTGATTTTGCCATTGAAAAACATCATGTTATTCATATACCAGAAATGTTTGAAGCTACTGACTGAATTAAAAGAGCTGGCATCTCACTCTCTTTGAATCTTCTTTATCATGCTAAGAGGAGCAGGAAAAAGCAAAAAATTTCAGAATTGCACGTTGCAATGTGGAGATATTACTGTTTGTGCATTTACAATATTCATTGATTTTTGCCATTGAAAAACGTCCAGAAATGTTTGAAGCTACTGACTGAATGAAAGGAGCTGGCATCTCACTCTCTTTGAATCTTCTTTATCATGCTAGGATTAGCAGGAAAAAGCAAAAAATTTCAGAATTGCACCTTGCAATGCGGAGAAATTACTGTTTGTGCATTTACAATATTCATTGATTTTTGCCATTGAAAAACATCATGTTATTCATATACCAGAAATGTTTGAAGCTACTGACTGAATGAAAAGAGCTGGCATCTCACTCTCTTTGAATCTTCTTTATCATGCCAGGATTAGCAGGAAAAAGCAAAAAATTTCAGAATTGCACCTTGCAATGTGGAGATATTACTGTTTGTGCATTTACAATATTCATTGATTTTTGCCATTGAAAAACGTCCAGAAATGTTTGCAGCTACTGACTGAATGAAAGGAGCTGGCATCTCACTCTCTTTGAATCTTCTTTATCATGCTAGGATTAGCAGGAAAAAGCAAAAAATTTCAGAATTGCACCTTGCAATGCGGAGAAATTACTGTTTGTGCATTTACAATATTCATTGATTTTTGCCATTGAAAAACATCATGTTATTCATATACCAGAAATGTTTGAAGCTACTGACTGAATGAAAAGAGCTGGCATCTCACTCTCTTTGAATTTTCTTTATCATGCTAAGAGGAGCAGGAAAAGCAAAAAATTTCAGAATTGCACCTTGCAATGTGGAGATATTACTGTTTGTGCATTTACAATATTCATTGATTTTTGCCATTGAAAAACGTCCAGAAATGTTTGAAGCTACTGACTGAATGAAAGGAGCTGGCATCTCACTCTCTTTGAATCTTCTTTATCATGCTAGGATTAGCAGGAAAAAGCAAAAAATTTCAGAATTGCACCTTGCAATGCGGAGAAATTACTGTTTGTGCATTTACAATATTCATTGATTTTTGCCATTGAAAAACATCATGTTATTCATATACCAGAAATGTTTGAAGCTACTGACTGAATGAAAAGAGCTGGCATCTCACTCTCTTTGAATCTTCTTTATCATGCTAAGAGGAGCAGGAAAAAGCAAAAAATTTCAGAATTGCACCTTGCAATGTGGAGATATTACTGTTTATGCATTTACAATATTCATTGATTTTTGCCATTGAAAAACGTCCAGAAATGTTTGAAGCTACTGACTGAATGAAAGGAGCTGGCATCTCACTCTCTTTGAATCTTCTTTATCATGCTAGGATTAGCAGGAAAAAGCAAAAAATTTCAGAATTGCACCTTGCAATGCGGAGAAATTACTGTTTGTGCATTTACAATATTCATTGATTTTTGCCATTGAAAAACGTCCAGAAATGTTTGAAGCTACTGACTGAATGAAAGGAGCTGGCATCTCACTCTCTTTGAATCTTCTTTATCATGCTAGGATTAGCAGGAAAAAGCAAAAAATTTCAGAATTGCACCTTGCAATGCGGAGAAATTACTGTTTGTGCATTTACAATATTCATTGATTTTTGCCATTGAAAAACATCATGTTATTCATATACTAGAAATGTTTGAAGCTACTGACTGAATGAAAAGAGCTGGCATCTCACTCTCTTTGAATCTTCTTTATCATGCTAAGAGGAGCAGGAAAAAGCAAAAAATTTCAGAATTGCACGTTGCAATGTGGAGATATTACTGTTTGTGCATTTACAATATTCATTGATTTTTGCCATTGAAAAACGTCCAGAAATGTTTGAAGCTACTGACTGAATGAAAGGAGCTGGCATCTCACTGTCTTTGAATCTTCTTTATCATGCTAGGATTAGCAGGAAAAAGCAAAAAATTTCAGAATTGCACCTTGCAATGCGGAGAAATTACTGCTTGTGCATTTAAAATATTCATTGATTTTTGCCATTGAAAAACCTCATGTTATTCATATACCAGAAATGTTTGAAGCTACTGACTGAATGAAAAGAGCTGGCATCTCACTCTCTTTGAATCTTCTTTATCATGCTAGGATTAGCAGGAAAAAGCAAAAAATTTCAGAATTGCACATTGCAATGCGGAGATATTACTGTTTGTGCATTTACAATATTCATTGATTTTTGCCATTGAAAAACGTCCAGAAATGTTTGAAGCTACTGACTGAATGAAAGGAGCTGGCATCTCACTCTCTTTGAATCTTCTTTATCATGCTAGGATTAGCAGGAAAAAGCAAAAAATTTCAGAATTGCACCTTGCAATGCGGAGAAATTACTGTTTGTGCATTTACAATATTCATTGATTTTGCCATTGAAAAACATCATGTTATTCATATACCAGAAATGTTTGAAGCTACTGACTGAATTAAAAGAGCTGGCATCTCACTCTCTTTGAATCTTCTTTATCATGCTAAGAGGAGCAGGAAAAAGCAAAAAATTTCAGAATTGCACGTTGCAATGTGGAGATATTACTGTTTGTGCATTTACAATATTCATTGATTTTTGCCATTGAAAAACGTCCAGAAATGTTTGAAGCTACTGACTGAATGAAAGGAGCTGGCATCTCACTCTCTTTGAATCTTCTTTATCATGCTAGGATTAGCAGGAAAAAGCAAAAAATTTCAGAATTGCACCTTGCAATGCGGAGAAATTACTGTTTGTGCATTTACAATATTCATTGATTTTTGCCATTGAAAAACATCATGTTATTCATATACCAGAAATGTTTGAAGCTACTGACTGAATGAAAAGAGCTGGCATCTCACTCTCTTTGAATCTTCTTTATCATGCCAGGATTAGCAGGAAAAAGCAAAAAATTTCAGAATTGCACCTTGCAATGTGGAGATATTACTGTTTGTGCATTTACAATATTCATTGATTTTTGCCATTGAAAAACATCCAGAAATGTTTGCAGCTACTGACTGAATGAAAGGAGCTGGCATCTCACTCTCTTTGAATCTTCTTTATCATGCTAGGATTAGCAGGAAAAAGCAAAAAATTTCAGAATTGCACCTTGCAATGCGGAGAAATTACTGTTTGTGCATTTACAATATTCATTGATTTTTGCCATTGAAAAACATCATGTTATTCATATACCAGAAATGTTTGAAGCTACTGACTGAATGAAAAGAGCTGGCATCTCACTCTCTTTGAATTTTCTTTATCATGCTAAGAGGAGCAGGAAAAGCAAAAAATTTCAGAATTGCACCTTGCAATGTGGAGATATTACTGTTTGTGCATTTACAATATTCATTGATTTTTGCCATTGAAAAACGTCCAGAAATGTTTGAAGCTACTGACTGAATGAAAGGAGCTGGCATCTCACTCTCTTTGAATCTTCTTCATCATGCTAGGATTAGCAGGAAAAAGCAAAAAATTTCAGAATTGCACCTTGCAATGCGGAGAAATTACTGTTTGTGCATTTACAATATTCATTGATTTTTGCCATTGAAAAACATCATGTTATTCATATACCAGAAATGTTTGAAGCTACTGACTGAATGAAAAGAGCTGGCATCTCACTCTCTTTGAATCTTCTTTATCATGCTAAGAGGAGCAGGAAAAAGCAAAAAATTTCAGAATTGCACCTTGCAATGTGGAGATATTACTGTTTATGCATTTACAATATTCATTGATTTTTGCCATTGAAAAACGTCCAGAAATGTTTGAAGCTACTGACTGAATGAAAGGAGCTGGCATCTCACTCTCTTTGAATCTTCTTTATCATGCTAGGATTAGCAGGAAAAAGCAAAAAATTTCAGAATTGCACCTTGCAATGCGGAGAAATTACTGCTTGTGCATTTAAAATATTCATTGATTTTTGCCATTGAAAAACCTCATGTTATTCATATACCAGAAATGTTTGAAGCTACTGACTGAATGAAAAGAGCTGGCATCTCACTCTCTTTGAATCTTCTTTATCATGCTAGGATTAGCAGGAAAAAGCAAAAAATTTCAGAATTGCACATTGCAATGCGGAGATATTACTGTTTGTGCATTTACAATATTCATTGATTTTTGCCATTGAAAAACGTCCAGAAATGTTTGAAGCTACTGACTGAATGAAAGGAGCTGGCATCTCACTCTCTTTGAATCTTCTTTATCATGCTAGGATTAGCAGGAAAAAGCAAAAAATTTCAGAATTGCACCTTGCAATGCGGAGAAATTACTGTTTGTGCATTTACAATATTCATTGATTTTGCCATTGAAAAACATCATGTTATTCATATACCAGAAATGTTTGAAGCTACTGACTGAATTAAAAGAGCTGGCATCTCACTCTCTTTGAATCTTCTTTATCATGCTAAGAGGAGCAGGAAAAAGCAAAAAATTTCAGAATTGCACGTTGCAATGTGGAGATATTACTGTTTGTGCATTTACAATATTCATTGATTTTTGCCATTGAAAAACGTCCAGAAATGTTTGAAGCTACTGACTGAATGAAAGGAGCTGGCATCTCACTCTCTTTGAATCTTCTTTATCATGCTAGGATTAGCAGGAAAAAGCAAAAAATTTCAGAATTGCACCTTGCAATGCGGAGAAATTACTGTTTGTGCATTTACAATATTCATTGATTTTTGCCATTGAAAAACATCATGTTATTCATATACCAGAAATGTTTGAAGCTACTGACTGAATGAAAAGAGCTGGCATCTCACTCTCTTTGAATCTTTTTTATCATGCCAGGATTAGCAGGAAAAAGCAAAAAATTTCAGAATTGCACCTTGCAATGTGGAGATATTACTGTTTGTGCATTTACAATATTCATTGATTTTTGCCATTGAAAAACATCCAGAAATGTTTGCAGCTACTGACTGAATGAAAGGAGCTGGCATCTCACTCTCTTTGAATCTTCTTTATCATGCTAGGATTAGCAGGAAAAAGCAAAAAATTTCAGAATTGCACCTTGCAATGCGGAGAAATTACTGTTTGTGCATTTACAATATTCATTGATTTTTGCCATTGAAAAACATCATGTTATTCATATACCAGAAATGTTTGAAGCTACTGACTGAATGAAAAGAGCTGGCATCTCACTCTCTTTGAATTTTCTTTATCATGCTAAGAGGAGCAGGAAAAGCAAAAAATTTCAGAATTGCACCTTGCAATGTGGAGATATTACTGTTTGTGCATTTACAATATTCATTGATTTTTGCCATTGAAAAACGTCCAGAAATGTTTGAAGCTACTGACTGAATGAAAGGAGCTGGCATCTCACTCTCTTTGAATCTTCTTTATCATGCTAGGATTAGCAGGAAAAAGCAAAAAATTTCAGAATTGCACCTTGCAATGCGGAGAAATTACTGTTTGTGCATTTACAATATTCATTGATTTTTGCCATTGAAAAACATCATGTTATTCATATACCAGAAATGTTTGAAGCTACTGACTGAATGAAAAGAGCTGGCATCTCACTCTCTTTGAATCTTCTTTATCATGCTAAGAGGAGCAGGAAAAAGCAAAAAATTTCAGAATTGCACCTTGCAATGTGGAGATATTACTGTTTATGCATTTACAATATTCATTGATTTTTGCCATTGAAAAACGTCCAGAAATGTTTGAAGCTACTGACTGAATGAAAGGAGCTGGCATCTCACTCTCTTTGAATCTTCTTTATCATGCTAGGATTAGCAGGAAAAAGCAAAAAATTTCAGAATTGCACCTTGCAATGCGGAGAAATTACTGTTTGTGCATTTACAATATTCATTGATTTTTGCCATTGAAAAACATCATGTTATTCATATACCAGAAATGTTTGAAGCTACTGACTGAATGAAAAGAGCTGGCATCTCACTCTCTTTGAATCTTCTTTATCATGCTAGGATTAGCAGGAAAAAGCAAAAAATTTCAGAATTGCGCATTGCAATGCGGAGATATTACTGTTTGTGCATTTACAATATTCATTGATTTTTGCCATTGAAAAACGTCCAGAAATGTTTGAAGCTACTGACTGAATGAAAGGAGCTGGCATCTCACTCTCTTTGAATCTTCTTTATCATGCTAGGATTAGCAGGAAAAAGCAAAAAATTTCAGAATTGCACCTTGCAATGCGGAGATATTACTGTTTGTGCATTTACAATATTCATTGATTTTTGCCATTGAAAAACATCATGTTATTCATATACCAGAAATGTTTGAAGCTACTGACTGAATGAAAAGAGCTGGCATCTCACTCTCTTTGAATTTTCTTTATCATGCTAAGAGGAGCAGGAAAAAGCAAAAAATTTCAGAATTGCACATTGCAATGTGGAGATATTACTGTTTGTGCATTTACAATATTCATTGATTTTTGCCATTGAAAAACGTCCAGAAATGTTTGAAGCTACTGACTGAATGAAAGGAGCTGGCATCTCACTCTCTTTGAATCTTCTTTATCATGCCAGGATTAGCAGGAAAAAGCAAAAAATTTCAGAATTGCACCTTGCAATGTGGAGATATTACTGTTTGTGCATTTACAATATTCATTGATTTTTGCCATTGAAAAACGTCCAGAAATGTTTGAACCTACTGACTGAATGAAAGGAGCTGGCATCTCACTCTCTTTGAATCTTCTTTATCATGCTAGGATTAGCAGGAAAAAGCAAAAAATTTCAGAATTGCACCTTGCAATGCGGAGAAATTACTGTTTGTGCATTTACAATATTCATTGATTTTTGCCATTGAAAAACATCATGTTATTCATATACCAGAAATGTTTGAAGCTACTGACTGATTGAAAAGAGCTGGCATCTCACTCTCTTTGAATTTTCTTTATCATGCTAAGAGGAGCAGGAAAAAGCAAAAAATTTCAGAATTGCACCTTGCAATGTGGAGATATTACTGTTTGTGCATTTACAATATTCATTGATTTTTGCCATTGAAAAACGTCCAGAAATGTTTGAAGCTACTGACTGAATGAAAGGAGCTGGCATCTTACTCTCTTTGAATCTTCTTTATCATGCTAGGATTAGCAGGAAAAAGCAAAAAATTTCAGAATTGCACCTTGCAATGCGGAGAAATTACTGTTTGTGCATTTACAATATTCATTGATTTTTGCCATTGAAAAACATCATGTTATTCATATACCAGAAATGTTTGAAGCTACTGACTGAATGAAAAGAGCTGGCATCTCACTCTCTTTGAATTTTCTTTATCATGCTAAGAG
This sequence comes from Phyllobates terribilis, assembly GCF_046119375.1. Lineage (NCBI taxonomy): Eukaryota > Metazoa > Chordata > Amphibia > Anura > Dendrobatidae > Phyllobates > Phyllobates terribilis. Next base: position 3,285,215 of record NW_027362909.1, on the reverse strand, counting down.
GAGCAGGAAAAAGCAAAAAATTTCAGAATTGCACCTTGCAATGTGGAGATATTACTGTTTGTGCATTTACAATATTCATTGATTTTTGCCATTGAAAAACGTCCAGAAATGTTTGAAGCTACTGACTGAATGAAAGGAGCTGGCATCTCACTCTCTTTGAATCTTCTTTATCATGCTAAGAGGAGCAGGAAAAAGCAAAAAATTTCAGAATTGCACCTTGCAATGTGGAGATATTACTGTTTGTGCATTTACAATATTCATTGATTTTTGCCATTGAAAAACGTCCAGAAATGTTTGAAGCTACTGACTGAATGAAAGGAGCTGGCATCTCACTCTCTTTGAATCTTCTTTATCATGCTAGGATTAGCAGGAAAAAGCAAAAAATTTCAGAATTGCACCTTGCAATGCGGAGAAATTACTGTTTGTGCATTTACAATATTCATTGATTTTTGCCATTGAAAAACATCATGTTATTCATATACCAGAAATGTTTGAAGCTACTGACTGAATGAAAAGAGCTGGCATCTCACTCTCTTTGAATCTTCTTTATCATGCTAAGAGGAGCAGGAAAAAGCAAAAAATTTCAGAATTGCACCTTGCAATGTGGAGATATTACTGTTTGTGCATTTACAATATTCATTGATTTTTGCCATTGAAAAACGTCCAGAAATGTTTGAAGCTACTGACTGAATGAAAGGAGCTGGCATCTCACTCTCTTTGAATCTTCTTTATCATGCTAGGATTAGCAGGAAAAAGCAAAAAATTTCAGAATTGCACCTTGCAATGCGGAGAAATTACTGTTTGTGCATTTACAATATTCATTGATTTTTGCCATTGAAAAACATCATGTTATTCATATACCAGAAATGTTTGAAGCTACTGACTTAATGAAAAGAGCTGGCATCTCACTCTCTTTGAATCTTCTTTATCATGCTAGGATTAGCAGGAAAAAGCAAAAAATTTCAGAATTGCACATTGCAATGCGGAGATATTACTGTTTGTGCATTTACAATATTCATTGATTTTTGCCATTGAAAAACGTCCAGAAATGTTTGAAGCTACTGACTGAATGAAAGGAGCTGGCATCTCACTCTCTTTGAATCTTCTTTATCATGCTAGGATTAGCAGGAAAAAGCAAAAAATTTCAGAATTGCACCTTGCAATGCGGAGAAATTACTGTTTGTGCATTTACAATATTCATTGATTTTTGCCATTGAAAAACATCATGTTATTCATATACCAGAAATGTTTGAAGCTACTGACTGAATGAAAAGAGCTGGCATCTCACTCTCTTTGAATCTTCTTTATCATGCTAGGATTAGCAGGAAAAAGCAAAAAATTTCAGAATTGCACATTGCAATGCGGAGATATTACTGTTTGTGCATTTACAATATTCATTGATTTTTGCCATTGAAAAACGTCCAGAAATGTTTGAAGCTACTGACTGAATGAAAGGAGCTGGCATCTCACTCTCTTTGAATCTTCTTTATCATGCTAGGATTAGCAGGAAAAAGCAAAAAATTTCAGAATTGCACCTTGCAATGCGGAGATATTACTGTTTGTGCATTTACAATATTCATTGATTTTTGCCATTGAAAAACATCATGTTATTCATATACCAGAAATGTTTGAAGCTACTGACTGAATGAAAAGAGCTGGCATCTCACTCTCTTTGAATTTTCTTTATCATGCTAAGAGGAGCAGGAAAAAGCAAAAAATTTCAGAATTGCACGTTGCAATGTGGAGATATTACTGTTTGTGCATTTACAATATTCATTGATTTTTGCCATTGAAAAACGTCCAGAAATGTTTGAAGCTACTGACTGAATGAAAGGAGCTGGCATCTCACTCTCTTTGAATCTTCTTTATCATGCTAGGATTAGCAGGAAAAAGCAAAAAATTTCAGAATTGCACCTTGCAATGCGGAGAAATTACTGTTTGTGCATTTACAATATTCATTGATTTTTGCCATTGAAAAACATCATGTTATTCATATACCAGAAATGTTTGAAGCTACTGACTGAATGAAAAGAGCTGGCATCTCACTCTCTTTGAATCTTCTTTATCATGCCAGGATTAGCAGGAAAAAGCAAAAAATTTCAGAATTGCACCTTGCAATGTGGAGATATTACTGTTTGTGCATTTACAATATTCATTGATTTTTGCCATTGAAAAACGTCCAGAAATGTTTGAAGCTACTGACTGAATGAAAGGAGCTGGCATCTCACTCTCTTTGAATCTTCTTTATCATTCTAGGATTAGCAGGAAAAAGCAAAAAATTTCAGAATTGCACCTTGCAATGCGGAGAAATTACTGTTTGTGCATTTACAATATTCATTGATTTTTGCCATTGAAAAACATCATGTTATTCATATACCAGAAATGTTTGAAGCTACTGACTGAATGAAAAGAGCTGGCATCTCACTCTCTTTGAATTTTCTTTATCATGCTAAGAGGAGCAGGAAAAAGCAAAAAATTTCAGAATTGCACCTTGCAATGTGGAGATATTACTGTTTGTGCATTTACAATATTCATTGATTTTTGCCATTGAAAAACGTCCAGAAATGTTTGAAGCTACTGACTGAATGAAAGGAGCAGGCATCTCACTCTCTTTGAATCTTCTTTATCATGCTAAGAGGAGCAGGAAAAAGCAAAAAATTTCAGAATTGCACCTTGCAATGCGGAGAAATTACTGTTTGTGCATTTACAATATTCATTGATTTTTGCCATTGAAAAACATCATGTTATTCATATACCAGAAATGTTTGAAGCTACTGACTGAATGAAAAGAGCTGGCATCTCACTCTCTTTGAATCTTCTTTATCATGCTAGGATTAGCAGGAAAAAGCAAAAAATTTCAGAATTGCACCTTGCAATGCGGAGAAATTACTGTTTGTGCATTTACAATATTCATTGATTTTTGCCATTGAAAAACATCATGTTATTCATATACCAGAAATGTTTGAAGCTACTGACTGAATGAAAAGAGCTGGCATCTCACTCTCTTTGAATCTTCTTTATCATGCTAAGAGGAGCAGGAAAAAGCAAAAAATTTCAGAATTGCACCTTGCAATGTGGAGATATTACTGTTTGTGCATTTACAATATTCATTGATTTTTGCCATTGAAAAACGTCCAGAAATGTTTGAAGCTACTGACTGAATGAAAGGAGCTGGCATCTCACTCTCTTTGAATCTTCTTTATCATGCTAGGATTAGCAGGAAAAAGCAAAAAATTTCAGAATTGCACCTTGCAATGCGGAGAAATTACTGTTTGTGCATTTACAATATTCATTGATTTTTGCCATTGAAAAACATCATGTTATTCATATACCAGAAATGTTTGAAGCTACTGACTGAATGAAAAGAGCTGGCATCTCACTCTCTTTGAATCTTCTTTACCATGCTAGGATTAGCAGGAAAAAGCAAAAAATTTCAGAATTGCACCTTGCAATGCGGAGAAATTACTCTTTGTGCATTTACAATATTCATTGATTTTTGCCATTGAAAAACATCATGTTATTCATATACCAGAAATGTTTGAAGCTACTGACTGAATGAAAAGAGCTGGCATCTCACTCTCTTTGAATCTTCTTTATCATGCTAAGAGGAGCAGGAAAAAGCAAAAAATTTCAGAATTGCACCTTGCAATGTGGAGATATTACTGTTTGTGCATTTACAATATTCATTGATTTTTGCCATTGAAAAACGTCCAGAAATGTTTGAAGCTACTGACTGAATGAAAGGAGCTGGCATCTCACTCTCTTTGAATCTTCTTTATCATGCTAGGATTAGCAGGAAAAAGCAAAAAATTTCAGAATTGCACCTTGCAATGCGGAGAAATTACTGTTTGTGCATTTACAATATTCATTGATTTTTGCCATTGAAAAACATCATGTTATTCATATACCAGAAATGTTTGAAGCTACTGACTGAATGAAAAGAGCTGGCATCTCACTCTCTTTGAATCTTCTTTATCATGCTAAGAGGAGCAGGAAAAAGCAAAAAATTTCAGAATTGCACGTTGCAATGTGGAGATATTACTGTTTGTGCATTTACAATATTCATTGATTTTTGCCATTGAAAAACGTCCAGAAATGTTTGAAGCTACTGACTGAATGAAAGGAGCTGGCATCTCACTCTCTTTGAATCTTCTTTATCATGCTAGGATTAGCAGGAAAAAGCAAAAAATTTCAGAATTGCACCTTGGAATGCGGAGACATTACTGTTTGTGCATTTACAATATTCATTGATTTTTGCCATTGAAAAACATCATGTTATTCATATACCAGAAACGTTTGAAGCTACTGACTGAATGAAAAGAGCTGGCATCTCACTCTCTTTGAATCTTCTTTATCATGCCAGGATTAGCAGGAAAAAGCAAAAAATTTCAGAATTGCACCTTGCAATGTGGAGATATTACTGTTTGTGCATTTACAATATTCATTGATTTTTGCCATTGAAAAACGTCCAGAAATGTTTGAAGCTGCTGACTGAATGAAAGGAGCTGGCATCTCACTCTCTTTGAATCTTCTTTATCATGCTAGGATTAGCAGGAAAAAGCAAAAAATTTCAGAATTGCACCTTGCAATGCGGAGAAATTACTGTTTGTGCATTTACAATATTCATTGATTTTTGCCATTGAAAAACATCATGTTATTCATATACCAGAAATGTTTGAAGCTACTGACTGAATGAAAAGAGCTGGCATCTCACTCTCTTTGAATCTTCTTTATCATGCTAAGAGGAGCAGGAAAAAGCAAAAAATTTCAGAATTGCACGTTGCAATGTGGAGATATTACTGTTTGTGCATTTACAATATTCATTGATTTTTGCCATTGAAAAACGTCCAGAAATGTTTGAAGCTACTGACTGAATGAAAGGAGCTGGCATCTCACTCTCTTTGAATCTTCTTTATATTGCTAGGATTAGCAGGAAAAAGCAAAAAATTTCAGAATTGCACGTTGCAATGTGGAGATATTACTGTTTGTGCATTTACAATATTCATTGATTTTTGCCATTGTAAAACGTCCAGAAATGTTTGAAGCTACTGACTGAATGAAAAGAGCTGGCATCTCACTCTCTTTGAATCTTCTTTATCATGCTAAGAGGAGCAGGAAAAAGCAAAAAATTTCAGAATTGCACGTTGCAATGTGGAGATATTACTGTTTGTGCATTTACAATATTCATTGATTTTTGCCATTGAAAAACGTCCAGAAATGTTTGAAGCTACTGACTGAATGAAAGGAGCTGGCATCTCACTCTCTTTGAATCTTCTTTATCATGCTAGGATTAGCAGGAAAAAGCAAAAAATTTCAGAATTGCACCTTGCAATGCGGAGACATTACTGTTTGTGCATTTACAATATTCATTGATTTTTGCCATTGAAAAACATCATGTTATTCATATACCAGAAATGTTTGAAGCTACTGACTGAATGAAAAGAGCTGGCATCTCACTCTCTTTGAATCTTCTTTATCATGCCAGGATTAGCAGGAAAAAGCAAAAAATTTCAGAATTGCACCTTGCAATGTGGAGATATTACTGTTTGTGCATTTACAATATTCATTGATTTTTGCCATTGAAAAACGTCCAGAAATGTTTGAAGCTGCTGACTGAATGAAAGGAGCTGGCATCTCACTCTCTTTGAATCTTCTTTATCATGCCAGGATTAGCAGGAAAAAGCAAAAAATTTCAGAATTGCACCTTGCAATGTGGAGATATTACTGTTTGTGCATTTACAATATTCATTGATTTTTGCCATTGAAAAACGTCCAGAAATGTTTGAAGCTACTGACTGAATGAAAGGAGCTGGCATCTCACTCTCTTTGAATCTTCTTTATCATGCTAGGATTAGCAGGAAAAAGCAAAAAATTTCAGAATTGCACCTTGCAATGCGGAGAAATTACTGTTTGTGCATTTACAATATTCATTGATTTTTGCCATTGAAAAACATCATGTTATTCATATACCAGAAATGTTTGAAGCTACTGACTGAATGAAAAGAGCTGGCATCTCACTCTCTTTGAATCTTCTTTATCATGCTAAGAGGAGCAGGAAAAAGCAAAAAATTTCAGAATTGCACCTTGCAATGTGGAGATATTACTGTTTGTGCATTTACAATATTCATTGATTTTTGCCATTGAAAAACGTCCAGAAATGTTTGAAGCTACTGACTGAATGAAAGGAGCTGGCATCTCACTCTCTTTGAATCTTCTTTATCATGCTAGGATTAGCAGGAAAAAGCAAAAAATTTCAGAATTGCACATTGCAATGCGGAGAAATTACTGTTTGTGCATTTACAATATTCATTGATTTTTGCCATTGAAAAACATCATGTTATTCATATACCAGAAATATTTGAAGCTACTGACTGAATGAAAAGAGCTGGCATCTCACTCTCTTTGAATCTTCTTTATCATGCTAAGAGGAGCAGGAAAAAGCAAAAAATTTCAGAATTGCACCTTGCAATGTGGAGATATTACTGTTTGTGCATTTACAATATTCATTGATTTTTGCCATTGAAAAACGTCCAGAAATGTTTGAAGCTACTGACTGAATGAAAGGAGCTGGCATCTCACTCTCTTTGAATCTTCTTTATCATGCTAGGATTAGCAGGAAAAAGCCAAAAATTTCAGAATTGCACCTTGCAATGCGGAGAAATTACTGTTTGTGCATTTACAATATTCATTGATTTTTGCCATTGAAAAACATCATGTTATTCATATACCAGAAATGTTTGAAGCTACTGACTGAATGAAAAGAGCTGGCATCTCACTCTCTTTGAATCTTCTTTATCATGCTAAGAGGAGCAGGAAAAAGCAAAAAATTTCAGAATTGCACCTTGCAATGTGGAGATATTACTGTTTGTGCATTTACAATATTCATTGATTTTTGCCATTGAAAAACGTCCAGAAATGTTTGAAGCTACTGACTGAATGAAAGGAGCTGGCATCTCACTCTCTTTGAATCTTCTTTATCATGCTAGGATTAGCAGGAAAAAGCAAAAAATTTCAGAATTGCACCTTGCAATGCGGAGAAATTACTGTTTGTGCATTTACAATATTCATTGATTTTTGCCATTGAAAAACATCATGTTATTCATATACCAGAAATGTTTGAAGCTACTGACTGAATGAAAAGAGCTGGCATCTCACTCTCTTTGAATCTTCTTTATCATGCCAGGATTAGCAGGAAAAAGCAAAAAATTTCAGAATTGCACCTTGCAATGTGGAGATATTACTGTTTGTGCATTTACAATATTCATTGATTTTTGCCATTGAAAAACGTCCAGAAATGTTTGAAGCTGCTGACTGAATGAAAGGAGCTGGCATCTCACTCTCTTTGAATCTTCTTTATCATGCCAGGATTAGCAGGAAAAAGCAAAAAATTTCAGAATTGCACCTTGCAATGTGGAGATATTACTGTTTGTGCATTTACAATATTCATTGATTTTTGCCATTGAAAAACGTCCAGAAATGTTTGAAGCTACTGACTGAATGAAAGGAGCTGGCATCTCACTCTCTTTGAATCTTCTTTATCATGCTAGGATTAGCAGGAAAAAGCAAAAAATTTCAGAATTGCACCTTGCAATGTGGAGAAATTACTGTTTGTGCATTTACAATATTCATTGATTTTTGCCATTGAAAAACATCATGTTATTCATATACCAGAAATGTTTGAAGCTACTGACTGAATGAAAAGAGCTGGCATCTCACTCTCTTTGAATCTTCTTTATCATGCTAAGAGGAGCAGGAAAAAGCAAAAAATTTCAGAATTGCACCTTGCAATGTGGAGATATTACTGTTTGTGCATTTACAATATTCATTGATTTTTGCCATTGAAAAACGTCCAGAAATGTTTGAAGCTACTGACTGAATGAAAGGAGCTGGCATCTCACTCTCTTTGAATCTTCTTTATCATGCTAGGATTAGCAGGAAAAAGCAAAAAATTTCAGAATTGCACATTGCAATGCGGAGAAATTACTGTTTGTGCATTTACAATATTCATTGATTTTTGCAATTGAAAAACATCATGTTATTCATATACCAGAAATGTTTGAAGCTACTGACTGAATGAAAAGAGCTGGCATCTCACTCTCTTTGAATCTTCTTTATCATGCTAAGAGGAGCAGGAAAAAGCAAAAAATTTCAGAATTGCACCTTGCAATGTGGAGATATTACTGTTTGTGCATTTACAATATTCATTGATTTTTGCCATTGAAAAACGTCCAGAAATGTTTGAAGCTACTGACTGAATGAAAGGAGCTGGCATCTCACTCTCTTTGAATCTTCTTTATCATGCTAGGATTAGCAGGAAAAAGCCAAAAATTTCAGAATTGCACCTTGCAATGCGGAGAAATTACTGTTTGTGCATTTACAATATTCATTGATTTTTGCCATTGAAAAACATCATGTTATTCATATACCAGAAATGTTTGAAGCTACTGACTGAATGAAAAGAGCTGGCATCTCACTCTCTTTGAATCTTCTTTATCATGCTAAGAGGAGCAGGAAAAAGCAAAAAATTTCAGAATTGCACCTTGCAATGTGGAGATATTACTGTTTGTGCATTTACAATATTCATTGATTTTTGCCATTGAAAAACGTCCAGAAATGTTTGAAGCTACTGACTGAATGAAAGGAGCTGGCATCTCACTCTCTTTGAATCTTCTTTATCATGCTAGGATTAGCAGGAAAAAGCAAAAAATTTCAGAATTGCACCTTGCAATGCGGAGAAATTACTGTTTGTGCATTTACAATATTCATTGATTTTTGCCATTGAAAAACATCATGTTATTCATATACCAGAAATGTTTGAAGCTACTGACTGAATGAAAAGAGCTGGCATCTCACTCTCTTTGAATCTTCTTTATCATGCTAAGAGGAGCAGGAAAAAGCAAAAAATTTCAGAATTGCACCTTGCAATGTGGAGATATTACTGTTTGTGCATTTACAATATTCATTGATTTTTGCCATTGAAAAACGTCCAGAAATGTTTGAAGCTACTGACTGAATGAAAGGAGCTGGCATCTCACTCTCTTTGAATCTTCTTTATCATGCTAGGATTAGCAGGAAAAAGCAAAAAATTTCAGAATTGCACCTTGCAATGCGGAGAAATTACTGTTTGTGCATTTACAATATTCATTGATTTTTGCCATTGAAAAACATCATGTTATTCATATACCAGAAATGTTTGAAGCTACTGACTGAATGAAAAGAGCTGGCATCTCACTCTCTTTGAATCTTCTTTATCATGCCAGGATTAGCAGGAAAAAGCAAAAAATTTCAGAATTGCACCTTGCAATGTGGAGATATTACTGTTTGTGCATTTACAATATTCATTGATTTTTGCCATTGAAAAACGTCCAGAAATGTTTGAAGCTGCTGACTGAATGAAAGGAGCTGGCATCTCACTCTCTTTGAATCTTCTTTATCATGCCAGGATTAGCAGGAAAAAGCAAAAAATTTCAGAATTGCACCTTGCAATGTGGAGATATTACTGTTTGTGCATTTACAATATTCATTGATTTTTGCCATTGAAAAACGTCCAGAAATGTTTGAAGCTACTGACTGAATGAAAGGAGCTGGCATCTCACTCTCTTTGAATCTTCTTTATCATGCTAGGATTAGCAGGAAAAAGCAAAAAATTTCAGAATTGCACCTTGCAATGCGGAGAAATTACTGTTTGTGCATTTACAATATTCATTGATTTTTGCCATTGAAAAACATCATGTTATTCATATACCAGAAATGTTTGAAGCTACTGACTGAATGAAAAGAGCTGGCATCTCACTCTCTTTGAATCTTCTTTATCATGCTAAGAGGAGCAGGAAAAAGCAAAAAATTTCAGAATTGCACCTTGCAATGTGGAGATATTACTGTTTGTGCATTTACAATATTCATTGATTTTTGCCATTGAAAAACGTCCAGAAATGTTTGAAGCTACTGACTGAATGAAAGGAGCTGGCATCTCACTCTCTTTGAATCTTCTTTATCATGCTAGGATTAGCAGGAAAAAGCAAAAAATTTCAGAATTGCACATTGCAATGCGGAGAAATTACTGTTTGTGCATTTACAATATTCATTGATTTTTGCAATTGAAAAACATCATGTTATTCATATACCAGAAATGTTTGAAGCTACTGACTGAATGAAAAGAGCTGGCATCTCACTCTCTTTGAATCTTCTTTATCATGCTAAGAGGAGCAGGAAAAAGCAAAAAATTTCAGAATTGCACCTTGCAATGTGGAGATATTACTGTTTGTGCATTTACAATATTCATTGATTTTTGCCATTGAAAAACGTCCAGAAATGTTTGAAGCTACTGACTGAATGAAAGGAGCTGGCATCTCACTCTCTTTGAATCTTCTTTATCATGCTAGGATTAGCAGGAAAAAGCCAAAAATTTCAGAATTGCACCTTGCAATGCGGAGAAATTACTGTTTGTGCATTTACAATATTCATTGATTTTTGCCATTGAAAAACATCATGTTATTCATATACCAGAATTGTTTGAAGCTACTGACTGAATGAAAAGAGCTGGCATCTCACTCTCTTTGAATCTTCTTTATCATGCTAAGAGGAGCAGGAAAAAGCAAAAAATTTCAGAATTGCACCTTGCAATGTGGAGAAATTACTGTTTGTGCATTTACAATATTCATTGATTTTTGCCATTGAAAAACATCATGTTATTCATATACCAGAATTGTTTGAAGCTACTGACTGAATGAAAGGAGCTGGCATCTCACTCTCTTTGAATCTTCTTTATCATGCTAGGATTAGCAGGAAAAAGCAAAAAATTTCAGAATTGCACCTTGCAATGCGGAGAAATTACTGTTTGTGCATTTACAATATTCATTGATTTTTGCCATTGAAAAACATCATGTTATTCATATACCAGAAATGTTTGAAGCTACTGACTGAATGAAAAGAGCTGGCATCTCTCTCTCTTTGAATCTTCTTTATCATGCTAGGATTAGCAGGAAAAAGCAAAAAATTTCAGAATTGCACATTGCAATGCGGAGATATTACTGTTTGTGCATTTACAATATTCATTGATTTTTGCCATTGAAAAACGTCCAGAAATGTTTGAAGCTACTGACTGAATGAAAGGAGCTGGCATCTCACTCTCTTTGAATCTTCTTTATCATGCTAGGATTAGCTGGAAAAAGCAAAAAATTTCAGAATTGCACCTTGCAATGCGGAGAAATTACTGTTTGTGCATTTACAATATTCATTGATTTTTGCCATTGAAAAACATCATGTTATTCATATACCAGAAATGTTTGAAGCTACTGACTGAATGAAAAGAGCTGGCATCTCACTCTCTTTGAATCTTCTTTATCATGCTAAGAGGAGCAGGAAAAAGCAAAAAATTTCAGAATTGCACGTTGCAATGTGGAGATATTACTGTTTGTGCATTTACAATATTCATTGATTTTTGCCATTGAAAAACGTCCAGAAATGTTTGAAGCTACTGACTGAATGAAAGGAGCTGGCATCTCACTCTCTTTGAATCTTCTTTATCATGCTAGGATTAGCAGGAAAAAGCAAAAAATTTCAGAATTGCACCTTGCAATGCGGAGAAATTACTGTTTGTGCATTTACAATATTCATTGATTTTTGCCATTGAAAAACATCATGTTATTCATATACCAGAAATGTTTGAAGCTACTGACTGAATGAAAAGAGCTGGCATCTCACTCTCTTTGAATCTTCTTTATCATGCCAGGATTAGCAGGAAAAAGCAAAAAATTTCAGAATTGCACCTTGCAATGTGGAGATATTACTGTTTGTGCATTTACAATATTCATTTATTTTTGCCATTGAAAAACATCCAGAAATGTTTGAAGCTACTGACTGAATGAAAGGAGCTGGCATCTCACTCTCTTTGAATCTTCTTTATCATGCTAGGATTAGCAGGAAAAAGCAAAAAATTTCAGAATTGCACCTTGCAATGCGGAGAAATTACTGTTTGTGCATTTACAATATTCATGGATTTTTGCCATTGAAAAACATCATGTTATTCATATATCAGAAATGTTTGAAGCTACTGACTGAATGAAAAGAGCTGGCATCTCACTCTCTTTGAATCTTCTTTATCATGCTAAGAGGAGCAGGAAAAAGCAAAAAATTTCAGAATTGCAACTTGCAATGTGGAGCTATTACTGTTTGTGCATTTACAATATTCATTGATTTTTGCCATTGAAAAACGTCCAGAAATGTTTGAAGCTACTGACTGAATGAAAGGAGCTGGCATCTCACTCTCTTTGAATCTTCTTTATCATGCTAGGATTAGCAGGAAAAAGCAAAAAATTTCAGAATTGCACCTTGCAATGCGGAGAAATTACTGTTTGTGCATTTACAATATTCATTGATTTTTGCCATTGTAAAACATCATGTTATTCATATACCAGAAATGTTTGAAGCTACTGACTGAATGAAAAGAGCTGGCATCTCACTCTCTTTGAATCTTCTTTATCATGCTAAGAGGAGCAGGAAAAAGCAAAAAATTTCAGAATTGCACGTTGCAATGTGGAGATATTACTGTTTGTGCATTTACAATATTCATTGATTTTTGCCATTGAAAAACGTCCAGAAATGTTTGAAGCTACTGACTGAATGAAAGGAGCTGGCATCTCACTCTCTTTGAATCTTCTTTATCATGCTAGGATTAGCAGGAAAAAGCAAAAAATTTCAGAATTGCACCTTGCAATGCGGAGACATTACTGTTTGTGCATTTACAATATTCATTGATTTTTGCCATTGAAAAACATCATGTTATTCATATACCAGAAATGTTTGAAGCTACTGACTGAATGAAAAGAGCTGGCATCTCACTCTCTTTGAATCTTCTTTATCATGCCAGGATTAGCAGGAAAAAGCAAAAAATTTCAGAATTGCACCTTGCAATGTGGAGATATTACTGTTTGTGCATTTACAATATTCATTGATTTTTGCCATTGAAAAACGTCCAGAAATGTTTGAAGCTGCTGACTGAATGAAAGGAGCTGGCATCTCACTCTCTTTGAATCTTCTTTATCATGCCAGGATTAGCAGGAAAAAGCAAAAAATTTCAGAATTGCACCTTGCAATGTGGAGATATTACTGTTTGTGCATTTACAATATTCATTGATTTTTGCCATTGAAAAACGTCCAGAAATGTTTGAAGCTACTGACTGAATGAAAGGAGCTGGCATCTCACTCTCTTTGAATCTTCTTTATCATGCTAGGATTAGCAGGAAAAAGCAAAAAATTTCAGAATTGCACCTTGCAATGCGGAGAAATTACTGTTTGTGCATTTACAATATTCATTGATTTTTGCCATTGAAAAACATCATGTTATTCATATACCAGAAATGTTTGAAGCTACTGACTGAATGAAAAGAGCTGGCATCTCACTCTCTTTGAATCTTCTTTATCATGCTAAGAGGAGCAGGAAAAAGCAAAAAATTTCAGAATTGCACCTTGCAATGTGGAGATATTACTGTTTGTGCATTTACAATATTCATTGATTTTTGCCATTGAAAAACGTAGAGAAATGTTTGAAGCTACTGACTGAATGAAAGGAGCTGGCATCTCACTCTCTTTGAATCTTCTTTATCATGCTAGGATTAGCAGGAAAAAGCAAAAAATTTCAGAATTGCACCTTGCAATGCAGAGAAATTACTGTTTGTGCATTTACAATATTCATTGATTTTTGCCATTGAAAAACATCATGTTATTCATATACCAGAAATGTTTGAAGCTACTGACTGAATGAAAAGAGCTGGCATCTCACTCTCTTTGAATCTTCTTTATCATGCTAAGAGGAGCAGGAAAAAGCAAAAAATTTCAGAATTGCACCTTGCAATGTGGAGATATTACTGTTTGTGCATTTACAATATTCATTGATTTTTGCCATTGAAAAACGTCCAGAAATGTTTGAAGCTACTGACTGAATGAAAGGAGCTGGCATCTCACTCTCTTTGAATCTTCTTTATCATGCTAGGATTAGCAGGAAAAAGCAAAAAATTTCAGAATTGCACATTGCAATGCGGAGAAATTACTGTTTGTGCATTTACAATATTCATTGATTTTTGCCATTGAAAAACATCATGTTATTCATATACCAGAAATGTTTGAAGCTACTGACTGAATGAAAAGAGCTGGCATCTCACTCTCTTTGAATCTTCTTTATCATGCTAGGATTAGCAGGAAAAAGCAAAAAATTTCAGAATTGCACCTTGCAATGCGGAGAAATTACTGTTTGTGCATTTACAATATTCATTGATTTTTGCCATTGAAAAACATCATGTTATTCATATACCAGAAATGTTTGAAGCTACTGACTGAATGAAAAGAGCTGGCATCTCACTCTCTTTGAATCTTCTTTATCATGCTAAGAGGAGCAGGAAAAAGCAAAAAATTTCAGAATTGCACCTTGCAATGTGGAGATATTACTGTTTGTGCATTTACAATATTCATTGATTTTTGCCATTGAAAAACGTCCAGAAATGTTTGAAGCTACTGACTGAATGAAAGGAGCTGGCATCTCACTCTCTTTGAATCTTCTTTATCATGCTAGGATTAGCAGGAAAAAGCAAAAAATTTCAGAATTGCACCTTGCAATGCGGAGAAATTACTGTTTGTGCATTTACAATATTCATTGATTTTTGCCATTGAAAAACATCATGTTATTCATATACCAGAAATGTTTGAAGCTACTGACTGAATGAAAAGAGCTGGCATCTCACTCTCTTTGAATCTTCTTTATCATGCTAAGAGGAGCAGGAAAAAGCAAAAAATTTCAGAATTGCACGTTGCAAAGTGGAGATATTACTGTTTGTGCATTTACAATATTCATTGATTTTTGCCATTGAAAAACGTCCAGAAATGTTTGAAGCTACTGACTGAATGAAAGGAGCTGGCATCTCACTCTCTTTGAATCTTCTTTATCATGCTAGGATTAGCAGGAAAAAGCAAAAAATTTCAGAATTGCACCTTGGAATGCGGAGACATTACTGTTTGTGCATTTACAATATTCATTGATTTTTGCCATTGAAAAACATCATGTTATTCATATACCAGAAACGTTTGAAGCTACTGACTGAATGAAAAGAGCTGGCATCTCACTCTCTTTGAATCTTCTTTATCATGCCAGGATTAGCAGGAAAAAGCAAAAAATTTCAGAATTGCACCTTGCAATGTGGAGATATTACTGTTTGTGCATTTACAATATTCATTGATTTTTGCCATTGAAAAACGTCCAGAAATGTTTGAAGCTGCTGACTGAATGAAAGGAGCTGGCATCTCACTCTCTTTGAATCTTCTTTATCATGCTAGGATTAGCTGGAAAAAGCAAAAAATTTCAGAATTGCACCTTGCAATGCGGAGAAATTACTGTTTGTGCATTTACAATATTCATTGATTTTTGCCATTGAAAAACATCATGTTATTCATATACCAGAAATGTTTGAAGCTACTGACTGAATGAAAAGAGCTGGCATCTCACTCTCTTTGAATCTTCTTTATCATGCTAAGAGGAGCAGGAAAAAGCAAAAAATTTCAGAATTGCACGTTGCAATGTGGAGATATTACTGTTTGTGCATTTACAATATTCATTGATTTTTGCCATTGAAAAACGTCCAGAAATGTTTGAAGCTACTGACTGAATGAAAGGAGCTGGCATCTCACTCTCTTTGAATCTTCTTTATCATGCTAGGATTAGCAGGAAAAAGCAAAAAATTTCAGAATTGCACCTTGCAATGCGGAGAAATTACTGTTTGTGCATTTACAATATTCATTGATTTTTGCCATTGAAAAACATCATGTTATTCATATACCAGAAATGTTTGAAGCTACTGACTGAATGAAAAGAGCTGGCATCTCACTCTCTTTGAATCTTCTTTATCATGCCAGGATTAGCAGGAAAAAGCAAAAAATTTCAGAATTGCACCTTGCAATGTGGAGATATTACTGTTTGTGCATTTACAATATTCATTTATTT
This sequence comes from Phyllobates terribilis, assembly GCF_046119375.1. NCBI lineage: Eukaryota > Metazoa > Chordata > Amphibia > Anura > Dendrobatidae > Phyllobates > Phyllobates terribilis. The sequence continues at coordinate 3,269,227 of NW_027362909.1, read as the reverse complement.
TTGCCATTGAAAAACATCCAGAAATGTTTGAAGCTACTGACTGAATGAAAGGAGCTGGCATCTCACTCTCTTTGAATCTTCTTTATCATGCTAGGATTAGCAGGAAAAAGCAAAAAATTTCAGAATTGCACCTTGCAATGCGGAGAAATTACTGTTTGTGCATTTACAATATTCATGGATTTTTGCCATTGAAAAACATCATGTTATTCATATATCAGAAATGTTTGAAGCTACTGACTGAATGAAAAGAGCTGGCATCTCACTCTCTTTGAATCTTCTTTATCATGCTAAGAGGAGCAGGAAAAAGCAAAAAATTTCAGAATTGCAACTTGCAATGTGGAGCTATTACTGTTTGTGCATTTACAATATTCATTGATTTTTGCCATTGAAAAACGTCCAGAAATGTTTGAAGCTACTGACTGAATGAAAGGAGCTGGCATCTCACTCTCTTTGAATCTTCTTTATCATGCTAGGATTAGCAGGAAAAAGCAAAAAATTTCAGAATTGCACCTTGCAATGCGGAGAAATTACTGTTTGTGCATTTACAATATTCATTGATTTTTGCCATTGTAAAACATCATGTTATTCATATACCAGAAATGTTTGAAGCTACTGACTGAATGAAAAGAGCTGGCATCTCACTCTCTTTGAATCTTCTTTATCATGCTAAGAGGAGCAGGAAAAAGCAAAAAATTTCAGAATTGCACGTTGCAATGTGGAGATATTACTGTTTGTGCATTTACAATATTCATTGATTTTTGCCATTGAAAAACGTCCAGAAATGTTTGAAGCTACTGACTGAATGAAAGGAGCTGGCATCTCACTCTCTTTGAATCTTCTTTATCATGCTAGGATTAGCAGGAAAAAGCAAAAAATTTCAGAATTGCACCTTGCAATGCGGAGACATTACTGTTTGTGCATTTACAATATTCATTGATTTTTGCCATTGAAAAACATCATGTTATTCATATACCAGAAATGTTTGAAGCTACTGACTGAATGAAAAGAGCTGGCATCTCACTCTCTTTGAATCTTCTTTATCATGCCAGGATTAGCAGGAAAAAGCAAAAAATTTCAGAATTGCACCTTGCAATGTGGAGATATTACTGTTTGTGCATTTACAATATTCATTGATTTTTGCCATTGAAAAACGTCCAGAAATGTTTGAAGCTGCTGACTGAATGAAAGGAGCTGGCATCTCACTCTCTTTGAATCTTCTTTATCATGCCAGGATTAGCAGGAAAAAGCAAAAAATTTCAGAATTGCACCTTGCAATGTGGAGATATTACTGTTTGTGCATTTACAATATTCATTGATTTTTGCCATTGAAAAACGTCCAGAAATGTTTGAAGCTACTGACTGAATGAAAGGAGCTGGCATCTCACTCTCTTTGAATCTTCTTTATCATGCTAGGATTAGCAGGAAAAAGCAAAAAATTTCAGAATTGCACCTTGCAATGCGGAGAAATTACTGTTTGTGCATTTACAATATTCATTGATTTTTGCCATTGAAAAACATCATGTTATTCATATACCAGAAATGTTTGAAGCTACTGACTGAATGAAAAGAGCTGGCATCTCACTCTCTTTGAATCTTCTTTATCATGCTAAGAGGAGCAGGAAAAAGCAAAAAATTTCAGAATTGCACCTTGCAATGTGGAGATATTACTGTTTGTGCATTTACAATATTCATTGATTTTTGCCATTGAAAAACGTAGAGAAATGTTTGAAGCTACTGACTGAATGAAAGGAGCTGGCATCTCACTCTCTTTGAATCTTCTTTATCATGCTAGGATTAGCAGGAAAAAGCAAAAAATTTCAGAATTGCACCTTGCAATGCAGAGAAATTACTGTTTGTGCATTTACAATATTCATTGATTTTTGCCATTGAAAAACATCATGTTATTCATATACCAGAAATGTTTGAAGCTACTGACTGAATGAAAAGAGCTGGCATCTCACTCTCTTTGAATCTTCTTTATCATGCTAAGAGGAGCAGGAAAAAGCAAAAAATTTCAGAATTGCACCTTGCAATGTGGAGATATTACTGTTTGTGCATTTACAATATTCATTGATTTTTGCCATTGAAAAACGTCCAGAAATGTTTGAAGCTACTGACTGAATGAAAGGAGCTGGCATCTCACTCTCTTTGAATCTTCTTTATCATGCTAGGATTAGCAGGAAAAAGCAAAAAATTTCAGAATTGCACCTTGCAATGCGGAGAAATTACTGTTTGTGCATTTACAATATTCATTGATTTTTGCCATTGAAAAACATCATGTTATTCATATACCAGAAATGTTTGAAGCTACTGACTGAATGAAAAGAGCTGGCATCTCACTCTCTTTGAATCTTCTTTATCATGCTAGGATTAGCAGGAAAAAGCAAAAAATTTCAGAATTGCACCTTGCAATGCGGAGAAATTACTGTTTGTGCATTTACAATATTCATTGATTTTTGCCATTGAAAAACATCATGTTATTCATATACCAGAAATGTTTGAAGCTACTGACTGAATGAAAAGAGCTGGCATCTCACTCTCTTTGAATCTTCTTTATCATGCTAAGAGGAGCAGGAAAAAGCAAAAAATTTCAGAATTGCACCTTGCAATGTGGAGATATTACTGTTTGTGCATTTACAATATTCATTGATTTTTGCCATTGAAAAACGTCCAGAAATGTTTGAAGCTACTGACTGAATGAAAGGAGCTGGCATCTCACTCTCTTTGAATCTTCTTTATCATGCTAGGATTAGCAGGAAAAAGCAAAAAATTTCAGAATTGCACCTTGCAATGCGGAGAAATTACTGTTTGTGCATTTACAATATTCATTGATTTTTGCCATTGAAAAACATCATGTTATTCATATACCAGAAATGTTTGAAGCTACTGACTGAATGAAAAGAGCTGGCATCTCACTCTCTTTGAATCTTCTTTATCATGCTAAGAGGAGCAGGAAAAAGCAAAAAATTTCAGAATTGCACGTTGCAATGTGGAGATATTACTGTTTGTGCATTTACAATATTCATTGATTTTTGCCATTGAAAAACGTCCAGAAATGTTTGAAGCTACTGACTGAATGAAAGGAGCTGGCATCTCACTCTCTTTGAATCTTCTTTATCATGCTAGGATTAGCAGGAAAAAGCAAAAAATTTCAGAATTGCACCTTGGAATGCGGAGACATTACTGTTTGTGCATTTACAATATTCATTGATTTTTGCCATTGAAAAACATCATGTTATTCATATACCAGAAACGTTTGAAGCTACTGACTGAATGAAAAGAGCTGGCATCTCACTCTCTTTGAATCTTCTTTATCATGCCAGGATTAGCAGGAAAAAGCAAAAAATTTCAGAATTGCACCTTGCAATGTGGAGATATTACTGTTTGTGCATTTACAATATTCATTGATTTTTGCCATTGAAAAACGTCCAGAAATGTTTGAAGCTGCTGACTGAATGAAAGGAGCTGGCATCTCACTCTCTTTGAATCTTCTTTATCATGCTAGGATTAGCAGGAAAAAGAAAAAAATTTCAGAATTGCACCTTGCAATGCGGAGAAATTACTGTTTGTGCATTTACAATATTCATTGATTTTTGCCATTGAAAAACATCATGTTATTCATATACCAGAAATGTTTGAAGCTACTGACTGAATGAAAAGAGCTGGCATCTCACTCTCTTTGAATCTTCTTTATCATGCTAAGAGGAGCAGGAAAAAGCAAAAAATTTCAGAATTGCACGTTGCAATGTGGAGATATTACTGTTTGTGCATTTACAATATTCATTGATTTTTGCCATTGAAAAACGTCCAGAAATGTTTGAAGCTACTGACTGAATGAAAGGAGCTGGCATCTCACTCTCTTTGAATCTTCTTTATCATGCTAGGATTAGCAGGAAAAAGCAAAAAATTTCAGAATTGCACCTTGGAATGCGGAGACATTACTGTTTGTGCATTTACAATATTCATTGATTTTTGCCATTGAAAAACATCATGTTATTCATATACCAGAAACGTTTGAAGCTACTGACTGAATGAAAAGAGCTGGCATCTCACTCTCTTTGAATCTTCTTTATCATGCCAGGATTAGCAGGAAAAAGCAAAAAATTTCAGAATTGCACCTTGCAATGTGGAGATATTACTGTTTGTGCATTTACAATATTCATTGATTTTTGCCATTGAAAAACGTCCAGAAATGTTTGAAGCTGCTGACTGAATGAAAGGAGCTGGCATCTCACTCTGTTTGAATCTTCTTTATCATGCTAGGATTAGCAGGAAAAAGCAAAAAATTTCAGAATTGCACCTTGCAATGCGGAGAAATTACTGTTTGTGCATTTACAATATTCATTGATTTTTGCCATTGAAAAACATCATGTTATTCATATACCAGAAATGTTTGAAGCTACTGACTGAATGAAAAGAGCTGGCATCTCACTCTCTTTGAATCTTCTTTATCATGCCAGGATTAGCAGGAAAAAGCAAAAAATTTCAGAATTGCACCTTGCAATGTGGAGATATTACTGTTTGTGCATTTACAATATTCATTGATTTTTGCCATTGAAAAACGTCCAGAAATGTTTGAAGCTACTGACTGAATGAAAGGAGCTGGCATCTCACTCTCTTTGAATCTTCTTTATCATGCTAGGATTAGCAGGAAAAAGCAAAAAATTTCAGAATTGCACCTTGCAATGCAGAGAAATTACTGTTTGTGCATTTACAATATTCATTGATTTTTGCCATTGAAAAACATCATGTTATTCATATACCAGAAATGTTTGAAGCTACTGACTGAATGAAAAGAGCTGGCATCTCACTCTCTTTGAATCTTCTTTATCATGCTAAGAGGAGCAGGAAAAAGCAAAAAATTTCAGAATTGCACCTTGCAATGTGGAGATATTACTGTTTGTGCATTTACAATATTCATTGATTTTTGCCATTGAAAAACGTCCAGAAATGTTTGAAGCTACTGACTGAATGAAAGGAGCTGGCATCTCACTCTCTTTGAATCTTCTTTATCATGCTAGGATTAGCAGGAAAAAGCAAAAAATTTCAGAATTGCACCTTGCAATGCGGAGAAATTACTGTTTGTGCATTTACAATATTCATTGATTTTTGCCATTGAAAAACATCATGTTATTCATATACCAGAAATGTTTGAAGCTACTGACTGAATGAAAAGAGGTGGCATCTCACTCTCTTTGAATCTTCTTTATCATGCTAGGATTAGCAGGAAAAAGCAAAAAATTTCAGAATTGCACCTTGCAATGCGGAGAAATTACTGTTTGTGCATTTACAATATTCATTGATTTTTGCCATTGAAAAACATCATGTTATTCATATACCAGAAATGTTTGAAGCTACTGACTGAATGAAAAGAGCTGGCATCTCACTCTCTTTGAATCTTCTTTATCATGCTAAGAGGAGCAGGAAAAAGCAAAAAATTTCAGAATTGCACCTTGCAATGTGGAGATATTACTGTTTGTGCATTTACAATATTCATTGATTTTTGCCATTGAAAAACGTCCAGAAATGTTTGAAGCTACTGACTGAATGAAAGGAGCTGGCATCTCACTCTCTTTGAATCTTCTTTATCATGCTAGGATTAGCAGGAAAAAGCAAAAAATTTCAGAATTGCACCTTGCAATGCGGAGAAATTACTGTTTGTGCATTTACAATATTCATTGATTTTTGCCATTGAAAAACATCATGTTATTCATATACCAGAAATGTTTGAAGCTACTGACTGAATGAAAAGAGCTGGCATCTCACTCTCTTTGAATCTTCTTTATCATGCTAAGAGGAGCAGGAAAAAGCAAAAAATTTCAGAATTGCACGTTGCAATGTGGAGATATTACTGTTTGTGCATTTACAATATTCATTGATTTTTGCCATTGAAAAACGTCCAGAAATGTTTGAAGCTACTGACTGAATGAAAGGAGCTGGCATCTCACTCTCTTTGAATCTTCTTTATCATGCTAGGATTAGCAGGAAAAAGCAAAAAATTTCAGAATTGCACCTTGGAATGCGGAGACATTACTGTTTGTGCATTTACAATATTCATTGATTTTTGCCATTGAAAACCATCATGTTATTCATATACCAGAAACGTTTGAAGCTACTGACTGAATGAAAAGAGCTGGCATCTCACTCTCTTTGAATCTTCTTTATCATGCCAGGATTAGCAGGAAAAAGCAAAAAATTTCAGAATTGCACCTTGCAATGTGGAGATATTACTGTTTGTGCATTTACAATATTCATTGATTTTTGCCATTGAAAAACGTCCAGAAATGTTTGAAGCTGCTGACTGAATGAAAGGAGCTGGCATCTCACTCTCTTTGAATCTTCTTTATCATGCTAGGATTAGCAGGAAAAAGAAAAAAATTTCAGAATTGCACCTTGCAATGCGGAGAAATTACTGTTTGTGCATTTACAATATTCATTGATTTTTGCCATTGAAAAACATCATGTTATTCATATACCAGAAATGTTTGAAGCTACTGACTGAATGAAAAGAGCTGGCATCTCACTCTCTTTGAATCTTCTTTATCATGCTAAGCGGAGCAGGAAAAAGCAAAAAATTTCAGAATTGCACGTTGCAATGTGGAGATATTACTGTTTGTGCATTTACAATATTCATTGATTTTTGCCATTGAAAAACGTCCAGAAATGTTTGAAGCTACTGACTGAATGAAAGGAGCTGGCATCTCACTCTCTTTGAATCTTCTTTATCATGCTAGGATTAGCAGGAAAAAGCAAAAAATTTCAGAATTGCACCTTGGAATGCGGAGACATTACTGTTTGTGCATTTACAATATTCATTGATTTTTGCCATTGAAAAACATCATGTTATTCATATACCAGAAACGTTTGAAGCTACTGACTGAATGAAAAGAGCTGGCATCTCACTCTCTTTGAATCTTCTTTATCATGCCAGGATTAGCAGGAAAAAGCAAAAAATTTCAGAATTGCACCTTGCAATGTGGAGATATTACTGTTTGTGCATTTACAATATTCATTGATTTTTGCCATTGAAAAACGTCCAGAAATGTTTGAAGCTGCTGACTGAATGAAAGGAGCTGGCATCTCACTCTGTTTGAATCTTCTTTATCATGCTAGGATTAGCAGGAAAAAGCAAAAAATTTCAGAATTGCACCTTGCAATGCGGAGAAATTACTGTTTGTGCATTTACAATATTCATTGATTTTTGCCATTGAAAAACATCATGTTATTCATATACCAGAAATGTTTGAAGCTACTGACTGAATGAAAAGAGCTGGCATCTCACTCTCTTTGAATCTTCTTTATCATGCCAGGATTAGCAGGAAAAAGCAAAAAATTTCAGAATTGCACCTTGCAATGTGGAGATATTACTGTTTGTGCATTTACAATATTCATTGATTTTTGCCATTGAAAAACGTCCAGAAATGTTTGAAGCTACTGACTGAATGAAAGGAGCTGGCATCTCACTCTCTTTGAATCTTCTTTATCATGCTAGGATTAGCAGGAAAAAGCAAAAAATTTCAGAATTGCACCTTGCAATGCAGAGAAATTACTGTTTGTGCATTTACAATATTCATTGATTTTTGCCATTGAAAAACATCATGTTATTCATATACCAGAAATGTTTGAAGCTACTGAGTGAATGAAAAGAGCTGGCATCTCACTCTCTTTGAATCTTCTTTATCATGCTAAGAGGAGCAGGAAAAAGCAAAAAATTTCAGAATTGCACCTTGCAATGTGGAGATATTACTGTTTGTGCATTTACAATATTCATTGATTTTTGCCATTGAAAAACGTCCAGAAATGTTTGAAGCTACTGACTGAATGAAAGGAGCTGGCATCTCACTCTCTTTGAATCTTCTTTATCATGCTAGGATTAGCAGGAAAAAGCAAAAAATTTCAGAATTGCACCTTGCAATGCGGAGAAATTACTGTTTGTGCATTTACAATATTCATTGATTTTTGCCATTGAAAAACATCATGTTATTCATATACCAGAAATGTTTGAAGCTACTGACTGAATGAAAAGAGGTGGCATCTCACTCTCTTTGAATCTTCTTTATCATGCTAGGATTAGCAGGAAAAAGCAAAAAATTTCAGAATTGCACCTTGCAATGCGGAGAAATTACTGTTTGTGCATTTACAATATTCATTGATTTTTGCCATTGAAAAACATCATGTTATTCATATACCAGAAATGTTTGAAGCTACTGACTGAATGAAAAGAGCTGGCATCTCACTCTCTTTGAATCTTCTTTATCATGCTAAGAGGAGCAGGAAAAAGCAAAAAATTTCAGAATTGCACCTTGCAATGTGGAGATATTACTGTTTGTGCATTTACAATATTCATTGATTTTTGCCATTGAAAAACGTCCAGAAATGTTTGAAGCTACTGACTGAATGAAAGGAGCTGGCATCTCACTCTCTTTGAATCTTCTTTATCATGCTAGGATTAGCAGGAAAAAGCAAAAAATTTCAGAATTGCACCTTGCAATGCGGAGAAATTACTGTTTGTGCATTTACAATATTCATTGATTTTTGCCATTGAAAAACATCATGTTATTCATATACCAGAAATGTTTGAAGCTACTGACTGAATGAAAAGAGCTGGCATCTCACTCTCTTTGAATCTTCTTTATCATGCTAAGAGGAGCAGGAAAAAGCAAAAAATTTCAGAATTGCACGTTGCAATGTGGAGATATTACTGTTTGTGCATTTACAATATTCATTGATTTTTGCCATTGAAAAACGTCCAGAAATGTTTGAAGCTACTGACTGAATGAAAGGAGCTGGCATCTCACTCTCTTTGAATCTTCTTTATCATGCTAGGATTAGCAGGAAAAAGCAAAAAATTTCAGAATTGCACCTTGGAATGCGGAGACATTACTGTTTGTGCATTTACAATATTCATTGATTTTTGCCATTGAAAAACATCATGTTATTCATATACCAGAAACGTTTGAAGCTACTGACTGAATGAAAAGAGCTGGCATCTCACTCTCTTTGAATCTTCTTTATCATGCCAGGATTAGCAGGAAAAAGCAAAAAATTTCAGAATTGCACCTTGCAATGTGGAGATATTACTGTTTATGCATTTACAATATTCATTGATTTTTGCCATTGAAAAACGTCCAGAAATGTTTGAAGCTGCTGACTGAATGAAAGGAGCTGGCATCTCACTCTCTTTGAATCTTCTTTATCATGCTAGGATTAGCAGGAAAAAGCAAAAAATTTCAGAATTGCACCTTGCAATGCGGAGAAATTACTGTTTGTGCATTTACAATATTCATTGATTTTTGCCATTGAAAAACATCATGTTATTCATATACCAGAAATGTTTGAAGCTACTGACTGAATGAAAAGAGCTGGCATCTCACTCTCTTTGAATTTTCTTTATCATGCTAAGAGGAGCAGGAAAAAGCAAAAAATTTCAGAATTGCACGTTGCAATGTGGAGATATTACTGTTTGTGCATTTACAATATTCATTGATTTTTGCCATTGAAAAACGTCCAGAAATGTTTGAAGCTACTGACTGAATGAAAGGAGCTGGCATCTCACTCTCTTTGAATCTTCTTTATCATGCTAGGATTAGCAGGAAAAAGCAAAAAATTTCAGAATTGCACCTTGCAATGCGGAGAAATTACTGTTTGTGCATTTACAATATTCATTGATTTTTGCCATTGAAAAACATCATGTTATTCATATACCAGAAATGTTTGAAGCTACTGACTGAATGAAAAGAGCTGGCATCTCACTCTCTTTGAATCTTCTTTATCATGCCAGGATTAGCAGGAAAAAGCAAAAAATTTCAGAATTGCACCTTGCAATGTGGAGATATTACTGTTTGTGCATTTACAATATTCATTGATTTTTGCCATTGAAAAACGTCCAGAAATGTTTGAAGCTACTGACTGAATGAAAGGAGCTGGCATCTCACTCTCTTTGAATCTTCTTTATCATGCTAGGATTAGCAGGAAAAAGCAAAAAATTTCAGAATTGCACCTTGCAATGCGGAGAAATTACTGTTTGTGCATTTACAATATTCATTGATTTTTGCCATTGAAAAACATCATGTTATTCATATACCAGAAATGTTTGAAGCTACTGACTGAATGAAAAGAGCTGGCATCTCACTCTCTTTGAATTTTCTTTATCATGCTAAGAGGAGCAGGAAAAAGCAAAAAATTTCAGAATTGCACCTTGCAATGTGGAGATATTACTGTTTGTGCATTTACAATATTCATTGATTTTTGCCATTGAAAAACGTCCAGAAATGTTTGAAGCTACTGACTGAATGAAAGGAGCAGGCATCTCACTCTCTTTGAATCTTCTTTATCATGCTAAGAGGAGCAGGAAAAAGCAAAAAATTTCAGAATTCCACCTTGCAATGTGGAGATATTACTGTTTGTGCATTTACAATATTCATTGATTTTTGCCATTGAAAAACGTCCAGAAATGTTTGAAGCTACTGACTGAATGAAAGGAGCTGGCATCTCACTCTCTTTGAATCTTCTTTATCATGCTAGGATTAGCAGGAAAAAGCAAAAAATTTCAGAATTGCACCTTGCAATGCGGAGAAATTACTGTTTGTGCATTTACAATATTCATTGATTTTTGCCATTGAAAAACATCATGTTATTCATATACCAGAAATGTTTGAAGCTACTGACTGAATGAAAAGAGCTGGCATCTCACTCTCTTTGAATCTTCTTTATCATGCTAGGATTAGCAGGAAAAAGCAAAAAATTTCAGAATTGCACCTTGCAATGCGGAGAAATTACTGTTTGTGCATTTACAATATTCATTGATTTTTGCCATTGAAAAACATCATGTTATTCATATACCAGAAATGTTTGAAGCTACTGACTGAATGAAAAGAGCTGGCATCTCACTCTCTTTGAATCTTCTTTATCATGCTAAGAGGAGCAGGAAAAAGCAAAAAATTTCAGAATTGCACCTTGCAATGTGGAGATATTACTGTTTGTGCATTTACAATATTCATTGATTTTTGCCATTGAAAAACGTCCAGAAATGTTTGAAGCTGCTGACTGAATGAAAGGAGCTGGCATCTCAATCTCTTTGAATCTTCTTTATCATGCTAGGATTAGCAGGAAAAAGCAAAAAATTTCAGAATTGCACCTTGCAATGCGGAGAAATTACTGTTTGTGCATTTACAATATTCATTGATTTTTGCCATTGAAAAACATCATGTTATTCATATACCAGAAATGTTTGAAGCTACTGACTGAATGAAAAGAGCTGGCATCTCACTCTCTTTGAATCTTCTTTATCATGCTAAGAGGAGCAGGAAAAAGCAAAAAATTTCAGAATTGCACGTTGCAATGTGGAGATATTACTGTTTGTGCATTTACAATATTCATTGATTTTTGCCATTGAAAAACGTCCAGAAATGTTTGAAGCTACTGACTGAATGAAAGGAGCTGGCATCTCACTCTCTTTGAATCTTCTTTATATTGCTAGGATTAGCAGGAAAAAGCAAAAAATTTCAGAATTGCACGTTGCAATGTGGAGATATTACTGTTTGTGCATTTACAATATTCATTGATTTTTGCCATTGAAAAACGTCCAGAAATGTTTGAAGCTACTGACTGAATGAAAAGAGCTGGCATCTCACTCTCTTTGAATCTTCTTTATCATGCTAAGAGGAGCAGGAAAAAGCAAAAAATTTCAGAATTGCACGTTGCAATGTGGAGATATTACTGTTTGTGCATTTACAATATTCATTGATTTTTGCCATTGAAAAACGTCCAGAAATGTTTGAAGCTACTGACTGAATGAAAGGAGCTGGCATCTCACTCTCTTTGAATCTTCTTTATCATGCTAGGATTAGCAGGAAAAAGCAAAAAATTTCAGAATTGCACCTTGCAATGCGGAGACATTACTGTTTGTGCATTTACAATATTCATTGATTTTTGCCATTGAAAAACATCATGTTATTCATATACCAGAAATGTTTGAAGCTACTGACTGAATGAAAAGAGCTGGCATCTCACTCTCTTTGAATCTTCTTTATCATGCCAGGATTAGCAGGAAAAAGCAAAAAATTTCAGAATTGCACCTTGCAATGTGGAGATATTACTGTTTGTGCATTTACAATATTCATTGATTTTTGCCATTGAAAAACGTCCAGAAATGTTTGAAGCTACTGACTGAATGAAAGGAGCTGGCATCTCACTCTCTTTGAATCTTCTTTATCATGCCAGGATTAGCAGGAAAAAGCAAAAAATTTCAGAATTGCACCTTGCAATGTGGAGTTATTACTGTTTGTGCATTTACAATATTCATTGATTTTTGCCATTGAAAAACGTCCAGAAATGTTTGAAGCTACTGACTGAATGAAAGGAGCTGGCATCTCACTCTCTTTGAATCTTCTTTATCATGCTAGGATTAGCAGGAAAAAGCAAAAAATTTCAGAATTGCACCTTGCAATGCGGAGAAATTACTGTTTGTGCATTTACAATATTCATTGATTTTTGCCATTGAAAAACATCATGTTATTCATATACCAGAAATGTTTGAAGCTACTGACTGAATGAAAAGAGCTGGCATCTCACTCTCTTTGAATCTTCTTTATCATGCTAAGAGGAGCAGGAAAAAGCAAAAAATTTCAGAATTGCACCTTGCAATGTGGAGATATTACTGTTTGTGCATTTACAATATTCATTGATTTTTGCCATTGAAAAACGTCCAGAAATATTTGAAGCTACTGACTGAATGAAAGGAGCTGGCATCTCACTCTCTTTGAATCTTCTTTATCATGCTAGGATTAGCAGGAAAAAGCAAAAAATTTCAGAATTGCACATTGCAATGCGGAGAAATTACTGTTTGTGCATTTACAATATTCATTGATTTTTGCCATTGAAAAACATCATGTTATTCATATACCAGAAATATTTGAAGCTACTGACTGAATGAAAAGAGCTGGCATCTCACTCTCTTTGAATCTTATTTATCATGCTAAGAGGAGCAGGAAAAAGCAAAAAATTTCAGAATTGCACCTTGCAATGTGGAGATATTACTGTTTGTGCATTTACAATATTCATTGATTTTTGCCATTGAAAAACGTCCAGAAATGTTTGAAGCTACTGACTGAATGAAAGGAGCTGGCATCTCACTCTCTTTGAATCTTCTTTATCATGCTAGGATTAGCAGGAAAAAGCCAAAAATTTCAGAATTGCACCTTGCAATGCGGAGAAATTACTGTTTGTGCATTTACAATATTCATTGATTTTTGCCATTGAAAAACATCATGTTATTCATATACCAGAAATGTTTGAAGCTACTGACTGAATGAAAAGAGCTGGCATCTCACTCTCTTTGAATCTTCTTTATCATGCTAAGAGGAGCAGGAAAAAGCAAAAAATTTCAGAATTGCACCTTGCAATGTGGAGATATTACTGTTTGTGCATTTACAATATTCATTGATTTTTGCCATTGAAAAACGTCCAGAAATGTTTGAAGCTACTGACTGAATGAAAGGAGCTGGCATCTCACTCTCTTTGAATCTTCTTTATCATGCTAGGATTAGCAGGAAAAAGCAAAAAATTTCAGAATTGCACCTTGCAATGCGGAGAAATTACTGTTTGTGCATTTACAATATTCATTGATTTTTGCCATTGAAAAACATCATGTTTTTCATATACCAGAAATGTTTGAAGCTACTGACTGAATGAAAAGAGCTGGCATCTCTCTCTCTTTGAATCTTCTTTATCATGCTAGGATTAGCAGGAAAAAGCAAAAAATTTCAGAATTGCACATTGCAATGCGGAGATATTACTGTTTGTGCATTTACAATATTCATTGATTTTTGCCATTGAAAAACGTCCAGAAATGTTTGAAGCTACTGACTGAATGAAAGGAGCTGGCATCTCACTCTCTTTGAATCTTCTTTATCATGCTAGGATTAGCAGGAAAAAGCAAAAAATTTCAGAATTGCACCTTGCAATGCGGAGAAATTACTGTTTGTGCATTTACAATATTCATTGATTTTTGCCATTGAAAAACATCATGTTATTCATATACCAGAAATGTTTGAAGCTACTGACTGAATGAAAAGAGCTGGCATCTCACTCTCTTTGAATCTTCTTTATCATGCTAAGAGGAGCAGGAAAAAGCAAAAAATTTCAGAATTGCACGTTGCAATGTGGAGATATTACTGTTTGTGCATTTACAATATTCATTGATTTTTGCCATTGAAAAACGTCCAGAAATGTTTGAAGCTACTGACTGAATGAAAGGAGCTGGCATCTCACTCTCTTTGAATCTTCTTTATCATGCTAGGATTAGCAGGAAAAAGCAAAAAATTTCAGAATTGCACCTTGCAATGCGGAGAAATTACTGTTTGTGCATTTACAATATTCATTGATTTTTGCCATTGAAAAACATCATGTTATTCATATACCAGAAATGTTTGAAGCTACTGACTGAATGAAAAGAGCTGGCATCTCACTCTCTTTGAATCTTCTTTATCATGCCAGGATTAGCAGGAAAAAGCAAAAAATTTCAGAATTGCACCTTGCAATGTGGAGATATTACTGTTTGTGCATTTACAATATTCATTTATTTTTGCCATTGAAAAACGTCCAGAAATGTTTGAAGCTACTGACTGAATGAAAGGAGCTGGCATCTCACTCTCTTTGAATCTTCTTTATCATGCTAGGATTAGCAGGAAAAAGCAAAAAATTTCAGAATTGCACCTTGCAATGCGGAGAAATTACTGTTTGTGCATTTACAATATTCATGGATTTTTGCCATTGAAAAACATCATGTTATTCATATATCAGAAATGTTTGAAGCTACTGACTGAATGAAAAGAGCTGGCATCTCACTCTCTTTGAATCTTCTTTATCATGCTAAGAGGAGCAGGAAAAAGCAAAAAATTTCAGAATTGCAACTTGCAATGTGGAGATATTACTGTTTGTGCATTTACAATATTCATTGATTTTTGCCATTGAAAAATGTCCAGAAATGTTTGAAGCTACTGACTGAATGAAAGGAGCTGGCATCTCACTCTCTTTGAATCTTCTTTATCATGCTAGGATTAGCAGGAAAAAGCAAAAAATTTCAGAATTGCACCTTGCAATGCGGAGAAATTACTGTTTGTGCATTTACAATATTCATTGATTTTTGCCATTGAAAAACATCATGTTATTCATATACCAGAAATGTTTGAAGCTACTGACTGAATGAAAAGAGCTGGCATCTCACTCTCTTTGAATCTTCTTTATCATGCTAAGAGGAGCAGGAAAAAGCAAAAAATTTCAGAATTGCACGTTGCAATGTGGAGATATTACTGTTTGTGCATTTACAATATTCATTGATTTTTGCCATTGAAAAACGTCCAGAAATGTTTGAAGCTACTGACTGAATGAAAGGAGCTGGCATCTCACTCTCTTTGAATCTTCTTTATCATGCTAGGATTAGCAG
The DNA here is from genome assembly GCF_046119375.1 of Phyllobates terribilis. Taxonomy (NCBI): domain Eukaryota; kingdom Metazoa; phylum Chordata; class Amphibia; order Anura; family Dendrobatidae; genus Phyllobates; species Phyllobates terribilis. The sequence goes on along the minus strand of NW_027362909.1, from coordinate 3,253,782 downwards.
GAAAAAGCAAAAAATTTCAGAATTGCACCTTGCAATGCGGAGACATTACTGTTTGTGCATTTACAATATTCATTGATTTTTGCCATTGAAAAACATCATGTTATTCATATACCAGAAATGTTTGAAGCTACTGACTGAATGAAAAGAGCTGGCATCTCACTCTCTTTGAATCTTCTTTATCATGCCAGGATTAGCAGGAAAAAGCAAAAAATTTCAGAATTGCACCTTGCAATGTGGAGATATTACTGTTTGTGCATTTACAATATTCATTGATTTTTGCCATTGAAAAACGTCCAGAAATGTTTGAAGCTGCTGACTGAATGAAAGGAGCTGGCATCTCACTCTCTTTGAATCTTCTTTATCATGCCAGGATTAGCAGGAAAAAGCAAAAAATTTCAGAATTGCACCTTGCAATGTGGAGATATTACTGTTTGTGCATTTACAATATTCATTGATTTTTGCCATTGAAAAACGTCCAGAAATGTTTGAAGCTACTGACTGAATGAAAGGAGCTGGCATCTCACTCTCTTTGAATCTTCTTTATCATGCTAGGATTAGCAGGAAAAAGCAAAAAATTTCAGAATTGCACCTTGCAATGCGGAGAAATTACTGTTTGTGCATTTACAATATTCATTGATTTTTGCCATTGAAAAACATCATGTTATTCATATACCAGAAATGTTTGAAGCTACTGACTGAATGAAAAGAGCTGGCATCTCACTCTCTTTGAATCTTCTTTATCATGCTAAGAGGAGCAGGAAAAAGCAAAAAATTTCAGAATTGCACCTTGCAATGTGGAGATATTACTGTTTGTGCATTTACAATATTCATTGATTTTTGCCATTGAAAAACGTAGAGAAATGTTTGAAGCTACTGACTGAATGAAAGGAGCTGGCATCTCACTCTCTTTGAATCTTCTTTATCATGCTAGGATTAGCAGGAAAAAGCAAAAAATTTCAGAATTGCACCTTGCAATGCAGAGAAATTACTGTTTGTGCATTTACAATATTCATTGATTTTTGCCATTGAAAAACATCATGTTATTCATATACCAGAAATGTTTGAAGCTACTGACTGAATGAAAAGAGCTGGCTTCTCACTCTCTTTGAATCTTCTTTATCATGCTAAGAGGAGCAGGAAAAAGCAAAAAATTTCAGAATTGCACCTTGCAATGTGGAGATATTACTGTTTGTGCATTTACAATATTCATTGATTTTTGCCATTGAAAAACGTCCAGAAATGTTTGAAGCTACTGACTGAATGAAAGGAGCTGGCATCTCACTCTCTTTGAATCTTCTTTATCATGCTAGGATTAGCAGGAAAAAGCCAAAAATTTCAGAATTGCACCTTGCAATGCGGAGAAATTACTGTTTGTGCATTTACAATATTCATTGATTTTTGCCATTGAAAAACATCATGTTATTCATATACCAGAAATGTTTGAAGCTACTGACTGAATGAAAAGAGCTGGCATCTCACTCTCTTTGAATCTTCTTTATCATGCTAAGAGGAGCAGGAAAAAGCAAAAAATTTCAGAATTGCACCTTGCAATGTGGAGATATTACTGTTTGTGCATTTACAATATTCATTGATTTTTGCCATTGAAAAACGTCCAGAAATGTTTGAAGCTACTGACTGAATGAAAGGAGCTGGCATCTCACTCTCTTTGAATCTTCTTTATCATGCTAGGATTAGCAGGAAAAAGCAAAAAATTTCAGAATTGCACCTTGCAATGCGGAGAAATTACTGTTTGTGCATTTACAATATTCATTGATTTTTGCCATTGAAAAACATCATGTTATTCATATACCAGAAATGTTTGAAGCTACTGACTGAATGAAAAGAGCTGGCATCTCTCTCTCTTTGAATCTTCTTTATCATGCTAGGATTAGCAGGAAAAAGCAAAAAATTTCAGAATTGCACATTGCAATGCGGAGATATTACTGTTTGTGCATTTACAATATTCATTGATTTTTGCCATTGAAAAACGTCCAGAAATGTTTGAAGCTACTGACTGAATGAAAGGAGCTGGCATCTCACTCTCTTTGAATCTTCTTTATCATGCTAGGATTAGCAGGAAAAAGCAAAAAATTTCAGAATTGCACCTTGCAATGCGGAGAAATTACTGTTTGTGCATTTACAATATTCATTGATTTTTGCCATTGAAAAACATCATGTTATTCATATACCAGAAATGTTTGAAGCTACTGACTGAATGAAAAGAGCTGGCATCTCACTCTCTTTGAATCTTCTTTATCATGCTAAGAGGAGCAGGAAAAAGCAAAAAATTTCAGAATTGCACGTTGCAATGTGGAGATATTACTGTTTGTGCATTTACAATATTCATTGATTTTTGCCATTGAAAAACGTCCAGAAATGTTTGAAGCTACTGACTGAATGAAAGGAGCTGGCATCTCACTCTCTTTGAATCTTCTTTATCATGCTAGGATTAGCAGGAAAAAGCAAAAAATTTCAGAATTGCACCTTGCAATGCGGAGAAATTACTGTTTGTGCATTTACAATATTCATTGATTTTTGCCATTGAAAAACATCATGTTATTCATATACCAGAAATGTTTGAAGCTACTGACTGAATGAAAAGAGCTGGCATCTCACTCTCTTTGAATCTTCTTTATCATGCCAGGATTAGCAGGAAAAAGCAAAAAATTTCAGAATTGCACCTTGCAATGTGGAGATATTACTGTTTGTGCATTTACAATATTCATTTATTTTTGCCATTGAAAAACGTCCAGAAATGTTTGAAGCTACTGACTGAATGAAAGGAGCTGGCATCTCACTCTCTTTGAATCTTCTTTATCATGCTAGGATTAGCAGGAAAAAGCAAAAATTTTCAGAATTGCACCTTGCAATGCGGAGAAATTACTGTTTGTGCATTTACAATATTCATGGATTTTTGCCATTGAAAAACATCATGTTATTCATATATCAGAAATGTTTGAAGCTACTGACTGAATGAAAAGAGCTGGCATCTCACTCTCTTTGAATCTTCTTTATCATGCTAAGAGGAGCAGGAAAAAGCAAAAAATTTCAGAATTGCAACTTGCAATGTGGAGATATTACTGTTTGTGCATTTACAATATTCATTGATTTTTGCCATTGAAAAACGTCCAGAAATGTTTGAAGCTACTGACTGAATGAAAGGAGCTGGCATCTCACTCTCTTTGAATCTTCTTTATCATGCTAGGATTAGCAGGAAAAAGCAAAAAATTTCAGAATTGCACCTTGCAATGCGGAGAAATTACTGTTTGTGCATTTACAATATTCATTGATTTTTGCCATTGAAAAACATCATGTTATTCATATACCAGAAATGTTTGAAGCTACTGACTGAATGAAAAGAGCTGGCATCTCACTCTCTTTGAATCTTCTTTATCATGCTAAGAGGAGCAGGAAAAAGCAAAAAATTTCAGAATTGCACGTTGCAATGTGGAGATATTACTGTTTGTGCATTTACAATATTCATTGATTTTTGCCATTGAAAAACGTCCAGAAATGTTTGAAGCTACTGACTGAATGAAAGGAGCTGGCATCTCACTCTCTTTGAATCTTCTTTATAATGCTAGGATTAGCAGGAAAAAGCAAAAAATTTCAGAATTGCACCTTGCAATGCGGAGACATTACTGTTTGTGCATTTACAATATTCATTGATTTTTGCCATTGAAAAACATCATGTTATTCATATACCAGAAATGTTTGAAGCTACTGACTGAATGAAAAGAGCTGGCATCTCACTCTCTTTGAATCTTCTTTATCATGCCAGGATTAGCAGGAAAAAGCAAAAAATTTCAGAATTGCACCTTGCAATGTGGAGATATTACTGTTTGTGCATTTACAATATTCATTGATTTTTGCCATTGAAAAACGTCCAGAAATGTTTGAAGCTGCTGACTGAATGAAAGGAGCTGGCATCTCACTCTCTTTGAATCTTCTTTATCATGCCAGGATTAGCAGGAAAAAGCAAAAAATTTCAGAATTGCACCTTGCAATGCGGAGAAATTACTGTTTGTGCATTTACAATATTCATTGATTTTTGCCATTGAAAAACATCATGTTATTCATATACCAGAAATGTTTGAAGCTACTGACTGAATGAAAAGAGCTGGCATCTCTCTCTCTTTGAATCTTCTTTATCATGCTAGGATTAGCAGGAAAAAGCAAAAAATTTCAGAATTGCACATTGCAATGCGGAGATATTACTGTTTGTGCATTTACAATATTCATTGATTTTTGCCATTGAAAAACGTCCAGAAATGTTTGAAGCTACTGACTGAATGAAAGGAGCTGGCATCTCACTCTCTTTGAATCTTCTTTATCATGCTAGGATTAGCAGGAAAAAGCAAAAAATTTCAGAATTGCACCTTGCAATGCGGAGACATTACTGTTTGTGCATTTACAATATTCATTGATTTTTGCCATTGAAAAACATCATGTTATTCATATACCAGAAATGTTTGAAGCTACTGACTGAATGAAAAGAGCTGGCATCTCACTCTCTTTGAATCTTCTTTATCATGCCAGGATTAGCAGGAAAAAGCAAAAAATTTCAGAATTGCACCTTGCAATGTGGAGATATTACTGTTTGTGCATTTACAATATTCATTGATTTTTGCCATTGAAAAACGTCCAGAAATGTTTGAAGCTGCTGACTGAATGAAAGGAGCTGGCATCTCACTCTCTTTGAATCTTCTTTATCATGCCAGGATTAGCAGGAAAAAGCAAAAAATTTCAGAATTGCACCTTGCAATGCGGAGAAATTACTGTTTGTGCATTTACAATATTCATTGATTTTTGCCATTGAAAAACATCATGTTATTCATATACCAGAAATGTTTGAAGCTACTGACTGAATGAAAAGAGCTGGCATCTCTCTCTCTTTGAATCTTCTTTATCATGCTAGGATTAGCAGGAAAAAGCAAAAAATTTCAGAATTGCACATTGCAATGCGGAGATATTACTGTTTGTGCATTTACAATATTCATTGATTTTTGCCATTGAAAAACGTCCAGAAATGTTTGAAGCTACTGACTGAATGAAAGGAGCTGGCATCTCACTCTCTTTGAATCTTCTTTATCATGCTAGGATTAGCAGGAAAAAGCAAAAAATTTCAGAATTGCACCTTGCAATGCGGAGAAATTACTGTTTGTGCATTTACAATATTCATTGATTTTTGCCATTGAAAAACATCATGTTATTCATATACCAGAAATGTTTGAAGCTACTGACTGAATGAAAAGAGCTGGCATCTCACTCTCTTTGAATCTTCTTTATCATGCCAGGATTAGCAGGAAAAAGCAAAAAATTTCAGAATTGCACCTTGCAATGTGGAGATATTACTGTTTGTGCATTTACAATATTCATTTATTTTTGCCATTGAAAAACGTCCAGAAATGTTTGAAGCTACTGACTGAATGAAAGGAGCTGGCATCTCACTCTCTTTGAATCTTCTTTATCATGCTAGGATTAGCAGGAAAAAGCAAAAAATTTCAGAATTGCACCTTGCAATGCGGAGAAATTACTGTTTGTGCATTTACAATATTCATGGATTTTTGCCATTGAAAAACATCATGTTATTCATATATCAGAAATGTTTGAAGCTACTGACTGAATGAAAAGAGCTGGCATCTCACTCTCTTTGAATCTTCTTTATCATGCTAAGAGGAGCAGGAAAAAGCAAAAAATTTCAGAATTGCAACTTGCAATGTGGAGATATTACTGTTTGTGCATTTACAATATTCATTGATTTTTGCCATTGAAAAACGTCCAGAAATGTTTGAAGCTACTGACTGAATGAAAGGAGCTGGCATCTCACTCTCTTTGAATCTTCTTTATCATGCTAGGATTAGCAGGAAAAAGCAAAAAATTTCAGAATTGCACCTTGCAATGCGGAGAAATTACTGTTTGTGCATTTACAATATTCATTGATTTTTGCCATTGAAAAACATCATGTTATTCATATACCAGAAATGTTTGAAGCTACTGACTGAATGAAAAGAGCTGGCATCTCACTCTCTGTGAATCTTCTTTATCATGCTAAGAGGAGCAGGAAAAAGCAAAAAATTTCAGAATTGCACGTTGCAATGTGGAGATATTACTGTTTGTGCATTTACAATATTCATTGATTTTTGCCATTGAAAAACGTCCAGAAATGTTTGAAGCTACTGACTGAATGAAAGGAGCTGGCATCTCACTCTCTTTGAATCTTCTTTATCATGCTAGGATTAGCAGGAAAAAGCAAAAAAATTCAGAATTGCACCTTGCAATGCGGAGACATTACTGTTTGTGCATTTACAATATTCATTGATTTTTGCCATTGAAAAACATCATGTTATTCATATACCAGAAATGTTTGAAGCTACTGACTGAATGAAAAGAGCTGGCATCTCACTCTCTTTGAATCTTCTTTATCATGCCAGGATTAGCAGGAAAAAGCAAAAAATTTCAGAATTGCACCTTGCAATGTGGAGATATTACTGTTTGTGCATTTACAATATTCATTGATTTTTGCCATTGAAAAACGTCCAGAAATGTTTGAAGCTGCTGACTGAATGAAAGGAGCTGGCATCTCACTCTCTTTGAATCTTCTTTATCATGCCAGGATTAGCAGGAAAAAGCAAAAAATTTCAGAATTGCACCTTGCAATGTGGAGATATTACTGTTTGTGCATTTACAATATTCATTGATTTTTGCCATTGAAAAACGTCCAGAAATGTTTGAAGCTACTGACTGAATGAAAGGAGCTGGCATCTCACTCTCTTTGAATCTTCTTTATCATGCTAGGATTAGCAGGAAAAAGCAAAAAATTTCAGAATTGCACCTTGCAATGCAGAGAAATTACTGTTTGTGCATTTACAATATTCATTGATTTTTGCCATTGAAAAACATCATGTTATTCATATACCAGAAATGTTTGAAGCTACTGACTGAATGAAAAGAGCTGGCTTCTCACTCTCTTTGAATCTTCTTTATCATGCTAAGAGGAGCAGGAAAAAGCAAAAAATTTCAGAATTGCACCTTGCAATGTGGAGATATTACTGTTTGTGCATTTACAATATTCATTGATTTTTGCCATTGAAAAACGTCCAGAAATGTTTGAAGCTACTGACTGAATGAAAGGAGCTGGCATCTCACTCTCTTTGAATCTTCTTTATCATGCTAGGATTAGCAGGAAAAAGCCAAAAATTTCAGAATTGCACCTTGCAATGCGGAGAAATTACTGTTTGTGCATTTACAATATTCATTGATTTTTGCCATTGAAAAACATCATGTTATTCATATACCAGAAATGTTTGAAGCTACTGACTGAATGAAAAGAGCTGGCATCTCACTCTCTTTGAATCTTCTTTATCATGCTAAGAGGAGCAGGAAAAAGCAAAAAATTTCAGAATTGCACCTTGCAATGTGGAGATATTACTGTTTGTGCATTTACAATATTCATTGATTTTTGCCATTGAAAAACGTCCAGAAATCTTTGAAGCTACTGACTGAATGAAAGGAGCTGGCATCTCACTCTCTTTGAATCTTCTTTATCATGCTAGGATTAGCAGGAAAAAGCAAAAAATTTCAGAATTGCACCTTGCAATGCGGAGAAATTACTGTTTGTGCATTTACAATATTCATTGATTTTTGCCATTGAAAAACATCATGTTATTCATATACCAGAAATGTTTGAAGCTACTGACTGAATGAAAAGAGCTGGCATCTCTCTCTCTTTGAATCTTCTTTATCATGCTAGGATTAGCAGGAAAAAGCAAAAAATTTCAGAATTGCACATTGCAATGCGGAGATATTACTGTTTGTGCATTTACAATATTCATTGATTTTTGCCATTGAAAAACGTCCAGAAATGTTTGAAGCTACTGACTGAATGAAAGGAGCTGGCATCTCACTCTCTTTGAATCTTCTTTATCATGCTAGGATTAGCAGGAAAAAGCAAAAAATTTCAGAATTGCACCTTGCAATGCGGAGAAATTACTGTTTGTGCATTTACAATATTCATTGATTTTTGCCATTGAAAAACATCATGTTATTCATATACCAGAAATGTTTGAAGCTACTGACTGAATGAAAAGAGCTGGCATCTCACTCTCTTTGAATCTTCTTTATCATGCTAAGAGGAGCAGGAAAAAGCAAAAAATTTCAGAATTGCACGTTGCAATGTGGAGATATTACTGTTTGTGCATTTACAATATTCATTGATTTTTGCCATTGAAAAACGTCCAGAAATGTTTGAAGCTACTGACTGAATGAAAGGAGCTGGCATCTCACTCTCTTTGAATCTTCTTTATCATGCTAGGATTAGCAGGAAAAAGCAAAAAATTTCAGAATTGCACCTTGCAATGCGGAGAAATTACTGTTTGTGCATTTACAATATTCATTGATTTTTGCCATTGAAAAACATCATGTTATTCATATACCAGAAATGTTTGAAGCTACTGACTGAATGAAAAGAGCTGGCATCTCACTCTCTTTGAATCTTCTTTATCATGCCAGGATTAGCAGGAAAAAGCAAAAAATTTCAGAATTGCACCTTGCAATGTGGAGATATTACTGTTTGTGCATTTACAATATTCATTTATTTTTGCCATTGAAAAACGTCCAGAAATGTTTGAAGCTACTGACTGAATGAAAGGAGCTGGCATCTCACTCTCTTTGAATCTTCTTTATCATGCTAGGATTAGCAGGAAAAAGCAAAAATTTTCAGAATTGCACCTTGCAATGCGGAGAAATTACTGTTTGTGCATTTACAATATTCATGGATTTTTGCCATTGAAAAACATCATGTTATTCATATATCAGAAATGTTTGAAGCTACTGACTGAATGAAAAGAGCTGGCATCTCACTCTCTTTGAATCTTCTTTATCATGCTAAGAGGAGCAGGAAAAAGCAAAAAATTTCAGAATTGCAACTTGCAATGTGGAGATATTACTGTTTGTGCATTTACAATATTCATTGATTTTTGCCATTGAAAAACGTCCAGAAATGTTTGAAGCTACTGACTGAATGAAAGGAGCTGGCATCTCACTCTCTTTGAATCTTCTTTATCATGCTAGGATTAGCAGGAAAAAGCAAAAAATTTCAGAATTGCACCTTGCAATGCGGAGAAATTACTGTTTGTGCATTTACAATATTCATTGATTTTTGCCATTGAAAAACATCATGTTATTCATATACCAGAAATGTTTGAAGCTACTGACTGAATGAAAAGAGCTGGCATCTCACTCTCTTTGAATCTTCTTTATCATGCTAAGAGGAGCAGGAAAAAGCAAAAAATTTCAGAATTGCACGTTGCAATGTGGAGATATTACTGTTTGTGCATTTACAATATTCATTGATTTTTGCCATTGAAAAACGTCCAGAAATGTTTGAAGCTACTGACTGAATGAAAGGAGCTGGCATCTCACTCTCTTTGAATCTTCTTTATCATGCTAGGATTAGCAGGAAAAAGCAAAAAATTTCAGAATTGCACCTTGCAATGCGGAGACATTACTGTTTGTGCATTTACAATATTCATTGATTTTTGCCATTGAAAAACATCATGTTATTCATATACCAGAAATGTTTGAAGCTACTGACTGAATGAAAAGAGCTGGCATCTCACTCTCTTTGAATCTTCTTTATCATGCCAGGATTAGCAGGAAAAAGCAAAAAATTTCAGAATTGCACCTTGCAATGTGGAGATATTACTGTTTGTGCATTTACAATATTCATTGATTTTTGCCATTGAAAAACGTCCAGAAATGTTTGAAGCTGCTGACTGAATGAAAGGAGCTGGCATCTCACTCTCTTTGAATCTTCTTTATCATGCCAGGATTAGCAGGAAAAAGCAAAAAATTTCAGAATTGCACCTTGCAATGCGGAGAAATTACTGTTTGTGCATTTACAATATTCATTGATTTTTGCCATTGAAAAACATCATGTTATTCATATACCAGAAATGTTTGAAGCTACTGACTGAATGAAAAGAGCTGGCATCTCTCTCTCTTTGAATCTTCTTTATCATGCTAGGATTAGCAGGAAAAAGCAAAAAATTTCAGAATTGCACATTGCAATGCGGAGATATTACTGTTTGTGCATTTACAATATTCATTGATTTTTGCCATTGAAAAACGTCCAGAAATGTTTGAAGCTACTGACTGAATGAAAGGAGCTGGCATCTCACTCTCTTTGAATCTTCTTTATCATGCTAGGATTAGCAGGAAAAAGCAAAAAATTTCAGAATTGCACCTTGCAATGCGGAGAAATTACTGTTTGTGCATTTACAATATTCATTGATTTTTGCCATTGAAAAACATCATGTTATTCATATACCAGAAATGTTTGAAGCTACTGACTGAATGAAAAGAGCTGGCATCTCACTCTCTTTGAATCTTCTTTATCATGCTAAGAGGAGCAGGAAAAAGCAAAAAATTTCAGAATTGCACGTTGCAATGTGGAGATATTACTGTTTGTGCATTTACAATATTCATTGATTTTTGCCATTGAAAAACGTCCAGAAATGTTTGAAGCTACTGACTGAATGAAAGGAGCTGGCATCTCACTCTCTTTGAATCTTCTTTATCATGCTAGGATTAGCAGGAAAAAGCAAAAAATTTCAGAATTGCACCTTGCAATGCGGAGAAATTACTGTTTGTGCATTTACAATATTCATTGATTTTTGCCATTGAAAAACATCATGTTATTCATATACCAGAAATGTTTGAAGCTACTGACTGAATGAAAAGAGCTGGCATCTCACTCTCTTTGAATCTTCTTTATCATGCCAGGATTAGCAGGAAAAAGCAAAAAATTTCAGAATTGCACCTTGCAATGTGGAGATATTACTGTTTGTGCATTTACAATATTCATTTATTTTTGCCATTGAAAAACGTCCAGAAATGTTTGAAGCTACTGACTGAATGAAAGGAGCTGGCATCTCACTCTCTTTGAATCTTCTTTATCATGCTAGGATTAGCAGGAAAAAGCAAAAAATTTCAGAATTGCACCTTGCAATGCGGAGAAATTACTGTTTGTGCATTTACAATATTCATGGATTTTTGCCATTGAAAAACATCATGTTATTCATATATCAGAAATGTTTGAAGCTACTGACTGAATGAAAAGAGCTGGCATCTCACTCTCTTTGAATCTTCTTTATCATGCTAAGAGGAGCAGGAAAAAGCAAAAAATTTCAGAATTGCAACTTGCAATGTGGAGATATTACTGTTTGTGCATTTACAATATTCATTGATTTTTGCCATTGAAAAACGTCCAGAAATGTTTGAAGCTACTGACTGAATGAAAGGAGCTGGCGTCTCACTCTCTTTGAATCTTCTTTATCATGCTAGGATTAGCAGGAAAAAGCAAAAAATTTCAGAATTGCACCTTGCAATGCGGAGAAATTACTGTTTGTGCATTTACAATATTCATTGATTTTTGCCATTGAAAAACATCATGTTATTCATATACCAGAAATGTTTGAAGCTACTGACTGAATGAAAAGAGCTGGCATCTCACTCTCTGTGAATCTTCTTTATCATGCTAAGAGGAGCAGGAAAAAGCAAAAAATTTCAGAATTGCACGTTGCAATGTGGAGATATTACTGTTTGTGCATTTACAATATTCATTGATTTTTGCCATTGAAAAACGTCCAGAAATGTTTGAAGCTACTGACTGAATGAAAGGAGCTGGCATCTCACTCTCTTTGAATCTTCTTTATCATGCTAGGATTAGCAGGAAAAAGCAAAAAAATTCAGAATTGCACCTTGCAATGCGGAGACATTACTGTTTGTGCATTTACAATATTCATTGATTTTTGCCATTGAAAAACATCATGTTATTCATATACCAGAAATGTTTGAAGCTACTGACTGAATGAAAAGAGCTGGCATCTCACTCTCTTTGAATCTTCTTTATCATGCCAGGATTAGCAGGAAAAAGCAAAAAATTTCAGAATTGCACCTTGCAATGTGGAGATATTACTGTTTGTGCATTTACAATATTCATTGATTTTTGCCATTGAAAAACGTCCAGAAATGTTTGAAGCTGCTGACTGAATGAAAGGAGCTGGCATCTTACTCTCTTTGAATCTTCTTTATCATGCCAGGATTAGCAGGAAAAAGCAAAAAATTTCAGAATTGCACCTTGCAATGTGGAGATATTACTGTTTGTGCATTTACAATATTCATTGATTTTTGCCATTGAAAAACGTCCAGAAATGTTTGAAGCTACTGACTGAATGAAAGGAGCTGGCATCTCACTCTCTTTGAATCTTCTTTATCATGCTAGGATTAGCAGGAAAAAGCAAAAAATTTCAGAATTGCACCTTGCAATGCGGAGAAATTACTGTTTGTGCATTTACAATATTCATTGATTTTTGCCATTGAAAAACATCATGTTATTCATATACCAGAAATGTTTGAAGCTACTGACTGAATGAAAAGAGCTGGCATCTCACTCTCTTTGAATCTTCTTTATCATGCTAAGAGGAGCAGGAAAAAGCAAAAAATTTCAGAATTGCACCTTGCAATGTGGAGATATTACTGTTTGTGCATTTACAATATTCATTGATTTTTGCCATTGAAAAACGTAGAGAAATGTTTGAAGCTACTGACTGAATGAAAGGAGCTGGCATCTCACTCTCTTTGAATCTTCTTTATCATGCTAGGATTAGCAGGAAAAAGCAAAAAATTTCAGAATTGCACCTTGCAATGCAGAGAAATTACTGTTTGTGCATTTACAATATTCATTGATTTTTGCCATTGAAAAACATCATGTTATTCATATACCAGAAATGTTTGAAGCTACTGACTGAATGAAAAGAGCTGGCATCTCACTCTCTTTGAATCTTCTTTATCATGCTAAGAGGAGCAGGCAAAAGCAAAAAATTTCAGAATTGCACCTTGCAATGTGGAGATATTACTGTTTGTGCATTTACAATATTCATTGATTTTTGCCATTGAAAAACGTCCAGAAATGTTTGAAGCTACTGACTGAATGAAAGGAGCTGGCATCTCACTCTCTTTGAATCTTCTTTATCATGCTAGGATTAGCAGGAAAAAGCAAAAAATTTCAGAATTGCACCTTGCAATGCGGAGAAATTACTGTTTGTGCATTTACAATATTCATTGATTTTTGCCATTGAAAAACATCATGTTATTCATATACCAGAAATGTTTGAAGCTACTGACTGAATGAAAAGAGCTGGCATCTCACTCTCTTTGAATCTTCTTTATCATGCTAAGAGGAGCAGGAAAAAGCAAAAAATTTCAGAATTGCACCTTGCAATGTGGAGATATTACTGTTTGTGCATTTACAATATTCATTGATTTTTGCCATTGAAAAACGTCCAGAAATGTTTGAAGCTACTGACTGAATGAAAGGAGCTGGCATCTCACTCTCTTTGAATCTTCTTTATCATGCTAGGATTAGCAGGAAAAAGCAAAAAATTTCAGAATTGCACCTTGCAATGCGGAGAAATTACTGTTTGTGCATTTACAATATTCATTGATTTTTGCCATTGAAAAACATCATGTTATTCATATACCAGAAATGTTTGAAGCTACTGACTGAATGAAAAGAGCTGGCTTCTCACTCTCTTTGAATCTTCTTTATCATGCTAGGATTAGCAGGAAAAAGCAAAAAATTTCAGAATTGCACATTGCCATGCGGAGATATTACTGTTTGTGCATTTACAATATTCATTGATTTTTGCCATTGAAAAACGTCCAGAAATGTTTGAAGCTACTGACTGAATGAAAGGAGCTGGCATCTCACTCTCTTTGAATCTTCTTTATCATGCTAGGATTATCAGGGAAAAGCAAAAAATTTCAGAATTGCACCTTGCAATGCGGAGAAATTACTGTTTGTGCATTTACAATATTCATTGATTTTTGCCATTGAAAAACATCATGTTATTCATATACCAGAAATGTTTGAAGCTACTGACTGAATGAAAAGAGCTGGCATCTCACTCTCTTTGAATCTTCTTTATCATGCTAAGAGGAGCAGGAAAAAGCAAAAAATTTCAGAATTGCACGTTGCAATGTGGAGATATTACTGTTTGTGCATTTACAATATTCATTGATTTTTGCCATTGAAAAACGTCCAGAAATGTTTGAAGCTACTGACTGAATGAAAGGAGCTGGCATCTCACTCTCTTTGAATCTTCTTTATCATGCTAGGATTAGCAGGAAAAAGCAAAAAATTTCAGAATTGCACCTTGCAATGCGGAGAAATTACTGTTTGTGCATTTACAATATTCATTGATTTTTGCCATTGAAAAACATCATGTTATTCATATACCAGAAATGTTTGAATCTACTGACTGAATGAAAAGAGCTGGCATCTCACTCTCTTTGAATCTTCTTTATCATGCCAGGATTAGCAGGAAAAAGCAAAAAATTTCAGAATTGCACCTTGCAATGTGGAGATATTACTGTTTGTGCATTTACAATATTCATTTATTTTTGCCATTGAAAAACGTCCAGAAATGTTTGAAGCTACTGACTGAATGAAAGGAGCTGGAATCTCACTCTCTTTGAATCTTCTTTATCATGCCAGGATTAGCAGGAAAAAGCAAAAAATTTCAGAATTGCACCTTGCAATGTGGAGATATTACTGTTTGTGCATTTACAATATTCATTTATTTTTGCCATTGAAAAACGTCCAGAAATGTTTGAAGCTACTGACTGAATGAAAGGAGCTGGCATCTCACTCTCTTTGAATCTTCTTTATCATGCTAGGATTAGCAGGAAAAAGCAAAAAATTTCAGAATTGCACCTTGCAATGCGGAGAAATTACTGTTTGTGCATTTACAATATTCATTGATTTTTGCCATTGAAAAACATCATGTTATTCATATACCAGAAATGTTTGAAGCTACTGACTGAATGAAAAGAGCTGGCATCTCACTCTCTTTGAATCTTCTTTATCATGCCAGGATTAGCAGGAAAAAGCAAAAAATTTCAGAATTGCACCTTGCAATGTGGAGATATTACTGTTTGTGCATTTACAATATTCATTTATTTTTGCCATTGAAAAACGTCCAGAAATGTTTGAAGCTACTGACTGAATGAAAGGAGCTGGAATCTCACTCTCTTTGAATCTTCTTTATCATGCCAGGATTAGCAGGAAAAAGCAAAAAATTTCAGAATTGCACCTTGCAATGTGGAGATATTACTGTTTGTGCATTTACAATATTCATTTATTTTTGCCATTGAAAAACATCATGTTATTCATATACCAGAAATGTTTGAAGCTACTGACTGAATGAAAAGAGCTGGCATCTCACTCTCTCTGAATCTTCTTTATCATGCTAAGAGGAGCAGGAAAAAGCAAAAAATTTCAGAATTGCACGTTGCAATGTGGAGATATTACTGTTTGTGCATTTACAATATTCATTGATTTTTGCCATTGAAAAACGTCCAGAAATGTTTGAAGCTACTGACTGAATGAAAGGAGCTGGCATCTCACTCTCTTTGAATCTTCTTTATCATGCTAGGATTAGCAGGAAAAAGCAAAAAATTTCAGAATTGCACCTTGCAATGCGGAGACATTACTGTTTGTGCATTTACAATATTCATTGATTTTTGCCATTGAAAAACATCATGTTATTCATATACCAGAAATGTTTGAAGCTACTGACTGAATGAAAAGAGCTGGCATCTCACTCTCTTTGAATCTTCTTTATCATGCCAGGATTAGCAGGAAAAAGCAAAAAATTTCAGAATTGCACCTTGCAATGTGGAGATATTACTGTTTGTGCATTTACAATATTCATTGATTTTTGCCATTGAAAAACGTCCAGAAATGTTTGAAGCTGCTGACTGAATGAAAGGAGCTGGCATCTCACTCTCTTTGAATCTTCTTTATCATGCCAGGATTAGCAGGAAAAAGCAAAAAATTTCAGAATTGCACCTTGCAATGTGGAGATATTACTGTTTGTGCATTTACAATATTCATTGATTTTTGCCATTGAAAAACGTCCAGAAATGTTTGAAGCTACTGACTGAATGAAAGGAGCTGGCATCTCACTCTCTTTGAATCTTCTTTATCATGCTAGGATTAGCAGGAAAAAGCAAAAAATTTCAGAATTGCACCTTGCAATGCGGAGAAATTACTGTTTGTGCATTTACAATATTCATTGATTTTTGCCATTGAAAAACATCATGTTATTCATATACCAGAAATGTTTGAAGCTACTGACTGAATGAAAAGAGCTGGCATCTCACTCTCTTTGAATCTTCTTTATCATGCTAAGAGGAGCAGGAAAAAGCAAAAAATTTCAGAATTGCACCTTGCAATGTGGAGATATTACTGTTTGTGCATTTACAATATTCATTGATTTTTGCCATTGAAAAACGTAGAGAAATGTTTGAAGCTACTGACTGAATGAAAGGAGCTGGCATCTCACTCTCTTTGAATCTTCTTTATCATGCTAGGATTAGCAGGAAAAAGCAAAAAATTTCAGAATTGCACCTTGCAATGCAGAGAAATTACTGTTTGTGCATTTACAATATTCATTGATTTTTGCCATTGAAAAACATCATGTTATTCATATACCAGAAATGTTTGAAGCTACTGACTGAATGAAAAGAGCTGGCATCTCACTCTCTTTGAATCTTCTTTATCATGCTAAGAGGAGCAGGCAAAAGCAAAAAATTTCAGAATTGCACCTTGCAATGTGGAGATATTACTGTTTGTGCATTTACAATATTCATTGATTTTTGCCATTGAAAAACGTCCAGAAATGTTTGAAGCTACTGACTGAATGAAAGGAGCTGGCATCTCACTCTCTTTGAATCTTCTTTATCATGCTAGGATTAGCAGGAAAAAGCAAAAAATTTCAGAATTGCACCTTGCAATGCGGAGAAATTACTGTTTGTGCATTTACAATATTCATTGATTTTTGCCATTGAAAAACATCATGTTATTCATATACCAGAAATGTTTGAAGCTACTGACTGAATGAAAAGAGCTGGCATCTCACTCTCTTTGAATCTTCTTTATCATGCTAAGAGGAGCAGGAAAAAGCAAAAAATTTCAGAATTGCACCTTGCAATGTGGAGATATTACTGTTTGTGCATTTACAATATTCATTGATTTTTGCCATTGAAAAACGTCCAGAAATGTTTGAAGCTACTGACTGAATGAAAGGAGCTGGCATCTCACTCTCTTTGAATCTTCTTTATCATGCTAGGATTAGCAGGAAAAAGCAAAAAATTTCAGAATTGCACCTTGCAATGCGGAGACATTACTGTTTGTGCATTTACAATATTCATTGATTTTTGCCATTGAAAAACATCATGTTATTCATATACCAGAAATGTTTGAAGCTACTGACTGAATGAAAAGAGCTGGCATCTCACTCTCTTTGAATCTTCTTTATCATGCCAGGATTAGCAGGAAAAAGCAAAAAATTTCAGAATTGCACCTTGCAATGTGGAGATATTACTGTTTGTGCATTTACAATATTCATTGATTTTTGCCATTGAAAAACGTCCAGAAATGTTTGAAGCTGCTGACTGAATGAAAGGAGCTGGCATCTCACTCTCTTTGAATCTTCTTTATCATGCCAGGATTAGCAGGAAAAAGCAAAAAATTTCAGAATTGCACCTTGCAATGTGGAGATATTACTGTTTGTGCATTTACAATATTCATTGATTTTTGCCATTGAAAAACGTCCAGAAATGTTTGAAGCTACTGACTGAATGAAAGGAGCTGGCATCTCACTCTCTTTGAATCTTCTTTATCATGCTAGGATTAGCAGGAAAAAGCAAAAAATTTCAGAATTGCACCTTGCAATGCGGAGAAATTACTGTTTGTGCATTTACAATATTCATTGATTTTTGCCATTGAAAAACATCATGTTATTCATATACCAGAAATGTTTGAAGCTACTGACTGAATGAAAAGAGCTGGCATCTCACTCTCTTTGAATCTTCTTTATCATGCTAAGAGGAGCAGGAAAAAGCAAAAAATTTCAGAATTGCACCTTGCAATGTGGAGATATTACTGTTTGTGCATTTACAATATTCATTGATTTTTGCCATTGAAAAACGTAGAGAAATGTTTGAAGCTACTGACTGAATGAAAGGAGCTGGCATCTCACTCTCTTTGAATCTTCTTTATCATGCTAGGATTAGCAGGAAAAAGCAAAAAATTTCAGAATTGCACCTTGCAATGCAGAGAAATTACTGTTTGTGCATTTACAATATTCATTGATTTTTGCCATTGAAAAACATCATGTTATTCATATACCAGAAATGTTTGAAGCTACTGACTGAATGAAAAGAGCTGGCATCTCACTCTCTTTGAATCTTCTTTATCATGCTAAGAGGAGCAGGCAAAAGCAAAAAATTTCAGAATTGCACCTTGCAATGTGGAGATATTACTGTTTGTGCATTTACAATATTCATTGATTTTTGCCATTGAAAAACGTCCAGAAATGTTTGAAGCTACTGACTGAATGAAAGGAGCTGGCATCTCACTCTCTTTGAATCTTCTTTATCATGCTAGGATTAGCAGGAAAAAGCAAAAAATTTCAGAATTGCACCTTGCAATGCGGAGAAATTACTGTTTGTGCATTTACAATATTCATTGATTTTTGCCATTGAAAAACATCATGTTATTCATATACCAGAAATGTTTGAAGCTACTGACTGAATGAAAAGAGCTGGCATCTCACTCTCTTTGAATCTTCTTTATCATGCTAAGAGGAGCAGGAAAAAGCAAAAAATTTCAGAATTGCACCTTGCAATGTGGAGATATTACTGTTTGTGCATTTACAATATTCATTGATTTTTGCCATTGAAAAACGTCCAGAAATGTTTGAAGCTACTGACTGAATGAAAGGAGCTGGCATCTCACTCTCTTTGAATCTTCTTTATCATGCTAGGATTAGCAGGAAAAAGCAAAAAATTTCAGAATTGCACCTTGCAATGCGGAGAAATTACTGTTTGTGCATTTACAATATTCATTGATTTTTGCCATTGAAAAACATCATGTTATTCATATACCAGAAATGTTTGAAGCTACTGACTGAATGAAAAGAGCTGGCATCTCACTCTCTTTGAATCTTCTTTATCATGCTAGGATTAGCAGGAAAAAGCAAAAAATTTCAGAATTGCACATTGCAATGCGGAGATATTACTGTTTGTGCATTTACTATATTCATTGATTTTTGCCATTGAAAAACGTCCAGAAATGTTTGAAGCTACTGACTGAATGAAAGGAGCTGGCATCTCACTCTCTTTGAATCTTCTTTATCATGCTAGGATTAGCAGGGAAAAGCAAAAAATTTCAGAATTGCACCTTGCAATGCGGAGAAATTACTGTTTGTGCATTTACAATATTCATTGATTTTTGCCATTGAAAAACATCATGTTATTCATATACCAGAAATGTTTGAAGCTACTGACTGAATGAAAAGAGCTGGCATCTCACTCTCTTTGAATCTTCTTTATCATGCTAAGAGGAGCAGGAAAAAGCAAAAAATTTCAGAATTGCACGTTGCAATGTGGAGATATTACTGTTTGTGCATTTACAATATTCATTGATTTTTGCCATTGAAAAACGTCCAGAAATGTTTGAAGCTACTGACTGAATGAAAGGAGCTGGCATCTCACTCTCTTTGAATCTTCTTTATCATGCTAGGATTAGCAGGAAAAAGCAAAAAATTTCAGAATTGCACCTTGCAATGCGGAGAAATTACTGTTTGTGCATTTACAATATTCATTGATTTTTGCCATTGAAAAACATCATGTTATTCATATACCAGAAATGTTTGAATCTACTGACTGAATGAAAAGAGCTGGCATCTCACTCTCTTTGAATCTTCTTTATCATGCCAGGATTAGCAGGAAAAAGCAAAAAATTTCAGAATTGCACCTTGCAATGTGGAGATATTACTGTTTGTGCATTTACAATATTCATTTATTTTTGCCATTGAAAAACGTCCAGAAATGTTTGAAGCTACTGACTGAATGAAAGGAGCTGGAATCTCACTCTCTTTGAATCTTCTTTATCATGCCAGGATTAGCAGGAAAAAGCAAAAAATTTCAGAATTGCACCTTGCAATGTGGAGATATTACTGTTTGTGCATTTACAATATTCATTTATTTTTGCCATTGAAAAACGTCCAGAAATGTTTGAAGCTACTGACTGAATGAAAGGAGCTGGCATCTCACTCTCTTTGAATCTTCTTTATCATGCTAGGATTAGCAGGAAAAAGCAAAAAATTTCAGAATTGCACCTTGCAATGCGGAGAAATAACTGTTTGTGCATTTACAATATTCATTGATTTTTGCCATTGAAAAACATCATGTTATTCATATACCAGAAATGTTTGAAGCTACTGACTGAATGAAAAGAGCTGGCATCTCACTCTCTTTGAATCTTCTTTATCATGCCAGGATTAGCAGGAAAAAGCAAAACATTTCAGAATTGCACCTTGCAATGTGGAGATATTACTGTTTGTGCATTTACAATATTCATTTATTTTTGCCATTGAAAAACGTCCAGAAATGTTTGAAGCTACTGACTGAATGAAAGGAGCTGGAATCTCACTCTCTTTGAATCTTCTTTATCATGCTAGGATTAGCAGGAAAAAGCAAAAAATTTCAGAATTGCAATTTGCAATGCGGAGAAATTACTGTTTGTGCATTTACAATATTCATTGATTTTTGCCATTGAAAAACATCATGTTATTCATATACCAGAAATGTTTGAAGCTACTGACTGAATGAAAAGAGCTGGCATCTCACTCTCTTTGAATCTTCATTATCATGCTAAGAGGAGCAGGAAAAAGCAAAAAATTTCAGAATTGCACGTTGCAATGTGGAGATATTACTGTTTGTGCATTTACAATATTCATTGATTTTTGCCATTGAAAAACGTCCAGAAATGTTTGAAGCTACTGACTGAATGAAAGGAGCTGGCATCTCACTCTCTTTGAATCTTCTTTATCATGCTAGGATTAGCAGGAAAAAGCAAAAAATTTCAGAATTGCACCTTGCAATGCGGAGAAATTACTGTTTGTGCATTTACAATATTCATTGATTTTTGCCATTGAAAAACATCATGTTATTCATATACCAGAAATGTTTGAAGCTACTGACTGAATGAAAAGAGCTGGCATCTCACTCTCTTTGAATCTTCTTTATCATGCCAGGATTAGCAGGAAAAAGCAAAAAATTTCAGAATTGCACCTTGCAATGTGGAGATATTACTGTTTGTGCATTTACAATATTCATTTATTTTTGCCATTGAAAAACGTCCAGAAATGTTTGAAGCTACTGACTGAATGAAAGGAGCTGGAATCTCACTCTCTTTGAATCTTCTTTATCATGCCAGGATTAGCAGGAAAAAGCAAAAAATTTCAGAATTGCACCTTGCAATGTGGAGATATTACTGTTTGTGCATTTACAATATTCATTTATTTTTGCCATTGAAAAACGTCCAGAAATGTTTGAAGCTACTGACTGAATGAAAGGAGCTGGCATCTCACTCTCTTTGAATCTTCTTTATCATGCTAGGATTAGCAGGAAAAAGCAAAAAATTTCAGAATTGCACCTTGCAATGCGGAGAAATTACTGTTTGTGCATTTACAATATTCATTGATTTTTGCCATTGAAAAACATCATGTTATTCATATACCAGAAATGTTTGAAGCTGCTGACTGAATGAAAAGAGCTGGCATCTCACTCTCTTTGAATCTTCTTTATCATGCCAGGATTAGCAGGAAAAAGCAAAAAATTTCAGAATTGCACCTTGCAATGTGGAGATATTACTGTTTGTGCATTTACAATATTCATTTATTTTTGCCATTGAAAAACGTCCAGAAATGTTTGAAGCTACTGACTGAATGAAAGGAGCTGGAATCTCACTCTCTTTGAATCTTCTTTATCATGCTAGGATTAGCAGGAAAAAGCAAAAAATTTCAGAATTGCAATTTGCAATGCGGAGAAATTACTGTTTGTGCATTTACAATATTCATTGATTTTTGCCATTGAAAAACATCATGTTATTCATATACCAGAAATGTTTGAAGCTACTGACTGAATGAAAAGAGCTGGCATCTCACTCTCTTTGAATCTTCTTTATCATGCTAAGAGGAGCAGGAAAAAGCAAAAAATTTCAGAATTGCACCTTGCAATGTGGAGATATTACTGTTTGTGCATTTACAATATTCATTGATTTTTGCCATTGAAAAACGTCCAGAAATGTTTGAAGCTACTGACTGAATGAAAGGAGCTGGCATCTCACTCTCTTTGAATCTTCTTTATCATGCTAGGATTAGCAGGAAAAAGCAAAAAATTTCAGAATTGCACCTTGCAATGCGGAGAAATTACTGTTTGTGCATTTACAATATTCATTGATTTTTGCCATTGAAAAACATCATGTTATTCATATACCAGAAATGTTTGAAGCTACTGACTGAATGAAAAGAGCTGGCATCTCACTCTCTTTGAATCTTCTTTATCATGCTAAGAGGAGCAGGAAAAAGCAAAAAATTTCAGAATTGCACCTTGCAATGTGGAGATATTACTGTTTGTGCATTTACAATATTCATTGATTTTTGCCATTGAAAAACGTCCAGAAATGTTTGAAGCTACTGACTGAATGAAAGGAGCTGGCATCTCACTCTCTTTGAATCTTCTTTATCATGCTAGGATTAGCAGGAAAAAGCAAAAAATTTCAGAATTGCACCTTGCAATGCGGAGAAATTACTGTTTGTGCATTTACAATATTCATTGATTTTTGCCATTGAAAAACATCATGTTATTCATATACCAGAAATGTTTGAAGCTACTGACTGAATGAAAAGAGCTGGCATCTCACTCTCTTTGAATCTTCTTTATCATGCTAGGATTAGCAGGAAAAAGCAAAAAATTTCAGAATTGCACATTGCAATGCGGAGATATTAGTGTTTGTGCATTTACAATATTCATTGATTTTTGCCATTGAAAAACGTCCAGAAATGTTTGAAGCTACTGACTGAATGAAAGGAGCTGGCATCTCACTCTCTTTGAATCTTCTTTATCATGCTAGGATTAGCAGGAAAAAGCAAAAAATTTCAGAATTGCACCTTGCAATGCGGAGAAATTACTGTTTATGCATTTACAATATTCACTGATTTTTGCCATTGAAAAACATCATGTTATTCATATACCAGAAATGTTTGAAGCTACTGACTGAATGAAAAGAGCTGGCATCTCACTCTCTTTGAATCTTCTTTATCATGCTAAGAGGAGCAGGAAAAAGCAAAAAATTTCAGAATTGCACGTTGCAATGTGGAGATATTACTGTTTGTGCATTTACAATATTCATTGATTTTTGCCATTGAAAAACGTCCAGAAATGTTTGAAGCTACTGACTGAATGAAAGGAGCTGGCATCTCACTCTCTTTGAATCTTCTTTATCATGCTAGGATTAGCAGGAAAAAGCAAAAAATTTCAGAATTGCACCTTGCAATGCGGAGAAATTACTGTTTGTGCATTTACAATATTCATTGATTTTTGCCATTGAAAAACATCATGTTATTCATATACCAGAAATGTTTGAAGCTACTGACTGAATGAAAAGAGCTGGCATCTCACTCTCTTTGAATCTTCTTTATCATGCCATGATTAGCAGGAAAAAGCAAAAAATTTCAGAATTGCACCTTGCAATGTGGAGATATTACTGTTTGTGCATTTACAATATTCATTGATTTTTGCCATTGAAAAACGTCCAGAAATGTTTGAAGCTACTGACAGAATGAAAGGAGCTGGCATCTCACTCTCTTTGAATCTTCTTTATCATGCTAGGATTAGCAGGAAAAAGCAAAAAATTTCAGAATTGCACCTTGCAATGCGGAGAAATTACTGTTTGTGCATTTACAATATTCATTGATTTTTGCCATTGAAAAACATCATGTTATTCATATACCAGAAATGTTTGAAGCTACTGACTGAATGAAAAGAGCTGGCATCTCACTCTCTTTGAATCTTCTTTATCATGCCAGGATTAGCAGGAAAAAGCAAAAAATTTCAGAATTGCACCTTGCAATTTGGAGATATTACTGTTTGTGCATTTACAATATTCATTGATTTTTGCCATTGAAAAACGTCCAGAAATGTTTGAAGCTACTGACTGAATGAAAGGAGCTGGCATCTCACTCTCTTTGAATCTTCTTTATCATGCTAGGATTAGCAGGAAAAAGCAAAAAATTTCAGAATTGCACCTTGCAATGCGGAGAAATTACTGTTTGTGCATTTACAATATTCATTGATTTTTGCCATTGAAAAACATCATGTTATTCATATACCAGAAATGTTTGAAGCTACTGACTGAATGAAAAGAGCTGGCATCTCACTCTCTTTGAATCTTCTTTATCATGCTAAGAGGAGCAGGAAAAAGCAAAAAATTTCAGAATTGCACCTTGCAATGTGGAGATATTACTGTTTGTGCATTTACAATATTCATTGATTTTTGCCATTGAAAAACGACCAGAAATGTTTGAAGCTACTGACTGAATGAAAGGAGCTGGCATCTCACTCTCTTTGAATCTTCTTTATCATGCTAGGATTAGCAGGAAAAAGCAAAAAATTTCAGAATTGCACCTTGCAATGCGGAGAAATTACTGTTTGTGCATTTACAATATTCATTGATTTTTGCCATTGAAAAACATCATGTTATTCATATACCAGAAATGTTTGAAGCTACTGACTGAATGAAAAGAGCTGGCATCTCACTCTCTTTGATTCTTCTTTATCATGCTAAGAGGAGCAGGAAAAAGCAAAAAATTTCAGAATTGCACCTTGCAATGTGGAGATATTACTGTTTGTGCATTTACAATATTCATTGATTTTTGCCATTGAAAAACGTCCAGAAATGTTTGAAGCTACTGACTGAATGAAAGGAGCTGGCATCTCACTCTCTTTGAATCTTCTTTATCATGCTAGGATTAGCAGGAAAAAGCAAAAAATTTCAGAATTGCACCTTGCAATGCGGAGAAATTACTGTTTGTGCATTTACAATATTCATTGATTTTTGCCATTGAAAAACATCATGTTATTCATATACCAGAAATGTTTGAAGCTACTGACTGAATGAAAAGAGCTGGCATCTCACTCTCTTTGAATCTTCTTTATCATGCTAGGATTAGCAGGAAAAAGCAAAAAATTTCAGAATTGCACATTGCAATGCGGAGATATTAGTGTTTGTGCATTTACAATATTCATTGATTTTTGCCATTGAAAAACGTCCAGAAATGTTTGAAGCTACTGACTGAATGAAAGGAGCTGGCATCTCACTCTCTTTGAATCTTCTTTATCATGCTAGGATTAGCAGGAAAAAGCAAAAAATTTCAGAATTGCACCTTGCAATGCGGAGAAATTACTGTTTATGCATTTACAATATTCACTGATTTTTGCCATTGAAAAACATCATGTTATTCATATACCAGAAATGTTTGAAGCTACTGACTGAATGAAAAGAGCTGGCATCTCACTCTCTTTGAATCTTCTTTATCATGCTAAGAGGAGCAGGAAAAAGCAAAAAATTTCAGAATTGCACGTTGCAATGTGGAGATATTACTGTTTGTGCATTTACAATATTCATTGATTTTTGCCATTGAAAAACGTCCAGAAATGTTTGAAGCTACTGACTGAATGAAAGGAGCTGGCATCTCACTCTCTTTGAATCTTCTTTATCATGCTAGGATTAGCAGGAAAAAGCAAAAAATTTCAGAATTGCACCTTGCAATGCGGAGAAATTACTGTTTGTGCATTTACAATATTCATTGATTTTTGCCATTGAAAAACATCATGTTATTCATATACCAGAAATGTTTGAAGCTACTGACTGAATGAAAAGAGCTGGCATCTCACTCTCTTTGAATCTTCTTTATCATGCCATGATTAGCAGGAAAAAGCAAAAAATTTCAGAATTGCACCTTGCAATGTGGAGATATTACTGTTTGTGCATTTACAATATTCATTGATTTTTGCCATTGAAAAACGTCCAGAAATGTTTGAAGCTACTGACAGAATGAAAGGAGCTGGCATCTCACTCTCTTTGAATCTTCTTTATCATGCTAGGATTAGCAGGAAAAAGCAAAAAATTTCAGAATTGCACCTTGCAATGCGGAGAAATTACTGTTTGTGCATTTACAATATTCATTGATTTTTGCCATTGAAAAACATCATGTTATTCATATACCAGAAATGTTTGAAGCTACTGACTGAATGAAAAGAGCTGGCATCTCACTCTCTTTGAATCTTCTTTATCATGCCAGGATTAGCAGGAAAAAGCAAAAAATTTCAGAATTGCACCTTGCAATTTGGAGATATTACTGTTTGTGCATTTACAATATTCATTGATTTTTGCCATTGAAAAACGTCCAGAAATGTTTGAAGCTACTGACTGAATGAAAGGAGCTGGCATCTCACTCTCTTTGAATCTTCTTTATCATGCTAGGATTAGCAGGAAAAAGCAAAAAATTTCAGAATTGCACCTTGCAATGCGGAGAAATTACTGTTTATGCATTTACAATATTCACTGATTTTTGCCATTGAAAAACATCATGTTATTCATATACCAGAAATGTTTGAAGCTACTGACTGAATGAAAAGAGCTGGCATCTCACTCTCTTTGAATCTTCTTTATCATGCTAAGAGGAGCAGGAAAAAGCAAAAAATTTCAGAATTGCACGTTGCAATGTGGAGATATTACTGTTTGTGCATTTACAATATTCATTGATTTTTGCCATTGAAAAACGTCCAGAAATGTTTGAAGCTACTGACTGAATGAAAGGAGCTGGCATCTCACTCTCTTTGAATCTTCTTTATCATGCTAGGATTAGCAGGAAAAAGCAAAAAATTTCAGAATTGCACCTTGCAATGCGGAGAAATTACTGTTTGTGCATTTACAATATTCATTGATTTTTGCCATTGAAAAACATCATGTTATTCATATACCAGAAATGTTTGAAGCTACTGACTGAATGAAAAGAGCTGGCATCTCACTCTCTTTGAATCTTCTTTATCATGCCATGATTAGCAGGAAAAAGCAAAAAATTTCAGAATTGCACCTTGCAATGTGGAGATATTACTGTTTGTGCATTTACAATATTCATTGATTTTTGCCATTGAAAAACGTCCAGAAATGTTTGAAGCTACTGACTGAATGAAAGGAGCTGGCATCTCACTCTCTTTGAATCTTCTTTATCATGCTAGGATTAGCAGGAAAAAGCAAAAAATTTCAGAATTGCACCTTGCAATGCGGAGAAATTACTGTTTGTGCATTTACAATATTCATTGATTTTTGCCATTGAAAAACATCATGTTATTCATATACCAGAAATGTTTGAAGCTACTGACTGAATGAAAAGAGCTGGCATCTCACTCTCTTTGAATCTTCTTTATCATGCCAGGATTAGCAGGAAAAAGCGAAAAATTTCAGAATTGCACCTTGCAATTTGGAGATATTACTGTTTGTGCATTTACAATATTCATTGATTTTTGCCATTGAAAAACGTCCAGAAATGTTTGAAGCTACTGACTGAATGAAAGGAGCTGGCATCTCACTCTCTTTGAATCTTCTTTATCATGCTAGGATTAGCAGGAAAAAGCAAAAAATTTCAGAATTGCACCTTGCAATGCGGAGAAATTACTGTTTATGCATTTACAATATTCACTGATTTTTGCCATTGAAAAACATCATGTTATTCATATACCAGAAATGTTTGAAGCTACTGACTGAATGAAAAGAGCTGGCATCTCACTCTCTTTGAATCTTCTTTATCATGCTAAGAGGAGCAGGAAAAAGCAAAAAATTTCAGAATTGCACGTTGCAATGTGGAGATATTACTGTTTGTGCATTTACAATATTCATTGATTTTTGCCATTGAAAAACGTCCAGAAATGTTTGAAGCTACTGACTGAATGAAAGGAGCTGGCATCTCACTCTCTTTGAATCTTCTTTATCATGCTAGGATTAGCAGGAAAAAGCAAAAAATTTCAGAATTGCACCTTGCAATGCGGAGAAATTACTGTTTGTGCATTTACAATATTCATTGATTTTTGCCATTGAAAAACATCATGTTATTCATATACCAGAAATGTTTGAAGCTACTGACTGAATGAAAAGAGCTGGCATCTCACTCTCTTTGAATCTTCTTTATCATGCCATGATTAGCAGGAAAAAGCAAAAAATTTCAGAATTGCACCTTGCAATGTGGAGATATTACTGTTTGTGCATTTACAATATTCATTGATTTTTGCCATTGAAAAACGTCCAGAAATGTTTGAAGCTACTGACTGAATGAAAGGAGCTGGCATCTCACTCTCTTTGAATCTTCTTTATCATGCTAGGATTAGCAGGAAAAAGCAAAAAATTTCAGAATTGCACCTTGCAATGCGGAGAAATTACTGTTTGTGCATTTACAATATTCATTGATTTTTGCCATTGAAAAACATCATGTTATTCATATACCAGAAATGTTTGAAGCTACTGACTGAATGAAAAGAGCTGGCATCTCACTCTCTTTGAATCTTCTTTATCATGCCAGGATTAGCAGGAAAAAGCAAAAAATTTCAGAATTGCACCTTGCAATTTGGAGATATTACTGTTTGTGCATTTACAATATTCATTGATTTTTGCCATTGAAAAACGTCCAGAAATGTTTGAAGCTACTGACTGAATGAAAGGAGCTGGCATCTCACTCTCTTTGAATCTTCTTTATCATGCTAGGATTAGCAGGAAAAAGCAAAAAATTTCAGAATTGCACCTTGCAATGCGGAGAAATTACTGTTTATGCATTTACAATATTCACTGATTTTTGCCATTGAAAAACATCATGTTATTCATATACCAGAAATGTTTGAAGCTACTGACTGAATGAAAAGAGCTGGCATCTCACTCTCTTTGAATCTTCTTTATCATGCTAAGAGGAGCAGGAAAAAGCAAAAAATTTCAGAATTGCACCTTGCAATGTGGAGATATTACTGTTTGTGCATTTACAATATTCATTGATTTTTGCCATTGAAAAACGTCCAGAAATGTTTGAAGCTACTGACTGAATGAAAGGAGCTGGCATCTCACTCTCTTTGAATCTTCTTTATCATGCTAGGATTAGCAGGAAAAAGCAAAAAATTTCAGAATTGCACCTTGCAATGCGGAGAAATTACTGTTTGTGCATTTACAATATTCATTGATTTTTGCCATTGAAAAACATCATGTTATTCATATACCAGAAATGTTTGAAGCTACTGACTGAATGAAAAGAGCTGGCATCTCACTCTCTTTGAATCTTCTTTATCATGCCAGGATTAGCAGGAAAAAGCAAAAAATTTCAGAATTGCACCTTGCAATGTGGAGATATTACTGTTTGTGCATTTACAATATTCATTGATTTTTGCCATTGAAAAACGTCCAGAAATGTTTGAAGCTACTGACTGAATGAAAGGAGCTGGCATCTCACTCTCTTTGAATCTTCTTTACCATGCTAGGATTAGCAGGAAAAAGCAAAAAATTTCAGAATTGCACCTTGCAATGCGGAGAAATTACTGTTTGTGCATTTACAATATTCATTGATTTTTGCCATTGAAAAACATCATGTTATTCATATACCAGAAATGTTTGAAGCTACTGACTGAATGAAAAGAGCTGGCATCTCACTCTCTTTGAATCTTCTTTATCATGCTAAGAGGAGCAGGAAAAAGCAAAAAATTTCAGAATTGCACCTTGCAATGTGGAGATATTACTGTTTGTGCATTTACAATATTCATTGATTTTTGCCATTGAAAAACGTCCAGAAATGTTTGAAGCTACTGACTGAATGAAAGGAGCTGGCATCTCACTCTCTTTGAATCTTCTTTATCATGCTAGGATTAGCAGGAAAAAGGAAAAAATTTCAGAATTGCACCTTGCAATGCGGAGAAATTACTGTTTATGCATTTACAATATTCACTGATTTTTGCCATTGAAAAACATCATGTTATTCATATACCAGAAATGTTTGAAGCTACTGACTGAATGAAAAGAGCTGGCATCTCACTCTCTTTGAATCTTCTTTATCATGCTAAGAGGAGCAGGAAAAAGCAAAAAATTTCAGAATTGCACGTTGCAATGTGGAGATATTACTGTTTGTGCATTTACAATATTCATTGATTTTTGCCATTGAAAAACGTCCAGAAATGTTTGAAGCTACTGGCTGAATGAAAGGAGCTGGCATCTCACTCTCTTTGAATCTTCTTTATCATGCTAGGATTAGCAGGAAAAAGCAAAAAATTTCAGAATTGCACCTTGCAATGCGGAGAAATTACTGTTTGTGCATTTACAATATTCATTGATTTTTGCCATTGAAAAACATCATGTTATTCATATACCAGAAATGTTTGAAGCTACTGACTGAATGAAAAGAGCTGGCATCTCACTCTCTTTGAATCTTCTTTATCATGCCATGATTAGCAGGAAAAAGCAAAAAATTTCAGAATTGCACCTTGCAATGTGGAGATATTACTGTTTGTGCATTTACAATATTCATTGATTTTTGCCATTGAAAAACGTCCAGAAATGTTTGAAGCTACTGACTGAATGAAAGGAGCTGGCATCTCACTCTCTTTGAATCTTCTTTATCATGCTAGGATTAGCAGGAAAAAGCAAAAAATTTCAGAATTGCACCTTGCAATGCGGAGAAATTACTGTTTGTGCATTTACAATATTCATTGATTTTTGCCATTGAAAAACATCATGTTATTCATATACCAGAAATGTTTGAAGCTACTGACTGAATGAAAAGAGCTGGCATCTCACTCTCTTTGAATCTTCTTTATCATGCCAGGATTAGCAGGAAAAAGCAAAAAATTTCAGAATTGCACCTTGCAATTTGGAGATATTACTGTTTGTGCATTTACAATATTCATTGATTTTTGCCATTGAAAAACGTCCAGAAATGTTTGAAGCTACTGACTGAATGAAAGGAGCTGGCATCTCACTCTCTTTGAATCTTCTTTATCATGCTAGGATTAGCAGGAAAAAGCAAAAAATTTCAGAATTGCACCTTGCAATGCGGAGAAATTAGTGTTTGTGCATTTACAATATTCATTGATTTTTGCCATTGAAAAACATCATGTTATTCATATACCAGAAATGTTTGAAGCTACTGACTGAATGAAAAGAGCTGGCATCTCACTCTCTTTGAATCTTCTTTATCATGCCAGGATTAGCAGGAAAAAGCAAAAAATTTCAGAATTGCACCTTGCAATGTGGAGATATTACTGTTTGTGCATTTACAATATTCATTGATTTTTGCCATTGAAAAACGTCCAGAAATGTTTGAAGCTACTGACTGAATGAAAGGAGCTGGCATCTCACTCTCTTTGAATCTTCTTTATCATGCTAGGATTAGCAGGAAAAAGCAAAAAATTTCAGAATTGCACCTTGCAATGCGGAGAAATTACTGTTTGTGCATTTACAATATTCATTGATTTTTGCCATTGAAAAACATCATGTTATTCATATACCAGAAATGTTTGAAGCTACTGACTGAATGAAAAGAGCTGGCATCTCACTCTCTTTGAATCTTCTTTTTCATGCTAAGAGGAGCAGGAAAAAGCAAAAAATTTCAGAATTGCACCTTGCAATGTGGAGATATTACTGTTTGTGCATTTACAATATTCATTGATTTTTGCCATTGAAAAACGTCCAGAAATGTTTGAAGCTACTGACTGAATGAAAGGAGCTGGCATCTCACTCTCTTTGAATCTTCTTTATCATGCTAGGATTAGCAGGAAAAAGGAAAAAATTTCAGAATTGCACCTTGCAATGCGGAGAAATTACTGTTTGTGCATTTACAATATTCATTGATTTTTGCCATTGAAAAACATCATGTTATTCATATACCAGAAATGTTTGAAGCTACTGACTGAATGAAAAGAGCTGCATCTCACTCTCTTTGAATCTTCTTTATCATGCTAGGATTAGCAGGAAAAAGCAAAAAATTTCAGAATTGCACATTGCAATGCGGAGATATTACTGTTTGTGCATTTACAATATTCATTGATTTTTGCCATTGAAAAACGTCCAGAAATGTTTGAAGCTACTGACTGAATGAAAGGAGCTGGCATCTCACTCTCTTTGAATCTTCTTTATCATGCTAGGATTAGAAGGAAAAAGCAAAAAATTTCAGAATTGCACCTTGCAATGCGGAGATATTACTGTTTGTGCATTTACAATATTCATTGATTTTTGCCATTGAAAAACGTCCAGAAATGTTTGAAGCTACTGACTGAATGAAAGGAGCTGGCATCTCACTCTCTTTGAATCTTCTTTATCATGCTAGGATTAGCAGGAAAAAGCAAAAAATTTCAGAATTGCACCTTGCAATGCGGAGAAATTACTGTTTGTGCATTTACAATATTCATTGATTTTTGCCATTGAAAAACATCATGTTATTCACATACCAGAAAGGTTTGAAGCTACTGACTGAATGAAAAGAGCTGGCATCTCACTCTCTTTGAATCTTCTTTATCATGCTAAGAGGAGCAGGAAAAAGCAAAAAATTTCAGAATTGCACGTTGCAATGTGGAGATATTACTGTTTGTGCATTTACAATATTCATTGATTTTTGCCATTGAAAAACGTCCAGAAATGTTTGAAGCTACTGACTGAATGAAAGGAGCTGGCATCTCACTCTCTTTGAATCTTCTTTATCATGCTAGGATTAGCCGGAAAAAGCAAAAAATTTCAGAATTGCACCTTGCAATGCGGAGAAATTACTGTTTGTGCATTTACAATATTCATTGATTTTTGCCATTGAAAAACATCATGTTATTCATATACCAGAAATGTTTGAAGCTACTGACTGAATGAAAAGAGCTGGCATCTCACTCTCTTTGAATCTTCTTTATCATGCTAAGAGGAGCAGGAAAAAGCAAAAAATTTCAGAATTGCACGTTGCAATGTGGAGATATTACTGTTTGTGCATTTACAATATTCATTGATTTTTGCCATTGAAAAACGTCCAGAAATGTTTGAAGCTACTGACTGAATGAAAGGAGCTGGCATCTCACTCTCTTTGAATCTTCTTTATCATGCTAGGATTAGCAGGAAAAAGCAAAAAATTTCAGAATTGCACCTTGCAATGCGGAGAAATTACTGTTTGTGCATTTACAATATTCATTGATTTTTGCCATTGAAAAACATCATGTTATTCATATACCAGAAATGTTTGAAGCTACTGACTGAATGAAAAGAGCTGGCATCTCACTCTCTTTGAATCTTCTTTATCATGCCAGGATTAGCAGGAAAAAGCAAAAAATTTCAGAATTGCACCTTGCAATGTGGAGATATTACTGTTTGTGCATTTACAATATTCATTGATTTTTGCCATTGAAAAACGTCCAGAAATGTTTGAAGCTACTGACTGAATGAAAGGAGCTGGCATCTCACTCTCTTTGAATCTTCTTTATCATGCTAGGATTAGCAGGAAACAGCAAAAAATTTCAGAATTGCACCTTGCAATGCGGAGAAATTACTGTTTGTGCATTTAAAATATTCATTGATTTTTGCCATTGAAAAACATCATGTTATTCATATACCAGAAATGTTTGAAGCTACTGACTGAATGAAAAGAGCTGGCATCTCACTCTCTTTGAATCTTCTTTATCATGCTAAGAGGAGCAGGAAAAAGCAAAAAATTTCAGAATTGCACGTTGCAATGTGGAGATATTACTGTTTGTGCATTTACAATATTCATTGATTTTTGCCATTGAAAAACGTCCAGAAATGTTTGAAGCTACTGACTGAATGAAAGGAACTGGCATCTCACTCTCTTTGAATCTTCTTTATCATGCTAGGATTAGCAGGAAAAAGCAAAAAATTTCAGAATTGCACCTTGCAATGCGGAGAAATTACTGTTTGTGCATTTACAATATTCATTGATTTTTGCCATTGAAAAACATCATGTTATTCATATACCAGAAATGTTTGAAGCTACTGACTGAATGGAAAGAGCTGGCATCTCACTCTCTTTGAATCTTCTTTATCATGCCAGGATTAGCAGGAAAAAGCAAAAAATTTCAGAATTGCACCTTGCAATGTGAAGATATTACTGTTTGTGCATTTACAATATTCATTGATTTTTGCCATTGAAAAACGTCCAGAAATGTTTGAAGCTACTGACTGAATGAAAGGAGCTGGCATCTCACTCTCTTTGAATCTTCTTTATCATGTTAGGATTAGCAGGAAAAAGCAAAAAATTTCAGAATTGCACCTTGCAATGCGGAGAAATTACTGTTTGTGCATTTACAATATTCATTGATTTTTGCCATTGAAAAACATCATGTTATTCATATACCAGAAATGTTTGAAGCTACTGACTGAATGAAAAGAGCTGGCATCTCACTCTCTTTGAATCTTCTTTATCATGCTAAGAGGAGCAGGAAAAAGCAAAAAATTTCAGAATTGCACGTTGCAATGTGGAGATATTACTGTTTGTGCATTTACAATATTCATTGATTTTTGCCATTGAAAAACGTCCAGAAATGTTTGAAGCTACTGACTGAATGAAAGGAGCTGGCATCTCACTCTCTTTGAATCTTCTTTATCATGCTAGGATTAGCAGGAAAAAGCAAACAATTTCAGAATTGCACCTTGCAATGCGGTGAAATTACTGTTTGTGCATTTACAATATTCATTGATTTTTGCCATTGAAAAACATCATGTTATTCATATACCAGAAATGTTTGAAGCTACTGACTGAATGAAAAGAGCTGGCATCTCACTCTCTTTGAATCTTCTTTATCATGCCAGGATTAGCAGGAAAAAGCAAAAAATTTCAGAATTGCACCTTGCAATGTGGAGATATTACTGTTTGTGCATTTACAATATTCATTGATTTTTGCCATTGAAAAACGTCCAGAAATGTTTGAAGCTACTGACTGAATGAAAGGAGCTGGCATCTCACTCTCTTTGAATCTTCTTTATCATGTTAGGATTAGCAGGAAAAAGCAAAAAATTTCAGAATTGCACCTTGCAATGCGGAGAAATTACTGTTTGTGCATTTACAATATTCATTGATTTTTGCCATTGAAAAACATCATGTTATTCATATACCAGAAATGTTTGAAGCTACTGACTGAATGAAAAGAGCTGGCATCTCACTCTCTTTGAATCTTCTTTATCATGCTAAGAGGAGCAGGAAAAAGCAAAAAATTTCAGAATTGCACGTTGCAATGTGGAGATATTACTGTTTGTGCATTTACAATATTCATTGATTTTTGCCATTGAAAAACGTCCAGAAATGTTTGAAGCTACTGACTGAATGAAAGGAGCTGGCATCTCACTCTCTTTGAATCTTCTTTATCATGCTAGGATTAGCAGGAAAAAGCAAAAAATTTCAGAATTGCACCTTGCAATGCGGAGAAATTACTGTTTGTGCATTTACAATATTCATTGATTTTTGCCATTGAAAAACATCATGTTATTCATATACCAGAAATGTTTGAAGCTACTGACTGAATGAAAAGAGCTGGCATCTCACTCTCTTTGAATCTTCTTTATCATGCCAGGATTAGCTGGAAAAAGCAAAAAATTTCAGAATTGCACCTTGCAATGTGGAGATATTACTGTTTGTGCATTTACAATATTCATTGATTTTTGAAATTGAAAAACGTCCAGAAATGTTTGAAGCTACTGACTGAATGAAAGGAGCTGGCATCTCACTCTCTTTGAATCTTCTTTATCATGCTAGGATTAGCAGGAAAAAGCAAAAAATTTCAGAATTGCACCTTGCAATGCGGAGAAATTACTGTTTGTGCATTTACAATACTCATTGATTTTTGCCATTGAAAAACATCATGTTATTCATATACCAGAAATGTTTGAAGCTACTGACTGAATGAAAAGAGCTGGCATCTCACTCTCTTTGAATCTTCTTTATCATGCTAAGAGGAGCAGGAAAAAGCAAAAAATTTCAGAATTGCACCTTGCAATGTGGAGATATTACTGTTTGTGCATTTACAATATTCATTGATTTTTGCCATTGAAAAACGTCCAGAAATGTTTGAAGCTACTGACTGAATGAAAGGAACTGGCATCTCACTCTCTTTGAATCTTCTTTATCATGCTAGGATTAGCAGGAAAAAGCAAAAAATTTCAGAATTGCACCTTGCAATGCGGAGAAATTACTGTTTGTGCATTTACAATATTCATTGATTTTTGCCATTGAAAAACATCATGTTATTCATATACCAGAAATGTTTGAAGCTACTGACTGAATGAAAAGAGCTGGCATCTCACTCTCTTTGAATCTTCTTTATCATGCCAGGATTAGCAGGAAAAAGCAAAAAATTTCAGAATTGCACCTTGCAATGTGGAGATATTACTGTTTGTGCATTTACAATATTCATTGATTTTTGCCATTGAAAAACGTCCAGAAATGTTTGAAGCTACTGACTGAATGAAAGGAGCTGGCATCTCACTCTCTTTGAATCTTCTTTATCATGTTAGGATTAGCAGGAAAAAGCAAAAAATTTCAGAATTGCACCTTGCAATGCGGAGAAATTACTGTTTGTGCATTTACAATATTCATTGATTTTTGCCATTGAAAAACATCATGTTATTCATATACCAGAAATGTTTGAAGCTACTGACTGAATGAAAAGAGCTGGCATCTCACTCTCTTTGAATCTTCTTTATCATGCCAGGATTAGCAGGAAAAAGCAAAAAATTTCAGAATTGCACCTTGCAATGCGGAGAAATTACTGTTTGTGCATTTACAATATTCATTGATTTTTGCCATTGAAAAACATCATGTTATTCATATACCAGAAATGTTTGAAGCTACTGACTGAATGAAAAGAGCTGGCATCTCACTCTCTTTGAATCTTCTTTATCATGCCAGGATTAGCAGGAAAAAGCAAAAAATTTCAGAATTGCACCTTGCAATTTGGAGATATTACTGTTTGTGCATTTACAATATTCATTGATTTTTGCCATTGAAAAACGTCCAGAAATGTTTGAAGCTACTGACTGAATGAAAGGAGCTGGCATCTCACTCTCTTTGAATCTTCTTTATCATGCTAGGATTAGCAGGAAAAAGCAAAAAATTTCAGAATTGCACCTTGCAATGCGGAGAAATTACTGTTTATGCATTTACAATATTCACTGATTTTTGCCATTGAAAAACATCATGTTATTCATATACCAGAAATGTTTGAAGCTACTGACTGAATGAAAAGAGCTGGCATCTCACTCTCTTTGAATCTTCTTTATCATGCTAAGAGGAGCAGGAAAAAGCAAAAAATTTCAGAATTGCACCTTGCAATGTGGAGATATTACTGTTTGTGCATTTACAATATTCATTGATTTTTGCCATTGAAAAACGTCCAGAAATGTTTGAAGCTACTGACTGAATGAAAGGAGCTGGCATCTCACTCTCTTTGAATCTTCTTTATCATGCTAGGATTAGCAGGAAAAAGCAAAAAATTTCAGAATTGCACCTTGCAATGCGGAGAAATTACTGTTTGTGCATTTACAATATTCATTGATTTTTGCCATTGAAAAACATCATGTTATTCATATACCAGAAATGTTTGAAGCTACTGACTGAATGAAAAGAGCTGGCATCTCACTCTCTTTGAATCTTCTTTATCATGCCAGGATTAGCAGGAAAAAGCAAAAAATTTCAGAATTGCACCTTGCAATGTGGAGATATTACTGTTTGTGCATTTACAATATTCATTGATTTTTGCCATTGAAAAACGTCCAGAAATGTTTGAAGCTACTGACTGAATGAAAGGAGCTGGCATCTCACTCTCTTTGAATCTTCTTTACCATGCTAGGATTAGCAGGAAAAAGCAAAAAATTTCAGAATTGCACCTTGCAATGCGGAGAAATTACTGTTTGTGCATTTACAATATTCATTGATTTTTGCCATTGAAAAACATCATGTTATTCATATACCAGAAATGTTTGAAGCTACTGACTGAATGAAAAGAGCTGGCATCTCACTCTCTTTGAATCTTCTTTATCATGCTAAGAGGAGCAGGAAAAAGCAAAAAATTTCAGAATTGCACCTTGCAATGTGGAGATATTACTGTTTGTGCATTTACAATATTCATTGATTTTTGCCATTGAAAAACGTCCAGAAATGTTTGAAGCTACTGACTGAATGAAAGGAGCTGGCATCTCACTCTCTTTGAATCTTCTTTATCATGCTAGGATTAGCAGGAAAAAGGAAAAAATTTCAGAATTGCACCTTGCAATGCGGAGAAATTACTGTTTATGCATTTACAATATTCACTGATTTTTGCCATTGAAAAACATCATGTTATTCATATACCAGAAATGTTTGAAGCTACTGACTGAATGAAAAGAGCTGGCATCTCACTCTCTTTGAATCTTCTTTATCATGCTAAGAGGAGCAGGAAAAAGCAAAAAATTTCAGAATTGCACGTTGCAATGTGGAGATATTACTGTTTGTGCATTTACAATATTCATTGATTTTTGCCATTGAAAAACGTCCAGAAATGTTTGAAGCTACTGACTGAATGAAAGGAGCTGGCATCTCACTCTCTTTGAATCTTCTTTATCATGCTAGGATTAGCAGGAAAAAGCAAAAAATTTCAGAATTGCACCTTGCAATGCGGAGAAATTACTGTTTGTGCATTTACAATATTCATTGATTTTTGCCATTGAAAAACATCATGTTATTCATATACCAGAAATGTTTGAAGCTACTGACTGAATGAAAAGAGCTGGCATCTCACTCTCTTTGAATCTTCTTTATCATGCCATGATTAGCAGGAAAAAGCAAAAAATTTCAGAATTGCACCTTGCAATGTGGAGATATTACTGTTTGTGCATTTACAATATTCATTGATTTTTGCCATTGAAAAACGTCCAGAAATGTTTGAAGCTACTGACTGAATGAAAGGAGCTGGCATCTCACTCTCTTTGAATCTTCTTTATCATGCTAGGATTAGCAGGAAAAAGCAAAAAATTTCAGAATTGCACCTTGCAATGCGGAGAAATTACTGTTTGTGCATTTACAATATTCATTGATTTTTGCCATTGAAAAACATCATGTTATTCATATACCAGAAATGTTTGAAGCTACTGACTGAATGAAAAGAGCTGGCATCTCACTCTCTTTGAATCTTCTTTATCATGCCAGGATTAGCAGGAAAAAGCAAAAAATTTCAGAATTGCACCTTGCAATTTGGAGATATTACTGTTTGTGCATTTACAATATTCATTGATTTTTGCCATTGAAAAACGTCCAGAAATGTTTGAAGCTACTGACTGAATGAAAGGAGCTGGCATCTCACTCTCTTTGAATCTTCTTTATCATGCTAGGATTAGCAGGAAAAAGCAAAAAATTTCAGAATTGCACCTTGCAATGCGGAGAAATTACTGTTTGTGCATTTACAATATTCATTGATTTTTGCCATTGAAAAACATCATGTTATTCATATACCAGAAATGTTTGAAGCTACTGACTGAATGAAAAGAGCTGGCATCTCACTCTCTTTGAATCTTCTTTATCATGCCAGGATTAGCAGGAAAAAGCAAAAAATTTCAGAATTGCACCTTGCAATGTGGAGATATTACTGTTTGTGCATTTACAATATTCATTGATTTTTGCCATTGAAAAACGTCCAGAAATGTTTGAAGCTACTGACTGAATGAAAGGAGCTGGCATCTCACTCTCTTTGAATCTTCTTTATCATGCTAGGATTAGCAGGAAAAAGCAAAAAATTTCAGAATTGCACCTTGCAATGCGGAGAAATTACTGTTTGTGCATTTACAATATTCATTGATTTTTGCCATTGAAAAACATCATGTTATTCATATACCAGAAATGTTTGAAGCTACTGACTGAATGAAAAGAGCTGGCATCTCACTCTCTTTGAATCTTCTTTTTCATGCTAAGAGGAGCAGGAAAAAGCAAAAAATTTCAGAATTGCACCTTGCAATGTGGAGATATTACTGTTTGTGCATTTACAATATTCATTGATTTTTGCCATTGAAAAACGTCCAGAAATGTTTGAAGCTACTGACTGAATGAAAGGAGCTGGCATCTCACTCTCTTTGAATCTTCTTTATCATGCTAGGATTAGCAGGAAAAAGGAAAAAATTTCAGAATTGCACCTTGCAATGCGGAGAAATTACTGTTTGTGCATTTACAATATTCATTGATTTTTGCCATTGAAAAACATCATGTTATTCATATACCAGAAATGTTTGAAGCTACTGACTGAATGAAAAGAGCTGCATCTCACTCTCTTTGAATCTTCTTTATCATGCTAGGATTAGCAGGAAAAAGCAAAAAATTTCAGAATTGCACATTGCAATGCGGAGATATTACTGTTTGTGCATTTACAATATTCATTGATTTTTGCCATTGAAAAACGTCCAGAAATGTTTGAAGCTACTGACTGAATGAAAGGAGCTGGCATCTCACTCTCTTTGAATCTTCTTTATCATGCTAGGATTAGAAGGAAAAAGCAAAAAATTTCAGAATTGCACCTTGCAATGCGGAGATATTACTGTTTGTGCATTTACAATATTCATTGATTTTTGCCATTGAAAAACGTCCAGAAATGTTTGAAGCTACTGACTGAATGAAAGGAGCTGGCATCTCACTCTCTTTGAATCTTCTTTATCATGCTAGGATTAGCAGGAAAAAGCAAAAAATTTCAGAATTGCACCTTGCAATGCGGAGAAATTACTGTTTGTGCATTTACAATATTCATTGATTTTTGCCATTGAAAAACATCATGTTATTCACATACCAGAAAGGTTTGAAGCTACTGACTGAATGAAAAGAGCTGGCATCTCACTCTCTTTGAATCTTCTTTATCATGCTAAGAGGAGCAGGAAAAAGCAAAAAATTTCAGAATTGCACGTTGCAATGTGGAGATATTACTGTTTGTGCATTTACAATATTCATTGATTTTTGCCATTGAAAAACGTCCAGAAATGTTTGAAGCTACTGACTGAATGAAAGGAGCTGGCATCTCACTCTCTTTGAATCTTCTTTATCATGCTAGGATTAGCCGGAAAAAGCAAAAAATTTCAGAATTGCACCTTGCAATGCGGAGAAATTACTGTTTGTGCATTTACAATATTCATTGATTTTTGCCATTGAAAAACATCATGTTATTCATATACCAGAAATGTTTGAAGCTACTGACTGAATGAAAAGAGCTGGCATCTCACTCTCTTTGAATCTTCTTTATCATGCTAAGAGGAGCAGGAAAAAGCAAAAAATTTCAGAATTGCACGTTGCAATGTGGAGATATTACTGTTTGTGCATTTACAATATTCATTGATTTTTGCCATTGAAAAACGTCCAGAAATGTTTGAAGCTACTGACTGAATGAAAGGAGCTGGCATCTCACTCTCTTTGAATCTTCTTTATCATGCTAGGATTAGCAGGAAAAAGCAAAAAATTTCAGAATTGCACCTTGCAATGCGGAGAAATTACTGTTTGTGCATTTACAATATTCATTGATTTTTGCCATTGAAAAACATCATGTTATTCATATACCAGAAATGTTTGAAGCTACTGACTGAATGAAAAGAGCTGGCATCTCACTCTCTTTGAATCTTCTTTATCATGCCAGGATTAGCAGGAAAAAGCAAAAAATTTCAGAATTGCACCTTGCAATGTGGAGATATTACTGTTTGTGCATTTACAATATTCATTGATTTTTGCCATTGAAAAACGTCCAGAAATGTTTGAAGCTACTGACTGAATGAAAGGAGCTGGCATCTCACTCTCTTTGAATCTTCTTTATCATGCTAGGATTAGCAGGAAACAGCAAAAAATTTCAGAATTGCACCTTGCAATGCGGAGAAATTACTGTTTGTGCATTTAAAATATTCATTGATTTTTGCCATTGAAAAACATCATGTTATTCATATACCAGAAATGTTTGAAGCTACTGACTGAATGAAAAGAGCTGGCATCTCACTCTCTTTGAATCTTCTTTATCATGCTAAGAGGAGCAGGAAAAAGCAAAAAATTTCAGAATTGCACGTTGCAATGTGGAGATATTACTGTTTGTGCATTTACAATATTCATTGATTTTTGCCATTGAAAAACGTCCAGAAATGTTTGAAGCTACTGACTGAATGAAAGGAACTGGCATCTCACTCTCTTTGAATCTTCTTTATCATGCTAGGATTAGCAGGAAAAAGCAAAAAATTTCAGAATTGCACCTTGCAATGCGGAGAAATTACTGTTTGTGCATTTACAATATTCATTGATTTTTGCCATTGAAAAACATCATGTTATTCATATACCAGAAATGTTTGAAGCTACTGACTGAATGGAAAGAGCTGGCATCTCACTCTCTTTGAATCTTCTTTATCATGCCAGGATTAGCAGGAAAAAGCAAAAAATTTCAGAATTGCACCTTGCAATGTGAAGATATTACTGTTTGTGCATTTACAATATTCATTGTTTTTTGCCATTGAAAAACGTCCAGAAATGTTTGAAGCTACTGACTGAATGAAAGGAGCTGGCATCTCACTCTCTTTGAATCTTCTTTATCATGTTAGGATTAGCAGGAAAAAGCAAAAAATTTCAGAATTGCACCTTGCAATGC
Source organism: Phyllobates terribilis (assembly GCF_046119375.1). Taxonomy (NCBI): domain Eukaryota; kingdom Metazoa; phylum Chordata; class Amphibia; order Anura; family Dendrobatidae; genus Phyllobates; species Phyllobates terribilis. The sequence goes on along the minus strand of NW_027362909.1, from coordinate 3,211,176 downwards.
GGAGAAATTACTGTTTGTGCATTTACAATATTCATTGATTTTTGCCATTGAAAAACATCATGTTATTCATATACCAGAAATGTTTGAAGCTACTGACTGAATGAAAAGAGCTGGCATCTCACTCTCTTTGAATCTTCTTTATCATGCTAAGAGGAGCAGGAAAAAGCAAAAAATTTCAGAATTGCACGTTGCAATGTGGAGATATTACTGTTTGTGCATTTACAATATTCATTGATTTTTGCCATTGAAAAACGTCCAGAAATGTTTGAAGCTACTGACTGAATGAAAGGAGCTGGCATCTCACTCTCTTTGAATCTTCTTTATCATGCTAGGATTAGCAGGAAAAAGCAAACAATTTCAGAATTGCACCTTGCAATGCGGAGAAATTACTGTTTGTGCATTTACAATATTCATTGATTTTTGCCATTGAAAAACATCATGTTATTCATATACCAGAAATGTTTGAAGCTACTGACTGAATGAAAAGAGCTGGCATCTCACTCTCTTTGAATCTTCTTTATCATGCCAGGATTAGCAGGAAAAAGCAAAAAATTTCAGAATTGCACCTTGCAATGTGGAGATATTACTGTTTGTGCATTTACAATATTCATTGATTTTTGCCATTGAAAAACGTCCAGAAATGTTTGAAGCTACTGACTGAATGAAAGGAACTGGCATCTCACTCTCTTTGAATCTTCTTTATCATGCTAGGATTAGCAGGAAAAAGCAAAAAATTTCAGAATTGCACCTTGCAATGCGGAGAAATTACTGTTTGTGCATTTACAATATTCATTGATTTTTGCCATTGAAAAACATCATGTTATTCATATACCAGAAATGTTTGAAGCTACTGACTGAATGAAAAGAGCTGGCATCTCACTCTCTTTGAATCTTCATTATCATGCCAGGATTAGCAGGAAAAAGCAAAAAATTTCAGAATTGCACCTTGCAATGTGGAGATATTACTGTTTGTGCATTTACAATATTCATTGATTTTTGCCATTGAAAAACGTCCAGAAATGTTTGAAGCTACTGACTGAATGAAAGGAGCTGGCATCTCACTCTCTTTGAATCTTCTTTATCATGTTAGGATTAGCAGGAAAAAGCAAAAAATTTCAGAATTGCACCTTGCAATGCGGAGAAATTACTGTTTGTGCATTTACAATATTCATTGATTTTTGCCATTGAAAAACATCATGTTATTCATATACCAGAAATGTTTGAAGCTACTGACTGAATGAAAAGAGCTGGCATCTCACTCTCTTTGAATCTTCTTTATCATGCTAAGAGGAGCAGGAAAAAGCAAAAAATTTCAGAATTGCACGTTGCAATGTGGAGATATTACTGTTTGTGCATTTACAATATTCATTGATTTTTGCCATTGAAAAACGTCCAGAAATGTTTGAAGCTACTGACTGAATGAAAGGAGCTGGCATCTCACTCTCTTTGAATCTTCTTTATCATGCTAGGATTAGCAGGAAAAAGCAAAAAATTTCAGAATTGCACCTTGCAATGCGGAGAAATTACTGTTTGTGCATTTACAATATTCATTGATTTTTGCCATTGAAAAACATCATGTTATTCATATACCAGAAATGTTTGAAGCTACTGACTGAATGAAAAGAGCTGGCATCTCACTCTCTTTGAATCTTCTTTATCATGCCAGGATTAGCTGGAAAAAGCAAAAAATTTCAGAATTGCACCTTGCAATGTGGAGATATTACTGTTTGTGCATTTACAATATTCATTGATTTTTGAAATTGAAAAACGTCCAGAAATGTTTGAAGCTACTGACTGAATGAAAGGAGCTGGCATCTCACTCTCTTTGAATCTTCTTTATCATGCTAGGATTAGCAGGAAAAAGCAAAAAATTTCAGAATTGCACCTTGCAATGCGGAGAAATTACTGTTTGTGCATTTACAATACTCATTGATTTTTGCCATTGAAAAACATCATGTTATTCATATACCAGAAATGTTTGAAGCTACTGACTGAATGAAAAGAGCTGGCATCTCACTCTCTTTGAATCTTCTTTATCATGCTAAGAGGAGCAGGAAAAAGCAAAAAATTTCAGAATTGCACCTTGCAATGTGGAGATATTACTGTTTGTGCATTTACAATATTCATTGATTTTTGCCATTGAAAAACGTCCAGAAATGTTTGAAGCTACTGACTGAATGAAAGGAACTGGCATCTCACTCTCTTTGAATCTTCTTTATCATGCTAGGATTAGCAGGAAAAAGCAAAAAATTTCAGAATTGCACCTTGCAATGCGGAGAAATTACTGTTTGTGCATTTACAATATTCATTGATTTTTGCCATTGAAAAACATCATGTTATTCATATACCAGAAATGTTTGAAGCTACTGACTGAATGAAAAGAGCTGGCATCTCACTCTCTTTGAATCTTCTTTATCATGCCAGGATTAGCAGGAAAAAGCAAAAAATTTCAGAATTGCACCTTGCAATGTGGAGATATTACTGTTTGTGCATTTACAATATTCATTGATTTTTGCCATTGAAAAACGTCCAGAAATGTTTGAAGCTACTGACTGAATGAAAGGAGCTGGCATCTCACTCTCTTTGAATCTTCTTTATCATGTTAGGATTAGCAGGAAAAAGCAAAAAATTTCAGAATTGCACCTTGCAATGCGGAGAAATTACTGTTTGTGCATTTACAATATTCATTGATTTTTGCCATTGAAAAACATCATGTTATTCATATACCAGAAATGTTTGAAGCTACTGACTGAATGAAAAGAGCTGGCATCTCACTCTCTTTGAATCTTCTTTATCATGCTAAGAGGAGCAGGAAAAAGCAAAAAATTTCAGAATTGCACCTTGCAATGTGGAGATATTACTGTTTGTGCATTTACAATATTCATTGATTTTTGCCATTGAAAAACGTCCAGAAATGTTTGAAGCTACTGACTGAATGAAAGGAGCTGGCATCTCACTCTCTTTGAATCTTCTTTATCATGCTAGGATTAGCAGGAAAAAGCAAAAAATTTCAGAATTGCACCTTGCAATGCGGAGAAATTACTGTTTGTGCATTTACAATATTCATTGATTTTTGCCATTGAAAAACATCATGTTATTCATATACCAGAAATGTTTGAAGCTACTGACTGAATGAAAAGAGCTGGCATCTCACTCTCTTTGAACCTTCTTTATCATGCCAGGATTAGCAGGAAAAAGCAAAAAATTTCAGAATTGCACCTTGCAATGTGGAGATATTACTGTTTCTGCATTTACAATATTCATTGATTTTTGCCATTGAAAAACGTCCAGAAATGTTTGAAGCTACTGACTGAATGAAAGGAGCTGGCATCTCACTCTCTTTGAATCTTCTTTATCATGCTAGTATTAGCAGGAAAAAGCAAAAAATTTCAGAATTGCACCTTGCAATGCGGAGAAATTACTGTTTGTGCATTTACAATATTCATTGATTTTTGCCATTGAAAAACATCATGTTATTCATATACCAGAAATGTTTGAAGCTACTGACTGAATGAAAAGAGCTGGCATCTCACTCTCTTTGAATCTTCTTTATCATGCCAGGATTAGCAGGAAAAAGCAAAAAATTTCAGAATTGCACCTTGCAATGTGGAGATATTACTGTTTGTGCATTTACAATATTCATTGATTTTTGCCATTGAAAAACGTCCAGAAATGTTTGAAGCTACTGACTGAATGAAAGGAGCTGGCATCTCACTCTCTTTGAATCTTCTTTATCATGCTAGGATTAGCAGGAAACAGCAAAAAATTTCAGAATTGCACCTTGCAATGCGGAGAAATTACTGTTTGTGCATTTAAAATATTCATTGATTTTTGCCATTGAAAAACATCATGTTATTCATATACCAGAAATGTTTGAAGCTACTGACTGAATGAAAAGAGCTGGCATCTCACTCTCTTTGAATCTTCTTTATCATGCTAAGAGGAGCAGGAAAAAGCAAAAAATTTCAGAATTGCACGTTGCAATGTGGAGATATTACTGTTTGTGCATTTACAATATTCATTGATTTTTGCCATTGAAAAACGTCCAGAAATGTTTGAAGCTACTGACTGAATGAAAGGAACTGGCATCTCACTCTCTTTGAATCTTCTTTATCATGCTAGGATTAGCAGGAAAAAGCAAAAAATTTCAGAATTGCACCTTGCAATGCGGAGAAATTACTGTTTGTGCATTTAAAATATTCATTGATTTTTGCCATTGAAAAACATCATGTTATTCATATACCAGAAATGTTTGAAGCTACTGACTGAATGGAAAGAGCTGGCATCTCACTCTCTTTGAATCTTCTTTATCATGCCAGGATTAGCAGGAAAAAGCAAAAAATTTCAGAATTGCACCTTGCAATGTGAAGATATTACTGTTTGTGCATTTACAATATTCATTGATTTTTGCCATTGAAAAACGTCCAGAAATGTTTGAAGCTACTGACTGAATGAAAGGAGCTGGCATCTCACTCTCTTTGAATCTTCTTTATCATGTTAGGATTAGCAGGAAAAAGCAAAAAATTTCAGAATTGCACCTTGCAATGCGGAGAAATTACTGTTTGTGCATTTACAATATTCATTGATTTTTGCCATTGAAAAACATCATGTTATTCATATACCAGAAATGTTTGAAGCTACTGACTGAATGAAAAGAGCTGGCATCTCACTCTCTTTGAATCTTCTTTATCATGCTAAGAGGAGCAGGAAAAAGCAAAAAATTTCAGAATTGCACGTTGCAATGTGGAGATATTACTGTTTGTGCATTTACAATATTCATTGATTTTTGCCATTGAAAAACGTCCAGAAATGTTTGAAGCTACTGACTGAATGAAAGGAGCTGGCATCTCACTCTCTTTGAATCTTCTTTATCATGCTAGGATTAGCAGGAAAAAGCAAACAATTTCAGAATTGCACCTTGCAATGCGGAGAAATTACTGTTTGTGCATTTACAATATTCATTGATTTTTGCCATTGAAAAACATCATGTTATTCATATACCAGAAATGTTTGAAGCTACTGACTGAATGAAAAGAGCTGGCATCTCACTCTCTTTGAATCTTCTTTATCATGCCAGGATTAGCAGGAAAAAGCAAAAAATTTCAGAATTGCACCTTGCAATGTGGAGATATTACTGTTTGTGCATTTACAATATTCATTGATTTTTGCCATTGAAAAACGTCCAGAAATGTTTGAAGCTACTGACTGAATGAAAGGAACTGGCATCTCACTCTCTTTGAATCTTCTTTATCATGCTAGGATTAGCAGGAAAAAGCAAAAAATTTCAGAATTGCACCTTGCAATGCGGAGAAATTACTGTTTGTGCATTTACAATATTCATTGATTTTTGCCATTGAAAAACATCATGTTATTCATATACCAGAAATGTTTGAAGCTACTGACTGAATGAAAAGAGCTGGCATCTCACTCTCTTTGAATCTTCTTTATCATGCCAGGATTAGCAGGAAAAAGCAAAAAATTTCAGAATTGCACCTTGCAATGTGGAGATATTACTGTTTGTGCATTTACAATATTCATTGATTTTTGCCATTGAAAAACGTCCAGAAATGTTTGAAGCTACTGACTGAATGAAAGGAGCTGGCATCTCACTCTCTTGAATCTTCTTTATCATGTTAAGATTAGCAGGAAAAAGCAAAAAATTTCAGAATTGCACCTTGCAATGCGGAGAAATTACTGTTTGTGCATTTACAATATTCATTGATTTTTGCCATTGAAAAACATCATGTTATTCATATACCAGAAATGTTTGAAGCTACTGACTGAATGAAAAGAGCTGGCATCTCACTCTCTTTGAATCTTCTTTATCATGCTAAGAGGAGCAGGAAAAAGCAAAAAATTTCAGAATTGCACGTTGCAATGTGGAGATATTACTGTTTGTGCATTTACAATATTCATTGATTTTTGCCATTGAAAAACGTCCAGAAATGTTTGAAGCTACTGACTGAATGAAAGGAGCTGGCATCTCACTCTCTTTGAATCTTCTTTATCATGCTAGGATTAGCAGGAAAAAGCAAAAAATTTCAGAATTGCACCTTGCAATGCGGAGAAATTACTGTTTGTGCATTTACAATATTCATTGATTTTTGCCATTGAAAAACATCATGTTATTCATATACCAGAAATGTTTGAAGCTACTGACTGAATGAAAAGAGCTGGCATCTCACTCTCTTTGAATCTTCTTTATCATGCCAGGATTAGCTGGAAAAAGCAAAAAATTTCAGAATTGCACCTTGCAATGTGGAGATATTACTGTTTGTGCATTTACAATATTCATTGATTTTTGAAATTGAAAAACGTCCAGAAATGTTTGAAGCTACTGACTCAATGAAAGGAGCTGGCATCTCACTCTCTTTGAATCTTCTTTATCATGCTAGGATTAGCAGGAAAAAGCAAAAAATTTCAGAATTGCACCTTGCAATGCGGAGAAATTACTGTTTGTGCATTTACAATATTCATTGATTTTTGCCATTGAAAAACATCATGTTATTCATATACCAGAAATGTTTGAAGCTACTGACTGAATGAAAAGAGCTGGCATCTCACTCTCTTTGAATCTTCTTTATCATGCTAAGAGGAGCAGGAAAAAGCAAAAAATTTCAGAATTGCACCTTGCAATGTGGAGATATTACTGTTTGTGCATTTACAATATTCATTGATTTTTGCCATTGAAAAACGTCCAGAAATGTTTGAAGCTACTGACTGAATGAAAGGAACTGGCATCTCACTCTCTTTGAATCTTCTTTATCATGCTAGGATTAGCAGGAAAAAGCAAAAAATTTCAGAATTGCACCTTGCAATGCGGAGAAATTACTGTTTGTGCATTTACAATATTCATTGATTTTTGCCATTGAAAAACATCATGTTATTCATATACCAGAAATGTTTGAAGCTACTGACTGAATGAAAAGAGCTGGCATCTCACTCTCTTTGAATCTTCTTTATCATGCCAGGATTAGCAGGAAAAAGCAAAAAATTTCAGAATTGCACCTTGCAATGTGGAGATATTACTGTTTGTGCATTTACAATATTCATTGATTTTTGCCATTGAAAAACGTCCAGAAATGTTTGAAGCTACTGACTGAATGAAAGGAGCTGGCATCTCACTCTCTTTGAATCTTCTTTATCATGTTAGGATTAGCAGGAAAAAGCAAAAAATTTCAGAATTGCACCTTGCAATGCGGAGAAATTACTGTTTGTGCATTTACAATATTCATTGATTTTTGCCATTGAAAAACATCATGTTATTCATATACCAGAAATGTTTGAAGCTACTGACTGAATGAAAAGAGCTGGCATCTCACTCTCTTTGAATCTTCTTTATCATGCTAAGAGGAGCAGGAAAAAGCAAAAAATTTCAGAATTGCACGTTGCAATGTGGAGATATTACTGTTTGTGCATTTACAATATTCATTGATTTTTGCCATTGAAAAACGTCCAGAAATGTTTGAAGCTACTGACTGAATGAAAGGAGCTGGCATCTCACTCTCTTTGAATCTTCTTTATCATGCTAGGATTAGCAGGAAAAAGCAAAAAATTTCAGAATTGCACCTTGCAATGCGGAGAAATTACTGTTTGTGCATTTACAATATTCATTGATTTTTGCCATTGAAAAACATCATGTTATTCATATACCAGAAATGTTTGAAGCTACTGACTGAATGAAAAGAGCTGGCATCTCACTCTCTTTGAATCTTCTTTATCATGCCAGGATTAGCTGGAAAAAGCAAAAAATTTCAGAATTGCACCTTGCAATGTGGAGATATTACTGTTTGTGCATTTACAATATTCATTGATTTTTGAAATTGAAAAACGTCCAGAAATGTTTGAAGCTACTGACTGAATGAAAGGAGCTGGCATCTCACTCTCTTTGAATCTTCTTTATCATGCTAGGATTAGCAGGAAAAAGCAAAAAATTTCAGAATTGCACCTTGCAATGCGGAGAAATTACTGTTTGTGCATTTACAATATTCATTGATTTTTGCCATTGAAAAACATCATGTTATTCATATACCAGAAATGTTTGAAGCTACTGACTGAATGAAAAGAGCTGGCATCTCACTCTCTTTGAATCTTCTTTATCATGCTAAGAGGAGCAGGAAAAAGCAAAAAATTTCAGAATTGCACCTTGCAATGTGGAGATATTACTGTTTGTGCATTTACAATATTCATTGATTTTTGCCATTGAAAAACGTCCAGAAATGTTTGAAGCTACTGACTGAATGAAAGGAGCTGGCATCTCACTCTCTTTGAATCTTCTTTATCATGCTAGGATTAGCAGGAAAAAGCAAAAAATTTCAGAATTGCACCTTGCAATGCGGAGAAATTACTGTTTGTGCATTTACAATATTCATTGATTTTTGCCATTGAAAAACATCATGTTATTCATATACCAGAAATGTTTGAAGCTACTGACTGAATGAAAAGAGCTGGCATCTCACTCTCTTTGAACCTTCTTTATCATGCCAGGATTAGCAGGAAAAAGCAAAAAATTTCAGAATTGCACCTTGCAATGTGGAGATATTACTGTTTCTGCATTTACAATATTCATTGATTTTTGCCATTGAAAAACGTCCAGAAATGTTTGAAGCTACTGACTGAATGAAAGGAGCTGGCATCTCACTCTCTTTGAATCTTCTTTATCATGCTAGTATTAGCAGGAAAAAGCAAAAAATTTCAGAATTGCACCTTGCAATGCGGAGAAATTACTGTTTGTGCACTTACAATATTCATTGATTTTTGCCATTGAAAAACATCATGTTATTCATATACCAGAAATGTTTGAAGCTACTGACTGAATGAAAAGAGCTGGCATCTCACTCTCTTTGAATCTTCTTTATCATGCTAAGAGGAGCAGGAAAAAGCAAAAAATTTCAGAATTGCACCTTGCAATGTGGAGATATTACTGTTTGTGCATTTACAATATTCATTGATTTTTGCCATTGAAAAACGTCCAGAAATGTTTGAAGCTACTGACTGAATGAAAGGAGCTGGCATCTCACTCTCTTTGAATCTTCTTTATCATGCTAGAATTAGCAGGAAAAAGCAAAAAATTTCAGAATTGCACCTTGCAATGCGGAGAAATTACTGTTTGTGCATTTACAATATTCATTGATTTTTGCCATTGAAAAACATCATGTTATTCATATACCAGAAATGTTTGAAGCTACTGACTGAATGAAAAGAGCTGGTATCTCACTCTCTTTGAATCTTCTTTATCATGCTAAGAGGAGCAGGAAAAAGCAAAAAATTTCAGAATTGCACCTTGCAATGTGGAGATATTACTGTTTGTGCATTTACAATATTCATTGATTTTTGCCATTGAAAAACGTCCAGAAATGTTTGAAGCTACTGACTGAATGAAAGGAGCTGGCATCTCACTCTCTTTGAATCTTCTTTATCATGCTAGGATTAGCAGGAAAAAGCAAAAAATTTCAGAATTGCACCTTGCAATGCGGAGAAATTACTGTTTGTGCATTTACAATATTCATTGATTTTTACCATTGAAAAACATCATGTTATTCATATACCAGAAATGTTTGAAGCTACTGACTGAATGAAAAGAGCTGGCATCTCACTCTCTTTGAATCTTCTTTATCATGCTAGGATTAGCAGGAAAAAGCAAAAAATTTCAGAATTGCACATTGCATTGCGGAGATATTACTGTTTGTGCATTTACAATATTCATTGATTTTTGCCATTGAAAAACGTCCAGAAATGTTTGAAGCTACTGACTGAATGAAAGGAGCTGGCATCTCACTCTCTTTGAATCTTCTTTATCATGCTAGGATTAGCTGGAAAAAGCAAAAAATTTCAGAATTGCACCTTGCAATGCGAAGAAATTACTGTTTGTGCATTTACAATATTCATTGATTTTTGCCATTGAAAAACATCATGTTATTCATATACCAGAAATGTTTGAAGCTACTGACTGAATGAAAAGAGCTGGCATCTCACTCTCTTTGAATCTTCTTTATCATGCTAAGAGGAGCAGGAAAAAGCAAAAAATTTCAGAATTGCACCTTGCAATGTGGAGATATTACTGTTTGTGCATTTACAATATTCATTGATTTTTGCCATTGAAAAACGTCCAGAAATGTTTGAAGCTACTGACTGAATGAAAGGAGCTGGCATCTCACTCTCTTTGAATCTTCTTTATCATGCTAGGATTAGCTGGAAAAAGCAAAAAATTTCAGAATTGCACCTTGCAATGCGGAGAAATTACTGTTTGTGCATTTACAATATTCATTGATTTTTGCCATTGAAAAACATCATGTTATTCATATACCAGAAATGTTTGAAGCTACTGACTGAATGAAAAGAGCTGGCATCTCACTCTCTTTGAATCTTCTTTATCATGCTAAGAGGAGCAGGAAAAAGCAAAAAATTTCAGAATTGCACCTTGCAATGTGGAGATATTACTGTTTGTGCATTTACAATATTCATTGATTTTTGCCATTGAAAAACGTCCAGAAATGTTTGAAGCTACTGACTGAATGAAAGGAGCTGGCATCTCACTCTCTTTGAATCTTCTTTATCATGCTAGGATTAGCAGGAAAAAGCAAAAAATTTCAGAATTGCACCTTGCAATGCGGAGAAATTACTGTTTGTGCATTTACAATATTCATTGATTTTTGCCATTGAAAAACATCATGTTATTCATATACCAGAAATGTTTGAAGCTACTGACTGAATGAAAAGAGCTGGCATCTAACTCTCTTTGAATCTTCTTTATCATGCTAAGAGGAGCAGGAAAAAGCAAAAAATTTCAGAATTGCACCTTGCAATGTGGAAATATTACTGTTTGTGCATTTACAATATTCATTGATTTTTGCCATTGAAAAATGTCCAGAAATGTTTGAAGCTACTGACTGAATGAAAGGAGCTGGCATCTCACTCTCTTTGAATCTTCTTTATCATGCTAGGATTAGCAGGAAAAAGCAAAAAATTTCAGAATTGCACCTTGCAATGCGGAGAAATTACTGTTTGTGCATTTACAATATTCATTGATTTTTGCCATTGAAAAACATCATGTTATTCATATACCAGAAATGTTTGAAGCTACTGACTGAATGAAAAGAGCTGGCATCTAACTCTCTTTGAATCTTCTTTATCATGCTAAGAGGAGCAGGAAAAAGCAAAAAATTTCAGAATTGCACCTTGCAATGTGGAAATATTACTTTTTGTGCATTTACAATATTCATTGATTTTTGCCATTGAAAAACGTCCAGAAATGTTTGAAGCTACTGACTGAATGAAAGGAGCTGGCATCTCACTCTCTTTGAATCTTCTTTATCATGCTAGGATTAGCAGGAAAAAGCAAAAAATTTCAGAATTGCACCTTGCAATGCGGAGAAATTACTGTTTGTGCATTTACAATATTCATTGATTTTTGCCATTGAAAAACATCATGTTATTCATATACCAGAAATGTTTGAAGCTACTGACTGAATGAAAAGAGCTGGCATCTCACTCTCTTTGAATCTTCTTTATCATGCTAAGAGGAGCAGGAAAAAGCAAAAAATTTCAGAATTGCACCTTGCAATGTGGAGATATTACTGTTTGTGCATTTACAATATTCATTGATTTTTGCCATTGAAAAACGTCCAGAAATGTTTGAAGCTACTGACTGAATGAAAGGAGCTGGCATCTCACTCTCTTTGAATCTTCTTTATCATGCTAGGATTAGCAGGAAAAAGCAAAAAATTTCAGAATTGCACCTTGCAATGCGGAGAAATTACTGTTTGTGCATTTACAATATTCATTGATTTTTACCATTGAAAAACATCATGTTATTCATATACCAGAAATGTTTGAAGCTACTGACTGAATGAAAAGAGTTGGCATCTCACTCTCTTTGAATCTTCTTTATCATGCTAGGATTAGCAGGAAAAAGCAAAAAATTTCAGAATTGCACATTGCATTGCGGAGATATTACTGTTTGTGCATTTACAATATTCATTGATTTTTGCCATTGAAAAACGTCCAGAAATGTTTGAAGCTACTGACTGAATGAAAGGAGCTGGCATCTCACTCTCTTTGAATCTTCTTTATCATGCTAGGATTAGCTGGAAAAAGCAAAAAATTTCAGAATTGCACCTTGCAATGCGGAGAAATTACTGTTTGTGCATTTACAATATTCATTGATTTTTGCCATTGAAAAACATCATGTTATTCATATACCAGAAATGTTTGAAGCTACTGACTGAATGAAAAGAGCTGGCATCTCACTCTCTTTGAATCTTCTTTATCATGCTAAGAGGAGCAGGAAAAAGCAAAAAATTTCAGAATTGCACCTTGCAATGTGGAGATATTACTGTTTGTGCATTTACAATATTCATTGATTTTTGCCATTGAAAAACGTCCAGAAATGTTTGAAGCTACTGACTGAATGAAAGGAGCTGGCATCTCACTCTCTTTGAATCTTCTTTATCATGCTAGGATTAGCAGGAAAAAGCAAAAAATTTCAGAATTGCACCTTGCAATGCGGAGATATTACTGTTTGTGCATTTACAATATTCATTGATTTTTACCATTGAAAAACATCATGTTATTCATATACCAGAAATGTTTGAAGCTACTGACTGAATGAAAAGAGCTGGCATCTCACTCTCTTTGAATCTTCTTTATCATGCTAGGATTAGCAGGAAAAAGCAAAAAATTTCAGAATTGCACATTGCATTGCGGAGATATTACTGTTTGTGCATTTACAATATTCATTGATTTTTGCCATTGAAAAACGTCCAGAAATGTTTGAAGCTACTGACTGAATGAAAGGAGCTGGCATCTCACTCTCTTTGAATCTTCTTTATCATGCTAGGATTAGCTGGAAAAAGCAAAAAATTTCAGAATTGCACCTTGCAATGCGGAGAAATTACTGTTTGTGCATTTACAATATTCATTGATTTTTGCCATTGAAAAACATCATGGTATTCATATACCAGAAATGTTTGAAGCTACTGACTGAATGAAAAGAGCTGGCATCTCACTCTCTTTGAATCTTCTTTATCATGCTAAGAGGAGCAGGAAAAAGCAAAAAATTTCAGAATTGCACCTTGCAATGTGGAGATATTACTGTTTGTGCATTTACAATATTCATTGATTTTTGCCATTGAAAAACGTCCAGAAATGTTTGAAGCTACTGACTGAATGAAAGGAGCTGGCATCTCACTCTCTTTGAATCTTCTTTATCATGCTAGGATTAGCAGGAAAAAGCAAAAAATTTCAGAATTGCACCTTGCAATGCGGAGAAATTACTGTTTGTGCATTTACAATATTCATTGATTTTTGCCATTGAAAAACATCATGTTATTCATATACCAGAAATGTTTGAAGCTACTGACAGAATGAAAAGAGCTGGCATCTCACTCTCTTTGAATCTTCTTTATCATGCTAGGATTAGCAGGAAAAAGCAAAAAATTTCAGAATTGCACATTGCAATGCGGAGATATTACTGTTTGTGCATTTACAATATTCATTGATTTTTGCCATTGAAAAACGTCCAGAAATGTTTGAAGCTACTGACTGAATGAAAGGAGCTGGCATCTCAGTCTCTTTGAATCTTCTTTATCATGCTAGGATTAGCAGGAAAAAGCAAAAAATTTCAGAATTGCACCTTGCAATGCGGAGAAATTACTGTTTGTGCATTTACAATATTCATTGATTTTTGCCATTGAAAAACATCATGTTATTCATATACCAGAAATGTTTAAGCTACTGACTGAATGAAAAGAGCTGGCATCTCACTCTCTTTGAATCTTCTTTATCATGCTAAGAGGAGCAGGAAAAAGCAAAAAATTTCAGAATTGCACCTTGCAATGCGGAGAAATTACTGTTTGTGCATTTACAATATTCATTGATTTTTGCCATTGAAAAACATCATGTTATTCATATACCAGAAATGTTTGAAGCTACTGACTGAATGAAAAGAGCTGGCATCTCACTCTCTTTGAATCTTCTTTATCATGCTAGGATTAGCAAGAAAAAGCAAAAAATTTCAGAATTGCACATTGCAATGCGGAGATATTACTGTTTGTGCATTTACAATATTCATTGATTTTTGCCATTGAAAAACGTCCAGAAATGTTTGAAGCTACTGACTGAATGAAAGGAGCTGGCATCTCACTCTCTTTGAATCTTCTTTATCATGCTAGGATTAGCAGCAAAAAGCAAAAAAATTCAGAATTGCACCTTGCAATGCGGAGAAATTACTGTTTGTGCAATTACAATATTCATTGATTTTTGCCATTGAAAAACATCATGTTATTCATATACCAGAAATGTTTGAAGCTACTGACTGAATGAAAAGAGCTGGCATCTCACTCTCTTTGAATCTTCTTTATCATGCTAAGAGGAGCAGGAAAAAGCAAAAAATTTCAGAATTGCACGTTGCAATGTGGAGATATTACTGTTTGTTCATTTACAATATTCATTGATTTTTGCCATTGAAAAACGTCCAGAAATGTTTGAAGCTACTGACTGAATGAAAGGAGCTGGCATCTCACTCTCTTTGAATCTTCTTTATCATGCTAGGATTAGCAGGAAAAAGCAAAAAATTTCAGAATTGCACCTTGCAATGCGGAGGAATTACTGTTTGTGCATTTACAATATTCATTGATTTTTGCCATTGAAAAACATCATGTTATTCATAAACCAGAAATGTTTGAAGCTACTGACTGAATGAAAAGAGCTGGCATCTCACTCTCTTTGAATCTTCTTTATCATGCTAAGAGGAGCAGGAAAAAGCAAAAAATTTCATAATTGCACGTTGCAATGTGGAGATATTACTGTTTGTGCATTTACAATATTCATTGATTTTTGCCATTGAAAAACGTCCAGAAATGTTTGAAGCTACTGACTGAATGAAAGGAGCTGGCATCTCACTCTCTTTGAATCTTCTTTATCATGCTAGGATTAGCAGGAAAAAGCAAAAAATTTCAGAATTGCACCTTGCAATGCGGAGAAATTAGTGTTTGTGCATTTACAATATTCATTGATTTTTGCCATTGAAAAACATCATGTTATTCATATACCAGAAATGTTTGAAGCTACTGACTGAATGAAAAGAGCTGGCATCTCACTCTCTTTGAATCTTCTTTATCATGCCAGGATTAGCAGGAAAAAGCAAAAAATTTCAGAATTGCACCTTGCAATGTGGAGATATTACTGTTTGTGCATTTACAATATTCATTGATTTTTGCCATTGAAAAACGTCCAGAAATGTTTGAAGCTACTGACTGAATGAAAGGAGCTGGCATCTCACTCTCTTTGAATCTTCTTTATCATGCTAGGATTAGCAGGAAAAAGCAAAAAATTTCAGAATTGCACCTTGCAATGCGGAGAAATTACTGTTTGTGCATTTACAATATTCATTGATTTTTGCCATTGAAAAACATCATGTTATTCATATACCAGAAATGTTTGAAGCTACTGACTGAATGAAAAGAGCTGGCATCTCACTCTCTTTGAATCTTCTTTATCATGCTAAGAGGAGCAGGAAAAAGCAAAAAATGTCAGAATTGCACGTTGCAATGTGGAGATATTACTGTTTGTGCATTTACAATATTCATTGATTTTTGCCATTGAAAAACGTCCAGAAATGTTTGAAGCTACTGACTGAATGAAAGGAGCTGGCATCTCACTCTCTTTGAATCTTCTTTATCATGCTAGGATTAGCAGGAAAAAGCAAAAAATTTCAGAATTGCACCTTGCAATGCGGAGAAATTACTGTTTGTGCATTTACAATATTCATTGATTTTTGCCATTGAAAAACATCATGTTATTCATATACCAGAAATGTTTGAAGCTACTGACTGAATGAAAAGAGCTGGCATCTCACTCTCTTTGAATCTTCTTTATCATGCTAAGAGGAGCAGGAAAAAGCAAAAAATTTCAGAATTGCACGTTGCAATGTGGAGATATTACTGTTTGTGCATTTACAATATTCATTGATTTTTGCCATTGAAAAACGTCCAGAAATGTTTGAAGCTACTGACTGAATGAAAGGAGCTGGCATCTTACTCTCTTTGAATCTTCTTTATCATGCTAGGATTAGCAGGAAAAAGGAAAAAATTTCAGAATTGCACCTTGCAATGCGGAGAAATTACTGTTTGTGCATTTACAATATTCATTGATTTTTGCCATTGAAAAACATCATGTTATTCATATACCAGAAATGTTTGAAGCTACTGACTGAATGAAAAGAGCTGGCATCTCACTCTCTTTGAATCTTCTTTATCATGCTAAGAGGAGCAGGAAAAAGCAAAAAATTTCAGAATTGCACGTTGCAATGTGGAGATATTACTGTTTGTGCATTTACAATATTCATTGATTTTTGCCATTGAAAAACGTCCAGAAATGTTTGAAGCTACTGACTGAATGAAAGGAGCTGGCATCTTACTCTCTTTGAATCTTCTTTATCATGCTAGGATTAGCAGGAAAAAGGAAAAAATTTCAGAATTGCACCTTGCAATGCGGAGAAATTACTGTTTGTGCATTTACAATATTCATTGATTTTTGCCATTGAAAAACATCATGTTATTCATATACCAGAAATGTTTGAAGCTACTGACTGAATGAAAAGAGCTGGCATCTCACTCTCTTTGAATCTTCTTTATCATGCTAAGAGGAGCAGGAAAAAGCAAAAAATTTCAGAATTGCACCTTGCAATGTGGAGATATTACTGTTTGTGCATTTACAATATTCATTGATTTTTGCCATTGAAAAACGTCCAGAAATGTTTGAAGCTACTGACTGAATGAAAGGAGCTGGCATCTCACTCTCTTTGAATCTTCTTTATCATGCTAGGATTAGCAGGAAAAAGCAAAAAATTTCAGAATTTCACCTTGCAATGCGGAGAAATTACTGTTTGTGCATTTACAATATTCATTGATTTTTGCCATTGAAAAACATCATGTTATTCATATACCAGAAATGTTTGAAGCTACTGACTGAATGAAAAGAGCTGGCATCTCACTCTCTTTGAATCTTCTTTATCATGCTAAGAGGAGCAGGAAAAAGCAAAAAATTTCAGAATTGCACCTTGCAATGTGGAGATATTACTGTTTGTGCATTTACAATATTCATTGATTTTTGCCATTGAAAAACGTCCAGAAATGTTTGAAGCTACTGACTGAATGAAAGGAGCTGGCATCTCACTCTCTTTGAATCTTCTTTATCATGCTAGGATTAGCAGGAAAAAGCAAAAAATTTCAGAATTGCACCTTGCAATGCGGAGAAATTACTGTTTGTGCATTTACAATATTCATTGATTTTTGCCATTGAAAAACATCATGTTATTCATATACCAGAAATGTTTGAAGCTACTGACTGAATGAAAAGAGCTGGCATCTCACTCTCTTTGAATCTTCTTTATCATGCTAGGATTAGCAGGAAAAAGCAAAAAATTTCAGAATTGTACATTGCAATGCGGAGATATTACTGTTTGTGCATTTACAATATTCATTGATTTTTGCCATTGAAAAACGTCCAGAAATGTTTGAAGCTACTGACTGAATGAAAGGAGCTGGCATCTCACTCTCTTTGAATCTTCTTTATCATGCTAGGATTAGCAGGAAAAAGCAAAAAATTTCAGAATTGCACCTTGCAATGCGGAGAAATTACTGTTTGTGCATTTACAATATTCATTGATTTTTGCCATTGAAAAACATCATGTTATTCATATACCAGAAATGTTTGAAGCTACTGACTGAATGAAAAGAGCTGGCATCTCACTCTCTTTGAATCTTCTTTATCATGCTAAGAGGAGCAGGAAAAAGCAAAAAATTTCAGAATTGCACGTTGCAATGTGGAGATATTACTGTTTGTTCATTTACAATATTCATTGATTTTTGCCATTGAAAAACGTCCAGAAATGTTTGAAGCTACTGACTGAATGAAAGGAGCTGGCATCTCACTCTCTTTGAATCTTCTTTATCATGCTAGGATTAGCAGGAAAAAGCAAAAAATTTCAGAATTGCACCTTGCAATGCGGAGGAATTACTGTTTGTGCATTTACAATATTCATTGATTTTTGCCATTGAAAAACATCATGTTATTCATATACCAGAAATGTTTGAAGCTACTGACTGAATGAAAAGAGCTGGCATCTCATTCTCTTTGAATCTTCTTTATCATGCTAAGAGGAGCAGGAAAAAGCAAAAAATTTCAGAATTGCACGTTGCAATGTGGAGATATTACTGTTTGTGCATTTACAATATTCATTGATTTTTGCCATTGAAAAACGTCCAGAAATGTTTGAAGCTACTGACTGAATGAAAGGAGCTGGCATCTCACTCTCTTTGAATCTTCTTTATCATGCTAGGATTAGCAGGAAAAAGCAAAAAATTTCAGAATTGCACCTTGCAATGCGGAGAAATTACTGTTTGTGCATTTACAATATTCATTGATTTTTGCCATTGAAAAACATCATGTTATTCATATACCAGAAATGTTTGAAGCTACTGACTGAATGAAAAGAGCTGGCATCTCACTCTCTTTGAATCTTCTTTATCATGCCAGGATTAGCAGGAAAAAGCAAAAAATTTCAGAATTGCACCTTGCAATGTGGAGATATTACTGTTTGTGCATTTACAATATTCATTGATTTTTGCCATTGAAAAACGTCCAGAAATGTTTGAAGCTACTGACTGAATGAAAGGAGCTGGCATCTCACTCTCTTTGAATCTTCTTTATCTTACTAGGATTAGCAGGAAAAAGCAAAAAATTTCAGAATTGCACCTTGCAATGCGGAGAAATTACTGTTTGTGCATTTACAATATTCATTGATTTTTCCATTGAAAAACATCATGTTATTCATATACCAGAAATGTTTGAAGCTACTGACTGAATGAAAAGAGCTGGCATCTCACTCTCTTTGAATCTTCTTTATCATGCTAAGAGGAGCAGGAAAAAGCAAAAAATTTCAGAATTGCACCTTGCAATGTGGAGATATTACTGTTTGTGCATTTACAATATTCATTGATTTTTGCCATTGAAAAACGTCCAGAAATGTTTGAAGCTACTGACTGAATGAAAGGAGCTGGCATCTCACTCTCTTTGAATCTTCTTTATCATGCTAGGATTAGCAGGAAAAAGCAAAAAATTTCAGAATTGCACCTTGCAATGCGGAGAAATTACTGTTTGTGCATTTACAATATTCATTGATTTTTGCCATTGAAAAACATCATGTTATTCATATACCAGAAATGTTTGAAGCTACTGACTGAATGAAAAGAGCTGGCATCTCACTCTCTTTGAATCTTCTTTATCATGCCAGGATTAGCAGGAAAAAGCAAAAAATTTCAGAATTGCACCTTGCAATGTGGAGATATTACTGTTTGTGCATTTACAATATTCATTGATTTTTGCCATTGAAAAACATCCAGAAATGTTTGAAGCTACTGACTGAATGAAAGGAGCTGGCATCTCACTCTCTTTGAATCTTCTTTATCATGCTAGTATTAGCAGGAAAAAGCAAAAAATTTCAGAATTGCACCTTGCAATGCGGAGAAATTACTGTTTGTGCATTTACAATATTCATTGATTTTTGCCATTGAAAAACATCATGTTATTCATATACCAGAAATGTTTGAAGCTACTGACTGAATGAAAAGAGCTGGCATCTCACTCTCTTTGAATCTTCTTTATCATGCTAAGAGGAGCAGGAAAAAGCAAAAAATTTCAGAATTGCACCTTGCAATGTGGAGATATTACTGTTTGTGCATTTACAATATTCATTGATTTTTGCCATTGAAAAACGTCCAGAAATGTTTGAAGCTACTGACTGAATGAAAGGAGCTGGCATCTCACTCTCTTTGAATCTTCTTTATCATGCTAGGATTAGCAGGAAAAAGCAAAAAATTTCAGAATTGCACCTTGCAATGCGGAGAAATTACTGTTTGTGCATTTACAATATTCATTGATTTTTGCCATTGAAAAACATCATGTTATTCATATACCAGAAATGTTTGAAGCTACTGACTGAATGAAAAGAGCTGGCATCTCACTCTCTTTGAATCTTCTTTATCATGCTAAGAGGAGCAGGAAAAAGCAAAAAATTTCAGAATTGCACGTTGCAATGTGGAGATATTACTGTTTGTGCATTTACAATATTCATTGATTTTTGCCATTGAAAAACGTCCAGAAATGTTTGAAGCTACTGACTGAATGAAAGGAGCTGGCATCTCACTCTCTTTGAATCTTCTTTATCATGCTAGGATTAGCAGGAAAAAGCAAAAAATTTCAGAATTGCACCTTGCAATGCGGAGAAATTACTGTTTGTGCATTTACAATATTCATTGATTTTTGCCATTGAAAAACATCATGTTATTCATATACCAGAAATGTTTGAAGCTACTGACTGAATGAAAAGAGCTGGCATCTCACTCTCTTTGAATCTTCTTTATCATGCTAAGAGGAGCAGGAAAAAGCTAAAAATTTCAGAATTGCACCTTGCAATGTGGAGATATTACTGTTTGTGCATTTACAATATTCATTGATTTTTGCCATTGAAAAACGTCCAGAAATGTTTGAAGCTACTGACTGAATGAAAGGAGCTGGCATCTCACTCTCTTTGAATCTTCTTTATCATGCTAGGATTAGCAGGAAAAAGCAAAAAATTTCAGAATTGCACCTTGCAATGCGGAGAAATTACTGTTTGTGCATTTACAATATTCATTGATTTTTGCCATTGAAAAACATCATGTTATTCATATACCAGAAATGTTTGAAGCTACTGACTGAATGTAAAGAGCTGGCATCTCACTCTCTTTGAATCTTCTTTATCATGCTAGGATTAGCAGGAAAAAGCAAAAAATTTCAGAATTGTACATTGCAATGCGGAGATATTACTGTTTGTGGATTTACAATATTCATTGATTTTTGCCATTGAAAAACGTCCAGAAATGTTTGAAGCTACTGACTGAATGAAAGGAGCTGGCATCTCACTCTCTTTGAATCTTCTTTATCATGCTAGGATTAGCAGGAAAAAGCAAAAAATTTCAGAATTGCACCTTGCAATGCGGAGAAATTACTGTTTGTGCATTTACAATATTCATTGATTTTTGCCATTGAAAAACATCATGTTATTCATATACCAGAAATGTTTGAAGCTACTGACTGAATGAAAAGAGCTGGCATCTCACTCTCTTTGAATCTTCTTTGTCATGCCAGGATTAGCAGGAAAAAGCAAAAAATTTCAGAATTGCACCTTGCAATGTGGAGATATTACTGTTTGTGCATTTACAATATTCATTGATTTTTGCCATTGAAAAACGTCCAGAAATGTTTGAAGCTACTGACTGAATAAAAGGAGCTGGCATCTCACTCTCTTTGAATCTTCTTTATCATGCTAGGATTAGCAGGAAAAAGCAAAAAATTTCAGAATTGCACCTTGCAATGCGGAGAAATTACTGTTTGTGCATTTACAATATTCATTGATTTTTGCCATTGAAAAACATCATGTTATTCATATACCAGAAATGTTTGAAGCTACTGACTGAATGAAAAGAGCTGGCATCTCACTCTCTTTGAATCTTCTTTATCATGCCAGGATTAGCAGGAAAAAGCAAAAAATTTCAGAATTGCACCTTGCAATGTGGAGATATTACTGTTTGTGCATTTACAATATTCATTGATTTTTGCCATTGAAAAACGTCCAGAAATGTTTGAAGCTACTGACTGAATGAAAGGAGCTGGCATCTCACTCTCTTTGAATCTTCTTTATCATGCTAGTATTAGCAGGAAAAAGCAAAAAATTTCAGAATTGCACCTTGCAATGCGGAGAAATTACTGTTTGTGCATTTACAATATTCATTGATTTTTGCCATTGAAAAACATCATGTTATTCATATACCAGAAATGTTTGAAGCTACTGACTGAATGAAAAGAGCTGGCATCTCACTCTCTTTGAATCTTCTTTATCATGCTAAGAGGAGCAGGAAAAAACAAAAAATTTCAGAATTGCACCTTGCAATGTGGAGATATTACTGTTTGTGCATTTACAATATTCATTGATTTTTGCCATTGAAAAACGTCCAGAAATGTTTGAAGCTACTGACTGAATGAAAGGAGCTGGCATCTCACTCTCTTTGAATCTTCTTTATCATGCTAGGATTAGCAGGAAAAAGCAAAAAATTTCAGAATTGCACCTTGCAATGCGGAGAAATTACTGTTTGTGCATTTACAATATTCATTGATTTTTGCCATTGAAAAACATCATGTTATTCATATACCAGAAATGTTTGAAGCTACTGACTGAATGAAAAGAGCTGGCATCTCACTCTCTTTGAATCTTCTTTATCATGCTAAGAGGAGCAGGAAAAAGCAAAAAATTTCAGAATTGCACGTTGCAATGTGGAGATATTACTGTTTGTGCATTTACAATATTCATTGATTTTTGCCATTGAAAAACGTCCAGAAATGTTTGAAGCTACTGACTGAATGAAAGGAGCTGGCATCTCACTCTCTTTGAATCTTCTTTATCATGCTAGGATTAGCAGGAAAAAGCAAAAAATTTCAGAATTGCACCTTGCAATGCGGAGAAATTACTGTTTGTGCATTTACAATATTCATTGATTTTTGCCATTGAAAAACATCATGTTATTCATATACCAGAAATGTTTGAAGCTACTGACTGAATGAAAAGAGCTGGCATCTCACTCTCTTTGAATCTTCTTTATCATGCTAAGAGGAGCAGGAAAAAGCAAAAAATTTCAGAATTGCACGTTGCAATGTGGAGATATTACTGTTTGTGCATTTACAATATTCATTGATTTTTGCCATTGAAAAACGTCCAGAAATGTTTGAAGCTACTGACTGAATGAAAGGAGCTGGCATCTCACTCTCTTTGAATCTTCATTATCATGCTAGGATTAGCAGGAAAAAGCAAAAAATTTCAGAATTGCACCTTGCAATGCGGAGAAATTACTGTTTGTGCATTTACAATATTCATTGATTTTTGCCATTGAAAAACATCATGTTATTCATATACCAGAAATGTTTGAAGCTACTGACTGAATGAAAAGAGCTGGCATCTCACTCTCTTTGAATCTTCTTTATCATGCTAAGAGGAGCAGGAAAAAGCAAAAAATTTCAGAATTGCACATTGCAATGTGGAGATATTACTGTTTGTGCATTTACAATATTCATTGATTTTTGCCATTGAAAAACGTCCAGAAATGTTTGAAGCTACTGACTGAATGAAAGGAGCTGGCATCTCACTCTCTTTGAATCTTCTTTATCATGCTAGCATTAGCAGGAAAAAGCAAAAAATTTCAGAATTGCACCTTGCAATGCGGAGAAATTACTGTTTGTGCATTTACAATATTCATTGATTTTTGCCATTGAAAAACATCATGTTATTCATATACCAGAAATGTTTGAAGCTACTGACTGAATGAAAAGAGCTGGCATCTCACTCTCTTTGAATCTTCTTTATCATGCCAGGATTAGCAGGAAAAAGCAAAAAATTTCAGAATTGCACCTTGCAATGTGGAGATATTACTGTTTGTGCATTTACAATATTCATTGATTTTTGCCATTGAAAAACATCCAGAAATGTTTGAAGCTACTGACTGAATGAAAGGAGCTGGCATCTCACTCTCTTTGAATCTTCTTTATCATGCTAGGATTAGCAGGAAAAAGCAAAAAATTTCAGAATTGCACCTTGCAATGCGGAGAAATTACTGTTTGTGCATTTACAATATTCATTGATTTTTGCTATTGAAAAACATCATGTTATTCATATACCAGAAATGTTTGAAGCTACTGACTGAATGAAAAGAGCTGGCATCTCACTCTCTTTGAATCTTCTTTATCATGCTAAGAGGAGCAGGAAAAAGCAAAAAATTTCAGAATTGCACCTTGCAATGTGGAGATATTACTGTTTGTGCATTTACAATATTCATTGATTTTTGCCATTGAAAAACGTCCAGAAATGTTTGAAGCTACTGACTGAATGAAAGGAGCTGGCATCTCACTCTCTTTGAATCTTCTTTATCATGCTAGGATTAGCAGGAAAAAGCAAAAAATTTCAGAATTGCACCTTGCAATGCGGAGAAATTACTGTTTGTGCATTTACAATATTCATTGATTTTTGCCATTGAAAAACATCATGTTATTCATATACCAGAAATGTTTGAAGCTACTGACTGAATGAAAAGAGCTGGCATCTCACTCTCTTTGAATCTTCTTTATCATGCTAAGAGGAGCAGGAAAAAGCAAAAAATTTCAGAATTGCACGTTGCAATGTGGAGATATTACTGTTTGTGCATTTACAATATTCATTGATTTTTGTCATTGAAAAACGTCCAGAAATCTTTGAAGCTACTGACTGAATGAAAGGAGCTGGCATCTCACTCTCTTTGAATCTTCTTTATCATGCTAGGATTAGCAGGAAAAAGCAAAAAATTTCAGAATTGCACCTTGCAATGCGGAGAAATTACTGTTTGTGCATTTACAATATTCATTGATTTTTGCCATTGAAAAACATCATGTTATTCATATACCAGAAATGTTTGAAGCTACTGACTGAATGAAAAGAGCTGGCATCTCACTCTCTTTGAATCTTCTTTATCATGCCAGGATTAGCAGGAAAAAGCAAAAAATTTCAGAATTGCACCTTGCAATGTGGAGATATTACTGTTTGTGCATTTACAATATTCATTGATTTTTGCCATTGAAAAACGTCCAGAAATGTTTGAAGCTACTGACTGAATGAAAGGAGCTGGCATCTCACTCTCTTTGAATCTTCTTTATCATGCTAGGATTAGCAGGAAAAAGCAAAAAATTTCAGAATTGCACCTTGCAATGCGGAGAAATTACTGTTTGTGAATTTACAATATTCATTGATTTTTGCCATTGAAAAACATCATGTTATTCATATACCAGAAATGTTTGAAGCTACTGACTGAATGAAAAGAGCTGGCATCTCACTCTCTTTGAATCTTCTTTATCATGCTAAGAGGAGCAGGAAAAAGCAAAAAATTTCAGAATTGCACCTTGCAATGTGGAGATATTACTGTTTGTGCATTTACAATATTCATTGATTTTTGCCATTGAAAAACGTCCAGAAATGTTTGAAGCTACTGACTGAATGAAAGGAGCTGGCATCTCACTCTCTTTGAATCTTCTTTATCATGCTAGGATTAGCAGGAAAAAGCAAAAATTTTCAGAATTGCACCTTGCAATGCGGAGAAATTACTGTTTGTGCATTTACAATATTCATTGATTTTTGCCATTGAAAAACATCATGTTATTCATATACCAGAAATGTTTGAAGCTACTGACTGAATGAAAAGAGCTGGCATCTCACTCTCTTTGAATCTTCGTTATCATGCTAAGAGGAGCAGGAAAAAGCAAAAAATTTCAGAATTGCACCTTGCAATGTGGAGATATTACTGTTTGTGCATTTACAATATTCATTGATTTTTGCCATTGAAAAACGTCCAGAAATGTTTGAAGCTACTGACTGAATGAAAGGAGCTGGCATCTCACTCTCTTTGAATCTTCTTTATCATGCTAGGATTAGCAGGAAAAAGCAAAAAATTTCAGAATTGCACCTTGCAATGCGGAGAAATTACTGTTTGTGCATTTACAATATTCATTGATTTTTGCCACTGAAAAACATCATGTTATTCATATACCAGAAATGTTTGAAGCTACTGACTGAATGAAAAGAGCTGGCATCTCACTCTCCTTGAATCTTCTTTATCAAGGCTAAGAGGAGCAGGAAAAAGCAAAAAATTTCAGAATTGCACCTTGCAATGTGGAGATATTACTGTTTGTGCATTTACAATATTCATTGATTTTTGCCATTGAAAAACATCAAGAAATGTTTGAAGCTACTGACTGAATGAAAGGAGCTGGCATCTCACTCTCTTTGAATCTTCTTTATCATGCTAGGATTAGCAGGAAACAGCAAAAAATTTCAGAATTGCACCTTGCAATGTGGAGAAATTACTGTTTGTGCATTTACAATATTCATTGATTTTTGCCATTGAAAAACATCATGTTATTCATATACCAGAAATGTTTGAAGCTACTGACTGAATGAAAAGAGCTGGCATCTCACTCTCTTTGAATCTTCTTTATCATGCCAGGATTAGCAGGAAAAAGCAAAAAATTTCAGAATTGCACCTTGCAATGTGGAGATATTACTGTTTGTGCATTTACAATATTCATTGATTTTTGCCATTGAAAAACGTCCAGAAATGTTTGAAGCTACTGACTGAATGAAAGGAGCTGGCATCTCACTCTCTTTGAATCTTCTTTATCATGCTAGGATTAGCAGGAAAAAGCAAAAAATTTCAGAATTGCACCTTGCAATGCGGAGAAATTACTGTTTGTGAATTTACAATATTCATTGATTTTTGCCATTGAAAAACATCATGTTATTCATATACCAGAAATGTTTGAAGCTACTGACTGAATGAAAAGAGCTGGCATCTCACTCTCTTTGAATCTTCTTTATCATGCTAAGAGGAGAAGGAAAAAGCAAAAAATTTCAGAATTGCACCTTGCAATGTGGAGATATTACTGTTTGTGCATTTACAATATTCATTGATTTTTGCCATTGAAAAACGTCCAGAAATGTTTGAAGCTACTGACTGAATGAAAGGAGCTGGCATCTCACTCTCTTTGAATCTTCTTTATCATGCTAGGATTAGCAGGAAAAAGCAAAAATTTTCAGAATTGCACCTTGCAATGCGGAGAAATTACTGTTTGTGCATTTACAATATTCATTGATTTTTGCCATTGAAAAACATCATGTTATTCATATACCAGAAATGTTTGAAGCTACTGACTGAATGAAAAGAGCTGGCATCTCACTCTCTTTGAAACTTCGTTATCATGCTAAGAGGAGCAGGAAAAAGCAAAAAATTTCAGAATTGCACCTTGCAATGTGGAGATATTACTGTTTGTGCATTTACAATATTCATTGATTTTTGCCATTGAAAAACGTCCAGAAATGTTTGAAGCTACTGACTGAATGAAAGGAGCTGGCATCTCACTCTCTTTGAATCTTCTTTATCATGCTAGGATTAGCAGGAAAAAGCAAAAAATTTCAGAATTGCACCTTGCAATGCGGAGAAATTACTGTTTGTGCATTTACAATATTCATTGATTTTTGCCACTGAAAAACATCATGTTATTCATATACCAGAAATGTTTGAAGCTACTGACTGAATGAAAAGAACTGGCATCTCACTCTCTTTGAATCTTCTTTATCATGCTAAGAGGAGCAGGAAAAAGCAAAAAATTTCAGAATTGCACCTTGCAATGTGGAGATATTACTGTTTGTGCATTTACAATATTCATTGATTTTTGCCATTGAAAAACATCAAGAAATGTTTGAAGCTACTGACTGAATGAAAGGAGCTGGCATCTCACTCTCTTTGAATCTTCTTTATCATGCTAGGATTAGCAGGAAACAGCAAAAAATTTCAGAATTGCACCTTGCAATGCGGAGAAATTACTGTTTGTGCATTTACAATATTCATTGATTTTTGCCACTGAAAAACATCATGTTATTCATATACCAGAAATGTTTGAAGCTACTGACTGAATGAAAAGAGCTGGCATCTCACTCTCTTTGAATCTTCTTTATCATGCTAAGAGGAGCAGGAAAAAGCAAAAAATTTCAGAATTGCACCTTGCAATGTGGAGATATTACTGTTTGTGCATTTACAATATTCATTGATTTTTGCCATTGAAAAACATCAAGAAATGTTTGAAGCTACTGACTGAATGAAAGGAGCTGGCATCTCACTCTCTTTGAATCTTCTTTATCATGCTAGGATTAGCAGGAAACAGCAAAAAATTTCAGAATTGCACATTGCAATGCGGAGAAATTACTGTTTGTGCATTTACAATATTCATTGATTTTTGCCATTGAAAAACATCATGTTATTCATATACCAGAAATGTTTGAAGCTACTGACTGAATGAAAAGAGCTGGCATCTCACTCTCTTTGAATCTTCTTTATCATGCTAGGATTAGCAGGAAAAAGCAAAAAATTTCAGAATTGCACATTGCAATGTGGAGATATTACTGTTTGTGCATTTACAATATTCATTGATTTTTGCCATTGAAAAACGTCCAGAAATGTTTGAAGCTACTGACTGAATGAAAGGAGCTGGCATCTCACTCTCTTTGAATCTTCTTTATCATGCTAGGATTAGCAGGAAAAAGCAAAAAATTCCAGAATTGCACTTTGCAATGCGGAGAAATTACTGTTTGTGCATTTACAATATTCATTGATTTTTGCCATTGAAAAACATCATGTTATTCATATACCAGAAATGTTTGAAGCTACTGACTGAATGAAAAAAGCTGGCATCTCACTCTCTTTGAATCTTCTTTATCATGCTAGGATTAGCAGGAAAAAGCAAAAAATTTCAGAATTGCACCTTGCAATGTGGAGATATTACTGTTTGTGCATTTACAATATTCATTGATTTTTGCCATTGAAAAACGTCCAGAAATGTTTGAAGCTACTGACTGAATGAAAGGAGCTGGCATCTCACTCTCTTTGAATCTTCTTTATCATGCTAGGATTAGCAGGAAAAAGCAAAAAATTCCAGAATTGCACCTTGCAATGCGGAGAAATTACTGTTTGTGCATTTACAATATTCATTGATTTTTGCCATTGAAAAACATCATGTTATTCATATACCAGAAATGTTTGAAGCTACTGACTGAATGAAAAGAGCTGGCATCTCACTCTCTTTGAATCTTCTTTATCATGCTAAGAGGAGCAGGAAAAAGCAAAAAATTTCAGAATTGCACCTTGCAATGTGGAGATATTACTGTTTGTGCATTTACAATATTCATTGATTTTTGCCATTGAAAAACGTCCAGAAATGTTTGAAGCTACTGACTGAATGAAAGGAGCTGGCATCTCACTCTCTTTGAATCTTCTTTATCATGCTGGGATTAGCAGGAAAAAGCAAAAAATTTCAGAATTGCACCTTGCAATGCGAAGAAATTACTGTTTGTGCATTTACAATATTCATTGATTTTTGCCATTGAAAAACATCATGTTATTCATATACCAGAAATGTTTGAAGCTACTGACTGAATGAAAAGAGCTGGCATCTCACTCTCTTTGAATCTTCTTTATCATGCTAAGAGGAGCAGGAAAAAGCAAAAAATTTCAGAATTGCACGTTGCAATGTGGAGATATTACTGTTGTGCATTTACAATATTCATTGATTTTTGCCATTGAAAAACGTCCAGAAATGTTTGAAGCTACTGACTGAATGAAAGGAGCTGGCATCTCACTCTCTTTGAATCTTCTTTATCATGCTAGGATTAGCAGGAAAAAGCAAAAAATTTCAGAATTGCACCTTGCAATGCGGAGAAATTACTGTTTGTGCATTTACAATATTCATTGATTTTTGCCATTGAAAAACATCATGTTATTCATATACCAGAAATGTTTGAAGCTACTGACTGAATGAAAAGAGCTGGCATCTCACTCTCTTTGAATCTTCTTTATCATGCCAGGATTAGCAGGAAAAAGCAAAAAATTTCAGAATTGCACCTTGCAATGTGGAGATATTACTGTTTGTGCATTTACAATATTCATTGATTTTTGCCATTGAAAAACGTCCAGAAATGTTTGAAGCTACTGACTGAATGAAAGGAGCTGGCATCTCACTCTCTTTGAATCTTCTTTATCATGCTAGGATTAGCAGGAAAAAGCAAAAAATTTCAGAATTGCACCTTGCAATGCGGAGAAATTACTGTTTGTGCATTTACAATATTCATTGATTTTTGCCATTGAAAAACATCATGTTATTCATATACCAGAAATGTTTGAAGCTACTGACTGAATGAAAAGAGCTGGCATCTCACTCTCTTTGAATCTTCTTTATCATGCTAAGAGGAGCAGGAAAAAGCAAAAAATTTCAGAATTGCACCTTGCAATGTGGAGATATTACTGTTTGTGCATTTACAATATTCATTGATTTTTGCCATTGAAAAACGTCCAGAAATGTTTGAAGCTACTGACTGAATGAAAGGAGCTGGCATCTCACTCTCTTTGAATCTTCTTTATCATGCTAGGATTAGCAGGAAAAAGCAAAAATTTTCAGAATTGCACCTTGCAATGCGGAGAAATTACTGTTTGTGCATTTACAATATTCATTGATTTTTGCCATTGAAAAACATCATGTTATTCATATACCAGAAATGTTTGAAGCTACTGACTGAATGAAAAGAGCTGGCATCTCACTCTCTTTGAATCTTCGTTATCATGCTAAGAGGAGCAGGAAAAAGCAAAAAATTTCAGAATTGCACCTTGCAATGTGGAGATATTACTGTTTGTGCATTTACAATATTCATTGATTTTTGCCATTGAAAAACGTCCAGAAATGTTTGAAGCTACTGACTGAATGAAAGGAGCTGGCATCTCACTCTCTTTGAATCTTCTTTATCATGCTAGGATTAGCAGGAAAAAGCAAAAAATTTCAGAATTGCACCTTGCAATGCGGAGAAATTACTGTTTGTGCATTTACAATATTCATTGATTTTTGCCATTGAAAAACATCATGTTATTCATATACCAGAAATGTTTGAAGCTACTGACTGAATGAAAAGAGCTGGCATCTCACTCTCTTTGAATCTTCTTTATCATGCTAAGAGGAGCAGGAAAAAGCAAAAAATTTCAGAATTGCACCTTGCAATGTGGAGATATTACTGTTTGTGCATTTACAATATTCATTGATTTTTGCCATTGAAAAACATCAAGAAATGTTTGAAGCTACTGACTGAATGAAAGGAGCTGGCATCTCACTCTCTTTGAATCTTCTTTATCATGCTAGGATTAGCAGGAAACAGCAAAAAATTTCAGAATTGCACCTTGCAATGCGGAGAAATTACTGTTTGTGCATTTACAATATTCATTGATTTTTGCCATTGAAAAACATCATGTTATTCATATACCAGAAATGTTTGAAGCTACTGACTGAATGAAAAGAGCTGGCATCTCACTCTCTTTGAATCTTCTTTATCATGCTAGGATTAGCAGGAAAAAGCAAAAAATTTCAGAATTGCACATTGCAATGCGGAGATATTACTGTTTGTGCATTTACAATATTCATTGATTTTTGCCATTGAAAAACGTCCAGAAATGTTTGAAGCTACTGACTGAATGAAAGGAGCTGGCATCTCACTCTCTTTGAATCTTCTTTATCATGCTAGGATTAGCAGGAAAAAGCAAAAAATTTCAGAATTGCACCTTGCAATGCGGAGAAATTACTGTTTGTGCATTTACAATATTCATTGATTTTTGCCATTGAAAAACATCATGTTATTCATATACCAGAAATGTTTGAAGCTACTGACTGAATGAAAAGAGCTGGCATCTCACTCTCTTTGAATCTTCTTTATCATGCTAAGAGGAGCAGGAAAAAGCAAAAAATTTCAGAATTGCACCTTGCAATGTGGAGATATTACTGTTTGTGCATTTACAATATTCATTGATTTTTGCCATTGAAAAACATCAAGAAATGTTTGAAGCTACTGACTGAATGAAAGGAGCTGGCATCTCACTCTCTTTGAATCTTCTTTATCATGCTAGGATTAGCAGGAAACAGCAAAAAATTTCAGAATTGCACCTTGCAATGCGGAGAAATTACTGTTTGTGCATTTACAATATTCATTGATTTTTGCCATTGAAAAACATCATGTTATTCATATACCAGAAATGTTTGAAGCTACTGACTGAATGAAAAGAGCTGGCATCTCACTCTCTTTGAATCTTCTTTATCATGCTAGGATTAGCAGGAAAAAGCAAAAAATTTCAGAATTGCACATTGCAATGCGGAGATATTACTGTTTGTGCATTTACAATATTCATTGATTTTTGCCATTGAAAAACGTCCAGAAATGTTTGAAGCTACTGACTGAATGAAAGGAGCTGGCATCTCACTCTCTTTGAATCTTCTTTATCATGCTAGGATTAGCAGGAAAAAGCAAAAAATTCCAGAATTGCACCTTGCAATGCGGAGAAATTACTGTTTGTGCATTTACAATATTCATTGATTTTTGCCATTGAAAAACATCATGTTATTCATATACCAGAAATGTTTGAAGCTACTGACTGAATGAAAAGAGCTGGCATCTCACTCTCTTTGAATCTTCTTTATCATGCTGGGATTAGCAGGAAAAAGCAAAAAATTTCAGAATTGCACCTTGCAATGCGGAGATATTACTGTTTGTGCATTTACAATATTCATTGATTTTTGCCATTGAAAAACGTCCAGAAATGTTTGAAGCTACTGACTGAATGAAAGGAGCTGGCATCTCACTCTCTTTGAATCTTCTTTATCATGCTAGGATTAGCAGGAAAAAGCAAAAAATTCCAGAATTGCACCTTGCAATGCGGAGAAATTACTGTTTGTGCATTTACAATATTCATTGATTTTTGCCATTGAAAAACATCATGTTATTCATATACCAGAAATGTTTGAAGCTACTGACTGAATGAAAAGAGCTGGCATCTCACTCTCTTTGAATCTTCTTTATCATGCTAAGAGGAGCAGGAAAAAGCAAAAAATTTCAGAATTGCACGTTGCAATGTGGAGATATTACTGTTTGTGCATTTACAATATTCATTGATTTTTGCCATGGAAAAACGTCCAGAAATGTTTGAAGCTACTGACTGAATGAAAGGAGCTGGCATCTCACTCTCTTTGAATCTTCTTTATCATGCTAGGATTAGCAGGAAAAAGCAAAAAATTTCAGAATTGCACCTTGCAATGCGGAGAAATTACTGTTTGTGCATTTACAATATTCATTGATTTTTGCCATTGAAAAACATCATGTTATTCATATACCAGAAATGTTTGAAGCTACTGACTGAATGAAAAGAGCTGGCATCTCACTCTCTTTGAATCTTCTTTATCATGCTAAGAGGAGCAGGAAAAAGCAAAAAATTTCAGAATTGCACGTTGCAATGTGGAGATATTACTGTTGTGCATTTACAATATTCATTGATTTTTGCCATTGAAAAACGTCCAGAAATGTTTGAAGCTACTGACTGAATGAAAGGAGCTGGCATCTCACTCTCTTTGAATCTTCTTTATCATGCTAGGATTAGCAGGAAAAAGCAAAAAATTTCAGAATTGCACCTTGCAATGCGGAGAAATTACTGTTTGTGCATTTACAATATTCATTGATTTTTGCCTTTGAAAAACATCATGTTATTCATATACCAGAAATGTTTGAAGCTACTGACTGAATGAAAAGAGCTGGCATCTCACTCTCTTTGAATCTTCTTTATCATGCCAGGATTAGCAGGAAAAAGCAAAAAATTTCAGAATTGCACCTTGCAATGTGGAGATATTACTGTTTGTGTATTTACAATATTCATTGATTTTTGCCATTGAAAAACGTCCAGAAATGTTTGAAGCTACTGACTGAATGAAAGGAGCTGGCATCTCACTCTCTTTGAATCTTCTTTATCATGCTAGGATTAGCAGGAAAAAGCAAAAAATTTCAGAATTGCACCTTGCAATGCGGAGAAATTATTGTTTGTGCATTTACAATATTCATTGATTTTTGCCATTGAAAAACATCATGTTATTCATATACCAGAAATGTTTGAAGCTACTGACTGAATGAAAAGAGCTGGCATCTCACTCTCTTTGAATCTTCTTTATCATGCTAAGAGGAGCAGGAAAAAGCAAAAAATTTCAGAATTGCACGTTGCAATGTGGAGATATTACTGTTTGTGCATTTACAATATTCATTGATTTTTGCCATTGAAAAACGTCCAGAAATGTTTGAAGCTACTGACTGAATGAAAGGAGCTGGCATCTCACTCTATTTGAATCTTCTTTATCATGCTAGGATTAGCAGGAAAAAGCAAAAAATTTCAGAATTGCACCTTGCAATGCGGAGAAATTACTGTTTGTGCATTTACAATATTCATTGATTTTTGCCATTGAAAAACATCATGTTATTCATATACCAGAAATGTTTGAAGCTACTGACTGAATGAAAAGAGCTGGCATCTCACTCTCTTTGAACCTTCTTTATCATGCCAGGATTAGCAGGAAAAAGCAAAAAATTTCAAAATTGCACCTTGCAATGTGGAGATATTACTGTTTGTGCATTTACAATATTCATTGATTTTTGCCATTGAAAAACATCCAGAAATGTTTGAAGCTACTGACTGAATGAAAGGAGCTGGCATCTCACTCTCTTTGAATCTTCTTTATCATGCTAGGATTAGCAGGAAAAAGCAAAAAATTTCAGAATTGCACCTTGCAATGCGGAGAAATTACTGTTTGTGCATTTACAATATTCATTGATTTTTGCCATTGAAAAACATCATGTTATTCATATACCAGAAATGTTTGAAGCTACTGACTGAATGAAAAGAGCTGGCATCTCACTCTCTTTGAATCTTCTTTATCATGCCAGGATTAGCAGGAAAAAGCAAAAAATTTCAGAATTGCACCTTGCAATGTGGAGATATTACTGTTTGTGCATTTACAATATTCATGATTTTTGCCATTGAAAAACGTCCAGAAATGTTTGAAGCTACTGACTGAATGAAAGGAGCTGGCATCTCACTCTCTTTGAATCTTCTTTATCATGCTAGGATTAGCAGGAAAAAGCAAAAAATTTCAGAATTGCACCTTGCAATGCGGAGAAATTACTGTTTGTGCATTTACAATATTCATTGATTTTTGCCATTGAAAAACATCATGTTATTCATATACCAGAAATGTTTGAAGCTACTGACTGAATGAAAAGAGCTGGCATCTCACTCTCTTTGAACCTTCTTTATCATGCCAGGATTAGCAGGAAAAAGCAAAAAATTTCAGAATTGCACCTTGCAATGTGGAGATATTACTGTTTGTGCATTTACAATATTCATTGATTTTTGCCATTGAAAAACGTCCAGAAATGTTTGAAGCTACTGACTGAATGAAAGGAGCTGGCATCTCACTCTCTTTGAATCTTCTTTATCATGCCAGGATTAGCTGGAAAAAGCAAAAAATTTCAGAATTGCACCTTGCAATGTGGAGATATTACTGTTTGTGCATTTACAATATTCATTGATTTTTGAAATTGAAAAACGTCCAGAAATGTTTGAAGCTACTGACTGAATGAAAGGAGCTGGCATCTCACTCTCTTTGAATCTTCTTTATCATGCTAGGATTAGCAGGAAAAAGCAAAAAATTTCAGAATTGCACCTTGCAATGCGGAGAAATTACTGTTTGTGCATTTACAATATTCATTGATTTTTGCCATTGAAAAACATCATGTTATTCATATACCAGAAATGTTTGAAGCTACTGACTGAATGAAAAGAGCTGGCATCTCACTCTCTTTGAATCTTCTTTATCATGCTAAGAGGAGAAGGAAAAAGCAAAAAATTTTAGAATTGCACCTTGCAATGTGGAGATATTACTGTTTGTGCATTTACAATATTCATTGATTTTTGCCATTGAAAAACGTCCAGAAATGTTTGAAGCTACTGACTGAATGAAAGGAGCTGGCATCTCACTCTCTTTGAATCTTCTTTATCATGCTAGGATTAGCAGGAAAAAGCAAAAAATTTCAGAATTGCACCTTGCAATGCGGAGAAATTACTGTTTGTGCATTTACAATATTCATTGATTTTTGCCATTGAAAAACATCATGTTATTCATATACCAGAAATGTTTGAAGCTACTGACTGAATGAAAAGAGCTGGCATCTCACTCTCTTTGAACCTTCTTTATCATGCCAGGATTAGCAGGAAAAAGCAAAAAATTTCAAAATTGCACCTTGCAATGTGGAGATATTACTGTTTGTGCATTTACAATATTCATTGATTTTTGCCATTGAAAAACATCCAGAAATGTTTGAAGCTACTGACTGAATGAAAGGAGCTGGCATCTCACTCTCTTTGAATCTTCTTTATCATGCTAGGATTAGCAGGAAAAAGCAAAAAATTTCAGAATTGCACCTTGCAATGCGGAGAAATTACTGTTTGTGCATTTACAATATTCATTGATTTTTGCCATTGAAAAACATCATGTTATTCATATACCAGAAATGTTTGAAGCTACTGACTGAATGAAAAGAGCTGGCATCTCACTCTCTTTGAATCTTCTTTATCATGCCAGGATGAGCAGGAAAAAGCAAAAAATTTCAGAATTGCACCTTGCAATGTGGAGATATTACTGTTTGTGCATTTACAATATTCATGATTTTTGCCATTGAAAAACGTCCAGAAATGTTTGAAGCTACTGACTGAATGAAAGGAGCTGGCATCTCACTCTCTTTGAATCTTCTTTATCATGCTAGGATTAGCAGGAAAAAGCAAAAAATTTCAGAATTGCACCTTGCAATGCGGAGAAATTACTGTTTGTGCATTTACAATATTCATTGATTTTTGCCATTGAAAAACATCATGTTATTCATATACCAGAAATGTTTGAAGCTACTGACTGAATGAAAAGAGCTGGCATCTCACTCTCTTTGAACCTTCTTTATCATGCCAGGATTAGCAGGAAAAAGCAAAAAATTTCAGAATTGCACCTTGCAATGTGGAGATATTACTGTTTGTGCATTTACAATATTCATTGATTTTTGCCATTGAAAAACGTCCAGAAATGTTTGAAGCTACTGACTGAATGAAAGGAGCTGGCATCTCACTCTCTTTGAATCTTCTTTATCATGCTAGGATTAGCAGGAAAAAGCAAAACATTTCAGAATTGCACCTTGCAATGCGGAGAAATTACTGTTTGTGCATTTACAATATTCATTGATTTTTGCCATTGAAAAACATCATGTTATTCATATACCAGAAATGTTTGAAGCTACTGACTGAATGAAAAGAGCTGGCATCTCACTCTCTTTGAATCTTCTTTATCATGCCAGGATTAGCAGGAAAAAGCAAAAAATTTCAGAATTGCACCTTGCAATGTGGAGATATTACTGTTTGTGCATTTACAATATTCATGATTTTTGCCATTGAAAAACGTCCAGAAATGTTTGAAGCTACTGACTGAATGAAAGGAGCTGGCATCTCACTCTCTTTGAATCTTCTTTATCATGCTAGGATTAGCAGGAAAAAGCAAAAAATTTCAGAATTGCACCTTGCAATGCGGAGAAATTACTGTTTGTGCATTTACAATATTCATTGATTTTTGCCATTGAAAAACATCATGTTATTCATATACCAGAAATGTTTGAAGCTACTGACTGAATGAAAAGAGCTGACATCTCACTCTCTTTGATTCTTCTTTATCATGCTAAGAGGAGCAGGAAAAAGCAAAAAATTTCAGAATTGCACCTTGCAATGTGGAGATATTACTGTTTGTGCATTTACAATATTCATTGATTTTTGCCATTGAAAAACGTCCAGAAATGTTTGAAGCTACTGACTGAATGAAAGGAGCTGGCATCTCACTCTCTTTGAATCTTCTTTATCATGCTAGGATTAGCAGGAAAAAGCAAAAAATTTCAGAATTGCACCTTGCAATGCGGAAAAATTACTGTTTGTGCATTTACAATATTCATTTATTTTTGCCATTGAAAAACATCATGTTATTCATATACCAGAAATGTTTGAAGCTACTGACTGAATGAAAAGAGCTGGCATCTCACTCTCTTTGAATCTTCTTTATCATGCTAGGATTAGCAGGAAAAAGCAAAAAATTTCAGAATTGCACATTGCATTGCGGAGATATTACTGTTTGTGCATTTACAATATTCATTGATTTTTTGCCATTGAAAAATGTCCAGAAATGTTTGAAGCTACTGACTGAATGAAAGGAGCTGGCATCTCACTCTCTTTGAATCTTCTTTATCATGCTAGGATTAGCAGGAAAAAGCAAAAAATTTCAGAATTGCACCTTGCAATGCGGAGAAATTACTGTTTGTGCATTTACAATATTCATTGATTTTTGCCATTGAAAAACATCATGTTATTCATATACCAGAAATGTTTGAAGCTACTGACTGAATGAAAAGAGCTGGCATCTCACTCTCTTTGAATCTTCTTTATCATGCTAAGAGGAGCAGGAAAAAGCAAAAAATTTCAGAATTGCACCTTGCAATGTGGAGATATTACTGTTTGTGCATTTACAATATTCATTGATTTTTGCCATTGAAAAACGTCCAGAAATGTTTGAAGCTACTGACTGAATGAAAGGAGCTGGCATCTCATTCTCTTTGAATCTTCTTTATCATGCTAGGATTAGCAGGAAAAAGCAAAAAATTTCAGAATTGCACCTTGCAATGCGGAGAAATTACTGTTTGTGCATTTACAATATTCATTGATTTTTGCCATTGAAAAACATCATGTTATTCATATACCAGAAATGTTTGAAGCTACTGACTGAATGAAAAGAGCTGGCATCTCACTCTCTTTGAATCTTCTTTATCATGCTAAGAGGAGCAGGAAAAAGCAAAAAATTTCAGAATTACACGTTGCAATGTGGAGATATTACTGTTTGTTCATTTACAATATTCATTGATTTTTGCCATTGAAAAACGTCCAGAAATGTTTGAAGCTACTGACTGAATGAAAGGAGCTGGCATCTCACTCTCTTTGAATCTTCTTTATCATGCTAGGATTAGCAGGAAAAAGCAAAAAATTTCAGAATTGCACCTTGCAATGCGGAGAAATTACTGTTTGTGCATTTACAATATTCATTGATTTTGCCATTGAAAAACATGATGTTATTCATATACCAGAAATGTTTGAAGCTACTGACTGAATGAAAAGAGCTGGCATCTCACTCTCTTTGAATCTTCTTTATCATGCCAGGATTAGCAGGAAAAATCAAAAAATTTCAGAAATGCACCTTGCAATGTGGAGATATTACTGTTTGTGCATTTACAATATGCATTGATTTTTGCCATTGAAAAACATCCAGAAATGTTTGAAGCTACTGACTGAATGAAAGGAGCTGGCATCTCACTCTCTTTGAATCTTCTTTATCATGCTAGGATTAGCAGGAAAAAGCAAAAAATTTCAGAATTGCACCTTGCAATGCGGAGAAATTACTGTTTGTGCATTTACAATATTCATTGATTTTTGCCATTGAAAAACATCATGTTATTCATATACCAGAAATGTTTGAAGCTACTGACTGAATGAAAAGAGCTGGCATCTCACTCTCTTTGAATCTTCTTTATCATGCTAAGAGGAGCAGGAAAAATCCAAAAATTTCAGAATTGCACCTTGCAATGTGGAGATATTACTGTTTGTGCATTTACAATATTCATTGATTTTTGCCATTGAAAAACGTCCAGAAATGTTTGAAGCTACTGACTGAATGAAAGGAGCTGGCATCACACTCTCTTTGAATCTTCTTTATCATGCTAGGATTAGCAGGAAAAAGCAAAAAATTTCAGAATTGCACCTTGCAATGCGGAGAAATTACTGTTTGTGCATTTACAATATTCATTGATTTTTGACATTGAAAAACATCATGTTATTCATATACCAGAAATGTTTGAAGCTACTGACTGAATGAAAAGAGCTGGCATCTCACTCTCTTTGAATCTTCTTTATCATGCTAAGAGGAGCAGGAAAAAGCAAAAAATTTCAGAATTGCACCTTGCAATGTGGAGATATTACTGTTTGTGCATTTACAATATTCATTGATTTTTGCCATTGAAAAACGTCCAGAAATGTTTGAAGCTACTGACTGAATGAAAGGAGCTGGCATCTCATTCTCTTTGAATCTTCTTTATCATGCTAGGATTAGCAGGAAAAAGCAAAAAATTTCAGAATTGCACCTTGCAATGCGGAGAAATTACTGTTTGTGCATTTACAATATTCATTGATTTTTGCCATTGAAAAACATCATGTTATTCATATACCAGAAATGTTTGAAGCTACTGACTGAATGAAAAGAGCTGGCATCTCACTCTCTTTGAATCTTCTTTATCATGCTAAGAGGAGCAGGAAAAAGCAAAAAATTTCAGAATTACACGTTGCAATGTGGAGATATTACTGTTTGTTCATTTACAATATTCATTGATTTTTGCCATTGAAAAACGTCCAGAAATGTTTGAAGCTACTGACTGAATGAAAGGAGCTGGCATCTCACTCTCTTTGAATCTTCTTTATCATGCTAGGATTAGCAGGAAAAAGCAAAAAATTTCAGAATTGCACCTTGCAATGCGGAGAAATTACTGTTTGTGCATTTACAATATTCATTGATTTTGCCATTGAAAAACATGATGTTATTCATATACCAGAAATGTTTGAAGCTACTGACTGAATGAAAAGAGCTGGCATCTCACTCTCTTTGAATCTTCTTTATC
Source organism: Phyllobates terribilis (assembly GCF_046119375.1). Taxonomy (NCBI): domain Eukaryota; kingdom Metazoa; phylum Chordata; class Amphibia; order Anura; family Dendrobatidae; genus Phyllobates; species Phyllobates terribilis. The sequence continues at coordinate 3,170,867 of NW_027362909.1, read as the reverse complement.
ATGCCAGGATTAGCAGGAAAAATCAAAAAATTTCAGAAATGCACCTTGCAATGTGGAGATATTACTGTTTGTGCATTTACAATATTCATTGATTTTTGCCATTGAAAAACATCCAGAAATGTTTGAAGCTACTGACTGAATGAAAGGAGCTGGCATCTCACTCTCTTTGAATCTTCTTTATCATGCTAGGATTAGCAGGAAAAAGCAAAAAATTTCAGAATTGCACCTTGCAATGCGGAGAAATTACTGTTTGTGCATTTACAATATTCATTGATTTTTGCCATTGAAAAACATCATGTTATTCATATACCAGAAATGTTTGAAGCTACTGACTGAATGAAAAGAGCTGGCATCTCACTCTCTTTGAATCTTCTTTATCATGCTAAGAGGAGCAGGAAAAAGCAAAAAATTTCAGAATTGCACGTTGCAATGTGGAGATATTACTGTTTGTGCATTTACAATATTCATTGATTTTTGCCATTGAAAAACGTCCAGAAATGTTTGAAGCTACTGACTGAATGAAAGGAGCTGGCATCTCACTCTCTTTGAATCTTCTTTATCATGCTAGGATTAGCAGGAAAAAGCAAAAAATTTCAGAATTGCACCTTGCAATGCGGAGAAATTACTGTTTGTGCATTTACAATATTCATTGATTTTTGCCATTGAAAAACATCATGTTATTCATATACCAGAAATGTTTGAAGCTACTGACTGAATGAAAAGAGCTGGCATCTCACTCTCTTTGAATCTTCTTTATCATGCTAAGAGGAGCAGGAAAAAGCAAAAAATTTCAGAATTGCACGTTGCAATGTGGAGATATTACTGTTTGTGCATTTACAATATTCATTGATTTTTGCCATTGAAAAACGTCCAGAAATGTTTGAAGCTACTGACTGAATGAAAGGAGCTGGCATCTCACTCTCTTTGAATCTTCTTTATCATGCTAGGATTAGCAGGAAAAAGCAAAAAATTTCAGAATTGCACCTTGCAATGCGGAGAAATTACTGTTTGTGCATTTACAATATTCATTGATTTTTGCCATTGAAAAACATCATGTTATTCATATACCAGAAATGTTTGAATCTACTGACTGAATGAAAAGAGCTGGCACTTCACTCTCTTTGAATCTTCTTTATCATGCCAGGATTAGCAGGAAAAAGCAAAAAATTTCAGAATTGCACCTTGCAATGTGGAGATATTACTGTTTGTGCATTTACAATATTCATTGATTTTTGCCATTGAAAAACGTCCAGAAATGTTTGAAGCTACTGACTGAATGAAAGGAGCTGGCATCTCACTCTCTTTGAATCTTCTTTATCATGCTAGGATTAGCAGGAAAAAGCAAAAAATTTCAGAATTGCACCTTGCAATGCGGAGAAATTACTGTTTGTGCATTTACAATATTCATTGATTTTTGCCATTGAAAAACATCATGTTATTCATATACCAGAAATGTTTGAAGCTACTGACTGAATGAAAAGAGCTGGCATCTCACTCTCTTTGAATCTTCTTTATCATGCTAAGAGGAGCAGGAAAAAGCAAAAAATTTCAGAATTGCACCTTGCAATGTGGAGATATTACTGTTTGTGCATTTACAATATTCATTGATTTTTGCCATTGAAAAACGTCCAGAAATGTTTGAAGCTACTGACTGAATGAAAGGAGCTGGCATCTCACTCTCTTTGAATGTTCTTTATCATGCTAGGATTAGCAGGAAAAAGCAAAAAATTTCAGAATTGCACCTTGCAATGCGGAGAAATTACTGTTTGTGCATTTACAATATTCATTGATTTTTGCCATTGAAAAAAATCATGTTATTCATATACCAGAAATGTTTGAAGCTACTGACTGAATGAAAATAGCTGGCATCTCACTCTCTTTGAATCTTCTTTATCATGATAAGAGGAGCAGGAAAAAGCAAAAAATTTCAGAATTGCACGTTGCAATGTGGAGATATTACTGTTTGTGCATTTACAATATTCATTGATTTTTGCCATTGAAAAACGTCCAGAAATGTTTGAAGCTACTGACTGAATGAAAGGAGCTGGCATCTCACTCTCTTTGAATCTTCTTTATCATGCTAGGATTAGCAGGAAAAAGCAAAAAATTTCAGAATTGCACCTTGCAATGCGGAGAAATTACTGTTTGTGCATTTACAATATTCATTGATTTTTGCCATTGAAAAACATCATGTTATTCATATACCAGAAATGTTTGAAGTTACTGACTGAATGAAAAGAGCTGGCATCTCACTCTCTTTGAATCTTCTTTATCATGCCAGGATTAGCAGGAAAAAGCAAAAAATTTCAGAATTGCACCTTGCAATGTGGAGATATTACTGCTTGTGCATTTACAATATTCATTGATTTTTGCCATTGAAAAACATCCAGAAATGTTTGAAGCTACTGACTGAATGAAAGGAGCTGGCATCTCACTCTCTTTGAATCTTCATTATCATGCTAGGATTAGCAGGAAAAAGCAAAAAATTTCAGAATTGCACCTTGCAATGCGGAGAAATTACTGTTTGTGCATTTACAATATTCATTGATTTTTGCCATTGAAAAACATCATGTTATTCATATACCAGAAATGTTTGAAGCTACTGACTGAATGAAAAGAGCTGGCATCTCACTCTCTTTGAATCTTCTTTATCATGCCAGGATTAGCAGGAAAAAGCAAAAAATTTCAGAATTGCACCTTTCAATGTGGAGATATTACTGTTTGTGCATTTACAATATTCATTGATTTTTGCCATTGAAAAACGTCCAGAAATGTTTCAAGCTACTGACTGAATGAAAGGAGCTGGCATCTCACTCTCTTTGAATCTTCTTTATCATGCTAGGATTAGCAGGAAAAAGCAAAAAATTTCAGAATTGCACCTTGCAATGCGGAGAAATTACTGTTTGTGCATTTACAATATTCATTGATTTTTGCCATTGAAAAACATCATGTTATTCATATACCAGAAATGTTTGAAGCTACTGACTGAATGAAAAGAGCTGGCATCTCACTCTCTTTGAATCTTCTTCATCATGCCAGGATTAGCAGGAAAAAGCAAAAAATTTCAGAATTGCACCTTGCAATGTGGAGATATTACTGTTTGTGCATTTACAATATTCATTGATTTTTGCCATTGAAAAACGTCCAGAAATGTTTGAAGCTACTGACTGAATGAAAGGAGCTGGCATCTCACTCTCTTTGAATCTTCTTTATCATGCTAGGATTAGCAGGAAAAAGCAAAAAATTTCAGAATTGCACCTTGCAATGCGGAGAAATTACTGTTTGTGCATTTACAATATTCATTGATTTTTGCCATTGAAAAACATCATGTTATTCATATACCAGAAATGTTTGAAGCTACTGACTGAATGAAAAGAGCTGGCATCTCACTCTCTTTGAATCTTCTTTATCATGCTAAGAGGAGCAGGAAAAAGCAAAAAATTTCAGAATTGCACGTTGCAATGTGGAGATATTACTGTTTGTGCATTTACAATATTCATTGATTTTTGTCATTGAAAAACGTCCAGAAATGTTTGAAGCTACTGACTGAATGAAAGGAGCTGGCATCTCACTCTCTTTGAATCTTCTTTATCATGCTAGGATTAGCAGGAAAAAGCAAAAAATTTCAGAATTGCACCTTGCAATGCGGAGAAATTACTGTTTGTGCATTTACAATATTCATTGATTTTTGCCATTGAAAAACATCATGTTATTCATATACCAGAAATGTTTGAAGCTACTGACTGAATGAAAAGAGCTGGCATCTCACTCTCTTTGAATCTTCTTTATCATGCCAGGATTAGCAGGAAAAAGCAAAAAATTTCAGAATTGCACCTTGCAATGTGGAGATATTACTGTTTGTGCATTTACAATATTCATTGATTTTTGCCATTGAAAAACGTCCAGAAATGTTTGAAGCTACTGACTGAATGAAAGGAGCTGGCATCTCACTCTCTTTGAATCTTCTTTATCATGCTAGGATTAGCAGGAAAAAGCAAAAAATTTCAGAATTGCACCTTGCAATGCGGAGAAATTACTGTTTGTGCATTTACAATATTCATTGATTTTTGCCATTGAAAAACATCATGTTATTCATATACCAGAAATGTTTGAAGCTACTGACTGAATGAAAAGAGCTGGCATCTCACTCTCTTTGAATCTTCTTTATCATGCTAATAGGAGCAGGAAAAAGCAAAAAATTTCAGAATTGCACCTTGCAATGTGGAGATAATACTGTTTGTGCATTTACAATATTCATTGATTTTTGCCATTGAAAAACGTCCAGAAATGTTTGAAGCTACTGACTGAATGAAAGGAGCTGGCATCTCACTCTCTTTGAATCTTCTTTATCATGCTAGGATTAGCAGGAAAAAGCAAAAAATTTCAGAATTGCACCTTGCAATGCGGAGAAATTACTGTTTGTGCATTTACAATATTCATTGATTTTTGCCATTGAAAAACATCATGTTATTCATATACCAGAAATGTTTGAAGCTACTGACTGAATGAAAAGAGCTGGCATCTCACTCTCTTTGAATCTTCTTTATCATGCTAAGAGGAGCAGGAAAAAGCAAAAAATTTCAGAATTGCACCTTGCAATGTGGAGATATTACTGTTTGTGCATTTACAATATTCATTGATTTTTGCCATTGAAAAACGTCCAGAAATGTTTGAAGCTACTGACTGAATGAAAGGAGCTGGCATCTCACTCTCTTTGAATCTTCTTTATCATGCTAGGATTAGCAGGAAAAAGCAAAAAATTTCAGAATTGCACCTTGCAATGCGGAGAAATTACTGTTTGTGCATTTACAATATTCATTGATTTTTGCCATTGAAAAACATCATGTTATTCATATACCAGAAATGTTTGAAGCTACTGACTGAATGAAAAGAGCTGGCATCTCACTCTCTTTGAATCTTCTTTATCATGCTAAGAGGAGCAGGAAAAAGCAAAAAATTTCAGAATTGCACGTTGCAATGTGGAGATATTACTGTTTGTGCATTTACAATATTCATTGATTTTTGCCATTGAAAAACATCCAGAAATGTTTGAAGCTACTGACTGAATGAAAGGAGCTGGCATCTCACTCTCTTTGAATCTTCTTTATCATGCTAGGATTAGCAGGAAACAGCAAAAAATTTCAGAATTGCACCTTGCAATGCGGAGAAATTACTGTTTATGCATTTACAATATTCATTGATTTTTGCCATTGAAAAACATCATGTTATTCATATACCAGAAATGTTTGAAGGTACTGACTGAATGAAAAGAGCTGGCATCTCATTCTCTTTGAATCTTCTTTATCATGCTAGGATTAGCAGGAAAAAGCAAAAAATTTCAGAATTGCACATTGCAATGCGGAGATATTACTGTTTGTGCATTTACAATATTCATTGATTTTTGCCATTGAAAAACGTCCAGACATGTTTGAAGCTACTGACTGAATGAAAGGAGCTGGCATATCACTCTCTTTGAATCTTCTTTATCATGCTAGGATTAGCAGGAAAAAGCAAAAAATTTCAGAATTGCACCTTGCAATGCGGAGATATTACTGTTTGTGCATTTACAATATTCATTGATTTTTGCCATTGAAAAACGTCCAGAAATGTTTGAAGCTACTGACTGAATGAAAGGAGCTGGCATCTCACTCTCTTTGAATCTTCTTTATCATGCTAGGATTAGCAGGAAAAAGCAAAAAATTTCAGAATTGCACCTTGCAATGCGGAGAAATTACTATTTGTGCATTTACAATAATCATTGATTTTTGCCATTGAAAAACGTCCAGAAATGTTTGAAGCTACTGACTGAATGAAAGGAGCTGGCATCTCACTCTCTTTGAATCTTCTTTATCATGCTAGGATTAGCAGGAAAAAGCAAAAAATTTCAGAATTGCACCTTGCAATGCGGAGAAATTACTGTTTGTGCATTTACAATATTCATTGATTTTTACCATTGAAAAACATCATGTTATTCATATACCAGAAATGTTTGAAGCTACTGACTGAATGAAAAGAGCTGGCATCTCACTCTCTTTGAATCTTCTTTATCATGCTAAGAGGAGCAGGAAAAAGCAAAAAATTTCAGAATTGCACGTTGCAATGTGGAGATATTACTGTTTGTGCATTTACAATATTCATTGATTTTTGCCATTGAAAAACGTCCAGAAATGTTTGAAGCTACTGACTGAATGAAAGGAGCTGGCATCTCACTCTCTTTGAATCTTCTTTATCATGCTAGGATTAGCAGGAAAAAGCAAAAAATTTCAGAATTGCACCTTGCAATGCGGAGAAATTACTGTTTGTGCATTTACAATATTCATTGATTTTTGCCATTGAAAAACATCATGTTATTCATATACCAGAAATGTTTGAAGCTACTGACTGAATGAAAAGAGCTGGCATCTCACTCTCTTTGAATCTTCTTTATCATGCCAGGATTAGCAGGAAAAAGCAAAAAATTTCAGAATTGCACCTTGCAATGTGGAGATATTACTGCTTGTGCATTTACAATATTCATTGATTTTTGCCATTGAAAAACGTCCAGAAATGTTTGAAGCTACTGACTGAATGAAAGGAGCTGGCATCTCACTCTCTTTGAATCTTCTTTATCATGCTAGGATTAGCAGGAAAAAGCAAAAAATTTCAGAATTGCACCTTGCAATGCGGAGAAATTACTGTTTGTGCATTTACAATATTCATTGATTTTTGCCATTGAAAAACATCATGTTATTCATATACCAGAAATGTTTGAAGCTACTGACTGAATGAAAAGAGCTGGCATCTCACTCTCTTTGAATCTTCTTTATCATGCCAGGATTAGCAGGAAAAAGCAAAAAATTTCAGAATTGCACCTTGCAATGTGGAGATATTACTGCTTGTGCATTTACAATATTCATTGATTTTTGCCATTGAAAAAAGTCCAGAAATGTTTGAAGCTACTGACTGAATGAAAGGAGCTGGCATCTCACTCTCTTTGAATCTTCTTTATCATGCTAGGATTAGCAGGAAAAAGCAAAAAATTTCAGAATTGCACCTTGCAATGCGGAGAAATTACTGTTTGTGCATTTACAATATTCATTGATTTTTGCCATTGAAAAACATCATGTTATTCATATACCAGAAATGTTTGAAGCTACTGACTGAATGAAAAGAGCTGGCATCTCACTCTCTTTGAATCTTCTTTATCATGCTAAGAGGAGCAGGAAAAAGCAAAAAATTTCAGAATTGCACCTTGCAATGTGGAGATATTACTGTTTGTGCATTTACAATATTCATTGATTTTTGCCATTGAAAAACGTCCAGAAATGTTTGAAGCTACTGACTGAATGAAAGGAGCTGGCATCTCACTCTCTTTGAATCTTCTTTATCATGCTAGGATTAGCAGGAAAAAGCAAAAAATTTCAGAATTGCACCTTGCAATGCGGAGAAATTACTGTTTGTGCATTTACAATATTCATTGATTTTTGCCATTGAAAAACATCATGTTATTCATATACCAGAAATGTTTGAAGCTACTGACTGAATGAAAAGAGCTGGCATCTCACTCTCTTTGAATCTTCTTTATCATGCTAAGAGGAGCAGGAAAAAGCAAAAAATTTCAGAATTGCACGTTGCAATGTGGAGATATTACTGTTTGTGCATTTACAATATTCATTGATTTTTGCCATTGAAAAACATCCAGAAATGTTTGAAGCTACTGACTGAATGAAAGGAGCTGGCATCTCACTCTCTTTGAATCTTCTTTATCATGCTAGGATTAGCAGGAAAAAGCAAAAAATTTCAGAATTGCACCTTGCAATGCGGAGAAATTACTGTTTGTGCATTTACAATATTCATTGATTTTTGCCATTGAAAAACATCATGTTATTCATATACCAGAAATGTTTGAAGCTACTGACTGAATGAAAAGAGCTGGCATCTCACTCTCTTTGAATCTTCTTTATCATGCTAAGAGGAGCAGGAAAAAGCAAAAAATTTCAGAATTGCACGTTGCAATGTGGAGATATTACTGTTTGTGCATTTACAATATTCATTGATTTTTGCCATTGAAAAACATCATGTTATTCATATACCAGAAATGTTTGAAGCTACTGACTGAATGAAAAGAGCTGGCATCTCATTCTCTTTGAATCTTCTTTATCATGCTAGGATTAGCAGGAAAAAGCAAAAAATTTCAGAATTGCACATTGCAATGCAGAGATATTACTGTTTGTGCATTTACAATATTCATTGATTTTTGCCATTGAAAAACGTCCAGAAATGTTTGAAGCTACTGACTGAATGAAAGGAGCTGGCATCTCACTCTCTTTGAATCTTCTTTATCATGCTAGGATTAGCAGGAAAAAGCAAAAAATTTCAGAATTGCACCTTGCAATGCGGAGATATTACTGTTTGTGCATTTACAATATTCATTGATTTTTGCCATTGAAAAACGTCCAGAAATGTTTGAAGCTACTGACTGAATGAAAGGAGCTGGCATCTCACTCTCTTTGAATCTTCTTTATCATGCTAGGATTAGCAGGAAAAAGCAAAAAATTCCAGAATTGCACCTTGCAATGCGGAGAAATTACTGTTTGTGCATTTACAATATTCATTGATTTTTGCCATTGAAAAACATCATGTTATTCATATACCAGAAATGTTTGAAGCTACTGACTGAATGAAAAGAGCTGGCATCTCACTCTCTTTGAATCTTCTTTATCATGCCAGGATTAGCAGGAAAAAGCAAAAAATTTCAGAATTGCACCTTGCAATGTGGAGATATTACTGTTTGTGCATTTACAATATTCATTGATTTTTGCCATTGAAAAACGTCCAGAAATGTTTGAAGCTACTGACTGAATGAAAGGAGCTGGCATCTCACTCTCTTTGAATCTTCTTTATCATGCTAGGATTAGCAGGAAAAAGCAAAAAATTTCAGAATTGCACCTTGCAATGCGGAGAAATTACTGTTTGTGCATTTACAATATTCATTGATTTTTGCCATTGAAAAACATCATGTTATTCATATACCAGAAATGTTTGAAGCTACTGACTGAATGAAAAGAGCTGGCATCTCACTCTCTTTGAATCTTCTTTATCATGCTAATAGGAGCAGGAAAAAGCAAAAAATTTCAGAATTGCACCTTGCAATGTGGAGATAATACTGTTTGTGCATTTACAATATTCATTGATTTTTGCCATTGAAAAACGTCCAGAAATGTTTGAAGCTACTGACTGAATGAAAGGAGCTGGCATCTCACTCTCTTTGAATCTTCTTTATCATGCTAGGATTAGCAGGAAAAAGCAAAAAATTTCAGAATTGCACCTTGCAATGCGGAGAAATTACTGTTTGTGCATTTACAATATTCATTGATTTTTGCCATTGAAAAACATCATGTTATTCATATACCAGAAATGTTTGAAGCTACTGACTGAATGAAAAGAGCTGGCATCTCACTCTCTTTGAATCTTCTTTATCATGCTAAGAGGAGCAGGAAAAAGCAAAAAATTTCAGAATTGCACCTTGCAATGTGGAGATATTACTGTTTGTGCATTTACAATATTCATTGATTTTTGCCATTGAAAAACGTCCAGAAATGTTTGAAGCTACTGACTGAATGAAAGGAGCTGGCATCTCACTCTCTTTGAATCTTCTTTATCATGCTAGGATTAGCAGGAAAAAGCAAAAAATTTCAGAATTGCACCTTGCAATGCGGAGAAATTACTGTTTGTGCATTTACAATATTCATTGATTTTTGCCATTGAAAAACATCATGTTATTCATATACCAGAAATGTTTGAAGCTACTGACTGAATGAAAAGAGCTGGCATCTCACTCTCTTTGAATCTTCTTTATCATGCTAAGAGGAGCAGGAAAAAGCAAAAAATTTCAGAATTGCACGTTGCAATGTGGAGATATTACTGTTTGTGCATTTACAATATTCATTGATTTTTGCCATTGAAAAACATCCAGAAATGTTTGAAGCTACTGACTGAATGAAAGGAGCTGGCATCTCACTCTCTTTGAATCTTCTTTATCATGCTAGGATTAGCAGGAAACAGCAAAAAATTTCAGAATTGCACCTTGCAATGCGGAGAAATTACTGTTTATGCATTTACAATATTCATTGATTTTTGCCATTGAAAAACATCATGTTATTCATATACCAGAAATGTTTGAAGGTACTGACTGAATGAAAAGAGCTGGCATCTCATTCTCTTTGAATCTTCTTTATCATGCTAGGATTAGCAGGAAAAAGCAAAAAATTTCAGAATTGCACATTGCAATGCGGAGATATTACTGTTTGTGCATTTACAATATTCATTGATTTTTGCCATTGAAAAACGTCCAGACATGTTTGAAGCTACTGACTGAATGAAAGGAGCTGGCATATCACTCTCTTTGAATCTTCTTTATCATGCTAGGATTAGCAGGAAAAAGCAAAAAATTTCAGAATTGCACCTTGCAATGCGGAGATATTACTGTTTGTGCATTTACAATATTCATTGATTTTTGCCATTGAAAAACGTCCAGAAATGTTTGAAGCTACTGACTGAATGAAAGGAGCTGGCATCTCACTCTCTTTGAATCTTCTTTATCATGCTAGGATTAGCAGGAAAAAGCAAAAAATTTCAGAATTGCACCTTGCAATGCGGAGAAATTACTATTTGTGCATTTACAATAATCATTGATTTTTGCCATTGAAAAACGTCCAGAAATGTTTGAAGCTACTGACTGAATGAAAGGAGCTGGCATCTCACTCTCTTTGAATCTTCTTTATCATGCTAGGATTAGCAGGAAAAAGCAAAAAATTTCAGAATTGCACCTTGCAATGCGGAGAAATTACTGTTTGTGCATTTACAATATTCATTGATTTTTACCATTGAAAAACATCATGTTATTCATATACCAGAAATGTTTGAAGCTACTGACTGAATGAAAAGAGCTGGCATCTCACTCTCTTTGAATCTTCTTTATCATGCTAAGAGGAGCAGGAAAAAGCAAAAAATTTCAGAATTGCACGTTGCAATGTGGAGATATTACTGTTTGTGCATTTACAATATTCATTGATTTTTGCCATTGAAAAACGTCCAGAAATGTTTGAAGCTACTGACTGAATGAAAGGAGCTGGCATCTCACTCTCTTTGAATCTTCTTTATCATGCTAGGATTAGCAGGAAAAAGCAAAAAATTTCAGAATTGCACCTTGCAATGCGGAGAAATTACTGTTTGTGCATTTACAATATTCATTGATTTTTGCCATTGAAAAACATCATGTTATTCATATACCAGAAATGTTTGAAGCTACTGACTGAATGAAAAGAGCTGGCATCTCACTCTCTTTGAATCTTCTTTATCATGCCAGGATTAGCAGGAAAAAGCAAAAAATTTCAGAATTGCACCTTGCAATGTGGAGATATTACTGCTTGTGCATTTACAATATTCATTGATTTTTGCCATTGAAAAACGTCCAGAAATGTTTGAAGCTACTGACTGAATGAAAGGAGCTGGCATCTCACTCTCTTTGAATCTTCTTTATCATGCTAGGATTAGCAGGAAAAAGCAAAAAATTTCAGAATTGCACCTTGCAATGCGGAGAAATTACTGTTTGTGCATTTACAATATTCATTGATTTTTGCCATTGAAAAACATCATGTTATTCATATACCAGAAATGTTTGAAGCTACTGACTGAATGAAAAGAGCTGGCATCTCACTCTCTTTGAATCTTCTTTATCATGCCAGGATTAGCAGGAAAAAGCAAAAAATTTCAGAATTGCACCTTGCAATGTGGAGATATTACTGCTTGTGCATTTACAATATTCATTGATTTTTGCCATTGAAAAAAGTCCAGAAATGTTTGAAGCTACTGACTGAATGAAAGGAGCTGGCATCTCACTCTCTTTGAATCTTCTTTATCATGCTAGGATTAGCAGGAAAAAGCAAAAAATTTCAGAATTGCACCTTGCAATGCGGAGAAATTACTGTTTGTGCATTTACAATATTCATTGATTTTTGCCATTGAAAAACATCATGTTATTCATATACCAGAAATGTTTGAAGCTACTGACTGAATGAAAAGAGCTGGCATCTCACTCTCTTTGAATCTTCTTTATCATGCTAAGAGGAGCAGGAAAAAGCAAAAAATTTCAGAATTGCACCTTGCAATGTGGAGATATTACTGTTTGTGCATTTACAATATTCATTGATTTTTGCCATTGAAAAACGTCCAGAAATGTTTGAAGCTACTGACTGAATGAAAGGAGCTGGCATCTCACTCTCTTTGAATCTTCTTTATCATGCTAGGATTAGCAGGAAAAAGCAAAAAATTTCAGAATTGCACCTTGCAATGCGGAGAAATTACTGTTTGTGCATTTACAATATTCATTGATTTTTGCCATTGAAAAACATCATGTTATTCATATACCAGAAATGTTTGAAGCTACTGACTGAATGAAAAGAGCTGGCATCTCACTCTCTTTGAATCTTCTTTATCATGCTAAGAGGAGCAGGAAAAAGCAAAAAATTTCAGAATTGCACGTTGCAATGTGGAGATATTACTGTTTGTGCATTTACAATATTCATTGATTTTTGCCATTGAAAAACATCCAGAAATGTTTGAAGCTACTGACTGAATGAAAGGAGCTGGCATCTCACTCTCTTTGAATCTTCTTTATCATGCTAGGATTAGCAGGAAAAAGCAAAAAATTTCAGAATTGCACCTTGCAATGCGGAGAAATTACTGTTTGTGCATTTACAATATTCATTGATTTTTGCCATTGAAAAACATCATGTTATTCATATACCAGAAATGTTTGAAGCTACTGACTGAATGAAAAGAGCTGGCATCTCACTCTCTTTGAATCTTCTTTATCATGCTAAGAGGAGCAGGAAAAAGCAAAAAATTTCAGAATTGCACGTTGCAATGTGGAGATATTACTGTTTGTGCATTTACAATATTCATTGATTTTTGCCATTGAAAAACATCATGTTATTCATATACCAGAAATGTTTGAAGCTACTGACTGAATGAAAAGAGCTGGCATCTCATTCTCTTTGAATCTTCTTTATCATGCTAGGATTAGCAGGAAAAAGCAAAAAATTTCAGAATTGCACATTGCAATGCAGAGATATTACTGTTTGTGCATTTACAATATTCATTGATTTTTGCCATTGAAAAACGTCCAGAAATGTTTGAAGCTACTGACTGAATGAAAGGAGCTGGCATCTCACTCTCTTTGAATCTTCTTTATCATGCTAGGATTAGCAGGAAAAAGCAAAAAATTTCAGAATTGCACCTTGCAATGCGGAGATATTACTGTTTGTGCATTTACAATATTCATTGATTTTTGCCATTGAAAAACGTCCAGAAATGTTTGAAGCTACTGACTGAATGAAAGGAGCTGGCATCTCACTCTCTTTGAATCTTCTTTATCATGCTAGGATTAGCAGGAAAAAGCAAAAAATTCCAGAATTGCACCTTGCAATGCGGAGAAATTACTGTTTGTGCATTTACAATATTCATTGATTTTTGCCATTGAAAAACATCATGTTATTCATATACCAGAAATGTTTGAAGCTACTGACTGAATGAAAAGAGCTGGCATCTCACTCTCTTTGAATCTTCTTTATCATGCTAAGAGGAGCAGGAAAAAGCAAAAAATTTCAGAATTGCACGTTGCAATGTGGAGATATTACTGTTTGTGCATTTACAATATTCATTGATTTTTGCCATTGAAAAACGTCCAGAAATGTATGAAGCTACTGACTGAATGAAAGGAGCTGGCATCTCACTCTCTTTGAATCTTCTTTATCATGCTAGGATTAGCAGGAAAAAGCAAAAAATTTCAGAATTGCACCTTGCAATGCGGAGAAATTACTGTTTGTGCATTTACAATATTCATTGATTTTTGCCATTGAAAAACGTCCAGAAATGTTTGAAGCTACTGACTGAATGAAAGGAGCTGGCATCTCACTCTCTTTGAATCTTCTTTATCATGCTAGGATTAGCAGGAAAAAGCAAAAAATTTCAGAATTGCACCTTGCAATGCGGAGAAATTACTGTTTGTGCATTTACAATATTCATTGATTTTTACCATTGAAAAACATCATGTTATTCATATACCAGAAATGTTTGAAGCTACTGACTGAATGAAAAGAGCTGGCATCTCACTCTCTTTGAATCTTCTTTATCATGCTAAGAGGAGCAGGAAAAAGCAAAAAATTTCAGAATTGCATGTTGCAATGTGGAGATATTACTGTTTGTGCATTTACAATATTCATTGATTTTTGCCATTGAAAAACGTCCAGAAATGTTTGAAGCTACTGACTGAATGAAAGGAGCTGGCATCTCACTCTCTTTGAATCTTCTTTATCATGCTAGGATTAGCAGGAAAAAGCAAAAAATTTCAGAATTGCACCTTGCAATGCAGAGAAATTACTGTTTGTGCATTTACAATATTCATTGATTTTTGCCATTGAAAAACATCATGTTATTCATATACCAGAAATGTTTGAAGCTACTGACTGAATGAAAAGAGCTGGCATCTCACTCTCTTTGAATCTTCTTTATCATGCCAGGATTAGCAGGAAAAAGCAAAAAATTTCAGAATTGCACCTTGCAATGTGGAGATATTACTGCCTGTGCATTTACAATATTCATTGATTTTTGCCATTGAAAAACGTCCAGAAATGTTTGAAGCTACTGACTGAATGAAAGGAGCTGGCATCTCACTCTCTTTGAATCTTCTTTATCATGCTAGGATTAGCAGGAAAAAGCAAAAAATTTCAGAATTGCACCTTGCAATGCGGAGAAATTACTGTTTGTGCATTTACAATATTCATTGATTTTTGCCATTGAAAAACATCATGTTATTCATATACCAGAAATGTTTGAAGCTACTGACTGAATGAAAAGAGCTGGCATCTCACTCTCTTTGAATCTTCTTTATCATGCTAAGAGGAGCAGGAAAAAGCAAAAAATTTCAGAATTGCACCTTGCAATGTGGAGATATTACTGTTTGTGCATTTACAATATTCATTGATTTTTGCCATTGAAAAACGTCCAGAAATGTTTGAAGCTACTGACTGAATGAAAGGAGCTGGCATCTCACTCTCTTTGAATCTTCTTTATCATGCTAGGATTAGCAGGAAAAAGCAAAAAATTTCAGAATTGCACCTTGCAATGCGGAGAAATTACTGTTTGTGCATTTACAATATTCATTGATTTTTGCCATTGAAAAACATCATGTTATTCATATACCAGAAATGTTTGAAGCTACTGACTGAATGAAAAGAGCTGGCATCTCACTCTCTTTGAATCTTCTTTATCATGCTAAGAGGAGCAGGAAAAAGCAAAAAATTTCAGAATTGCACGTTGCAATGTGGAGATATTACTGTTTGTGCATTTACAATATTCATTGATTTTTGCCATTGAAAAACATCCAGAAATGTTTGAAGCTACTGACTGAATGAAAGGAGCTGGCATCTCACTCTCTTTGAATCTTCTTTATCATGCTAGGATTAGCAGGAAAAAGCAAAAAATTTCAGAATTGCACCTTGCAATGCGGAGAAATTACTGTTTGTGCATTTACAATATTCATTGATTTTTGCCATTGAAAAACATCATGTTATTCATATACCAGAAATGTTTGAAGCTACTGACTGAATGAAAAGAGTTGGCATCTCACTCTCTTTGAATCTTCTTTATCATGCTAAGAGGAGCAGGAAAAAGCAAAAAATTTCAGAATTGCACGTTGCAATGTGGAGATATTACTGTTTGTGCATTTACAATATTCATTGATTTTTGCCATTGAAAAACATCATGTTATTCATATACCAGAAATGTTTGAAGCTACTGACTGAATGAAAAGAGCTGGCATCTCATTCTCTTTGAATCTTCTTTATCATGCTAGGATTAGCAGGAAAAAGCAAAAAATTTCAGAATTGCACATTGCAATGCAGAGATATTACTGTTTGTGCATTTACAATATTCATTGATTTTTGCCATTGAAAAACGTCCAGAAATGTTTGAAGCTACTGACTGAATGAAAGGAGCTGGCATCTCACTCTCTTTGAATCTTCTTTATCATGCTAGGATTAGCAGGAAAAAGCAAAAAATTTCAGAATTGCACCTTGCAATGCGGAGATATTACTGTTTGTGCATTTACAATATTCATTGATTTTTGCCATTGAAAAACGTCCAGAAATGTTTGAAGCTACTGACTGAATGAAAGGAGCTGGCATCTCACTCTCTTTGAATCTTCTTTATCATGCTAGGATTAGCAGGAAAAAGCAAAAAATTCCAGAATTGCACCTTGCAATGCGGAGAAATTACTGTTTGTGCATTTACAATATTCATTGATTTTTGCCATTGAAAAACATCATGTTATTCATATACCAGAAATGTTTGAAGCTACTGACTGAATGAAAAGAGCTGGCATCTCACTCTCTTTGAATCTTCTTTATCATGCTAAGAGGAGCAGGAAAAAGCAAAAAATTTCAGAATTGCACGTTGCAATGTGGAGATATTACTGTTTGTGCATTTACAATATTCATTGATTTTTGCCATTGAAAAACGTCCAGAAATGTATGAAGCTACTGACTGAATGAAAGGAGCTGGCATCTCACTCTCTTTGAATCTTCTTTATCATGCTAGGATTAGCAGGAAAAAGCAAAAAATTTCAGAATTGCACCTTGCAATGCGGAGAAATTACTGTTTGTGCATTTACAATATTCATTGATTTTTGCCATTGAAAAACATCATGTTATTCATATACCAGAAATGTTTGAAGCTACTGACTGAATGAAAAGAGCTGGCATCTCACTCTCTTTGAATCTTCTTTATCATGCTAAGAGGAGCAGGAAAAAGCAAAAAATTTCAGAATTGCACGTTGCAATGTGGAGATATTACTGTTGTGCATTTACAATATTCATTGATTTTTGCCATTGAAAAACGTCCAGAAATGTTTGAAGCTACTGACTGAATGAAAGGAGCTGGCATCTCACTCTCTTTGAATCTTCTTTATCATGCTAGGATTAGCAGGAAAAAGCAAAAAATTTCAGAATTGCACCTTGCAATGCGGAGAAATTACTGTTTGTGCATTTACAATATTCATTGATTTTTGCCATTGAAAAACATCATGTTATTCATATACCAGAAATGTTTGAAGCTACTGACTGAATGAAAAGAGCTGGCATCTCACTCTCTTTGAATCTTCTTTATCATGCCAGGATTAGCAGGAAAAAGCAAAAAATTTCAGAATTGCACCTTGCAATGTGGAGATATTACTGTTTGTGCATTTACAATATTCATTGATTTTTGCCATTGAAAAACGTCCAGAAATGTTTGAAGCTACTGACTGAATGAAAGGAGCTGGCATCTCACTCTCTTTGAATCTTCTTTATCATGCTAGGATTAGCAGGAAAAAGCAAAAAATTTCAGAATTGCACCTTGCAATGCGGAGAAATTACTGTTTGTGCATTTACAATATTCATTGATTTTTACCATTGAAAAACATCATGTTATTCATATACCAGAAATGTTTGAAGCTACTGACTGAATGAAAAGAGCTGGCATCTCACTCTCTTTGAATCTTCTTTATCATGCTAAGAGGAGCAGGAAAAAGCAAAAAATTTCAGAATTGCATGTTGCAATGTGGAGATATTACTGTTTGTGCATTTACAATATTCATTGATTTTTGCCATTGAAAAACGTCCAGAAATGTTTGAAGCTACTGACTGAATGAAAGGAGCTGGCATCTCACTCTCTTTGAATCTTCTTTATCATGCTAGGATTAGCAGGAAAAAGCAAAAAATTTCAGAATTGCACCTTGCAATGCGGAGAAATTACTGTTTGTGCATTTACAATATTCATTGATTTTTGCCATTGAAAAACATCATGTTATTCATATACCAGAAATGTTTGAAGCTACTGACTGAATGAAAAGAGCTGGCATCTCACTCTCTTTGAATCTTCTTTATCATGCCAGGATTAGCAGGAAAAAGCAAAAAATTTCAGAATTGCACCTTGCAATGTGGAGATATTACTTCTTATGCATTGACAATATTCATTGATTTTTGCCATTGAAAAACGTCCAGAAATGTTTGAAGCTACTGACTGAATGAAAGGAGCTGGCATCTCACTCTCTTTGAATCTTCTTTATCATGCTAGGATTAGCAGGAAAAAGCAAAAAATTTCAGAATTGCACCTTGCAATGCGGAGAAATTACTGTTTGTGCATTTACAATATTCATTGATTTTTGCCATTGAAAAACATCATGTTATTCATATACCAGAAATGTTTGAAGCTACTGACTGAATGAAAAGAGCTGGCATCTCACTCTCTTTGAATCTTCTTTATCATGCTAAGAGGAGCAGGAAAAAGCAAAAAATTTCAGAATTGCACGTTGCAATGTGGAGATATTACTGTTTGTGCATTTACAATATTCATTGATTTTTGCCATTGAAAAACGTCCAGAAATGTTTGAAGCTACTGACTGAATGAAAGGAGCTGGCATCTCACTCTCTTTGAATCTTCTTTATCATGCTAGGATTAGCAGGAAAAAGCAAAAAATTTCAGAATTGCACCTTGCAATGCGGAGAAATTACTGTTTGTGCATTTACAATATTCATTGATTTTTGCCATTGAAAAACATCATGTTATTCATATACCAGAAATGTTTGAAGCTACTGACTGAATGAAAAGAGCTGGCATCTCACTCTCTTTGAATCTTCTTTATCATGCTAAGAGGAGCAGGAAAAAGCAAAAAATTTCAGAATTGCACCTTGCAATGTGGAGATATTACTGTTTGTGCATTTACAATATTCATTGATTTTTGCCATTGAAAAACGTCCAGAAATGTTTGAAGCTACTGACTGAATGAAAGGAGCTGGCATCTCACTCTCTTTGAATCTTCTTTATCATGCTAGGATTAGCAGGAAAAAGCAAAAAATTTCAGAATTGCACCTTGCAATGCGGAGAAATTACTGTTTGTGCATTTACAATATTCATTGATTTTTGCCATTGAAAAACATCATGTTATTCATATACCAGAAATGTTTGAAGCTACTGACTGAATGAAAAGAGCTGGCATCTCACTCTCTTTGAATCTTCTTTATCATGCTAAGAGGAGCAGGAAAAAGCAAAAAATTTCAGAATTGCACCTTGCAATGTGGAGATATTACTGTTTGTGCATTTACAATATTCATTGATTTTTGCCATTGAAAAACGTCCAGAAATGTTTGAAGCTACTGACTGAATGAAAGGAGCTGGCATCTCACTCTCTTTGAATCTTCTTTATCATGCTAGGATTAGCAGGAAAAAGCAAAAAATTTCAGAATTGCACCTTGCAATGCGGAGAAATTACTGTTTGTGCATTTACAATATTCATTGATTTTTGCCATTGAAAAACATCATGTTATTCATATACCAGAAATGTTTGAAGCTACTGACTGAATGAAAAGAGCTGGCATCTCACTCTCTTTGAATCTTCTTTATCATGCCAGGATTAGCAGGAAAAAGCAAAAAATTTCAGAATTGCACCTTGCAATGTGGAGATATTACTGTTTGTGCATTTACAATATTCATTGATTTTTGCCATTGAAAAACGTCCAGAAATGTTTGAAGCTACTGACTGAATGAAAGGAGCTGGCATCTCACTCTCTTTGAATCTTCTTTATCATCCTAGGATTAGCAGGAAAAAGCAAAAAATTTCAGAATTGCACCTTGCAATGCGGAGAAATTACTGTTTGTGCATTTACAATATTCATTGATTTTTGCCATTGAAAAACATCATGTTATTCATATACCAGAAATGTTTGAAGCTACTGACTGAATGAAAAGAGCTGGCATCTCACTCTCTTTGAATCTTCTTTATCATGCTAAGAGGAGCAGTAAAAAGCAAAAAATTTCAGAATTGCACGTTGCAATGTGGAGATATTACTGTTTGTGCATTTACAATATTCATTGATTTTTGCCATTGAAAAACGTCCAGAAATGTTTGAAGCTACTGACTGAATGAAAGGAGCTGGCATCTCACTCTCTTTGAATCTTCTTTATCATGCTAGGATTAGCAGGAAAAAGCAAAAAATTTCAGAATTGCACCTTGCAATGCGGAGAAATTACTGTTTGTGCATTTACAATATTCATTGATTTTTGCCATTGAAAAACATCATGTTATTCATATACCAGAAATGTTTGAAGCTACTGACTGAATGAAAAGAGCTGGCATCTCACTCTCTTTGAATCTTCTTTATCATGCCAGGATTAGCAGGAAATAGCAAAAAATTTCAGAATTGCACCTTGCAATGTGGAGATATTACTGTTTGTGCATTTACAATATTCATTGATTTTTGCCATTGAAAAACGTCCAGAAATGTTTGAAGCTACTGACTGAATGAAAGGAGCTGGCATCTCACTCTCTTTGAATCTTCTTTATCATGCTAGGATTAGCAGGAAAAAGCAAAAAATTTCAGAATTGCACCTTGCAATGCGGAGAAATTACTGTTTGTGCATTTACAATATTCATTGATTTTTGCCATTGAAAAACATCATGTTATTCATATACCAGAAATGTTTGAAGCTACTGACTGAATGAAAAGAGCTGGCATCTCACTCTCTTTGAATCTTCTTTATCATGCTAAGAGGAGCAGGAAAAAGCAAAAAATTTCAGAATTGCACCTTGCAATGTGGAGATATTACTGTTTGTGCATTTACAATATTCATTGATTTTTGCCATTGAAAAACGTCCAGAAATGTTTGAAGCTACTGACTGAATGAAAGGAGCTGGCATCTCACTCTCTTTGAATCTTCTTTATCATGCTAGGATTAGCAGGAAAAAGCAAAAAATTTCAGAATTGCACCTTGCAATGCGGAGAAATTACTGTTTGTGCATTTACAATATTCATTGATTTTTGCCATTGAAAAACATCATGTTATTCATATACCAGAAATGTTTGAAGCTACTGACTGAATGAAAAGAGCTGGCATCTCACTCTCTTTGAATCTTCTTTATCATGCTAAGAGGAGCAGGAAAAAGCAAAAAATTTCAGAATTGCACCTTGCAATGTGGAGATATTACTGTTTGTGCATTTACAATATTCATTGATTTTTGCCATTGAAAAACGTCCAGAAATGTTTGAAGCTACTGACTGAATGAAAGGAGCTGGCATCTCACTCTCTTTGATTCTTCTTTATCATGCTAGGATTAACAGGAAAAAGCAAAAAATTTCAGAATTGCACCTTGCAATGCGGAGAAATTACTGTTTGTGCATTTACAATATTCATTGATTTTTGCCATTGAAAAACATCATGTTATTCATATACCAGAAATGTTTGAAGCTACTGACTGAATGAAAATAGCTGGCATCTCACTCTCTTTGAATCTTCTTTATCATGCTAGGATTAGCAGGAAAAAGCAAAAAATTTCAGAATTGCACATTGCAATGCGGAGATATTACTGTTTGTGCATTTACAATATTCATTGATTTTTGCCATTGAAAAACGTCCAGAAATGTTTGAAGCTACTGACTGAATGAAAGGAGATGGCATCTCACTCTCTTTGAATCTTCTTTATCATGCTAGGATTAGCAGGAAAAAGCAAAAAATTTCAGAATTGCACGTTGCAATGTGGAGATATTACTGTTTGTGCATTTACAATATTCATTGATTTTTGCCATTGAAAAACGTCCAGAAATGTTTGAAGCTACTGACTGAATGAAAGGAGCTGGCATCTCACTCTCTTTGAATCTTCTTTATCATGCTAGGATTAGCAGGAAAAAGCAAAAAATTTCAGAATTGCACCTTGCAATGCGGAGAAATTACTGTTTGTGCATTTACAATATTCATTGATTTTTGCCATTGAAAAACATCATGTTATTCATATACCAGAAATGTTTGAAGCTACTGACTGAATGAAAAGAGCTGGCATCTCACTCTCTTTGAATCTTCTTTATCATGCTAAGAGGAGCAGGAAAAAGCAAAAAATTTCAGAATTGCACCTTGCAATGTGGAGATATTACTGTTTGTGCATTTACAATATTCATTGATTTTTGCCATTGAAAAACGTCCAGAAATGTTTGAAGCTACTGACTGAATGAAAGGAGCTGGCATCTCACTCTCTTTGAATCTTCTTTATCATGCTAGGATTAGCAGGAAAAAGCAAAAAATTTCAGAATTGCACCTTGCAATGCGGAGAAATTACTGTTTGTGCATTTACAATATTCATTGATTTTTGCCATTGAAAAACATCATGTTATTCATATACCAGAAATGTTTGAAGCTACTGACTGAATGAAAAGAGCTGGCATCTCACTCTCTTTGAATCTTCTTTATCATGCCAGGATTAGCAGGAAAAAGCAAAAAATTTCAGAATTGCACCTTGCAATGTGGAGATATTACTGTTTGTGCATTTACAATATTCATTGATTTTTGCCATTGAAAAACGTCCAGAAATGTTTGAAGCTACTGACTGAATGAAAGGAGCTGGCATCTCACTCTCTTTGAATCTTCTTTATCATCCTAGGATTAGCAGGAAAAAGCAAAAAATTTCAGAATTGCACCTTGCAATGTGGAGATATTACTGTTTGTGCATTTACAATATTCATTGATTTTTGCCAATGAAAAACGTCCAGAAATGTTTGAAGCTACTGACTGAATGAAAGGAGATGGCATCTCACTCTCTTTAAATCTTCTTTATCATGCTAGGATTAGCAGGAAAAAGCAAAAAATTTCAGAATTGCACCTTGCAATGCGGAGATATTACTGTTTGTGCACTTACAATATTCATTGATTTTTGCCATTGAAAAACGTCCAGAAATGTTTGAAGCTACTGACTGAATGAAAGGAGCTGGCATCTCACTCTCTTTGAATCTTCTTTATCATGCTAGGATTAGCAGGAAAAAGCAAAAAATTTCAGAATTGCACCTTGCAATGCGGAGAAATTACTGTTTGTGCATTTACAATATTCATTGATTTTTGCCATTGAAAAACATCATGTTATTCATATACCAGAAATGTTTGAAGCTACTGACTGAATGAAAAGAGCTGGCATCTCACTCTCTTTGAATCTTCTTTATCATGCTAAGAGGAGCAGGAAAAAGCAAAAAATTTCAGAATTGCACCTTGCAATGTGGAGATATTACTGTTTGTGCATTTACAATATTCATTGATTTTTGCCATTGAAAAACGTCCAGAAATGTTTGAAGCTACTGACTGAATGAAAGGAGCTGGCATCTCACTCTCTTTGAATCTTCTTTATCATGCTAGGATTAGCAGGAAAAAGCAAAAAATTTCAGAATTGCACCTTGCAATGCGGAGAAATTACTGTTTGTGCATTTACAATATTCATTGATTTTTGCCATTGAAAAACATCATGTTATTCATATACCAGAAATGTTTGAAGCTACTGACTGAATGAAAAGAGCTGGCATCTCACTCTCTTTGAATCTTCTTTATCATGCTAAGAGGAGCAGGAAAAAGCAAAAAATTTCAGAATTGCACCTTGCAATGTGGAGATATTACTGTTTGTGCATTTACAATATTCATTGATTTTTGCCATTGAAAAACGTCCAGAAATGTTTGAAGCTACTGACTGAATGAAAGGAGCTGGCATCT
The DNA here is from genome assembly GCF_046119375.1 of Phyllobates terribilis. Classification (NCBI taxonomy): domain Eukaryota; kingdom Metazoa; phylum Chordata; class Amphibia; order Anura; family Dendrobatidae; genus Phyllobates; species Phyllobates terribilis. Next base: position 3,147,272 of record NW_027362909.1, on the reverse strand, counting down.
CACTCTCTTTGATTCTTCTTTATCATGCTAGGATTAGCAGGAAAAAGCAAAAAATTTCAGAATTGCACCTTGCAATGCGGAGAAATTACTGTTTGTGCATTTACAATATTCATTGATTTTTGCCATTGAAAAACATCATGTTATTCATATACCAGAAATGTTTGAAGCTACTGACTGAATGAAAATAGCTGGCATCTCACTCTCTTTGAATCTTCTTTATCATGCTAGGATTAGCAGGAAAAAGCAAAAAATTTCAGAATTGCACATTGCAATGCGGAGATATTACTGTTTGTGCATTTACAATATTCATTGATTTTTGCCATTGAAAAACGTCCAGAAATGTTTGAAGCTACTGACTGAATGAAAGGAGATGGCATCTCACTCTCTTTGAATCTTCTTTATCATGCTAGGATTAGCAGGAAAAAGCAAAAAATTTCAGAATTGCACCTTGCAATGCGGAGAAATTACTGTTTGTGCATTTACAATATTCATTGATTTTTGCCATTGAAAAACATCATGTTATTCATATACCAGAAATGTTTGAAGCTACTGACTGAATGAAAAGAGCTGGCATCTCACTCTCTTTGAATCTTCTTTATCATGCTAAGAGGAGCAGGAAAAAGCAAAAAATTTCAGAATTGCACCTTGCAATGTGGAGATATTACTGTTTGTGCATTTACAATATTCATTGATTTTTGCCATTGAAAAACGTCCAGAAATGTTTGAAGCTACTGACTGAATGAAAGGAGCTGGCATCTCACTCTCTTTGAATCTTCTTTATCATGCTAGGATTAGCAGGAAAAAGCAAAAAATTTCAGAATTGCACCTTGCAATGCGGAGAAATTACTGTTTGTGCATTTACAATATTCATTGATTTTTGCCATTGAAAAACATCATGTTATTCATATACCAGAAATGTTTGAAGCTACTGACTGAATGAAAAGAGCTGGCATCTCACTCTCTTTGAATCTTCTTTATCATGCTAAGAGGAGCAGGAAAAAGCAAAAAATTTCAGAATTGCACCTTGCAATGTGGAGATATTACTGTTTGTGCATTTACAATATTCATTGATTTTTGCCATTGAAAAACGTCCAGAAATGTTTGAAGCTACTGACTGAATGAAAGGAGCTGGCATCTCACTCTCTTTGAATCTTCTTTATCATGCTAGGATTAGTAGGAAAAAGCAAAAAATTTCAGAATTGCACCTTGCAATGCGGAGAAATTACTGTTTGTGCATTTACAATATTCATTGATTTTTGCCATTGAAAAACATCATGTTATTCATATACCAGAAATGTTTGAAGCTACTGACTGAATGAAAAGAGCTGGCATCTCACTCTCTTTGAATCTTCTTTATCATGCTAAGAGGAGCAGGAAAAAGCAAAAAATTTCAGAATTGCACCTTGCAATGTGGAGATATTACTGTTTGTGCATTTACAATATTCATTGATTTTTGCCATTGAAAAACGTCCAGAAATGTTTGAAGCTACTGACTGAATGAAAGGAGCTGGCATCTCACTCTCTTTGATTCTTCTTTATCATGCTAGGATTAGCAGGAAAAAGCAAAAAATTTCAGAATTGCACCTTGCAATGCGGAGAAATTACTGTTTGTGCATTTACAATATTCATTGATTTTTGCCATTGAAAAACATCATGTTATTCATATACCAGAAATGTTTGAAGCTACTGACTGAATGAAAATAGCTGGCATCTCACTCTCTTTGAATCTTCTTTATCATGCTAGGATTAGCAGGAAAAAGCAAAAAATTTCAGAATTGCACATTGCAATGCGGAGATATTACTGTTTGTGCATTTACAATATTCATTGATTTTTGCCATTGAAAAACGTCCAGAAATGTTTGAAGCTACTGACTGAATGAAAGGAGATGGCATCTCACTCTCTTTGAATCTTCTTTATCATGCTAGGATTAGCAGGAAAAAGCAAAAAATTTCAGAATTGCACCTTGCAATGCGGAGAAATTACTGTTTGTGCATTTACAATATTCATTGATTTTTGCCATTGAAAAACATCATGTTATTCATATACCAGAAATGTTTGAAGCTACTGACTGAATGAAAAGAGCTGGCATCTCACTCTCTTTGAATCTTCTTTATCATGCTAAGAGGAGCAGGAAAAAGCAAAAAATTTCAGAATTGCACCTTGCAATGTGGAGATATTACTGTTTGTGCATTTACAATATTCATTGATTTTTGCCATTGAAAAACGTCCAGAAATGTTTGAAGCTACTGACTGAATGAAAGGAGCTGGCATCTCACTCTCTTTGAATCTTCTTTATCATGCTAGGATTAGCAGGAAAAAGCAAAAAATTTCAGAATTGCACCTTGCAATGCGGAGAAATTACTGTTTGTGCATTTACAATATTCATTGATTTTTGCCATTGAAAAACATCATGTTATTCATATACCAGAAATGTTTGAAGCTACTGACTGAATGAAAAGAGCTGGCATCTCACTCTCTTTGAATCTTCTTTATCATGCTAAGAGGAGCAGGAAAAAGCAAAAAATTTCAGAATTGCACCTTGCAATGTGGAGATATTACTGTTTGTGCATTTACAATATTCATTGATTTTTGCCATTGAAAAAAGTCCAGAAATGTTTGAAGCTACTGACTGAATGAAAGGAGCTGGCATCTCACTCTCTTTGAATCTTCTTTATCATGCTAGGATTAGCAGGAAAAAGCAAAAAATTTCAGAATTGCACCTTGCAATGCGGAGAAATTACTGTTTGTGCATTTACAATATTCATTGATTTTTGCCATTGAAAAACATCATGTTATTCATATACCAGAAATGTTTGAAGCTACTGACTGAATGAAAAGAGCTGGCATCTCACTCTCTTTGAATCTTCTTTATCATGCTAAGAGGAGCAGGAAAAAGCAAAAAATTTCAGAATTGCACCTTGCAATGTGGAGATATTACTGTTTGTGCATTTACAATATTCATTGATTTTTGCCATTGAAAAACGTCCAGAAATGTTTGAAGCTACTGACTGAATGAAAGGAGCTGGCATCTCACTCTCTTTGATTCTTCTTTATCATGCTAGGATTAGCAGGAAAAAGCAAAAAATTTCAGAATTGCACCTTGCAATGCGGAGAAATTACTGTTTGTGCATTTACAATATTCATTGATTTTTGCCATTGAAAAACATCATGTTATTCATATACCAGAAATGTTTGAAGCTACTGACTGAATGAAAATAGCTGGCATCTCACTCTCTTTGAATCTTCTTTATCATGCTAGGATTAGCAGGAAAAAGCAAAAAATTTCAGAATTGCACATTGCAATGCGGAGATATTACTGTTTGTGCATTTACAATATTCATTGATTTTTGCCATTGAAAAACGTCCAGAAATGTTTGAAGCTACTGACTGAATGAAAGGAGATGGCATCTCACTCTCTTTGAATCTTCTTTATCATGCTAGGATTAGCAGGAAAAAGCAAAAAATTTCAGAATTGCACCTTGCAATGCGGAGAAATTACTGTTTGTGCATTTACAATATTCATTGATTTTTGCCATTGAAAAACATCATGTTATTCATATACCTGAAATGTTTGAAGCTACTGACTGAATGAAAAGAGCTGGCATCTCACTCTCTTTGAATCTTCTTTATCATGCTAAGAGGAGCAGGAAAAAGCAAAAAATTTCAGAATTGCACGTTGCAATGTGGAGATATTACTGTTTGTGCATTTACAATATTCATTGATTTTTGCCATTGAAAAACGTCCAGAAATGTTTGAAGCTACTGACTGAATGAAAGGAGATGGCATCTCACTCTCTTTGAATCTTCTTTATCATGCTAGGATTAGCAGGAAAAAGCAAAAAATTTCAGAATTGCACCTTGCAATGCGGAGAAATTACTGTTTGTGCATTTACAATATTCATTGATTTTTGCCATTGAAAAACATCATGTTATTCATATACCAGAAATGTTTGAAGCTACTGACTGAATGAAAAGAGCTGGCATCTCACTCTCTTTGAATCTTCTTTATCATGCTAAGAGGAGCAGGAAAAAGCAAAAAATTTCAGAATTGCACCTTGCAATGTGGAGATATTACTGTTTGTGCATTTACAATATTCATTGATTTTTGCCATTGAAAAACGTCCAGAAATGTTTGAAGCTACTGACTGAATGAAAGGAGCTGGCATCTCACTCTCTTTGAATCTTCTTTATCATGCTAGGATTAGCAGGAAAAAGCAAAAAATTTCAGAATTGCACCTTGCAATGCGGAGAAATTACTGTTTGTGCATTTACAATATTCATTGATTTTTGCCATTGAAAAACATCATGTTATTCATATACCAGAAATGTTTGAAGCTACTGACTGAATGAAAAGAGCTGGCATCTCACTCTCTTTGAATCTTCTTTATCATGCTAAGAGGAGCAGGAAAAAGCAAAAAATTTCAGAATTGCACGTTGCAATGTGGAGATATTACTGTTTGTGCATTTACAATATTCATTGATTTTTGCCATTGAAAAACGTCCAGAAATGTTTGAAGCTACTGACTGAATGAAAGGAGCTGGCATCTCACTCTCTTTGAATCTTCATTATCATGCTAGGATTAGCAGGAAAAAGCAAAAAATTTCAGAATTGCACCTTGCAATGCGGAGAAATTACTGTTTGTGCATTTACAATATTCATTGATTTTTGCCATTGAAAAACATCATGTTATTCATATACCAGAAATGTTTGAAGCTACTGACTGAATGAAAAGAGCTGGCATCTCACTCTCTTTGAATCTTCTTTATCATGCCAGGATTAGCAGGAAAAAGCAAAAAATTTCAGAATTGCACCTTGCAATGTGGAGATATTACTGTTTGTGCATTTACAATAATCATTGATTTTTGCCATTGAAAAACCTCCAGAAATGTTTGAAGCTACTGACAGAATGAAAGGAGCTGGCATCTCACTCTCTTTGAATCTTCTTTGTCATGCTAGGATTAGCAGGAAAAAGCAAAAAATTTCAGAATTGCACCTTGCAATGCGGAGAAATTACTGTTTGTGCATTTACAATATTCATTGATTTTTGCCATTGAAAAACATCATGTTATTCATATACCAGAAATGTTTGAAGCTACTGACTGAATGAAAATAGCTGGCATCTCACTCTCTTTGAATCTTCTTTATCATGCTAAGAGGAGCAGGAAAAAGCAAAAAATTTCAGAATTGCACGTTGCAATGTGGAGATATTACTGTTTGTGCATTTACAATATTCATTGATTTTTGCCATTGAAAAACGTCCAGAAATGTTTGAAGCTACTGACTGAATGAAAGGAGCTGGCATCTCACTCTCTTTGAATCTTCTTTATCATGCTAGGATTAGCAGGAAAAAGCAAAAAATTTCAGAATTGCACCTTGCAATGCGGAGAAATTACTGTTTGTGCATTTACAATATTCATTGATTTTTGCCATTGAAAAACATCATGTTATTCATATACCAGAAATGTTTGAAGCTACTGACTGAATGAAAAGAGCTGGCATCTCACTCTCTTTGAATCTTCTTTATCATGCTAAGAGGAGCAGGAAAAAGCAAAAAATTTCAGAATTGCACGTTGCAATGTGGAGATATTACTGTTTGTGCATTTACAATATTCATTGATTTTTGCCATTGAAAAACGTCCAGAAATGTTTGAAGCTACTGACTGAATGAAAGGAGCTGGCATCTCACTCTCTTTGAATCTTCTTTATCATGCTAGGATTAGCAGGAAAAAGCAAAAAATTTCAGAATTGCACCTTGCAATGCGGAGAAATTACTGTTTGTGCATTTACAATATTCATTGATTTTTGCCATTGAAAAACATCATGTTATTCATATACCAGAAATGTTTGAAGCTACTGACTGAATGAAAAGAGCTGGCATCTCACTCTCTTTGAATCTTCTTTATCATGCTAGGATTAGCAGGAAAAAGCAAAAAATTTCAGAATTGCACATTGCAATGCGGAGATATTACTGTTTGTGCATTTACAATATTCATTGATTTTTGCCATTGAAAAACGTCCAGAAATGTTTGAAGCTACTGACTGAATGAAAGGAGCTGGCATCTCACTCTCTTTGAATCTTCTTTATCATGCTAGGATTAGCAGGAAAAAGCAAAAAATTTCAGAATTGCACCTTGCAATGCGGAGATATTACTGTTTGTGCATTTACAATATTCATTGATTTTTGCCATTGAAAAACGTCCAGAAATGTTTGAAGCTACTGACTGAATGAAAGGAGCTGGCATCTCACTCTCTTTGAATCTTCTTTATCATGCTAGGATTAGCAGGAAAAAGCAAAAAATTTCAGAATTGCACCTTGCAATGCGGAGAAATTACTGTTTGTGCATTTACAATATTCATTGATTTTTGCCATTGAAAAACATCATGTTATTCATATACCAGAAATGTTTGAAGCTACTGACTGAATGAAAAGAGCTGGCATCTCACTCTCTTTGAATCTTCTTTATCATGCTAAGAGGAGCAGGAAAAAGCAAAAAATTTCAGAATTGCACGTTGCAATGTGGAGATATTACTGTTTGTGCATTTACAATATTCATTGATTTTTGCCATTGAAAAACGTCCAGAAATGTTTGAAGCTACTGACTGAATGAAAGGAGCTGGCATCTCACTCTCTTTGAATCTTCTTTATCATGCTAGGATTAGCAGGAAAAAGCAAAAAATTTCAGAATTGCACCTTGCAATGCGGAGAAATTACTGTTTGTGCATTTACAATATTCATTAATTTTTGCCATTGAAAAACATCATGTTATTCATATACCAGAAATGTTTGAAGCTACTGACTGAATGAAAAGAGCTGGCATCTCACTCTCTTTGAATCTTCTTTATCATGCTAAGAGGAGCAGGAAAAAGCAAAAAATTTCAGAATTGCACGTTGCAATGTGGAGATATTACTGTTTGTGCATTTACAATATTCATTGATTTTTGCCATTGAAAAACGTCCAGAAATGTTTGAAGCTACTGACTGAATGAAAGGAGCTGGCATCTCACTCTCTTAGAATCTTCTTTATCATGCTAGGATTAGCAGGAAAAAGCAAAAAATTTCAGAATTGCACCTTGCAATGCGGAGAAATTACTGTTTGTGCATTTACAATAATCATTGATTTTTGCCATTGAAAAACATCATGTTATTCATATACCAGAAATGTTTGAAGCTACTGACTGAATGAAAAGAGCTGGCATCTCACTCTCTTTGAATCTTCTTTATCATGCCAGGATTAGCAGGAAAAAGCAAAAAATTTCAGAATTGCACCTTGCAATGTGGAGATATTACTGTTTGTGCATTTACAATATTCATTGATTTTTGCCATTGAAAAACGTCCAGAAATGTTTGAAGCTACTGACTGAATGAAAGGAGCTGGCATCTCACTCTCTTTGAATCTTCTTTATCATGCTAGGATTAGCAGGAAAAAGCAAAAAATTTCAGAATTGCACCTTGCAATGCGGAGAAATTACTGTTTGTGCATTTACAATATTCATTGATTTTTGCCATTGAAAAACATCATGTTATTCATATACCAGAAATGTTTGAAGCTACTGACTGAATGAAAGGAGCTGGCATCTCACTCTCTTTGAATCTTCTTTATCATGCTAGGATTAGCAGGAAAAAGCAAAAAATTTCAGAATTGCACCTTGCAATGCGGAGATATTACTGTTTGTGCATTTACAATATTCATTGATTTTTGCCATTGAAAAACGTCCAGAAATGTTTGAAGCTACTGACTGAATGAAAGGAGCTGGCATCTCACTGTCTTTGAATCTTCTTTATCATGCTAGGATTAGCAGGAAAAAGCAAAAAATTCCAGAATTGCACCTTGCAATGCGGAGAAATTACTGTTTGTGCATTTACAATATTCATTGATTTTTGCCATTGAAAAACATCATGTTATTCATATACCAGAAATGTTTGAAGCTACTGACTGAATGAAAAGAGCTGGCATCTCACTCTCTTTGAATCTTCTTTATCATGCTAAGAGGAACAGGAAAAAGCAAAAAATTTCAGAATTGCACGTTGCAATGTGGAGATATTACTGTTTGTGCATTTACAATATTCATTGATTTTTGCCATTGAAAAACGTCCAGAAATGTTTGAAGCTACTGACTGAATGAAAGGAGCTGGCATCTCACTCTCTTTTAAACTTCTTTATCATGCTAGGATTAGCAGGAAAAAGCAAAAAATTTCAGAATTGCACCTTGCAATGCGGAGAAATTACTGTTTGTGCATTTACAATATTCATTGATTTTTGCCATTGAAAAACATCATGTTATTCATATACCAGAAATGTTTGAAGCTACTGACTGAATGAAAAGAGCTGGCATCTCACTCTCTTTGAATCTTCTTTATCATGCTAAGAGGAGCAGGAAAAAGCAAAAAATTTCAGAATTGCACGTTGCAATGTGGAGATATTACTGTTGTGCATTAACAATATTCATTGATTTTTGCCATTGAAAAACGTCCAGAAATGTTTGAAGCTACTGACTGAATGAAAGGAGCTGGCATCTCACTCTCTTTGAATCTTCTTTGTCATGCTAGGATTAGCAGGAAAAAGCAAAAAATTTCTGAATTGCACCTTGCAATGCGGAGAAATTACTGTTTGTGCATTTACAATATTCATTGATTTTTGCCATTGAAAAACATCATGTTATTCATATACCAGAAATGTTTGAAGCTACTGACTGAATGAAAAGAGCTGGCATCTCACTCTCTTTGAATCTTCTTTATCATGCCAGGATTAGCAGGAAAAAGCAAAAAATTTCAGAATTGCACCTTGCAATGTGGAGATATTACTGTTTGTGCATTTACAATATTCATTGATTTTTGCCATTGAAAAACGTCCAGAAATGTTTGAAGCTACTGACTGAATGAAAGGAGCTGGCATCTCACTCTCTTTGAATCTTCTTTATCATGCTAGGATTAGCAGGAAAAAGCAAAAAATTTCAGAATTGCACCTTGCAATGCGGAGAAATTACTGTTTGTGCATTTACAATATTCATTGATTTTTACCATTGAAAAACATCATGTTATTCATATACCAGAAATGTTTGAAGCTACTGACTGAATGAAAAGAGCTGGCATCTCACTCTCTTTGAATCTTCTTTATCATGCTAAGAGGAGCAGGAAAAAGCAAAAAATTTCAGAATTGCACGTTGCAATGTGGAGATATTACTGTTTGTGCATTTACAATATTCATTGATTTTTGCCATTGAAAAACGTCCAGAAATCTTTGAAGCTACTGACTGAATGAAAGGAGCTGGCATCTCACTCTCTTTGAATCTTCTTTATCATGCTAGGATTAGCAGGAAAAAGCAAAAAATTTCAGAATTACACCTTGCAATGCGGAGAAATTACTGTTTGTGCATTTACAATATTCATTGATTTTTGCCATTGAAAAACATCATGTTATTCATATACCAGAAATGTTTGAAGCTACTGACTGAATGAAAAGAGCTGGCATCTCACTCTCTTTGAATCTTCTTTATCATGCCAGGATTAGCAGGAAAAAGCAAAAAATTTCAGAATTGCACCTTGCAATGTGGAGATATTACTTCTTGTGCATTTACAATATTCATTGATTTTTGCCATTGAAAAACGTCCAGAAATGTTTGAAGCTACTGACTGAATGAAAGGAGCTGGCATCTCACTCTCTTTGAATCTTCTTTATCATGCTAGGATTAGCAGGAAAAAGCAAAAAATTTCAGAATTGCACCTTGCAATGCGGAGAAATTACTGTTTGTGCATTTACAATATTCATTGATTTTTGCCATTGAAAAACATCATGTTATTCATATACCAGAAATGTTTGAAGCTACTGACTGAATGAAAAGAGCTGGCATCTCACTCTCTTTGAATCTTCTTTATCATGCTAAGAGGAGCAGGAAAAAGCAAAAAATTTCAGAATTGCACCTTGCAATGTGGAGATATTACTGTTTGTGCATTTACAATATTCATTGATTTTTGCCATTGAAAAACGTCCAGAAATGTTTGAAGCTACTGACTGAATGAAAGGAGCTGGCATCTCACTCTCTTTGAATCTTCTTTATCATGCTAGGATTAGCAGGAAAAAGCAAAAAATTTCAGAATTGCACCTTGCAATGCGGAGAAATTACTGTTTGTGCATTTACAATATTCATTGATTTTTGCCATTGAAAAACATCATGTTATTCATATACCAGAAATGTTTGAAGCTACTGACTGAATGAAAAGAGCTGGCATCTCACTCTCTTTGAATCTTCTTTATCATGCTAAGAGGAGCAGGAAAAAGCAAAAAATTTCAGAATTGCACCTTGCAATGTGGAGATATTACTGTTTGTGCATTTACAATATTCATTGATTTTTGCCATTGAAAAACGTCCAGAAATGTTTGAAGCTACTGACTGAATGAAAGGAGCTGGCATCTCACTCTCTTTGAATCTTCTTTATCATGCTAGGATTAGCAGGAAAAAGCAAAAAATTTCAGAATTGCACCTTGCAATGCGGAGAAATTACTGTTTGTGCATTTACAATATTCATTGATTTTTGCCATTGAAAAACATCATGTTATTCATATACCAGAAATGTTTGAAGCTACTGACTGAATGAAAAGAGCTTGCATCTCACTCTCTTTGAATCTTCTTTATCATGCTAAGAGGAGCAGGAAAAAGCAAAAAATTTCAGAATTGCACCTTGCAATGTGGAGATATTACTGTTTGTGCATTTACAATATTCATTGATTTTTGCCGTTGAAAAACGTCCAGAAATGTTTGAAGCTACTAACTGAATGAAAGGAGCTGGCATCTCACTCTCTTTGAATCTTCTTTATCATGCTAGGATTAGCAGGAAAAAGCAAAAAATTTCAGAATTGCACCTTGCAATGCGGAGAAATTACTGTTTGTGCATTTACAATATTCATTGATTTTTGCCATTGAAAAACATCATGTTATTCATATACCAGAAATGTTTGAAGCTACTGACTGAATGAAAAGAGCTGGCATCTCACTCTCTTTGAATCTTCTTTATCATGCCAGGATTAGCAGGAAAAAGCAAAAAATTTCAGAATTGCACCTTGCAATGTGGAGATATTACTGTTTGTGCATTTACAATATTCATTGATTTTTGCCATTGAAAAACGTCCAGAAATGTTTGAAGCTACTGACTGAATGAAAGGAGCTGGCATCTCACTCTCTTTGAATCTTCTTTATCATCCTAGGATTAGCAGGAAAAAGCAAAAAATTTCAGAATTGCACCTTGCAATGCGGAGAAATTACTGTTTGTGCATTTACAATATTCATTGATTTTTGCCATTGAAAAACATCATGTTATTCATATACCAGAAATGTTTGAAGCTACTGACTGAATGAAAAGAGCTGGCATCTCACTCTCTTTGAATCTTCTTTATCATGCCAGGATTAGCAGGAAAAAGCAAAAAATTTCAGAATTGCACCTTGCAATGTGGAGATATTACTGTTTGTGCATTTACAATATTCATTGATTTTTGCCATTGAAAAACGTCCAGAAATGTTTGAAGCTACTTACTGAATGAAAGGAGCTGGCATCTCACTCTCTTTGAATCTTCTTTATCATGCTAGGATTAGCAGGAAAAAGCAAAAAATTTCAGAATTGCACCTTGCAATGCGGAGAAATTACTGTTTGTGCATTTACAATATTCATTGATTTTTGCCATTGAAAAACATCATGTTATTCATATACCAGAAATGTTTGAAGCTACTGACTGAATGAAAAGAGCTGGCATCTCACTCTCTTTGAATCTTCTTTATCATGCTAAGAGGAGCAGGAAAAAGCAAAAAATTTCAGAATTGCACCTTGCAATGTGGAGATATTACTGTTTGTGCATTTACAATATTCATTGATTTTTGCCATTGAAAAACGTCCAGAAATGTTTGAAGCTACTGACTGAATGAAAGGAGCTGGCATCTTACTCTCTTTGAATCTTCTTTATCATGCTAGGATTAGCAGAAAAAAGGAAAAAATTTCAGAATTGCACCTTGCAATGCGGAGAAATTACTGTTTGTGCATTTACAATATTCATTGATTTTTGCCATTGAAAAACATCATGTTATTCATATACCAGAAATGTTTGAAGCTACTGACTGAATGAAAAGAGCTGGCATCTCACTCTCTTTGAATCTTCTTTATCATGCTAAGAGGAGCAGGAAAAAGCAAAAAATTTCAGAATTGCACTTTGCAATGTGGAGATATTACTGTTTGTGCATTTACAATATTCATTGATTTTTGCCATTGAAAAACGTCCAGAAATGTTTGAAGCTACTGACTGAATGAAAGGAGCTGGCATCTCACTCTCTTTGATTCTTCTTTATCATGCTAGGATTAGCAGGAAAAAGCAAAAAATTTCAGAATTGCACCTTGCAATGCGGAGAAATCACTGTTTGTGCATTTACAATATTCATTGATTTTTGCCATTGAAAAACATCATGTTATTCATATACCAGAAATGTTTGAAGCTACTGACTGAATGAAAAGAGCTGGCATCTCACTCTCTTTGAATCTTCTTTATCATGCTAGGATTAGCAGGAAAAAGCAAAAAATTTCAGAATTGCACATTGCAATGCGGAGATATTACTGTTTGTGCATTTACAATATTCATTGATTTTTGCCATTGAAAAACGTCCAGAAATGTTTGAAGCTACTGACTGAATGAAAGGAGATGGCATCTCACTCTCTTTTAATCTTCTTTATCATGCTAGGATTAGCAGGAAAAAGCAAAAAATTTCAGAATTGCACCTTGCAATGCGGAGAAATTACTGTTTGTGCATTTACAATATTCATTGATTTTTGCCATTGAAAAACATCATGTTATTCATATACCAGAAATGTTTGAAGCTACTGACTGAATGAAAAGAGCTGGCATCTCACTCTCTTTGAATCTTCTTTATCATGCCAGGATTAGCAGGAAAAAGCAAAAAATTTCAGAATTGCACCTTGCAATGTGGAGATATTACTGTTTGTGCATTTACAATATTCATTGATTTTTGCCATTGAAAAACGTCCAGAAATGTTTGAAGCTACTGACTGAATGAAAGGAGCTGGCATCTCACTCTCTTTGAATCTTCTTTATCATCCTAGGATTAGCAGGAAAAAGCAAAAAATTTCAGAATTGCACCTTGCAATGCGGAGAAATTACTGTTTGTGCATTTACAATATTCATTGATTTTTGCCATTGAAAAACATCATGTTATTCATATACCAGAAATGTTTGAAGCTACTGACTGAATGAAAAGAGCTGGCATCTCACTCTCTTTGAATCTTCTTTATCATGCCAGGATTAGCAGGAAAAAGCAAAAAATTTCAGAATTGCACCTTGCAATGTGGAGATATTACTGTTTGTGCATTTACAATATTCATTGATTTTTGCCATTGAAAAACGTCCAGAAATGTTTGAAGCTACTTACTGAATGAAAGGAGCTGGCATCTCACTCTCTTTGAATCTTCTTTATCATGCTAGGATTAGCAGGAAAAAGCAAAAAATTTCAGAATTGCACCTTGCAATGCGGAGAAATTACTGTTTGTGCATTTACAATATTCATTGATTTTTGCCATTGAAAAACATCATGTTATTCATATACCAGAAATGTTTGAAGCTACTGACTGAATGAAAAGAGCTGGCATCTCACTCTCTTTGAATCTTCTTTATCATGCTAAGAGGAGCAGGAAAAAGCAAAAAATTTCAGAATTGCACCTTGCAATGTGGAGATATTACTGTTTGTGCATTTACAATATTCATTGATTTTTGCCATTGAAAAACGTCCAGAAATGTTTGAAGCTACTGACTGAATGAAAGGAGCTGGCATCTTACTCTCTTTGAATCTTCTTTATCATGCTAGGATTAGCAGGAAAAAGGAAAAAATTTCAGAATTGCACCTTGCAATGCGGAGAAAATACTGTTTGTGCATTTACAATATTCATTGATTTTTGCCATTGAAAAACATCATGTTATTCATATACCAGAAATGTTTGAAGCTACTGACTGAATGAAAAGAGCTGGCATCTCACTCTCTTTGAATCTTCTTTATCATGCTAAGAGGAGCAGGAAAAAGCAAAAAATTTCAGAATTGCACTTTGCAATGTGGAGATATTACTGTTTGTGCATTTACAATATTCATTGATTTTTGCCATTGAAAAACGTCCAGAAATGTTTGAAGCTACTGACTGAATGAAAGGAGCTGGCATCTCACTCTCTTTGATTCTTCTTTATCATGCTAGGATTAGCAGGAAAAAGCAAAAAATTTCAGAATTGCACCTTGCAATGCGGAGAAATCACTGTTTGTGCATTTACAATATTCATTGATTTTTGCCATTGAAAAACATCATGTTATTCATATACCAGAAATGTTTGAAGCTACTGACTGAATGAAAAGAGCTGGCATCTCACTCTCTTTGAATCTTCTTTATCATGCTAGGATTAGCAGGAAAAAGCAAAAAATTTCAGAATTGCACATTGCAATGCGGAGATATTACTGTTTGTGCATTTACAATATTCATTGATTTTTGCCATTGAAAAACGTCCAGAAATGTTTGAAGCTACTGACTGAATGAAAGGAGATGGCATCTCACTCTCTTTTAATCTTCTTTATCATGCTAGGATTAGCAGGAAAAAGCAAAAAATTTCAGAATTGCACCTTGCAATGCGGAGATATTACTGTTTGTGCATTTACAATATTCATTGATTTTTGCCATTGAAAAATGTCCAGAAATGTTTGAAGCTACTGACTGAATGAAAGGAGCTGGCATCTCACTCTCTTTGAATCTTCTTTATCATGCTAGGATTAGCAGGAAAAAGCAAAAAATTTCAGAATTGCACCTTGCAATGCGGAGAAATTACTGTTTGTGCATTTACAATATTCATTGATTTTTGCCATTGAAAAACATCATGTTATTCATATACCTGAAATGTTTGAAGCTACTGACTGAATGAAAAGAGCTGGCATCTCACTCTCTTTGAATCTTCTTTATCATGCTAAGAGGAGCAGGAAAAAGCAAAAAATTTCAGAATTGCACGTTGCAATGTGGAGATATTACTGTTTGTGCATTTACAATATTCATTGATTTTTGCCATTGAAAAACGTCCAGAAATGTTTGAAGCTACTGACTGAATGAAAGGAGCTGGCATCTCACTCTCTTTGAATCTTCTTTATCATGCTAGGATTAGCAGGAAAAAGCAAAAAATTTCAGAATTGCACCTTGCAATGCGGAGAAATTACTGTTTGTGCATTTACAATATTCATTGATTTTTGCCATTGAAAAACATCATGTTATTCATATACCAGAAATGTTTGAAGCTACTGACTGAATGAAAAGAGCTGGCATCTCACTCTCTTTGAATCTTCTTTATCATGCCAGGATTAGCAGGAAAAAGCAAAAAATTTCAGAATTGCACCTTGCAATGTGGAGATATTACTGTTTGTGCATTTACAATATTCATTGATTTTTGCCATTGAAAAACGTCCAGAAATGTTTGAAGCTACTGACTGAATGAAAGGAGCTGGCATCTCACTCTCTTTGAATCTTCTTTATCATGCTAGGATTAGCAGGAAAAAGCAAAAAATTTCAGAATTGCACCTTGCAATGCGGAGAAATTACTGTTTGTGCATTTACAATATTCATTGATTTTTGCCATTGAAAAACATCATGTTATTCATATACCAGAAATGTTTGAAGCTACTGACTGAATGAAAAGAGCTGGCATCTCACTCTCTTTGAATCTTCTTTATCATGCTAAGAGGAGCAGGAAAAAGCAAAAAATTTCAGAATTGCACGTTGCAATGTGGAGATATTACTGTTTGTGCATTTACAATATTCATTGATTTTTGCCATTGAAAAACGTCCAGAAATGTTTGAAGCTACTGACTGAATGAAAGGAGCTGGCATCTCACTCTCTTTGAATCTTCTTTATCATGCTAGGATTAGCAGGAAAAAGCAAAAAATTTCAGAATTGCACCTTGCAATGCGGAGAAATTACTGTTTGTGCATTTACAATATTCATTGATTTTTGCCATTGAAAAACATCATGTTATTCATATACCAGAAATGTTTGAAGCTACTGACTGAATGAAAAGAGCTGGCATCTCACTCTCTTTGAATCTTCTTTATCATGCTAGGATTAGCAGGAAAAAGCAAAAAATTTCAGAATTGCACATTGCAATGCGGAGATATTACTGTTTGTGCATTTACAATATTCATTGATTTTTGCCATTGAAAAACGTCCAGAAATGTTTGAAGCTACTGACTGAATTAAAGGAGATGGCATCTCACTCTCTTTGAATCTTCTTTATCATGCTAGGATTAGCAGGAAAAAGCAAAAAATTTCAGAATTGCACCTTGCAATGCGGAGAAATTACTGTTTGTGCATTTACAATATTCATTGATTTTTGCCATTGAAAAACATCATGTTATTCATATACCAGAAATGTTTGAAGCTACTGTCTGAATGAAAAGAGCTGGCATCTCACTCTCTTTGAATCTTCTTTATCATGCTAAGAGGAGCAGGAAAAAGCAAAAAATTTCAGAATTGCACGTTGCAATGTGGAGATATTACTGTTTGTGCATTTACAATATTCATTGATTTTTGCCATTGAAAAACGTCCAGAAATGTTTGAAGCTACTGACTGAATGAAAGGAGCTGGCATCTCACTCTCTTTGAATCTTCTTTATCATGCTAGGATTAGCAGGAAAAAGCAAAAAATTTCAGAATTGCACCTTGCAATGCGGAGAAATTACTGTTTGTGCATTTACAATATTCATTAATTTTTGCCATTGAAAAACATCATGTTATTCATATACCAAAAATGTTTGAAGCTACTGACTGAATGAAAAGAGCTGGCATCTCACTCTCTTTGAATCTTCTTTATCATGCTAAGAGGAGCAGGAAAAAGCAAAAAATTTCAGAATTGCACCTTGCAATGTGGAGATATTACTGTTTGTGCATTTACAATATTCATTGATTTTTGCCATTGAAAAACATCATGTTATTCATATACCAGAAATGTTTGAAGCTACTGACTGAATGAAAAGAGCTGGCATCTCACTCTCTTTGAATCTTCTTTATCATGCCAGGATTAGCAGGAAAAAGCAAAAAATTTCAGAATTGCACCTTGCAATGTGGAGATAATACTGTTTGTGCATTTACAATATTCATTGATTTTTGCCATTGAAAAACGTCCAGAAATGTTTGAAGCTACTGACTGAATGAAAGGAGCTGGCATCTCACTCTCTTTGAATCTTCTTTATCATGCTAGGATTAGCAGGAAAAAGCAAAAAATTTCAGAATTGCACCTTGCAATGCGGAGAAATTACTGTTTGTGCATTTACAATATTCATTGATTTTTGCCATTGAAAAACATCATGTTATTCATATACCAGAAATGTTTGAAGCTACTGACTGAATGAAAAGAGCTGGCATCTCACTCTTTTTGAATCTTCTTTATCATGCTAAGAGGAGCAGGAAAAAGCAAAAAATTTCAGAATTGCACGTTGCAATGTGGAGATATTACTGTTTGTGCATTTACAATATTCATTGATTTTTGCCATTGAAAAACGTCCAGAAATGTTTGAAGCTACTGACTGAATGAAAGGAGCTGGCATCTCACTCTCTTTGAATCTTCTTTATCATGCTAGGATTAGCAGGAAAAAGCAAAAAATTTCAGAATTGCACCTTGCAATGCGGAGAAATTACTGTTTGTGCATTTATAATATTCATTGATTTTTGCCATTGAAAAACATCATGTTATTCATATACCAGAAATGTTTGAAGCTACTGACTGAATGAAAAGAGCTGGCATCTCACTCTCTTTGAATCTTCTTTATCATGCTAAGAGGAGCAGGAAAAAGCAAAAAATTTCAGAATTGCACCTTGCAATGTGGAGATATTACTGTTTGTGCATTTACAATATTCATTGATTTTTGCCATTGAAAAACGTCCAGAAATGTTTGAAGCTACTGACTGAATGAAAGGAGCTGGCATCTCACTCTCTTTGAATCTTCTTTATCATGCTAGGATTAGCAGGAAAAAGCAAAAAATTTCAGAATTGCACCTTGCAATGCGGAGAAATTACTGTTTGTGCATTTACAATATTCATTGATTTTTGCCATTGAAAAACATCATGTTATTCATATACCAGAAATGTTTGAAGCTACTGACTGAATGAAAAGAGCTTGGCATCTCACTCTCTTTGAATCTTCTTTATCATGCTAAGAGGAGCAGGAAAAAGCAAAAAATTTCAGAATTGCACCTTGCAATGTGGAGATATTACTGTTTGTGCATTTACAATATTCATTGATTTTTGCCATTGAAAAACGTCCAGAAATGTTTGAAGCTACTGACTGAATGAAAGGAGCTGGCATCTCACTCTCTTTGAATCTTCTTTATCATGCTAGGATTAGCAGGAAAAAGCAAAAAATTTCAGAATTGCACCTTGCAATGCGGAGAAATTACTGTTTGTGCATTTACAATATTCATTGATTTTTGCCATTGAAAAACATCATGTTATTCATATACCAGAAATGTTTGAAGCTACTGACTGAATGAAAAGAGCTGGCATCTCACTCTCTTTGAATCTTCTTTATCATGCTAAGAGGAGCAGGAAAAAGCAAAAAATTTCAGAATTGCACCTTGCAATGTGGAGATATTACTGTTTGTGCATTTACAATATTCATTGATTTTTGCCATTGAAAAACGTCCAGAAATGTTTGCAGCTACTGACTGAATGAAAGGAGCTGGCATCTCACTCTCTTTGAATCTTCTTTATCATGCTAGGATTAGCAGGAAAAAGCAAAAAATTTCAGAATTGCACCTTGCAATGCGGAGAAATTACTGTTTGTGCATTTACAATATTCATTGATTTTTGCCATTGAAAAACATCATGTTATTCATATACCAGAAATGTTTGAAGCTACTGACTGAATGAAAAGAGCTGGCATCTCACTCTCTTTGAATCGTCTTTATCATGCTGGGATTAGCAGGAAAAAGCAAAAAATTTCAGAATTGCACATTGCAATGCGGAGATATTACTGTTTGTGCATTTACAATATTCATTGATTTTTGCCACTGAAAAACGTCCAGAAATGTTTGAAGCTACTGACTGAATGAAAGGAGCTGGCATCTCACTCTCTTTGAATCTTCTTTATCATGCTAGGATTAGCAGGAAAAAGCAAAAAATTTCAGAATTGCACCTTGCAATGCGGAGATATTACTGTTTGTGCATTTACAATATTCATTGATTTTTGCCATTGAAAAACGTCCAGAAATGTTTGAAGCTACTGACTGAATGAAAGGAGCTGGCATATCACTCTCTTTGAATCTTCTTTATCATGCTAGGATTAGCAGGAAAAAGCAAAAAATTCCAGAATTGCACCTTGCAATGCGGAGAAATTACTGTTTGTGCATTTACAATATTCATTGATTTTTGCCATTGAAAAACATCAAGTTATTCATATACCAGAAATGTTTGAAGCTACTGACTGAATGAAAAGAGCTGGCATCTCACTCTCTTTGAATCTTCTTTATCATGCTAAGAGGAGCAGGAAAAAGCAAAAAATTTCAGAATTGCACGTTGCAATGTGGAGATATTACTGTTTGTGCATTTACAATATTCATTGATTTTTGCCATTGAAAAACGTCCAGAAATGTTTGAAGCTACTGACTGAATGAAAGGAGCTGGCATCTCACTCTCTTTGAATCTTCTTTATCATGCTAGGATTAGCAGGAAAAAGCAAAAAATTTCAGAATTGCACATTGCAATGCGGAGAAATTACTGTTTGTGCATTTACAATATTCATTGATTTTTGCCATTGAAAAACATCATGTTATTCATATACCAGAAATGTTTGAAGCTACTGACTGAATGAAAAGAGCTGGCATCTCACTCTCTTTGAATCTTCTTTATCATGCCAGGATTAGCAGGAAAAAGCAAAAAATTTCAGAATTGCACCTTGCAATGTGGAGATATTACTGTTTGTGCATTTACAATATTCATTGATTTTTGCCATTGAAAAACGTCCAGAAATGTTTGAAGCTACTGACTGAATGAAAGGAGCTGGCATCTCACTCTCTTTGAATCTTCTTTATCATGCTAGGATTAGCAGGAAAAAGCAAAAAATTTCAGAATTGCACCTTGCAATGCGGAGAAATTACTGTTTGTGCATTTACAATATTCATTGATTTTTGCCATTGAAAAACATCATGTTATTCATATACCAGAAATGTTTGAAGCTACTGACTGAATGAAAAGAGCTGGCATCTCACTCTTTTTGAATCTTCTTTATCATGCTAAGAGGAGCAGGAAAAAGCAAAAAATTTCAGAATTGCACGTTGCAATGTGGAGATATTACTGTTTGTGCATTTACAATATTCATTGATTTTTGCCATTGAAAAACGTCCAGAAATGTTTGAAGCTACTGACTGAATGAAAGGAGCTGGCATCTCACTCTCTTTGAATCTTCTTTATCATGCTAGGATTAGCAGGAAAAAGCAAAAAATTTCAGAATTGCACCTTGCAATGCGGAGAAATTACTGTTTGTGCATTTATAATATTCATTGATTTTTGCCATTGAAAAACATCATGTTATTCATATACCAGAAATGTTTGAAGCTACTGACTGAATGAAAAGAGCTGGCATCTCACTCTCTTTGAATCTTCTTTATCATGCTAAGAGGAGCAGGAAAAAGCAAAAAATTTCAGAATTGCACCTTGCAATGTGGAGATATTACTGTTTGTGCATTTACAATATTCATTGATTTTTGCCATTGAAAAACGTCCAGAAATGTTTGAAGCTACTGACTGAATGAAAGGAGCTGGCATCTCACTCTCTTTGAATCTTCTTTATCATGCTAGGATTAGCAGGAAAAAGCAAAAAATTTCAGAATTGCACCTTGCAATGCGGAGAAATTACTGTTTGTGCATTTACAATATTCATTGATTTTTGCCATTGAAAAACATCATGTTATTCATATACCAGAAATGTTTGAAGCTACTGACTGAATGAAAAGAGCTTGGCATCTCACTCTCTTTGAATCTTCTTTATCATGCTAAGAGGAGCAGGAAAAAGCAAAAAATTTCAGAATTGCACCTTGCAATGTGGAGATATTACTGTTTGTGCATTTACAATATTCATTGATTTTTGCCATTGAAAAACGTCCAGAAATGTTTGAAGCTACTGACTGAATGAAAGGAGCTGGCATCTCACTCTCTTTGAATCTTCTTTATCATGCTAGGATTAGCAGGAAAAAGCAAAAAATTTCAGAATTGCACCTTGCAATGCGGAGAAATTACTGTTTGTGCATTTACAATATTCATTGATTTTTGCCATTGAAAAACATCATGTTATTCATATACCAGAAATGTTTGAAGCTACTGACTGAATGAAAAGAGCTGGCATCTCACTCTGTTTGAATCTTCTTTATCATGCTAAGAGGAGCAGGAAAAAGCAAAAAATTTCAGAATTGCACCTTGCAATGTGGAGATATTACTGTTTGTGCATTTACAATATTCATTGATTTTTGCCATTGAAAAACGTCCAGAAATGTTTGCAGCTACTGACTGAATGAAAGGAGCTGGCATCTCACTCTCTTTGAATCTTCTTTATCATGCTAGGATTAGCAGGAAAAAGCAAAAAATTTCAGAATTGCACCTTGCAATGCGGAGAAATTACTGTTTGTGCATTTACAATATTCATTGATTTTTGCCATTGAAAAACATCATGTTATTCATATACCAGAAATGTTTGAAGCTACTGACTGAATGAAAAGAGCTGGCATCTCACTCTCTTTGAATCGTCTTTATCATGCTGGGATTAGCAGGAAAAAGCAAAAAATTTCAGAATTGCACATTGCAATGCGGAGATATTACTGTTTGTGCATTTACAATATTCATTGATTTTTGCCACTGAAAAACGTCCAGAAATGTTTGAAGCTACTGACTGAATGAAAGGAGCTGGCATCTCACTCTCTTTGAATCTTCTTTATCATGCTAGGATTAGCAGGAAAAAGCAAAAAATTTCAGAATTGCACCTTGCAATGCGGAGATATTACTGTTTGTGCATTTACAATATTCATTGATTTTTGCCATTGAAAAACGTCCAGAAATGTTTGAAGCTACTGACTGAATGAAAGGAGCTGGCATATCACTCTCTTTGAATCTTCTTTATCATGCTAGGATTAGCAGGAAAAAGCAAAAAATTCCAGAATTGCACCTTGCAATGCGGAGAAATTACTGTTTGTGCATTTACAATATTCATTGATTTTTGCCATTGAAAAACATCAAGTTATTCATATACCAGAAATGTTTGAAGCTACTGACTGAATGAAAAGAGCTGGCATCTCACTCTCTTTGAATCTTCTTTATCATGCTAAGAGGAGCAGGAAAAAGCAAAAAATTTCAGAATTGCACGTTGCAATGTGGAGATATTACTGTTTGTGCATTTACAATATTCATTGATTTTTGCCATTGAAAAACGTCCAGAAATGTTTGAAGCTACTGACTGAATGAAAGGAGCTGGCATCTCACTCTCTTTGAATCTTCTTTATCATGCTAGGATTAGCAGGAAAAAGCAAAAAATTTCAGAATTGCACATTGCAATGCGGAGAAATTACTGTTTGTGCATTTACAATATTCATTGATTTTTGCCATTGAAAAACATCATGTTATTCATATACCAGAAATGTTTGAAGCTACTGACTGAATGAAAAGAGCTGGCATCTCACTCTCTTTGAATCTTCTTTATCATGCTAAGAGGAGCAGGAAAAAGCAAAAAATTTCAGAATTGCACGTTGCAATGTGGAGATATTACTGTTGTGCATTTACAATATTCATTGATTTTTGCCATTGAAAAACGTCCAGAAATGTTTGAAGCTACTGACTGAATGAAAGGAGCTGGCATCTCACTCTCTTTGAATCTTCTTTATCATGCTAGGATTAGCAGGAAAAAGCAAAAAATTTCAGAATTGCACCTTGCAATGCGGAGAAATTACTGTTTGTGCATTTACAATAATCATTGATTTTTGCCATTGAAAAACATCATGTTATTCATATACCAGAAATGTTTGAAGCTACTGACTGAATGAAAAGAGCTGGCATCTCACTCTCTTTGAATCTTCTTTATCATGCCAGGATTAGCAGGAAAAAGCAAAAAATTTCAGAATTGCACCTTGCAATGTGGAGATATTACTGTTTGTGCATTTACAATATTCATTGATTTTTGCCATTGAAAAACGTCCAGAAATGTTTGAAGCTACTGACTGAATGAAAGGAGCTGGCATCTCACTCTCTTTGAATCTTCTTTATCATGCTAGGATTAGCAGGAAAAAGCAAAAAATTTCAGAATTGCACCTTGCAATGCGGAGAAATTACTGTTTGTGCATTTACAATATTCATTGATTTTTACCATTGAAAAACATCATGTTATTCATATACCAGAAATGTTTGAAGCTACTGACTGAATGAAAAGAGCTGGCATCTCACTCTCTTTGAATCTTCTTTATCATGCTAAGAGGAGCAGGAAAAAGCAAAAAATTTCAGAATTGCACGTTGCAATGTGGAGATATTACTGTTTGTGCATTTACAATATTCATTGATTTTTGCAATTGAAAAACGTCCAGAAATGTTTGAAGCTACTGACTGAATGAAAGGAGCTGGCATCTCACTCTCTTTGAATCTTCTTTATCATGCTAGGATTAGCAGGAAAAAGCAAAAAATTTCAGAATTGCACCTTGCAATGCGGAGAAATTACTGTTTGTGCATTTACAATATTCATTGATTTTTGCCATTGAAAAACATCATGTTATTCATATACCAGAAATGTTTGAAGCTACTGACTGAATGAAAAGAGCTGGCATCTCACTCTCTTTGAATCTTCTTTATCATGCCAGGATTAGCAGGAAAAAGCAAAAAATTTCAGAATTGCACCTTGCAATGTGGAGATATTACTGCTTGTGCATTTACAATATTCATTGATTTTTGCCATTGAAAAACGTCCAGAAATGTTTGAAGCTACTGACTGAATGAAAGGAGCTGGCATCTCACTCTCTTTGAATCTTCTTTATCATGCTAGGATTAGCAGGAAAAAGTAAAAAATTTCAGAATTGCACCTTGCAATGCGGAGAAATTACTGTTTGTGCATTTACAATATTCATTGATTTTTGCCATTGAAAAACATCATGTTATTCATATACCAGAAATGTTTGAAGCTACTGACTGAATGAAAAGAGCTGGCATCTCACTCTCTTTGAATCTTCTTTATCATGCTAAGAGGAGCAGGAAAAAGCAAAAAATTTCAGAATTGCACCTTGCAATGTGGAGATATTACTGTTTGTGCATTTACAATATTCATTGATTTTTGCCATTGAAAAACGTCCAGAAATGTTTGAAGCTACTGACTGAATGAAAGGAGCTGGCATCTCACTCTCTTTGAATCTTCTTTATCATGCTAGGATTAGCAGGAAAAAGCAAAAAATTTCAGAATTGCACCTTGCAATGCGGAGAAATTACTGTTTGTGCATTTACAATATTCATTGATTTTTGCCATTGAAAAACATCATGTTATTCATATACCAGAAATGTTTGAAGCTACTGACTGAATGAAAAGAGCTGGCATCTCACTCTCTTTGAATCTTCTTTATCATGCTAAGAGGAGCAGGATAAAGCAAAAAATTTCAGAATTGCACGTTGCAATGTGGAGATATTACTGTTTGTGCATTTACAATATTCATTGATTTTTGCCATTGAAAAACATCCAGAAATGTTTGAAGCTACTGACTGAATGAAAGGAGCTGGCATCTCACTCTCTTTGAATCTTCTTTATCATGCTAGGATTAGCAGGAAAAAGCAAAAAATTTCAGAATTGCACTTTGCAATGCGGAGAAATTACTGTTTGTGCATTTACAATATTCATTGATTTTTGCCATTGAAAAACATCATGTTATTCATATACCAGAAATGTTTGAAGCTACTGACTGAATGAAAAGAGCTGGCATCTCACTCTCTTTGAATCTTCTTTATCATGCTAAGAGGAGCAGGAAAAAGCAAAAAATTTCAGAATTGCACGTTGCAATGTGGAGATATTACTGTTTGTGCATTTACAATATTCATTGATTTTTGCCATTGAAAAACATCATGTTATTCATATACCAGAAATGTTTGAAGCTACTGACTGAATGAAAAGAGCTGGCATCTCATTCTCTTTGAATCTTCTTTATCATGCTAGGATTAGCAGGAAAAAGCAAAAAATTTCAGAATTGCACATTGCAATGCAGAGATATTACTGTTTGTGCATTTACAATATTCATTGATTTTTGCCATTGAAAAACGTCCAGAAATGTTTGAAGCTACTGACTGAATGAAAGGAGCTGGCATCTCACTCTCTTTGAATCTTCTTTATCATGCTAGGATTAGCAGGAAAAAGCAAAAAATTTCAGAATTGCACCTTGCAATGCGGAGATATTACTGTTTGTGCATTTACAATATTCATTGATTTTTGCCATTGAAAAACGTCCAGAAATGTTTGAAGCTACTGACTGAATGAAAGGAGCTGGCATCTCACTCTCTTTGAATCTTCTTTATCATGCTAGGTTTAGCAGGAAAAAGCAAAAAATTCCAGAATTGCACCTTGCAATGCGGAGAAATTACTGTTTGTGCATTTACAATATTCATTGATTTTTGCCATTGAAAAACATCATGTTATTCATATACCAGAAATGTTTGAAGCTACTGACTGAAAGAAAAGAGCTGGCATCTCACTCTCTTTGAATCTTCTTTATCATGCTAAGAGGAGCAGGAAAAAGCAAAAAATTTCAGAATTGCACGTTGCAATGTGGAGATATTACTGTTTGTGCATTTACAATATTCATTGATTTTTGCCATTGAAAAACGTCCAGAAATGTTTGAAGCTACTGACTGAGTGAAAGGAGCTGGCATCTCACTCTCTTTGAATCTTCTTTATCATGCTAGGATTAGCAGGAAAAAGCAAAAAAATTCAGAATTGCACCTTGCAATGCGGAGAAATTACTGTTTGTGCATTTACAATATTCATTGATTTTTGCCATTGAAAAACATCATGTTATTCATATACCAGAAATGTTTGAAGCTACTGACTGAATGAAAAGAGCTGGCATCTCACTCTCTTTGAATCTTCTTTATCATGCTAAGAGGAGCAGGAAAAAGCAAAAAATTTCAGAATTGCACGTTGCAATGTGGAGATATTACTGTTGTGCATTTACAATATTCATTGATTTTTGCCATTGAAAAACGTCCAGAAATGTTTGAAGCTACTGACTGAATGAAAGGAGCTGGCATCTCACTCTCTTTGAATCTTCTTTATCATGCTAGGATTAGCAGGAAAAAGCAAAAAATTTCAGAATTGCACCTTGCAATGCGGAGAAATTACTGTTTGTGCATTTACAATATTCATTGATTTTTGCCATTGAAAAACATCATGTTATTCATATACCAGAAATGTTTGAAGCTACTGACTGAATGAAAAGAGCTGGCATCTCACTCTCTTTGAATCTTCTTTATCATGCCAGGATTAGCAGGAAAAAGCAAAAAATTTCAGAATTGCACCTTGCAATGTGGAGATATTACTGTTTGTGCATTTACAATATTCATTGATTTTTGCCATTGAAAAACGTCCAGAAATGTTTGAAGCTACTGACTGAATGAAAGGAGCTGGCATCTCACTCTCTTTGAATCTTCTTTATCATGCTAGGATTAGCAGGAAAAAGCAAAAAAATTCAGAATTGCACCTTGCAATGCGGAGAAATTACTGTTTGTGCATTTACAATATTCATTGATTTTTGCCATTGAAAAACATCATGTTATTCATATACCAGAAATGTTTGAAGCTACTGACTGAATGAAAAGAGCTGGCATCTCACTCTCTTTGAATCTTCTTTATCATGCTAAGAGGAGCAGGAAAAAGCAAAAAATTTCAGAATTGCACGTTGCAATGTGCAGATATTACTGTTTGTGCATTTACAATATTCATTGATTTTTGCCATTGAAAAACGTCCAGAAATGTTTGAAGCTACTGACTGAATGAAAGGAGCTGGCATCTCACTCTCTTTGAATCTTCTTTATCATGCTAGGATTAGCAGGAAAAAGCAAAAAATTTCAGAATTGCACCTTGCAATGCGGAGAAATTACTGTTTGTGCATTTACAATATTCATTGATTTTTGCCATTGAAAAACATCATGTTATTCATATACCAGAAATGTTTGAAGCTACTGACTGAATGAAAAGAGCTGGCATCTCACTCTCTTTGAATCTTCTTTATCATGCTAAGAGGAGCAGGAAAAAGCAAAAAATTTCAGAATTGCACCTTGCAATGTGGAGATATTACTGTTTGTGCATTTACAATATTCATTGATTTTTGCCATTGAAAAACGTCCAGAAATGTTTGAAGCTACTGACTGAATGAAAGGAGCTGGCATCTCACTCTCTTTGAATCTTCTTTATCATGCTAGGATTAGCAGGAAAAAGCAAAAAATTTCAGAATTGCACCTTGCAATGCGGAGAAATTACTGTTTGTGCATTTACAATATTCATTGATTTTTGCCATTGAAAAACATCATGTTATTCATATACCAGAAATGTTTGAAGCTACTGACTGAATGAAAAGAGCTGGCATCTCACTCTCTTTGAATCTTCTTTATCATGCTAAGAGGAGCAGGAAAAAGCAAAAAATTTCAGAATTGCACCTTGCAATGTGGAGATATTACTGTTTGTGCATTTACAATATTCATTGATTTTTGCCATTGAAAAACGTCCAGAAATGTTTGAAGCTACTGACTGAATGAAAGGAGCTGGCATCTCACTCTCTTTGAATCTTCTTTATCATGCTAGGATTAGCAGGAAAAAGCAAAAAATTTCAGAATTGCACCTTGCAATGCGGAGAAATTACTGTTTGTGCATTTACAATATTCATTGATTTTTGCCATTGAAAAAAATCATGTTATTCATATACCAGAAATGTTTGAAGCTACTGACTGAATGAAAAGAGCTGGCATCTCACTCTCTTTGAATCTTCTTTATCATGCTAAGAGGAGCAGGAAAAAGCAAAAAATTTCAGAATTGCACGTTGCAATGTGGAGATATTACTGTTGTGCATTTACAATATTCATTGATTTTTGCCATTGAAAAACGTCCAGAAATGTTTGAAGCTACTGACTGAATGAAAGGAGCTGGCATCTCACTCTCTTTGAATCTTCTTTATCATGCTAGGATTAGCAGGAAAAAGCAAAAAATTTCAGAATTGCACCTTGCAATGCGGAGAAATTACTGTTTGTGCATTTACAATATTCATTGATTTTTGCCATTGAAAAACATCATGTTATTCATATACCAGAAATGTTTGAAGCTACTGACTGAATGAAAAGAGCTGGCATCTCACTCTCTTTGAATCTTCTTTATCATGCCAGGATTAGCAGGAAAAAGCAAAAAATTTCAGAATTGCACCTTGCAATGTGGAGATATTACTGCTTGTGCATTTACAATATTCATTGATTTTTGCCATTGAAAAACGTCCAGAAATGTTTGAAGCTACTGACTGAATGAAAGGAGCTGGCATCTCACTCTCTTTGAATCTTCTTTATCATGCTAGGATTAGCAGGAAAAAGTAAAAAATTTCAGAATTGCACCTTGCAATGCGGAGAAATTACTGTTTGTGCATTTACAATATTCATTGATTTTTGCCATTGAAAAACATCATGTTATTCATATACCAGAAATGTTTGAAGCTACTGACTGAATGAAAAGAGCTGGCATCTCACTCTCTTTGAATCTTCTTTATCATGCTAAGAGGAGCAGGAAAAAGCAAAAAATTTCAGAATTGCACCTTGCAATGTGGAGATATTACTGTTTGTGCATTTACAATATTCATTGATTTTTGCCATTGAAAAACGTCCAGAAATGTTTGAAGCTACTGACTGAATGAAAGGAGCTGGCATCTCACTCTCTTTGAATCTTCTTTATCATGCTAGGATTAGCAGGAAAAAGCAAAAAATTTCAGAATTGCACCTTGCAATGCGGAGAAATTACTGTTTGTGCATTTACAATATTCATTGATTTTTGCCATTGAAAAACATCATGTTATTCATATACCAGAAATGTTTGAAGCTACTGACTGAATGAAAAGAGCTGGCATCTCACTCTCTTTGAATCTTCTTTATCATGCTAAGAGGAGCAGGAAAAAGCAAAAAATTTCAGAATTGCACGTTGCAATGTGGAGATATTACTGTTTGTGCATTTACAATATTCATTGATTTTTGCCATTGAAAAACATCCAGAAATGTTTGAAGCTACTGACTGAATGAAAGGAGCTGGCATCTCACTCTCTTTGAATCTTCTTTATCATGCTAGGATTAGCAGGAAAAAGCAAAAAATTTCAGAATTGCACTTTGCAATGCGGAGAAATTACTGTTTGTGCATTTACAATATTCATTGATTTTTGCCATTGAAAAACATCATGTTATTCATATACCAGAAATGTTTGAAGCTACTGACTGAATGAAAAGAGCTGGCATCTCACTCTCTTTGAATCTTCTTTATCATGCTAAGAGGAGCAGGAAAAAGCAAAAAATTTCAGAATTGCACGTTGCAATGTGGAGATATTACTGTTTGTGCATTTACAATATTCATTGATTTTTGCCATTGAAAAACATCATG
This sequence comes from Phyllobates terribilis, assembly GCF_046119375.1. Lineage (NCBI taxonomy): Eukaryota > Metazoa > Chordata > Amphibia > Anura > Dendrobatidae > Phyllobates > Phyllobates terribilis. Next base: position 3,117,587 of record NW_027362909.1, on the reverse strand, counting down.
TTATTCATATACCAGAAATGTTTGAAGCTACTGACTGAATGAAAAGAGCTGGCATCTCATTCTCTTTGAATCTTCTTTATCATGCTAGGATTAGCAGGAAAAAGCAAAAAATTTCAGAATTGCACATTGCAATGCAGAGATATTACTGTTTGTGCATTTACAATATTCATTGATTTTTGCCATTGAAAAACGTCCAGAAATGTTTGAAGCTACTGACTGAATGAAAGGAGCTGGCATCTCACTCTCTTTGAATCTTCTTTATCATGCTAGGATTAGCAGGAAAAAGCAAAAAATTTCAGAATTGCACCTTGCAATGCGGAGATATTACTGTTTGTGCATTTACAATATTCATTGATTTTTGCCATTGAAAAACGTCCAGAAATGTTTGAAGCTACTGACTGAATGAAAGGAGCTGGCATCTCACTCTCTTTGAATCTTCTTTATCATGCTAGGTTTAGCAGGAAAAAGCAAAAAATTCCAGAATTGCACCTTGCAATGCGGAGAAATTACTGTTTGTGCATTTACAATATTCATTGATTTTTGCCATTGAAAAACATCATGTTATTCATATACCAGAAATGTTTGAAGCTACTGACTGAAAGAAAAGAGCTGGCATCTCACTCTCTTTGAATCTTCTTTATCATGCTAAGAGGAGCAGGAAAAAGCAAAAAATTTCAGAATTGCACGTTGCAATGTGGAGATATTACTGTTTGTGCATTTACAATATTCATTGATTTTTGCCATTGAAAAACGTCCAGAAATGTTTGAAGCTACTGACTGAGTGAAAGGAGCTGGCATCTCACTCTCTTTGAATCTTCTTTATCATGCTAGGATTAGCAGGAAAAAGCAAAAAAATTCAGAATTGCACCTTGCAATGCGGAGAAATTACTGTTTGTGCATTTACAATATTCATTGATTTTTGCCATTGAAAAACATCATGTTATTCATATACCAGAAATGTTTGAAGCTACTGACTGAATGAAAAGAGCTGGCATCTCACTCTCTTTGAATCTTCTTTATCATGCTAAGAGGAGCAGGAAAAAGCAAAAAATTTCAGAATTGCACGTTGCAATGTGGAGATATTACTGTTGTGCATTTACAATATTCATTGATTTTTGCCATTGAAAAACGTCCAGAAATGTTTGAAGCTACTGACTGAATGAAAGGAGCTGGCATCTCACTCTCTTTGAATCTTCTTTATCATGCTAGGATTAGCAGGAAAAAGCAAAAAATTTCAGAATTGCACCTTGCAATGCGGAGAAATTACTGTTTGTGCATTTACAATATTCATTGATTTTTGCCATTGAAAAACATCATGTTATTCATATACCAGAAATGTTTGAAGCTACTGACTGAATGAAAAGAGCTGGCATCTCACTCTCTTTGAATCTTCTTTATCATGCCAGGATTAGCAGGAAAAAGCAAAAAATTTCAGAATTGCACCTTGCAATGTGGAGATATTACTGCTTGTGCATTTACAATATTCATTGATTTTTGCCATTGAAAAACGTCCAGAAATGTTTGAAGCTACTGACTGAATGAAAGGAGCTGGCATCTCACTCTCTTTGAATCTTCTTTATCATGCTAGGATTAGCAGGAAAAAGTAAAAAATTTCAGAATTGCACCTTGCAATGCGGAGAAATTACTGTTTGTGCATTTACAATATTCATTGATTTTTGCCATTGAAAAACATCATGTTATTCATATACCAGAAATGTTTGAAGCTACTGACTGAATGAAAAGAGCTGGCATCTCACTCTCTTTGAATCTTCTTTATCATGCTAAGAGGAGCAGGAAAAAGCAAAAAATTTCAGAATTGCACCTTGCAATGTGGAGATATTACTGTTTGTGCATTTACAATATTCATTGATTTTTGCCATTGAAAAACGTCCAGAAATGTTTGAAGCTACTGACTGAATGAAAGGAGCTGGCATCTCACTCTCTTTGAATCTTCTTTATCATGCTAGGATTAGCAGGAAAAAGCAAAAAATTTCAGAATTGCACCTTGCAATGCGGAGAAATTACTGTTTGTGCATTTACAATATTCATTGATTTTTGCCATTGAAAAACATCATGTTATTCATATACCAGAAATGTTTGAAGCTACTGACTGAATGAAAAGAGCTGGCATCTCACTCTCTTTGAATCTTCTTTATCATGCTAAGAGGAGCAGGAAAAAGCAAAAAATTTCAGAATTGCACGTTGCAATGTGGAGATATTACTGTTTGTGCATTTACAATATTCATTGATTTTTGCCATTGAAAAACATCCAGAAATGTTTGAAGCTACTGACTGAATGAAAGGAGCTGGCATCTCACTCTCTTTGAATCTTCTTTATCATGCTAGGATTAGCAGGAAAAAGCAAAAAATTTCAGAATTGCACTTTGCAATGCGGAGAAATTACTGTTTGTGCATTTACAATATTCATTGATTTTTGCCATTGAAAAACATCATGTTATTCATATACCAGAAATGTTTGAAGCTACTGACTGAATGAAAAGAGCTGGCATCTCACTCTCTTTGAATCTTCTTTATCATGCTAAGAGGAGCAGGAAAAAGCAAAAAATTTCAGAATTGCACGTTGCAATGTGGAGATATTACTGTTTGTGCATTTACAATATTCATTGATTTTTGCCATTGAAAAACATCATGTTATTCATATACCAGAAATGTTTGAAGCTACTGACTGAATGAAAAGAGCTGGCATCTCATTCTCTTTGAATCTTCTTTATCATGCTAGGATTAGCAGGAAAAAGCAAAAAATTTCAGAATTGCACATTGCAATGCAGAGATATTACTGTTTGTGCATTTACAATATTCATTGATTTTTGCCATTGAAAAACGTCCAGAAATGTTTGAAGCTACTGACTGAATGAAAGGAGCTGGCATCTCACTCTCTTTGAATCTTCTTTATCATGCTAGGATTAGCAGGAAAAAGCAAAAAATTTCAGAATTGCACCTTGCAATGCGGAGATATTACTGTTTGTGCATTTACAATATTCATTGATTTTTGCCATTGAAAAACGTCCAGAAATGTTTGAAGCTACTGACTGAATGAAAGGAGCTGGCATCTCACTCTCTTTGAATCTTCTTTATCATGCTAGGTTTAGCAGGAAAAAGCAAAAAATTCCAGAATTGCACCTTGCAATGCGGAGAAATTACTGTTTGTGCATTTACAATATTCATTGATTTTTGCCATTGAAAAACATCATGTTATTCATATACCAGAAATGTTTGAAGCTACTGACTGAAAGAAAAGAGCTGGCATCTCACTCTCTTTGAATCTTCTTTATCATGCTAAGAGGAGCAGGAAAAAGCAAAAAATTTCAGAATTGCACGTTGCAATGTGGAGATATTACTGTTTGTGCATTTACAATATTCATTGATTTTTGCCATTGAAAAACGTCCAGAAATGTTTGAAGCTACTGACTGAGTGAAAGGAGCTGGCATCTCACTCTCTTTGAATCTTCTTTATCATGCTAGGATTAGCAGGAAAAAGCAAAAAAATTCAGAATTGCACCTTGCAATGCGGAGAAATTACTGTTTGTGCATTTACAATATTCATTGATTTTTGCCATTGAAAAACATCATGTTATTCATATACCAGAAATGTTTGAAGCTACTGACTGAATGAAAAGAGCTGGCATCTCACTCTCTTTGAATCTTCTTTATCATGCTAAGAGGAGCAGGAAAAAGCAAAAAATTTCAGAATTGCACGTTGCAATGTGGAGATATTACTGTTGTGCATTTACAATATTCATTGATTTTTGCCATTGAAAAACGTCCAGAAATGTTTGAAGCTACTGACTGAATGAAAGGAGCTGGCATCTCACTCTCTTTGAATCTTCTTTATCATGCTAGGATTAGCAGGAAAAAGCAAAAAATTTCAGAATTGCACCTTGCAATGCGGAGAAATTACTGTTTGTGCATTTACAATATTCATTGATTTTTGCCATTGAAAAACATCATGTTATTCATATACCAGAAATGTTTGAAGCTACTGACTGAATGAAAAGAGCTGGCATCTCACTCTCTTTGAATCTTCTTTATCATGCCAGGATTAGCAGGAAAAAGCAAAAAATTTCAGAATTGCACCTTGCAATGTGGAGATATTACTGTTTGTGCATTTACAATATTCATTGATTTTTGCCATTGAAAAACGTCCAGAAATGTTTGAAGCTACTGACTGAATGAAAGGAGCTGGCATCTCACTCTCTTTGAATCTTCTTTATCATGCTAGGATTAGCAGGAAAAAGCAAAAAAATTCAGAATTGCACCTTGCAATGCGGAGAAATTACTGTTTGTGCATTTACAATATTCATTGATTTTTGCCATTGAAAAACATCATGTTATTCATATACCAGAAATGTTTGAAGCTACTGACTGAATGAAAAGAGCTGGCATCTCACTCTCTTTGAATCTTCTTTATCATGCTAAGAGGAGCAGGAAAAAGCAAAAAATTTCAGAATTGCACGTTGCAATGTGGAGATATTACTGTTTGTGCATTTACAATATTCATTGATTTTTGCCATTGAAAAACGTCCAGAAATGTTTGAAGCTACTGACTGAATGAAAGGAGCTGGCATCTCACTCTCTTTGAATCTTCTTTATCATGCTAGGATTAGCAGGAAAAAGCAAAAAATTTCAGAATTGCACCTTGCAATGCGGAGAAATTACTGTTTGTGCATTTACAATATTCATTGATTTTTGCCATTGAAAAACATCATGTTATTCATATACCAGAAATGTTTGAAGCTACTGACTGAATGAAAAGAGCTGGCATCTCACTCTCTTTGAATCTTCTTTATCATGCTAAGAGGAGCAGGAAAAAGCAAAAAATTTCAGAATTGCACCTTGCAATGTGGAGATATTACTGTTTGTGCATTTACAATATTCATTGATTTTTGCCATTGAAAAACGTCCAGAAATGTTTGAAGCTACTGACTGAATGAAAGGAGCTGGCATCTCACTCTCTTTGAATCTTCTTTATCATGCTAGGATTAGCAGGAAAAAGCAAAAAATTTCAGAATTGCACCTTGCAATGCGGAGAAATTACTGTTTGTGCATTTACAATATTCATTGATATTTGCCATTGAAAAAAATCATGTTATTCATATACCAGAAATGTTTGAAGCTACTGACTGAATGAAAAGAGCTGGCATCTCACTCTCTTTGAATCTTCTTTATCATGCTAAGAGGAGCAGGAAAAAGCAAAAAATTTCAGAATTGCACCTTGCAATGTGGAGATATTACTGTTTGTGCATTTACAATATTCATTGATTTTTGCCATTGAAAAACGTCCAGAAATGTTTGAAGCTACTGACTGAATGAAAGGAGCTGGCATCTCACTCTCTTTGAATCTTCTTTATCATGCTAGGATTAGCAGGAAAAAGCAAAAAATTTCAGAATTGCACCTTGCAATGCGGAGAAATTACTGTTTGTGCATTTACAATATTCATTGATTTTTGCCATTGAAAAACATCATGTTATTCATATACCAGAAATGTTTGAAGCTACTGACTGAATGAAAAGAGCTGGCATCTCACTCTCTTTGAATCTTCTTTATCATGCCAGGATTAGCAGGAAAAAGCAAAAAATTTCAGAATTGCACCTTGCAATGTGGAGATATTACTGTTTGTGCATTTACAATATTCATTGATTTTTGCCATTGAAAAACGTCCAGAAATGTTTGAAGCTACTGACTGAATGAAAGGAGCTGGCATCTCACTCTCTTTGAATCTTCTTTATCATGCTAGGATTAGCAGGAAAAAGCAAAAAATTTCAGAATTGCACCTTGCAATGCGGAGAAATTACTGTTTGTGCATTTACAATATTCATTGATTTTTGCCATTGAAAAACATCATGTTAATCATATACCAGAAATGTTTGAAGCTACTGACTGAATGAAAAGAGCTGGCATCTCACTCTCTTTGAATCTTCTTTATCATGCCAGGATTAGCAGGAAATAGCAAAAAATTTCAGAATTGCACCTTGCAATGTGGAGATATTACTGTTTGTGCATTTACAATATTCATTGATTTTTGCCATTGAAAAACGTCCAGAAATGTTTGAAGCTACTGACTGAATGAAAGGAGCTGGCATCTCACTCTCTTTGAATCTTCTTTATCATGCTAGGATTAGCAGGAAAAAGCAAAAAATTTCAGAATTGCACCTTGCAATGCGGAGAAATTACTGTTTGTGCATTTACAATATTCATTGATTTTTGCCATTGAAAAACATCATGTTATTCATATACCAGAAATGTTTGAAGCTACTGACTGAATGAAAAGAGCTGGCATCTCACTCTCTTTGAATCTTCTTTATCATGCTAAGAGGAGCAGGAAAAAGCAAAAAATTTCAGAATTGCACCTTGCAATGTGGAGATATTACTGTTTGTGCATTTACAATATTCATTGATTTTTGCCATTGAAAAACGTCCAGAAATGTTTGAAGCTACTGACTGAATGAAAGGAGCTGGCATCTTACTCTCTTTGAATCTTCTTTATCATGCTAGGATTAGCAGGAAAAAGGAAAAAATTTCAGAATTGCACCTTGCAATGCGGAGAAATTACTGTTTGTGCATTTACAATATTCATTGATTTTTGCCATTGAAAAACATCATGTTATTCATATACCAGAAATGTTTGAAGCTACTGACTGAATGAAAAGAGCTGGCATCTCACTCTCTTTGAATCTTCTTTATCATGCTAAGAGGAGCAGGAAAAAGCAAAAAATTTCAGAATTGCACCTTGCAATGTGGAGATATTACTGTTTGTGCATTTACAATATTCATTGATTTTTGCCATTGAAAAATGTCCAGAAATGTTTGAAGCTACTGACTGAATGAAAGGAGCTGGCATCTCACTCTCTTTGATTCTTCTTTATCATGCTAGGATTAGCAGGAAAAAGCAAAAAATTTCAGAATTGCACCTTGCAATGCGGAGAAATTACTGTTTGTGCATTTACAATATTCATTGATTTTTGCCATTGAAAAACATCATGTTATTCATATACCAGAAATGTTTGAAGCTACTGACTGAATGAAAAGAGCTGGCATCTCACTCTCTTTGAATCTTCTTTATCATGCTAGGATTAGCAGGAAAAAGCAAAAAATTTCAGAATTGCACATTGCAATGCGGAGATATTACTGTTTGTGCATTTACAATATTCATTGATTTTTGCCATTGAAAAACGTCCAGAAATGTTTGAAGCTACTGACTGAATGAAAGGAGATGGCATCTCACTCTCTTTGATTCTTCTTTATCATGCTAGGATTAGCAGGAAAAAGCAAAAAATTTCAGAATTGCACCTTGCAATGCGGAGAAATTACTGTTTGTGCATTTACAATATTCATTGATTTTTGCCATTGAAAAACATCATGTTATTCATATACCAGAAATGTTTGAAGCTACTGACTGAATGAAAAGAGCTGGCATCTCACTCTCTTTGAATCTTCTTTATCATGCTAGGATTAGCAGGAAAAAGCAAAAAATTTCAGAATTGGACATTGCAATGCGGAGATATTACTGTTTGTGCATTTACAATATTCATTGATTTTTGCCATTGAAAAACGTCCAGAAATGTTTGAAGCTACTGACTGAATGAAAGGAGATGGCATCTCACTCTCTTTGAATCTTCTTTATCATGCTAGGATTAGCAGGAAAAAGCAAAAAATTTCAGAATTGCACCTTGCAATGCGGAGATATTACTGTTTGTGCACTTACAATATTCATTGATTTTTGCCATTGAAAAACGTCCAGAAATGTTTGAAGCTACTGACTGAATGAAAGGAGCTGGCATCTCACTCTCTTTGAATCTTCTTTATCATGCTAGGATTAGCAGGAAAAAGCAAAAAATTTCAGAATTGCACCTTGCAATGCGGAGAAATTACTGTTTGTGCATTTACAATATTCATTGATTTTTGCCATTGAAAAACATCATGTTATTCATATACCAGAAATGTTTGAAGCTACTGACTGAATGAAAAGAGCTGGCATCTCACTCTCTTTGAATCTTCTTTATCATGCCAGGATTAGCAGGAAAAAGCAAAAAATTTCAGAATTGCACCTTGCAATGTGGAGATATTACTGTTTGTGCATTTACAATATTCATTGATTTTTGCCATTGAAAAACGTCCAGAAATGTTTGAAGCTACTGACTGAATGAAAGGAGCTGGCATCTCACTCTCTTTGAATCTTCTTTATCATGCTAGGATTAGCAGGAAAAAGCAAAAAATTTCAGAATTGCACCTTGCAATGCGGAGAAATTACTGTTTGTGCATTTACAATATTCATTGATTTTTGCCATTGAAAAACATCATGTTATTCATATACCAGAAATGTTTGAAGCTACTGACTGAATGAAAAGAGCTGGCATCTCACTCTCTTTGAATCTTCTTTATCATGCTAAGAGGAGCAGGAAAAAGCAAAAAATTTCAGAATTGCACGTTGCAATGTGGAGATATTACTGTTTGTGCATTTACAATATTCATTGATTTTTGCCATTGAAAAACGTCCAGAAATGTTTGAAGCTACTGACTGAATGAAAGGAGCTGGCATCTCACTCTCTTTGAATCTTCTTTATCATGCTAGGATTAGCAGGAAAAAGCAAAAAATTTCAGAATTGCACCTTGCAATGCGGAGAAATTACTGTTTGTGCATTTACAATATTCATTGATTTTTGCCATTGAAAAACATCATGTTATTCATATACCAGAAATGTTTGAAGCTACTGACTGAATGAAAAGAGCTGGCATCTCACTCTCTTTGAATCTTCTTTATCATGCTAAGAGGAGCAGGAAAAAGCAAAAAATTTCAGAATTGCACCTTGCAATGTGGAGATATTACTGTTTGTGCATTTACAATATTCATTGATTTTTGCCATTGAAAAACGTCCAGAAATGTTTGAAGCTACTGACTGAATGAAAGGAGCTGGCATCTCACTCTCTTTGAATCTTCTTTATCATGCTAGGATTAGCAGGAAAAAGCAAAAAATTTCAGAATTGCACCTTGCAATGCGGAGAAATTACTGTTTGTGCATTTACAATATTCATTGATTTTTGCCATTGAAAAACATCATGTTATTCATATACCAGAAATGTTTGAAGCTACTGACTGAATGAAAAGAGCTGGCATCTCACTCTCTTTGAATCTTCTTTATCATGCTAAGAGGAGCAGGAAAAAGCAAAAAAATTCAGAATTGCACCTTGCAATGTGGAGATATTACTGTTTGTGCATTTACAATATTCATTGATTTTTGCCATTGAAAAACGTCCAGAAATGTTTGAAGCTACTGACTGAATGAAAGGAGCTGGCATCTCACTCTCTTTGAATCTTCTTTATCATGCTAGGATTAGCAGGAAAAAGCAAAAAATTTCAGAATTGCACCTTGCAATGCGGAGAAATTACTGTTTGTGCATTTACAATATTCATTGATTTTTGCCATTGAAAAACATCATGTTATTCATATACCAGAAATGTTTGAAGCTACTGACTGAATGAAAAGAGCTGGCATCTCACTCTCTTTGAATCTTCTTTATCATGCCAGGATTAGCAGGAAAAAGCAAAAAATTTCAGAATTGCACCTTGCAATGTGGAGATATTACTGTTTGTGCATTTACAATATTCATTGATTTTTGCCATTGAAAAACGTCCAGAAATGTTTGAAGCTACTGACTGAATGAAAGGAGCTGGCATCTCACTCTCTTTGAATCTTCTTTATCATCCTAGGATTAGCAGGAAAAAGCAAAAAATTTCAGAACTGCACCTTGCAATGCGGAGAAATTACTGTTTGTGCATTTACAATATTCATTGATTTTTGCCATTGAAAAACATCATGTTATTCATATACCAGAAATGTTTGAAGCTACTGACTGAATGAAAAGAGCTGGCATCTCACTCTCTTTGAATCTTCTTTATCATGCTAAGAGGAGCAGTAAAAAGCAAAAAATTTCAGAATTGCACGTTGCAATGTGGAGATATTACTGTTTGTGCATTTACAATATTCATTGATTTTTGCCATTGAAAAACGTCCAGAAATGTTTGAAGCTACTGACTGAATGAAAGGAGCTGGCATCTCACTCTCTTTGAATCTTCTTTATCATGCTAGGATTAGCAGGAAAAAGCAAAAAATTTCAGAATTGCACCTTGCAATGCGGAGAAATTACTGTTTGTGCATTTACAATATTCATTGATTTTTGCCATTGAAAAACATCATGTTAATCATATACCAGAAATGTTTGAAGCTACTGACTGAATGAAAAGAGCTGGCATCTCACTCTCTTTGAATCTTCTTTATCATGCCAGGATTAGCAGGAAATAGCAAAAAATTTCAGAATTGCACCTTGCAATGTGGAGATATTACTGTTTGTGCATTTACAATATTCATTGATTTTTGCCATTGAAAAACGTCCAGAAATGTTTGAAGCTACTGACTGAATGAAAGGAGCTGGCATCTCACTCTCTTTGAATCTTCTTTATCATGCTAGGATTAGCAGGAAAAAGCAAAAAATTTCATAATTGCACCTTGCAATGCGGAGAAATTACTGTTTGTGCATTTACAATATTCATTGATTTTTGCCATTGAAAAACATCATGTTATTCATATACCAGAAATGTTTGAAGCTACTGACTGAATGAAAAGAGCTGGCATCTCACTCTCTTTGAATCTTCTTTATCATGCTAAGAGGAGCAGGAAAAAGCAAAAAATTTCAGAATTGCACCTTGCAATGTGGAGATATTACTGTTTGTGCATTTACAATATTCATTGATTTTTGCCATTGAAAAACGTCCAGAAATGTTTGAAGCTACTGACTGAATGAAAGGAGCTGGCATCTTACTCTCTTTGAATCTTCTTTATCATGCTAGGATTAGCAGGAAAAAGGAAAAAATTTCAGAATTGCACCTTGCAATGCGGAGAAATTACTGTTTGTGCATTTACAATATTCATTGATTTTTGCCATTGAAAAACATCATGTTATTCATATACCAGAAATGTTTGAAGCTACTGACTGAATGAAAAGAGCTGGCATCTCACTCTCTTTGAATCTTCTTTATCATGCTAAGAGGAGCAGGAAAAAGCAAAAAATTTCAGAATTGCACCTTGCAATGTGGAGATATTACTGTTTGTGCATTTACAATATTCATTGATTTTTGCCATTGAAAAACGTCCAGAAATGTTTGAAGCTACTGACTGAATGAAAGGAGCTGGCATCTCACTCTCTTTGATTCTTCTTTATCATGCTAGGATTAGCAGGAAAAAGCAAAAAATTTCAGAATTGCACCTTGCAATGCGGAGAAATTACTGTTTGTGCATTTACAATATTCATTGATTTTTGCCATTGAAAAACATCATGTTATTCATATACCAGAAATGTTTGAAGCTACTGACTGAATGAAAAGAGCTGGCATCTCACTCTCTTTGAATCTTCTTTATCATGCTAGGATTAGCAGGAAAAAGCAAAAAATTTCAGAATTGGACATTGCAATGCGGAGATATTACTGTTTGTGCATTTACAATATTCATTGATTTTTGCCATTGAAAAACGTCCAGAAATGTTTGAAGCTACTGACTGAATGAAAGGAGATGGCATCTCACTCTCTTTGAATCTTCTTTATCATGCTAGGATTAGCAGGAAAAAGCAAAAAATTTCAGAATTGCACCTTGCAATGCGGAGATATTACTGTTTGTGCACTTACAATATTCATTGATTTTTGCCATTGAAAAACGTCCAGAAATGTTTGAAGCTACTGACTGAATGAAAGGAGCTGGCATCTCACTCTCTTTGAATCTTCTTTATCATGCTAGGATTAGCAGGAAAAAGCAAAAAATTTCAGAATTGCACCTTGCAATGCGGAGAAATTACTGTTTGTGCATTTACAATATTCATTGATTTTTGCCATTGAAAAACATCATGTTATTCATATACCTGAAATGTTTGAAGCTACTGACTGAATGAAAAGAGCTGGCATCTCACTCTCTTTGAATCTTCTTTATCATGCTAAGAGGAGCAGGAAAAAGCAAAAAATTTCAGAATTGCACGTTGCAATGTGGAGATATTACTGTTTGTGCATTTACAATATTCATTGATTTTTGCCATTGAAAAACGTCCAGAAATGTTTGAAGCTACTGACTGAATGAAAGGAGATGGCATCTCACTCTCTTTGAATCTTCTTTATCATGCTAGGATTAGCAGGAAAAAGCAAAAAATTTCAGAATTGCACCTTGCAATGCGGAGAAATTACTGTTTGTGCATTTACAATATTCATTGATTTTTGCCATTGAAAAACATCATGTTATTCATATACCAGAAATGTTTGAAGCTACTGACTGAATGAAAAGAGCTGGCATCTCACTCTCTTTGAATCTTCTTTATCATGCTAAGAGGAGCAGGAAAAAGCAAAAAATTTCAGAATTGCACCTTGCAATGTGGAGATATTACTGTTTGTGCATTTACAATATTCATTGATTTTTGCCATTGAAAAACGTCCAGAAATGTTTGAAGCTACTGACTGAATGAAAGGAGCTGGCATCTCACTCTCTTTGAATCTTCTTTATCATGCTAGGATTAGCAGGAAAAAGCAAAAAATTTCAGAATTGCACCTTGCAATGCGGAGAAATTACTGTTTGTGCATTTACAATATTCATTGATTTTTGCCATTGAAAAACATCATGTTATTCATATACCAGAAATGTTTGAAGCTACTGACTGAATGAAAAGAGCTGGCATCTCACTCTCTTTGAATCTTCTTTATCATGCTAAGAGGAGCAGGAAAAAGCAAAAAATTTCAGAATTGCACGTTGCAATGTGGAGATATTACTGTTTGTGCATTTACAATATTCATTGATTTTTGCCATTGAAAAACGTCCAGAAATGTTTGAAGCTACTGACTGAATGAAAGGAGCTGGCATCTCACTCTCTTTGAATCTTCTTTATCATGCTAGGATTAGCAGGAAAAAGCAAAAAATTTCAGAATTGCACCTTGCAATGCGGAGAAATTACTGTTTGTGCATTTACAATATTCATTGATTTTTGCCATTGAAAAACATCATGTTATTCATATACCAGAAATGTTTGAAGCTACTGACTGAATGAAAAGAGCTGGCATCTCACTCTCTTTGAATCTTCTTTATCATGCTAGGATTAGCAGGAAAAAGCAAAAAATTTCAGAATTGCACCTTGCAATGCGGAGAAATTACTGTTTGTGCATTTACAATATTCATTGATTTTTGCCATTGAAAAACATCATGTTATTCATATACCAGAAATGTTTGAAGCTACTGACTGAATGAAAAGAGCTGGCATCTCACTCTCTTTGAATATTCTTTATCATGCTAGGATTAGCAGGAAAAAGCAAAAAATTTCAGAATTGGACATTGCAATGCGGAGATATTACTGTTTGTGCATTTACAATATTCATTGATTTTTGCCATTGAAAAACGTCCAGAAATGTTTGAAGCTACTGACTGAATGAAAGGAGATGGCATCTCACTCTCTTTGAATCTTCTTTATCATGCTAGGATTAGCAGGAAAAAGCAAAAAATTTCAGAATTGCACCTTGCAATGCGGAGATATTACTGTTTGTGCACTTACAATATTCATTGATTTTTGCCATTGAAAAACGTCCAGAAATGTTTGAAGCTACTGACTGAATGAAAGGAGCTGGCATCTCACTCTCTTTGAATCTTCTTTATCATGCTAGGATTAGCAGGAAAAAGCAAAAAATTTCAGAATTGCACCTTGCAATGCGGAGAAATTACTGTTTGTGCATTTACAATATTCATTGATTTTTGCCATTGAAAAACATCATGTTATTCATATACCTGAAATGTTTGAAGCTACTGACTGAATGAAAAGAGCTGGCATCTCACTCTCTTTGAATCTTCTTTATCATGCTAAGAGGAGCAGGAAAAAGCAAAAAATTTCAGAATTGCACGTTGCAATGTGGAGATATTACTGTTTGTGCATTTACAATATTCATTGATTTTTGCCATTGAAAAACGTCCAGAAATGTTTGAAGCTACTGACTGAATGAAAGGAGATGGCATCTCACTCTCTTTGAATCTTCTTTATCATGCTAGGATTAGCAGGAAAAAGCAAAAAATTTCAGAATTGCACCTTGCAATGCGGAGAAATTACTGTTTGTGCATTTACAATATTCATTGATTTTTGCCATTGAAAAACATCATGTTATTCATATACCAGAAATGTTTGAAGCTACTGACTGAATGAAAAGAGCTGGCATCTCACTCTCTTTGAATCTTCTTTATCATGCTAAGAGGAGCAGGAAAAAGCAAAAAATTTCAGAATTGCACCTTGCAATGTGGAGATATTACTGTTTGTGCATTTACAATATTCATTGATTTTTGCCATTGAAAAACGTCCAGAAATGTTTGAAGCTACTGACTGAATGAAAGGAGCTGGCATCTCACTCTCTTTGAATCTTCTTTATCATGCTAGGATTAGCAGGAAAAAGCAAAAAATTTCAGAATTGCACCTTGCAATGCGGAGAAATTACTGTTTGTGCATTTACAATATTCATTGATTTTTGCCATTGAAAAACATCATGTTATTCATATACCAGAAATGTTTGAAGCTACTGACTGAATGAAAAGAGCTGGCATCTCACTCTCTTTGAATCTTCTTTATCATGCTAAGAGGAGCAGGAAAAAGCAAAAAATTTCAGAATTGCACGTTGCAATGTGGAGATATTACTGTTTGTGCATTTACAATATTCATTGATTTTTGCCATTGAAAAACGTCCAGAAATGTTTGAAGCTACTGACTGAATGAAAGGAGCTGGCATCTCACTCTCTTTGAATCTTCTTTATCATGCTAGGATTAGCAGGAAAAAGCAAAAAATTTCAGAATTGCACCTTGCAATGCGGAGAAATTACTGTTTGTGCATTTACAATATTCATTGATTTTTGCCATTGAAAAACATCATGTTATTCATATACCAGAAATGTTTGAAGCTACTGACTGAATGAAAAGAGCTGGCATCTCACTCTCTTTGAATCTTCTTTATCATGCTAGGATTAGCAGGAAAAAGCAAAAAATTTCAGAATTGCACCTTGCAATGCGGAGAAATTACTGTTTGTGCATTTACAATATTCATTGATTTTTGCCATTGAAAAACATCATGTTATTCATATACCAGAAATGTTTGAAGCTACTGACTGAATGAAAAGAGCTGGCATCTCACTCTCTTTGAATATTCTTTATCATGCTAGGATTAGCAGGAAAAAGCAAAAAATTTCAGAATTGGACATTGCAATGCGGAGATATTACTGTTTGTGCATTTACAATATTCATTGATTTTTGCCATTGAAAAACGTCCAGAAATGTTTGAAGCTACTGACTGAATGAAAGGAGATGGCATCTCACTCTCTTTGAATCTTCTTTATCATGCTAGGATTAGCAGGAAAAAGCAAAAAATTTCAGAATTGCACCTTGCAATGCGGAGATATTACTGTTTGTGCACTTACAATATTCATTGATTTTTGCCATTGAAAAACGTCCAGAAATGTTTGAAGCTACTGACTGAATGAAAGGAGCTGGCATCTCACTCTCTTTGAATCTTCTTTATCATGCTAGGATTAGCAGGAAAAAGCAAAAAATTTCAGAATTGCACCTTGCAATGCGGAGAAATTACTGTTTGTGCATTTACAATATTCATTGATTTTTGCCATTGAAAAACATCATGTTATTCATATACCTGAAATGTTTGAAGCTACTGACTGAATGAAAAGAGCTGGCATCTCACTCTCTTTGAATCTTCTTTATCATGCTAAGAGGAGCAGGAAAAAGCAAAAAATTTCAGAATTGCACGTTGCAATGTGGAGATATTACTGTTTGTGCATTTACAATATTCATTG
The DNA here is from genome assembly GCF_046119375.1 of Phyllobates terribilis. Lineage (NCBI taxonomy): Eukaryota > Metazoa > Chordata > Amphibia > Anura > Dendrobatidae > Phyllobates > Phyllobates terribilis. The sequence goes on along the minus strand of NW_027362909.1, from coordinate 3,101,711 downwards.
ATTTTTGCCATTGAAAAACGTCCAGAAATGTTTGAAGCTACTGACTGAATGAAAGGAGATGGCATCTCACTCTCTTTGAATCTTCTTTATCATGCTAGGATTAGCAGGAAAAAGCAAAAAATTTCAGAATTGCACCTTGCAATGCGGAGAAATTACTGTTTGTGCATTTACAATATTCATTGATTTTTGCCATTGAAAAACATCATGTTATTCATATACCAGAAATGTTTGAAGCTACTGACTGAATGAAAAGAGCTGGCATCTCACTCTCTTTGAATCTTCTTTATCATGCTAAGAGGAGCAGGAAAAAGCAAAAAATTTCAGAATTGCACCTTGCAATGTGGAGATATTACTGTTTGTGCATTTACAATATTCATTGATTTTTGCCATTGAAAAACGTCCAGAAATGTTTGAAGCTACTGACTGAATGAAAGGAGCTGGCATCTCACTCTCTTTGAATCTTCTTTATCATGCTAGGATTAGCAGGAAAAAGCAAAAAATTTCAGAATTGCACCTTGCAATGCGGAGAAATTACTGTTTGTGCATTTACAATATTCATTGATTTTTGCCATTGAAAAACATCATGTTATTCATATACCAGAAATGTTTGAAGCTACTGACTGAATGAAAAGAGCTGGCATCTCACTCTCTTTGAATCTTCTTTATCATGCTAAGAGGAGCAGGAAAAAGCAAAAAATTTCAGAATTGCACCTTGCAATGTGGAGATATTACTGTTTGTGCATTTACAATATTCATTGATTTTTGCCATTGAAAAACGTCCAGAAATGTTTGAAGCTACTGACTGAATGAAAGGAGCTGGCATCTCACTCTCTTTGAATCTTCTTTATCATGCTAGGATTAGCAGGAAAAAGCAAAAAATTTCAGAATTGCACCTTGCAATGCGGAGAAATTACTGTTTGTGCATTTACAATATTCATTGATTTTTGCCATTGAAAAACATCATGTTATTCATATACCAGAAATGTTTGAAGCTACTGACTGAATGAAAAGAGCTGGCATCTCACTCTCTTTGAATCTTCTTTATCATGCCAGGATTAGCAGGAAAAAGCAAAAAATTTCAGAATTGCACCTTGCAATGTGGAGATATTACTGTTTGTGCATTTACAATATTCATTGATTTTTGCCATTGAAAAACGTCCAGAAATGTTTGAAGCTACTGACTGAATGAAAGGAGCTGGCATCTCACTCTCTTTGAATCTTCTTTATCATGCTAGGATTAGCAGGAAAAAGCAAAAAATTTCAGAATTGCACCTTGCAATGCGGAGAAATTACTGTTTGTGCATTTACAATATTCATTGATTTTTGCCATTGAAAAACATCATGTTATTCATATACCAGAAATGTTTGAAGCTACTGACTGAATGAAAATAGCTGGCATCTCACTCTCTTTGAATCTTCTTTATCATGCTAAGAGGAGCAGGAAAAAGCAAAAAATTTCAGAATTGCACGTTGCAATGTGGAGATATTACTGTTTGTGCATTTACAATATTCATTGATTTTTGCCATTGAAAAACGTCCAGAAATGTTTGAAGCTACTGACTGAATGAAAGGAGCTGGCATCTCACTCTCTTTGAATCTTCTTTATCATGCTAGGATTAGCAGGAAAAAGCAAAAAATTTCAGAATTGCACCTTGCAATGCGGAGAAATTACTGTTTGTGCATTTACAATATTCATTGATTTTTGCCATTGAAAAACATCATGTTATTCATATACCAGAAATGTTTGAAGCTACTGACTGAATGAAAAGAGCTGGCATCTCACTCTCTTTGAATCTTCTTTATCATGCTAAGAGGAGCAGGAAAAAGCAAAAAATTTCAGAATTGCACGTTGCAATGTGGAGATATTACTGTTTGTGCATTTACAATATTCATTGATTTTTGCCATTGAAAAACGTCCAGAAATGTTTGAAGCTACTGACTGAATGAAAGAAGCTGGCATCTCACTCTCTTTGAATCTTCTTTATCATGCTAGGATTAGCAGGAAAAAGCAAAAAATTTCAGAATTGCACCTTGCAATGCGGAGAAATTACTGTTTGTGCATTTACAATATTCATTGATTTTTGCCATTGAAAAACATCATGTTATTCATATACCAGAAATGTTTGAAGCTACTGACTGAATGAAAAGAGCTGGCATCTCACTCTCTTTGAATCTTCTTTATCATGCTAGGATTAGCAGGAAAAAGCAAAAAATTTCAGAATTGCACATTGCAATGCGGAGATATTACTGTTTGTGCATTTACAATATTCATTGATTTTTGCCATTGAAAAACGTCAAGAAATGTTTGAAGCTACTGACTGAATGAAAGGAGCTGGCATCTCACTCTCTTTGAATCTTCTTTATCATGCTAGGATTAGCAGGAAAAAGCAAAAAATTTCAGAATTGCACCTTGCAATGCGGAGATATTACTGTTTGTGCATTTACAATATTCATTGATTTTTGCCATTGAAAAACGTCCAGAAATGTTTGAAGCTACTGACTGAATGAAAGGAGCTGGCATCTCACTCTCTTTGAATCTTCTTTATCATGCTAGGATTAGCAGGAAAAAGCAAAAAATTTCAGAATTGCACCTTGCAATGCGGAGAAATTACTGTTTGTGCATTTACAATATTCATTGATTTTTGCCATTGAAAAACATCATGTTATTCATATACCAGAAATGTTTGAAGCTACTGACTGAATGAAAAGAGCTGGCATCTCACTCTCTTTGAATCTTCTTTATCATGCTAAGAGGAGCAGGAAAAAGCAAAAAATTTCAGAATTGCACGTTGCAATGTGGAGATATTACTGTTTGTGCATTTACAATATTCATTGATTTTTGCCATTGAAAAACGTCCAGAAATGTTTGAAGCTACTGACTGAATGAAAGGAGCTGGCATCTCACTCTCTTTGAATCTTCTTTATCATGCTAGGATTAGCAGGAAAAAGCAAAAAATTTCAGAATTGCACCTTGCAATGCGGAGAAATTACTGTTTGTGCATTTACAATATTCATTAATTTTTGCCATTGAAAAACATCATGTTATTCATATACCAGAAATGTTTGAAGCTACTGACTGAATGAAAAGAGCTGGCATCTCACTCTCTTTGAATCTTCTTTATCATGCTAAGAGGAGCAGGAAAAAGCAAAAAATTTCAGAATTGCACGTTGCAATGTGGAGATATTACTGTTTGTGCATTTACAATATTCATTGATTTTTGCCATTGAAAAACGTCCAGAAATGTTTGAAGCTACTGACTGAATGAAAGGAGCTGGCATCTCACTCTCTTAGAATCTTCTTTATCATGCTAGGATTAGCAGGAAAAAGCAAAAAATTTCAGAATTGCACCTTGCAATGCGGAGAAATTACTGTTTGTGCATTTACAATATTCACTGATTTTTGCCATTGAAAAACATCATGTTATTCATATACCAGAAATGTTTGAAGCTACTGACTGAATGAAAGGAGCTGGCATCTCACTCTCTTTGAATCTTCTTTATCATGCTAGGATTAGCAGGAAAAAGCAAAAAATTTCAGAATTGCACCTTGCAATGCGGAGATATTACTGTTTGTGCATTTACAATATTCATTGATTTTTGCCATTGAAAAACGTCCAGAAATGTTTGAAGCTACTGACTGAATGAAAGGAGCTGGCATCTCACTCTCTTTGAATCTTCTTTATCATGCTAGGATTAGCAGGAAAAAGCAAAAAATTCCAGAATTGCACCTTGCAATGCGGAGAAATTACTGTTTGTGCATTTACAATATTCATTGATTTTTGCCATTGAAAAACATCATGTTATTCATATACCAGAAATGTTTGAAGCTACTGACTGAATGAAAAGAGCTGGCATCTCACTCTCTTTGAATCTTCTTTATCATGCTAAGAGGAGCAGGAAAAAGCAAAAAATTTCAGAATTGCACGTTGCCATGTGGAGATATTACTGTTTGTGCATTTACAATATTCATTGATTTTTGCCATTGAAAAACGTCCAGAAATGTTTGAAGCTACTGACTGAATGAAAGGAGCTGGCATCTCACTCTCTTTTAATCTTCTTTATCATGCTAGGATTAGCAGGAAAAAGCAAAAAATTTCAGAATTGCACCTTGCAATGCGGAGAAATTACTGTTTGTGCATTTACAATATTCATTGATTTTTGCCATTGAAAAACATCATGTTATTCATATACCAGAAATGTTTGAAGCTACTGACTGAATGAAAAGAGCTGGCATCTCACTCTCTTTGAATCTTCTTTATCATGCTAAGAGGAGCAGGAAAAAGCAAAAAATTTCAGAATTGCACGTTGCAATGTGGAGATATTACTGTTGTGCATTAACAATATTCATTGATTTTTGCCATTGAAAAACGTCCAGAAATGTTTGAAGCTACTGACTGAATGAAAGGAGCTGGCATCTCACTCTCTTTGAATCTTCTTTGTCATGCTAGGATTAGCAGGAAAAAGCAAAAAATTTCAGAATTGCACCTTGCAATGCGGAGAAATTACTGTTTGTGCATTTACAATATTCATTGATTTTTGCCATTGAAAAACATCATGTTATTCATATACCAGAAATGTTTGAAGCTACTGACTGAATGAAAAGAGCTGGCATCTCACTCTCTTTGAATCTTCTTTATCATGCCAGGATTAGCAGGAAAAAGCAAAAAATTTCAGAATTGCACCTTGCAATGTGGAGATATTACTGTTTGTGCATTTACAATATTCATTGATTTTTGCCATTGAAAAACATCATGTTATTCATATACCAGAAATGTTTGAAGCTACTGACTGAATGAAAATAGCTGGCATCTCACTCTCTTTGAATCTTCTTTATCATGCTAAGAGGAGCAGGAAAAAGCAAAAAATTTCAGAATTGCACGTTGCAATGTGGAGATATTACTGTTTGTGCATTTACAATATTCATTGATTTTTGCCATTGAAAAACGTCCAGAAATGTTTGAAGCTACTGACTGAATGAAAGGAGCTGGCATCTCACTCTCTTTGAATCTTCTTTATCATGCTAGGATTAGCAGGAAAAAGCAAAAAATTTCAGAATTGCACCTTGCAATGCGGAGAAATTACTGTTTGTGCATTTACAATATTCATTGATTTTTGCCATTGAAAAACATCATGTTATTCATATACCAGAAATGTTTGAAGCTACTGACTGAATGAAAAGAGCTGGCATCTCACTCTCTTTGAATCTTCTTTATCATGCTAAGAGGAGCAGGAAAAAGCAAAAAATTTCAGAATTGCACGTTGCAATGTGGAGATATTACTGTTTGTGCATTTACAATATTCATTGATTTTTGCCATTGAAAAACGTCCAGAAATGTTTGAAGCTACTGACTGAATGAAAGAAGCTGGCATCTCACTCTCTTTGAATCTTCTTTATCATGCTAGGATTAGCAGGAAAAAGCAAAAAATTTCAGAATTGCACCTTGCAATGCGGAGAAATTACTGTTTGTGCATTTACAATATTCATTGATTTTTGCCATTGAAAAACATCATGTTATTCATATACCAGAAATGTTTGAAGCTACTGACTGAATGAAAAGAGCTGGCATCTCACTCTCTTTGAATCTTCTTTATCATGCTAGGATTAGCAGGAAAAAGCAAAAAATTTCAGAATTGCACATTGCAATGCGGAGATATTACTGTTTGTGCATTTACAATATTCATTGATTTTTGCCATTGAAAAACGTCAAGAAATGTTTGAAGCTACTGACTGAATGAAAGGAGCTGGCATCTCACTCTCTTTGAATCTTCTTTATCATGCTAGGATTAGCAGGAAAAAGCAAAAAATTTCAGAATTGCACCTTGCAATGCGGAGATATTACTGTTTGTGCATTTACAATATTCATTGATTTTTGCCATTGAAAAACGTCCAGAAATGTTTGAAGCTACTGACTGAATGAAAGGAGCTGGCATCTCACTCTCTTTGAATCTTCTTTATCATGCTAGGATTAGCAGGAAAAAGCAAAAAATTTCAGAATTGCACCTTGCAATGCGGAGAAATTACTGTTTGTGCATTTACAATATTCATTGATTTTTGCCATTGAAAAACATCATGTTATTCATATACCAGAAATGTTTGAAGCTACTGACTGAATGAAAAGAGCTGGCATCTCACTCTCTTTGAATCTTCTTTATCATGCTAAGAGGAGCAGGAAAAAGCAAAAAATTTCAGAATTGCACGTTGCAATGTGGAGATATTACTGTTTGTGCATTTACAATATTCATTGATTTTTGCCATTGAAAAACGTCCAGAAATGTTTGAAGCTACTGACTGAATGAAAGGAGCTGGCATCTCACTCTCTTTGAATCTTCTTTATCATGCTAGGATTAGCAGGAAAAAGCAAAAAATTTCAGAATTGCACCTTGCAATGCGGAGAAATTACTGTTTGTGCATTTACAATATTCATTAATTTTTGCCATTGAAAAACATCATGTTATTCATATACCAGAAATGTTTGAAGCTACTGACTGAATGAAAAGAGCTGGCATCTCACTCTCTTTGAATCTTCTTTATCATGCTAAGAGGAGCAGGAAAAAGCAAAAAATTTCAGAATTGCACGTTGCAATGTGGAGATATTACTGTTTGTGCATTTACAATATTCATTGATTTTTGCCATTGAAAAACGTCCAGAAATGTTTGAAGCTACTGACTGAATGAAAGGAGCTGGCATCTCACTCTCTTAGAATCTTCTTTATCATGCTAGGATTAGCAGGAAAAAGCAAAAAATTTCAGAATTGCACCTTGCAATGCGGAGAAATTACTGTTTGTGCATTTACAATATTCACTGATTTTTGCCATTGAAAAACATCATGTTATTCATATACCAGAAATGTTTGAAGCTACTGACTGAATGAAAGGAGCTGGCATCTCACTCTCTTTGAATCTTCTTTATCATGCTAGGATTAGCAGGAAAAAGCAAAAAATTTCAGAATTGCACCTTGCAATGCGGAGATATTACTGTTTGTGCATTTACAATATTCATTGATTTTTGCCATTGAAAAACGTCCAGAAATGTTTGAAGCTACTGACTGAATGAAAGGAGCTGGCATCTCACTCTCTTTGAATCTTCTTTATCATGCTAGGATTAGCAGGAAAAAGCAAAAAATTCCAGAATTGCACCTTGCAATGCGGAGAAATTACTGTTTGTGCATTTACAATATTCATTGATTTTTGCCATTGAAAAACATCATGTTATTCATATACCAGAAATGTTTGAAGCTACTGACTGAATGAAAAGAGCTGGCATCTCACTCTCTTTGAATCTTCTTTATCATGCTAAGAGGAGCAGGAAAAAGCAAAAAATTTCAGAATTGCACGTTGCCATGTGGAGATATTACTGTTTGTGCATTTACAATATTCATTGATTTTTGCCATTGAAAAACGTCCAGAAATGTTTGAAGCTACTGACTGAATGAAAGGAGCTGGCATCTCACTCTCTTTTAATCTTCTTTATCATGCTAGGATTAGCAGGAAAAAGCAAAAAATTTCAGAATTGCACCTTGCAATGCGGAGAAATTACTGTTTGTGCATTTACAATATTCATTGATTTTTGCCATTGAAAAACATCATGTTATTCATATACCAGAAATGTTTGAAGCTACTGACTGAATGAAAAGAGCTGGCATCTCACTCTCTTTGAATCTTCTTTATCATGCTAAGAGGAGCAGGAAAAAGCAAAAAATTTCAGAATTGCACGTTGCAATGTGGAGATATTACTGTTGTGCATTAACAATATTCATTGATTTTTGCCATTGAAAAACGTCCAGAAATGTTTGAAGCTACTGACTGAATGAAAGGAGCTGGCATCTCACTCTCTTTGAATCTTCTTTGTCATGCTAGGATTAGCAGGAAAAAGCAAAAAATTTCAGAATTGCACCTTGCAATGCGGAGAAATTACTGTTTGTGCATTTACAATATTCATTGATTTTTGCCATTGAAAAACATCATGTTATTCATATACCAGAAATGTTTGAAGCTACTGACTGAATGAAAAGAGCTGGCATCTCACTCTCTTTGAATCTTCTTTATCATGCCAGGATTAGCAGGAAAAAGCAAAAAATTTCAGAATTGCACCTTGCAATGTGGAGATATTACTGTTTGTGCATTTACAATATTCATTGATTTTTGCCATTGAGAAACGTCCAGAAATGTTTGAAGCTACTGACTGAATGAAAGGAGCTGGCATCTCACTCTCTTTGAATCTTCTTTATCATGCTAGGATTAGCAGGAAAAAGCAAAAAATTTCAGAATTGCACCTTGCAATGCGGAGAAATTACTGTTTGTGCATTTACAATATTCATTGATTTTTACCATTGAAAAACATCATGTTATTCATATACCAGAAATGTTTGAAGCTACTGACTGAATGAAAAGAGCTGGCATCTCACTCTCTTTGAATCTTCTTTATCATGCTAAGAGGAGCAGGAAAAAGCAAAAAATTTCAGAATTGCACGTTGCAATGTGGAGATATTACTGTTTGTGCATTTACAATATTCATTGATTTTTGCCATTGAAAAACGTCCAGAAATGTTTGAAGCTACTGACTGAATGAAAGGAGCTGGCATCTCACTCTCTTTGAATCTTCTTTATCATGCTAGGATTAGCAGGAAAAAGCAAAAAATTTCAGAATTGCACCTTGCAATGCGGAGAAATTACTGTTTGTGCATTTACAATATTCATTGATTTTTGCCATTGAAAAACATCATGTTATTCATATACCAGAAATGTTTGAAGCTACTGACTGAATGAAAAGAGCTGGCATCTCACTCTCTTTGAATCTTCTTTATCATGCCAGGATTAGCAGGAAAAAGCAAAAAATTTCAGAATTGCACCTTGCAATGTGGAGATATTACTTCTTGTGCATTTACAATATTCATTGATTTTTGCCATTGAAAAACGTCCAGAAATGTTTGAAGCTACTGACTGAATGAAAGGAGCTGGCATCTCACTCTCTTTGAATCTTCTTTATCATGCTAGGATTAGCAGGAAAAAGCAAAAAATTTCAGAATTGCACCTTGCAATGCGGAGAAATTACTGTTTGTGCATTTACAATATTCATTGATTTTTGCCATTGAAAAACATCATGTTATTCATATACCAGAAATGTTTGAAGCTACTGACTGAATGAAAAGAGCTGGCATCTCACTCTCTTTGAATCTTCTTTATCATGCTAAGAGGAGCAGGAAAAAGCAAAAAATTTCAGAATTGCACCTTGCAATGTGGAGATATTACTGTTTGTGCATTTACAATATTCATTGATTTTTGCCATTGAAAAACGTCCAGAAATGTTTGAAGCTACTGACTGAATGAAAGGAGCTGGCATCTCACTCTCTTTGAATCTTCTTTATCATGCTAGGATTAGCAGGAAAAAGCAAAAAATTTCAGAATTGCACCTTGCAATGCGGAGAAATTACTGTTTGTGCATTTACAATATTCATTGATTTTTGCCATTGAAAAACATCATGTTATTCATATACCAGAAATGTTTGAAGCTACTGACTGAATGAAAAGAGCTGGCATCTCACTCTCTTTGAATCTTCTTTATCATGCCAGGATTAGCAGGAAAAAGCAAAAAATTTCAGAATTGCACCTTGCAATGTGGAGATATTACTGTTTGTGCATTTACAATATTCATTGATTTTTGCCATTGAAAAACGTCCAGAAATGTTTGAAGCTACTGACTGAATGAAAGGAGCTGGCATCTCACTCTCTTTGAATCTTCTTTATCATGCTAGGATTAGCAGGAAAAAGCAAAAAATTTCAGAATTGCACCTTGCAATGCGGAGAAATTACTGTTTGTGCATTTACAATATTCATTGATTTTTGCCATTGAAAAACATCATGTTATTCATATACCAGAAATGTTTGAAGCTACTGACTGAATGAAAAGAGCTGGCATCTCACTCTCTTTGAATCTTCTTTATCATGCCAGGATTAGCAGGAAAAAGCAAAAAATTTCAGAATTGCACCTTGCAATGTGGAGATATTACTGTTTGTGCATTTACAATATTCATTGATTTTTGCCATTGAAAAACGTCCAGAAATGTTTGAAGCTACTGACTGAATGAAAGGAGCTGGCATCTCACTCTCTTTGAATCTTCTTTATCATGCTAGGATTAGCAGGAAAAAGCAAAAAATTTCAGAATTGCACCTTGCAATGCGGAGAAATTACTGTTTGTGCATTTACAATATTCATTGATTTTTGCCATTGAAAAACATCATGTTATTCATATACCAGAAATGTTTGAAGCTACTGACTGAATGAAAAGAGCTGGCATCTCACTCTCTTTGAATCTTCTTTATCATGCTAAGAGGAGCAGGAAAAAGCAAAAAATTTCAGAATTGCACCTTGCAATGTGGAGATATTACTGTTTGTGCATTTACAATATTCATTGATTTTTGCCATTGAAAAACGTCCAGAAATGTTTGAAGCTACTGACTGAATGAAAGGAGCTGGCATCTTACTCTCTTTGAATCTTCTTTATCATGCTAGGATTAGCAGGAAAAAGGAAAAAATTTCAGAATTGCACCTTGCAATGCGGAGAAATTACTGTTTGTGCATTTACAATATTCATTGATTTTTGCCATTGAAAAACATCATGTTATTCATATACCAGAAATGTTTGAAGCTACTGACTGAATGAAAAGAGCTGGCATCTCACTCTCTTTGAATCTTCTTTATCATGCTAAGAGGAGCAGGAAAAAGCAAAAAATTTCAGAATTGCACCTTGCAATGTGGAGATATTACTGTTTGTGCATTTACAATATTCATTGATTTTTGCCATTGAAAAACGTCCAGAAATGTTTGAAGCTACTGACTGAATGAAAGGAGCTGGCATCTCACTCTCTTTGATTCTTCTTTATCATGCTAGGATTAGCAGGAAAAAGCAAAAAATTTCAGAATTGCACCTTGCAATGCGGAGAAATTACTGTTTGTGCATTTACAATATTCATTGATTTTTGCCATTGAAAAACATCATGTTATTCATATACCAGAAATGTTTGAAGCTACTGACTGAATGAAAAGAGCTGGCATCTCACTCTCTTTGAATCTTCTTTATCATGCTAGGATTAGCAGGAAAAAGCAAAAAATTTCAGAATTGCACATTGCAATGCGGAGATATTACTGTTTGTGCATTTACAATATTCATTGATTTTTGCCATTGAAAAACGTCCAGAAATGTTTGAAGCTACTGACTGAATGAAAGGAGATGGCATATCACTCTCTTTTAATCTTCTTTATCATGCTAGGATTAGCAGGAAAAAGCAAAAAATTTCAAAATTGCACCTTGCAATGCGGAGATATTACTGTTTGTGCATTTACAATATTCATTGATTTTTGCCATTGAAAAACGTCCAGAAATGTTTGAAGCTACTGACTGAATGAAAGGAGCTGGCATCTCACTCTCTTTGAATCTTCTTTATCATGCTAGGATTAGCAGGAAAAAGCAAAAAAATTCAGAATTGCACCTTGCAATGCGGAGAAATTACTGTTTGTGCATTTACAATATTCATTGATTTTTGCCATTGAAAAACATCATGTTATTCATATACCTGAAATGTTTGAAGCTACTGACTGAATGAAAAGAGCTGGCATCTCACTCTCTTTGAATCTTCTTTATCATGCTAAGAGGAGCAGGAAAAAGCAAAAATTTTCAGAATTGCACGTTGCAATGTGGAGATATTACTGTTTGTGCATTTACAATATTCATTGATTTTTGCCATTGAAAAACGTCCAGAAATGTTTGAAGCTACTGACTGAATGAAAGGAGCTGGCATCTCACTCTCTTTGAATCTTCTTTATCATGCTAGGATTAGCAGGAAAAAGCAAAAAATTTCAGAATTGCACCTTGCAATGCGGAGAAATTACTGTTTGTGCATTTACAATATTCATTGATTTTTGCCATTGAAAAACATCATGTTATTCATATACCAGAAATGTTTGAAGCTACTGACTGAATGAAAAGAGCTGGCATCTCACTCTCTTTGAATCTTCTTTATCATGCTAAGAGGAGCAGGAAAAAGCAAAAAATTTCAGAATTGCACCTTGCAATGTGGAGATATTACTGTTTGTGCATTTACAATATTCATTGATTTTTGCCATTGAAAAACGTCCAGAAATGTTTGAAGCTACTGACTGAATGAAAGGAGCTGGCATCTCACTCTCTTTGAATCTTCTTTATCATGCTAGGATTAGCAGGAAAAAGCAAAAAATTTCAGAATTGCACCTTGCAATGCGGAGAAATTACTGTTTGTGCATTTACAATATTCATTGATTTTTGCCATTGAAAAACATCATGTTATTCATATACCAGAAATGTTTGAAGCTACTGACTGAATGAAAAGAGCTGGCATCTCACTCTCTTTGAATCTTCTTTATCATGCTAAGAGGAGCAGGAAAAAGCAAAAAATTTCAGAATTGCACGTTGCAATGTGGAGATATTACTGTTTGTGCATTTACAATATTCATTGATTTTTGCCATTGAAAAACGTCCAGAAATGTTTGAAGCTACTGACTGAATGAAAGGAGCTGGCATCTCACTCTCTTTGAATCTTCTTTATCATGCTAGGATTAGCAGGAAAAAGCAAAAAATTTCAGAATTGCACCTTGCAATGCGGAGAAATTACTGTTTGTGCATTTACAATATTCATTGATTTTTGCCATTGAAAAACATCATGTTATTCATATACCAGAAATGTTTGAAGCTACTGACTGAATGAAAAGAGCTGGCATCTCACTCTCTTTGAATCTTCTTTATCATGCCAGGATTAGCAGGAAAAAGCAAAAAATTTCAGAATTGCACCTTGCAATGTGGAGATATTACTGTTTGTGCATTTACAATATTCATTGATTTTTGCCATTGAAAAACGTCCAGAAATGTTTGAAGCTACTGACTGAATGAAAGGAGCTGGCATCTCACTCTCTTTGAATCTTCTTTATCATGCTAGGATTAGCAGGAAAAAGCAAAAAATTTCAGAATTGCACCTTGCAATGCGGAGAAATTACTGTTTGTGCATTTACAATATTCATTGATTTTTGCCATTGAAAAACATCATGTTATTCATATACCAGAAATGTTTGAAGCTACTGACTGAATGAAAAGAGCTGGCATCTCACTCTCTTTGAATCTTCTTTATCATGCTAAGAGGAGCAGGAAAAAGCAAAAAATTTCAGAATTGCACCTTGCAATGTGGAGATATTACTGTTTGTGCATTTACAATATTCATTGATTTTTGCCATTGAAAAACGTCCAGAAATGTTTGAAGCTACTGACTGAATGAAAGGAGCTGGCATCTTACTCTCTTTGAATCTTCTTTATCATGCTAGGATTAGCAGGAAAAAGGAAAAAATTTCAGAATTGCACCTTGCAATGCGGAGAAATTACTGTTTGTGCATTTACAATATTCATTGATTTTTGCCATTGAAAAACATCATGTTATTCATATACCAGAAATGTTTGAAGCTACTGACTGAATGAAAAGAGCTGGCATCTCACTCTCTTTGAATCTTCTTTATCATGCTAAGAGGAGCAGGAAAAAGCAAAAAATTTCAGAATTGCACCTTGCAATGTGGAGATATTACTGTTTGTGCATTTACAATATTCATTGATTTTTGCCATTGAAAAACGTCCAGAAATGTTTGAAGCTACTGACTGAATGAAAGGAGCTGGCATCTCACTCTCTTTGATTCTTCTTTATCATGCTAGGATTAGCAGGAAAAAGCAAAAAATTTCAGAATTGCACCTTGCAATGCGGAGAAATTACTGTTTGTGCATTTACAATATTCATTGATTTTTGCCATTGAAAAACATCATGTTATTCATATACCAGAAATGTTTGAAGCTACTGACTGAATGAAAAGAGCTGGCATCTCACTCTCTTTGAATCTTCTTTATCATGCTAGGATTAGCAGGAAAAAGCAAAAAATTTCAGAATTGCACATTGCAATGCGGAGATATTACTGTTTGTGCATTTACAATATTCATTGATTTTTGCCATTGAAAAACGTCCAGAAATGTTTGAAGCTACTGACTGAATGAAAGGAGATGGCATATCACTCTCTTTTAATCTTCTTTATCATGCTAGGATTAGCAGGAAAAAGCAAAAAATTTCAAAATTGCACCTTGCAATGCGGAGATATTACTGTTTGTGCATTTACAATATTCATTGATTTTTGCCATTGAAAAACGTCCAGAAATGTTTGAAGCTACTGACTGAATGAAAGGAGCTGGCATCTCACTCTCTTTGAATCTTCTTTATCATGCTAGGATTAGCAGGAAAAAGCAAAAAATTTCAGAATTGCACCTTGCAATGCGGAGAAATTACTGTTTGTGCATTTACAATATTCATTGATTTTTGCCATTGAAAAACATCATGTTATTCATATACCTGAAATGTTTGAAGCTACTGACTGAATGAAAAGAGCTGGCATCTCACTCTCTTTGAATCTTCTTTATCATGCTAAGAGGAGCAGGAAAAAGCAAAAATTTTCAGAATTGCACGTTGCAATGTGGAGATATTACTGTTTGTGCATTTACAATATTCATTGATTTTTGCCATTGAAAAACGTCCAGAAATGTTTGAAGCTACTGACTGAATGAAAGGAGCTGGCATCTCACTCTCTTTGAATCTTCTTTATCATGCTAGGATTAGCAGGAAAAAGCAAAAAATTTCAGAATTGCACCTTGCAATGCGGAGAAATTACTGTTTGTGCATTTACAATATTCATTGATTTTTGCCATTGAAAAACATCATGTTATTCATATACCAGAAATGTTTGAAGCTACTGACTGAATGAAAAGAGCTGGCATCTCACTCTCTTTGAATCTTCTTTATCATGCTAAGAGGAGCAGGAAAAAGCAAAAAATTTCAGAATTGCACCTTGCAATGTGGAGATATTACTGTTTGTGCATTTACAATATTCATTGATTTTTGCCATTGAAAAACGTCCAGAAATGTTTGAAGCTACTGACTGAATGAAAGGAGCTGGCATCTCACTCTCTTTGAATCTTCTTTATCATGCTAGGATTAGCAGGAAAAAGCAAAAAATTTCAGAATTGCACCTTGCAATGCGGAGAAATTACTGTTTGTGCATTTACAATATTCATTGATTTTTGCCATTGAAAAACATCATGTTATTCATATACCAGAAATGTTTGAAGCTACTGACTGAATGAAAAGAGCTGGCATCTCACTCTCTTTGAATCTTCTTTATCATGCTAGGATTAGCAGGAAAAAGCAAAAAATTTCAGAATTGCACATTGCAATGCGGAGATATTACTGTTTGTGCATTTACAATATTCATTGATTTTTGCCATTGAAAAACGTCCAGAAATGTTTGAAGCTACTGACTGAATGAAAGGAGCTGGCATCTCACTCTCTTTGAATCTTCTTTATCATGCTAGGATTAGCAGGAAAAAGCAAAAAATTTCAGAATTGCACCTTGCAATGCGGAGAAATTACTGTTTGTGCATTTACAATATTCATTGATTTTTGCCATTGAAAAACATCATGTTATTCATATACCAGAAATGTTTGAAGCTACTGACTGAATGAAAAGAGCTGGCATCTCACTCTCTTTGAATCTTCTTTATCATGCTAAGAGGAGCAGGAAAAAGCAAAAAATTTCAGAATTGCACGTTGCAATGTGGAGATATTACTGTTTGTGCATTTACAATATTCATTGATTTTTGCCATTGAAAAACGTCCAGAAATGTTTGAAGCTACTGACTGAATGAAAGGAGCTGGCATCTCACTCTCTTTGAATCTTCTTTATCATGCTAGGATTAGCAGGAAAAAGCAAAAAATTTCAGAATTGCACCTTGCAATGCGGAGAAATTACTGTTTGTGCATTTACAATATTCATTAATTTTTGCCATTGAAAAACATCATGTTATTCATATACCAAAAATGTTTGAAGCTACTGACTGAATGAAAAGAGCTGGCATCTCACTCTCTTTGAATCTTCTTTATCATGCTAAGAGGAGCAGGAAAAAGCAAAAAATTTCAGAATTGCACCTTGCAATGTGGAGATATTACTGTTTGTGCATTTACAATATTCATTGATTTTTGCCATTGAAAAACATCATGTTATTCATATACCAGAAATGTTTGAAGCTACTGACTGAATGAAAAGAGCTGGCATCTCACTCTCTTTGAATCTTCTTTATCATGCCAGGATTAGCAGGAAAAAGCAAAAAATTTCAGAATTGCACCTTGCAATGTGGAGATATTACTGTTTGTGCATTTACAATATTCATTGATTTTTGCCATTGAAAAACGTCCAGAAATGTTTGAAGCTACTGACTGAATGAAAGGAGCTGGCATCTCACTCTCTTTGAATCTTCTTTATCATGCTAGGATTAGCAGGAAAAAGCAAAAAATTTCAGAATTGCACCTTGCAATGCGGAGAAATTACTGTTTGTGCATTTACAATATTCATTGATTTTTGCCATTGAAAAACATCATGTTATTCATATACCAGAAATGTTTGAAGCTACTGACTGAATGAAAAGAGCTGGCATCTCACTCTTTTTGAATCTTCTTTATCATGCTAAGAGGAGCAGGAAAAAGCAAAAAATTTCAGAATTGCACGTTGCAATGTGGAGATATTACTGTTTGTGCATTTACAATATTCATTGATTTTTGCCATTGAAAAACGTCCAGAAATGTTTGAAGCTACTGACTGAATGAAAGGAGCTGGCATCTCACTCTCTTTGAATCTTCTTTATCATGCTAGGATTAGCAGGAAAAAGCAAAAAATTTCAGAATTGCACCTTGCAATGCGGAGAAATTACTGTTTGTGCATTTACAATATTCATTGATTTTTGCCATTGAAAAACATCATGTTATTCATATACCAGAAATGTTTGAAGCTACTGACTGAATGAAAAGAGCTGGCATCTCACTCTCTTTGAATCTTCTTTATCATGCTAAGAGGAGCAGGAAAAAGCAAAAAATTTCAGAATTGCACCTTGCAATGTGGAGATATTACTGTTTGTGCATTTACAATATTCATTGATTTTTGCCATTGAAAAACGTCCAGAAATGTTTGAAGCTACTGACTGAATGAAAGGAGCTGGCATCTCACTCTCTTTGAATCTTCTTTATCATGCTAGGATTAGCAGGAAAAAGCAAAAAATTTCAGAATTGCACCTTGCAATGCGGAGAAATTACTGTTTGTGCATTTACAATATTCATTGATTTTTGCCATTGAAAAACATCATGTTATTCATATACCAGAAATGTTTGAAGCTACTGACTGAATGAAAAGAGCTGGCATCTCACTCTCTTTGAATCTTCTTTATCATGCTAAGAGGAGCAGGAAAAAGCAAAAAATTTCAGAATTGCACCTTGCAATGTGGAGATATTACTGTTTGTGCATTTACAATATTCATTGATTTTTGCCATTGAAAAACGTCCAGAAATGTTTGAAGCTACTGACTGAATGAAAGGAGCTGGCATCTCACTCTCTTTGAATCTTCTTTATCATGCTAGGATTAGCAGGAAAAAGCAAAAAATTTCAGAATTGCACCTTGCAATGCGGAGAAATTACTGTTTGTGCATTTACAATATTCATTGATTTTTGCCATTGAAAAACATCATGTTATTCATATACCAGAAATGTTTGAAGCTACTGACTGAATGAAAAGAGCTTGGCATCTCACTCTCTTTGAATCTTCTTTATCATGCTAAGAGGAGCAGGAAAAAGCAAAAAATTTCAGAATTGCACCTTGCAATGTGGAGATATTACTGTTTGTGCATTTACAATATTCATTGATTTTTGCCATTGAAAAACGTCCAGAAATGTTTGAAGCTACTGACTGAATGAAAGGAGCTGGCATCTCACTCTCTTTGAATCTTCTTTATCATGCTAGGATTAGCAGGAAAAAGCAAAAAATTTCAGAATTGCACCTTGCAATGCGGAGAAATTACTGTTTGTGCATTTACAATATTCATTGATTTTTGCCATTGAAAAACATCATGTTATTCATATACCAGAAATGTTTGAAGCTACTGACTGAATGAAAAGAGCTGGCATCTCACTCTGTTTGAATCTTCTTTATCATGCTAAGAGGAGCAGGAAAAAGCAAAAAATTTCAGAATTGCACCTTGCAATGTGGAGATATTACTGTTTGTGCATTTACAATATTCATTGATTTTTGCCATTGAAAAACATCATGTTATTCATATACCAGAAATGTTTGAAGTTACTGACTGAATGAAAAGAGCTGGCATCTCACTCTCTTTGAATCTTCTTTATCATGCCAGGATTAGCAGGAAAAAGCAAAAAATTTCAGAATTGCACCTTGCAATGTGGAGATATTACTGTTTGTGCATTTACAATATTCATTGATTTTTGCCATTGAAAAACGTCCAGAAATGTTTGAAGCTACTGACTGAATGCAAGGAGCTGGCATCTCACTCTCTTTGAATCTTCTTTATCATGCTAGGATTAGCAGGAAAAAGCAAAAAATTTCAGAATTGCACCTTGCAATGCGGAGAAATTACTGTTTGTGCATTTACAATATTCATTGATTTTTGCCATTGAAAAACATCATGTTATTCATATACCAGAAATGTTTGAAGCTACTGACTGAATGAAAAGAGCTGGCATCTCACTCTCTTTGAATCTTCTTTATCATGCCAGGATTAGCAGGAAAAAGCAAAAAATTTCAGAATTGCACCTTGCAATGTGGAGATATTACTGCTTGTGCATTTACAATATTCATTGTTTTTTGCCATTGAAAAACGTCCAGAAATGTTTGAAGCTACTGACAGAATGAAAGGAGCTGGCATCTCACTCTCTTTGAATCTTCTTTATCATGCTAGGATTAGCAGGAAAAAGCAAAAAATTTCAGAATTGCACCTTGCAATGCGGAGAAATTACTGTTTGTGCATTTACAATATTCATTGATTTTTGCCATTGAAAAACATCATGTTATTCATATACCAGAAATGTTTGAAGCTACTGACTGAATGAAAAGAGCTGGCATCTCACTCTCTTTGAATCTTCTTTATCATGCCAGGATTAGCAGGAAAAAGCAAAAAATTTCAGAATTGCACCTTGCAATGTGGAGATATTACTGCTTGTGCATTTACAATATTCATTGTTTTTTGCCATTGAAAAACGTCCAGAAATGTTTGAAGCTACTGACAGAATGAAAGGAGCTGGCATCTCACTCTCTTTGAATCTTCTTTATCATGCTAGGATTAGCAGGAAAAAGCAAAAAATTTCAGAATTGCACCTTGCAATGCGGAGAAATTACTGTTTGTGCATTTACAATATTCATTGATTTTTGCCATTGAAAAACATCATGTTATTCATATACCAGAAATGTTTGAAGCTACTGACTGAATGAAAAGAGCTGGCATCTCACTCTCTTTGAATCTTCTTTATCATGCTAAGAGGAGCAGGAAAAAGCAAAAAATTTCAAAATTGCACCTTGCAATGTGGAGATATTACTGTTTGTGCATTTACAATATTCATTGATTTTTGCCATTGAAAAACGTCCAGAAATGTTTGAAGCTACTGACTGAATGAAAGGAGCTGGCATCTCACTCTCTTTGAATCTTCTTTATCATGCTAGGATTAGCAGGAAAAAGCAAAAAATTTCAGAATTGCACCTTGCAATGCGGAGAAATTACTGTTTGTGCATTTACAATATTCATTGATTTTTGCCATTGAAAAACATCATGTTATTCATATACCAGAAATGTTTGAAGCTACTGACTGAATGAAAAGAGCTGGCATCTCACTCTCTTTGAATCTTCTTTATCATGCTAAGAGGAGCAGGAAAAAGCAAAAAATTTCAGAATTGCACGTTGCAATGTGGAGATATTACTGTTTGTGCATTTACAATATTCATTGATTTTTGCCATTGAAAAACGTCCAGAAATGTTTGAAGCTACTGACTGAATGAAAGGAGCTGGCATCTCACTCTCTTTGAATCTTCTTTATCATGCTAGGATTAGCAGGAAAAAGCAAAAAATTTCAGAATTGCACCTTGCAATGCGGAGAAATTACTGTTTGTGCATTTACAATATTCATTGATTTTTGCCATTGAAAAACATCATGTTATTCATATACCAGAAATGTTTGAAGCTACTGACTGAATGAAAAGAGCTGGCATCTCACTCTCTTTGAATCTTCTTTATCATGCCAGGATTAGCAGGAAAAAGCAAAAAATTTCAGAATTGCACCTTGCAATGTGGAGATATTACTGTTTGTGCATTTACAATATTCATTGATTTTTGCCATTGAAAAACGTCCAGAAATGTTTGAAGCTACTGACTGAATGAAAGGAGCTGGCATCTCACTCTCTTTGAATCTTCTTTATCATCCTAGGATTAGCAGGAAAAAGCAAAAAATTTCAGAATTGCACCTTGCAATGCGGAGAAATTACTGTTTGTGCATTTACAATATTCATTGATTTTTGCCATTGAAAAACATCATGTTATTCATATACCAGAAATGTTTAAAGCTACTGACTGAATGAAAAGAGCTGGCATCTCACTCTCTTTGAATCTTCTTTATCATGCTAAGAGGAGCAGTAAAAAGCAAAAAATTTCAGAATTGCACGTTGCAATGTGGAGATATTACTGTTTGTGCATTTACAATATTCATTGATTTTTGCCATTGAAAAACGTCCAGAAATGTTTGAAGCTACTGACTGAATGAAAGGAGCTGGCATCTCACTCTCTTTGAATCTTCTTTATCATGCTAGGATTAGCAGGAAAAAGCAAAAAATTTCAGAATTGCACCTTGCAATGCGGAGAAATTACTGTTTGTGCATTTACAATATTCATTGATTTTTGCCATTGAAAAACATCATGTTATTCATATACCAGAAATGTTTGAAGCTACTGACTGAATGAAAAGAGCTGGCATCTCACTCTCTTTGAATCTTCTTTATCATGCCAGGATTAGCAGGAAAAAGCAAAAAATTTCAGAATTGCACCTTGCAATGTGGAGATATTACTGTTTGTGCATTTACAATATTCATTGATTTTTGCCATTGAAAAACGTCCAGAAATGTTTGAAGCTACTGACTGAATGAAAGGAGCTGGCATCTCACTCTCTTTGAATCTTCTTTATCATGCTAGGATTAGCAGGAAAAAGCAAAAAATTTCAGAATTGCACCTTGCAATGCGGAGAAATTACTGTTTGTGCATTTACAATATTCATTGATTTTTGCCATTGAAAAACATCATGTTATTCATATACCAGAAATGTTTGAAGCTACTGACTGAATGAAAAGAGCTGGCATCTCACTCTCTTTGAATCTTCTTTATCATGCTAAGAGGAGCAGGAAAAAGCAAAAAATTTCAGAATTGCACCTTGCAATGTGGAGATATTACTGTTTGTGCATTTACAATATTCATTGATTTTTGCCATTGAAAAACGTCCAGAAATGTTTGAAGCTACTGACTGAATGAAAGGAGCTGGCATCTTACTCTCTTTAAATCTTCTTTATCATGCTAGGATTAGCAGGAAAAAGGAAAAAATTTCAGAATTGCACCTTGCAATGCGGAGAAATTACTGTTTGTGCATTTACAATATTCATTGATTTTTGCCATTGAAAAACATCATGTTATTCATATACCAGAAATGTTTGAAGCTACTGACTGAATGAAAAGAGCTGGCATCTCACTCTCTTTGAATCTTCTTTATCATGCTAAGAGGAGCAGGAAAAAGCAAAAAATTTCAGAATTGCACCTTGCAATGTGGAGATATTACTGTTTGTGCATTTACAATATTCATTGATTTTTGCCATTGAAAAACGTCCAGAAATGTTTGAAGCTACTGACTGAATGAAAGGAGCTGGCATCTCACTCTCTTTGAATCTTCTTTATCATGCTAGGATTAGCAGGAAAAAGCAAAAAATTTCAGAATTGCACCTTGCAATGCGGAGAAATTACTGTTTGTGCATTTACAATATTCATTGATTTTTGCCATTGAAAAACATCATGTTATTCATATACCAGAAATGTTTGAAGCTACTGACTGAATGAAAAGAGCTGGCATCTCACTCTCTTTGAATCTTCTTTATCATGCTAGGATTAGCAGGAAAAAGCAAAAAATTTCAGAATTGCACATTGCAATGCGGAGATATTACTGTTTGTGCATTTACAATATTCATTGATTTTTGCCATTGAAAAACGTCCAGAAATGTTTGAAGCTACTGACTGAATGAAAGGAGATGGCATCTCACTCTCTTTGAATCTTCTTTATCATGCTAGGATTAGCAGGAAAAAGCAAAAAATTTCAGAATTGCACCTTGCAATGCGTAGATATTACTGTTTGTGCATTTACAATATTCATTGATTTTTGCCATTGAAAAACGTTCAGAAATGTTTGAAGCTACTGACTGAATGAAAGGAGCTGGCATCTCACTCTCTTTGAATCTTCTTTATCATGCTAGGATTAGCAGGAAAAAGCAAAAAATTTCAGAATTGCACCTTGCAATGCGGAGAAATTACTGTTTGTGCATTTACAATATTCATTGATTTTTGCCATTGAAAAACATCATGTTATTCATATACCTGAAATGTTTGAAGCTACTGACTGAATGAAAAGAGCTGGCATCTCACTCTCTTTGAATCTTCTTTACCATGCTAAGAGGAGCAGGAAAATGCAAAAAATTTCAGAATTGCACCTTGCAATGTGGAGATATTACTGTTTGTGCATTTACAATATTCATTGATTTTTGCCATTGAAAAACGTCCAGAAATGTTTGAAGCTACTGACTGAATGAAAGGAGCTGGCATCTCACTCTCTTTGAATCTTCTTTATCATGCTAGGATTAGCAGGAAAAAGCAAAAAATTTCAGAATTGCACCTTGCAATGCGGAGAAATTACTGTTTGTGCATTTACAATATTCATTGATTTTTGCCATTGAAAAACATCATGTTATTCATATACCAGAAATGTTTGAAGCTACTGACTGAATGAAAAGAGCTGGCATCTCACTCTCTTTGAATCTTCTTTATCATGCTAAGAGGAGCAGGAAAAAGCAAAAAATTTCAGAATTGCACGTTGCAATGTGGAGATATTACTGTTTGTGCATTTACAATATTCATTGATTTTTGCCATTGAAAAATGTCCAGAAATGTTTGAAGCTACTGACTGAATGAAAGGAGCTGGCATCTCACTCTCTTTGAATCTTCTTTATCATGCTAGGATTAGCAGGAAAAAGCAAAAAATTTCAGAATTGCACCTTGCAATGCGGAGAAATTACTGTTTGTGCATTTACAATATTCATTGATTTTTGCCATTGAAAAACATCATGTTATTCATATACCAGAAATGTTTGAAGCTACTGACTGAATGAAAAGAGCTGGCATCTCACTCTCTTTGAATCTTCTTTATCATGCCAGGATTAGCAGGAAAAAGCAAAAAATTTCAGAATTGCACCTTGCAATGTGGAGATATTACTGTTTGTGCATTTACAATATTCATTGATTTTTGCCATTGAAAAACGTCCAGAAATGTTTGAAGCTACTGACTGAATGAAAGGAGCTGGCATCTCACTCTCTTTGAATCTTCTTTATCATGCTAGGATTAGCAGGAAAAAGCAAAAAATTTCAGAATTGCACCTTGCAATGCGGAGAAATTACTGTTTGTGCATTTACAATATTCATTGATTTTTGCCATTGAAAAACATCATGTTATTCACATACCAGAAATGTTTGAAGCTACTGACTGAATGAAAAGAGCTGGCATCTCACTCTCTTTGAATCTTCTTTATCATGCTAAGAGGAGCAGGAAAAAGCAAAAAATTTCAGAATTGCACGTTGCAATGTGGAGATATTACTGTTTGTGCATTTACAATATTCATTGATTTTTGCCATTGAAAAACGTCCAGAAATGTTTGAAGCTACTGACTGAATGAAAGGAGCTGGCATCTCACTCTCTTTGAATCTTCTTTATCATGCTAGGATTAGCAGGAAAAAGCAAAAAATTTCAGAATTGCACCTTGCAATGCGGAGATATTACTGTTTGTGCATTTACAATATTCATTGATTTTTGCCATTGAAAAACGTCCAGAAATGTTTGAAGCTACTGACTGAATGAAAGGAGATGGCATCTCACTCTCTTTGAATCTTCTTTATCATGCTAGGATTAGCAGGAAAAAGCAAAAAATTTCAGAATTGCACCTTGCAATGCGGAGATATTACTGTTTGTGCATTTACAATATTCATTGATTTTTGCCATTGAAAAACGTCCAGAAATGTTTGAAGCTACTTACTGAATGAAAGGAGCTGGCATCTCACTCTCTTTGAATCTTCTTTATCATGCTAGGACTAGCAGGAAAAAGCAAAAAATTTCAGAATTGCACCTTGCAATGCGGAGAAATTACTGTTTGTGCATTTACAATATTCATTGATTTTTGCCATTGAAAAACATCATGTTATTCATATACCTGAAATGTTTGAAGCTACTGACTGAATGAAAAGAGCTGGCATCTCACTCTCTTTGAATCTTCTTTATCATGCTAAGAGGAGCAGGAAAAAGCAAAAAATTTCAGAATTGCACGTTGCAATGTGGAGATATTACTGTTTGTGCATTTACAATATTCATTGATTTTTGCCATTGAAAAACGTCCAGAAATGTTTGAAGCTACTGACTGAATGAAAGGAGCTGGCATCTCACTCTCTTTGAATCTTCTTTATCATGCTAGGATTAGCAGGAAAAAGCAAAAAATTTCAGAATTGCACCTTGCAATGCGGAGAAATTACTGTTTGTGCATTTACAATATTCATTGATTTTTGCCACTGAAAAACATCATGTTATTCATATACCAGAAATGTTTGAAGCTACTGACTGAATGAAAAGAGCTGGCATCTCACTCTCTTTGAATCTTCTTTATCATGCCAGGATTAGCAGGAAAAAGCAAAAAATTTCAGAATTGCACCTTGCAATGTGGAGATATTACTGTTTGTGCATTTACAATATTCATTGATTTTTGCCATTGAAAAACGTCCAGAAATGTTTGAAGCTACTGACTGAATGAAAGGAGCTGGCATCTCACTCTCTTTGAATCTTCTTTATCATGCTAGGATTAGCAGGAAAAAGCAAAAAATTTCAGAATTGCACCTTGCAATGCGGAGAAATTACTGTTTGTGCATTTACAATATTCATTGATTTTTGCCATTGAAAAACATCATGTTATTCACATACCAGAAATGTTTGAAGCTACTGACTGAATGAAAAGAGCTGGCATCTCACTCTCTTTGAATCTTCTTTATCATGCTAAGAGGAGCAGGAAAAAGCAAAAAATTTCAGAATTGCACGTTGCAATGTGGAGATATTACTGTTTGTGCATTTACAATATTCATTGATTTTTGCCATTGAAAAACGTCCAGAAATGTTTGAAGCTACTGACTGAATGAAAGGAGCTGGCATCTCACTCTCTTTGAATCTTCTTTATCATGCTAGGATTAGCAGGAAAAAGCAAAAAATTTCAGAATTGCACCTTGCAATGCGGAGATATTACTGTTTGTGCATTTACAATATTCATTGATTTTTGCCATTGAAAAACGTCCAGAAATGTTTGAAGCTACTGACTGAATGAAAGGAGATGGCATCTCACTCTCTTTGAATCTTCTTTATCATGCTAGGATTAGCAGGAAAAAGCAAAAAATTTCAGAATTGCACCTTGCAATGCGGAGATATTACTGTTTGTGCATTTACAATATTCATTGATTTTTGCCATTGAAAAACGTCCAGAAATGTTTGAAGCTACTGACTGAATGAAAGGAGCTGGCATCTCACTCTCTTTGAATCTTCTTTATCATGCTAGGACTAGCAGGAAAAAGCAAAAAATTTCAGAATTGCACCTTGCAATGCGGAGAAATTACTGTTTGTGCATTTACAATATTCATTGATTTTTGCCATTGAAAAACATCATGTTATTCATATACCTGAAATGTTTGAAGCTACTGACTGAATGAAAAGAGCTGGCATCTCACTCTCTTTGAATCTTCTTTATCATGCTAAGAGGAGCAGGAAAAAGCAAAAAATTTCAGAATTGCACCTTGCAATGTGGAGATATTACTGTTTGTGCATTTACAATATTCATTGATTTTTGCCATTGAAAAACGTCCAGAAATGTTTGAAGCTACTGACTGAATGAAAGGAGCTGGCATCTCACTCTCTTTGAATCTTCTTTATCATGCTAGGATTAGCAGGAAAAAGCAAAAAATTTCAGAATTGCACCTTGCAATGCGGAGAAATTACTGTTTGTGCATTTACAATATTCATTGATTTTTGCCATTGAAAAACATCATGTTATTCATATACCAGAAATGTTTGAAGCTACTGACTGAATGAAAAGAGCTGGCATCTCACTCTCTTTGAATCTTCTTTATCATGCTAAGAGGAGCAGGAAAAAGCAAAAAATTTCAGAATTGCACGTTGCAATGTGGAGATATTACTGTTTGTGCATTTACAATATTCATTGATTTTTGCCATTGAAAAATGTCCAGAAATGTTTGAAGCTACTGACTGAATGAAAGGAGCTGGCATCTCACTCTCTTTGAATCTTCTTTATCATGCTAGGATTAGCAGGAAAAAGCAAAAAATTTCAGAATTGCACCTTGCAATGCGAAGAAATTACTGTTTGTGCATTTACAATATTCATTGATTTTTGCCATTGAAAAACATCATGTTATTCATATACCAGAAATGTTTGAAGCTACTGACTGAATGAAAAGAGCTGGCATCTCACTCTCTTTGAATCTTCTTTATCATGCCAGGATTAGCAGGAAAAAGCAAAAAATTTCAGAATTGCACCTTGCAATGTGGAGATATTACTGTTTGTGCATTTACAATATTCATTGATTTTTGCCATTGAAAAACGTCCAGAAATGTTTGAAGCTACTGACTGAATGAAAGGAGCTGGCATCTCACTCTCTTTGAATCTTCTTTATCATGCTAGGATTAGCAGGAAAAAGCAAAAAATTTCAGAATTGCACCTTGCAATGCGGAGATATTACTGTTTGTGCATTTACAATATTCATTGATTTTTGCCATTGAAAAACGTCCAGAAATGTTTGAAGCTACTGACTGAATGAAAGGAGATGGCATCTCACTCTCTTTGAATCTTCTTTATCATGCTAGGATTAGCAGGAAAAAGCAAAAAATTTCAGAATTGCACCTTGCAATGCGGAGATATTACTGTTTGTGCATTTACAATATTCATTGATTTTTGCCATTGAAAAACGTCCAGAAATGTTTGAAGCTACTGACTGAATGAAAGGAGCTGGCATCTCACTCTCTTTGAATCTTCTTTATCATGCTAGGACTAGCAGGAAAAAGCAAAAAATTTCAGAATTGCACCTTGCAATGCGGAGAAATTACTGTTTGTGCATTTACAATATTCATTGATTTTTGCCATTGAAAAACATCATGTTATTCATATACCTGAAATGTTTGAAGCTACTGACTGAATGAAAAGAGCTGGCATCTCACTCTCTTTGAATCTTCTTTATCATGCTAAGAGGAGCAGGAAAAAGCAAAAAATTTCAGAATTGCACGTTGCAATGTGGAGATATTACTGTTTGTGCATTTACAATATTCATTGATTTTTGCCATTGAAAAACGTCCAGAAATGTTTGAAGCTACTGACTGAATGAAAGGAGCTGGCATCTCACTCTCTTTGAATCTTCTTTATCATGCTAGGATTAGCAGGAAAAAGCAAAAAATTTCAGAATTGCACCTTGCAATGCGGAGAAATTACTGTTTGTGCATTTACAATATTCATTGATTTTTGCCATTGAAAAACATCATGTTATTCATATACCAGAAATGTTTGAAGCTACTGACTGAATGAAAAGAGCTGGCATCTCACTCTCTTTGAATCTTCTTTATCATGCTAAGAGGAGCAGGAAAAAGCAAAAAATTTCAGAATTGCACCTTGCAATGTGGAGATATTACTGTTTGTGCATTTACAATATTCATTGATTTTTGCCATTGAAAAACGTCCAGAAATGTTTGAAGCTACTGACTGAATGAAAGGAGCTGGCATCTCACTCTCTTTGAATCTTCTTTATCATGCTAGGATTAGCAGGAAAAAGCAAAAAATTTCAGAATTGCACCTTGCAATGCGGAGAAATTACTGTTTGTGCATTTACAATATTCATTGATTTTTGCCATTGAAAAACATCATGTTATTCATATACCAGAAATGTTTGAAGCTACTGACTGAATGAAAAGAGCTGGCATCTCACTCTCTTTGAATCTTCTTTATCATGCTAAGAGGAGCAGGAAAAAGCAAAAAATTTCAGAATTGCACGTTGCAATGTGGAGATATTACTGTTTGTGCATTTACAATATTCATTGATTTTTGCCATTGAAAAATGTCCAGAAATGTTTGAAGCTACTGACTGAATGAAAGGAGCTGGCATCTCACTCTCTTTGAATCTTCTTTATCATGCTAGGATTAGCAGGAAAAAGCAAAAAATTTCAGAATTGCACCTTGCAATGCGAAGAAATTACTGTTTGTGCATTTACAATATTCATTGATTTTTGCCATTGAAAAACATCATGTTATTCATATACCAGAAATGTTTGAAGCTACTGACTGAATGAAAAGAGCTGGCATCTCACTCTCTTTGAATCTTCTTTATCATGCCAGGATTAGCAGGAAAAAGCAAAAAATTTCAGAATTGCACCTTGCAATGTGGAGATATTACTGTTTGTGCATTTACAATATTCATTGATTTTTGCCATTGAAAAACGTCCAGAAATGTTTGAAGCTACTGACTGAATGAAAGGAGCTGGCATCTCACTCTCTTTGAATCTTCTTTATCATGCTAGGATTAGCAGGAAAAAGCAAAAAATTTCAGAATTGCACCTTGCAATGCGGAGAAATTACTGTTTGTGCATTTACAATATTCATTGATTTTTGCCATTGAAAAACATCATGTTATTCATATACCAGAAATGTTTGAAGCTACTGACTGAATGAAAAGAGCTGGCATCTAACTCTCTTTGAATCTTCTTTATCATGCTAAGAGGAGCAGGAAAAAGCAAAAAATTTCAGAATTGCACGTTGCAATGTGGAGATATTACTGTTTGTGCATTTACAATATTCATTGATTTTTGCCATTGAAAAACGTCCAGAAATGTTTGAAGCTACTGACTGAATGAAAGGAGCTGGCATCTCACTCTCTTTGAATCTTCTTTATCATGCTAGGATTAGCAGGAAAAAGCAAAAAATTTCAGAATTGCACCTTGCAATGCGGAGAAATTACTGTTTGTGCATTTACAATATTCATTGATTTTTGCCATTGAAAAACATCATGTTATTCATATACCAGAAATGTTTGAAGCTACTGACTGAATGAAAAGAGCTGGCATCTCACTCTCTTTGAATCTTCTTTATCATGCTAAGAGGAGCAGGAAAAAGCAAAAAATTTCAGAATTGCACGTTGCAATGTGGAGATATTACTGTTTGTGCATTTACAATATTCATTGATTTTTGCCATTGAAAAACGTCCAGAAATGTTTGAAGCTACTGACTGAATGAAAGGAGCTGGCATCTCACTCTCTTTGAATCTTCTTTATCATGCTAGGATTAGCAGGAAAAAGCAAAAAATTTCAGAATTGCACCTTGCAATGCGGAGAAATTACTGTTTGTGCATTTACAATATTCATTGATTTTTGCCATTGAAAAACATCATGTTATTCATATACCAGAAATGTTTGAAGCTACTGACTGAATGAAAAGAGCTGGCATCTCACTCTCTTTGAATCTTCTTTATCATGCTAGGATTAGCAGGAAAAAGCAAAAAATTTCAGAATTGCACATTGCAATGCGGAGATATTACTGTTTGTGCATTTACAATATTCATTGATTTTTGCCATTGAAAAACGTCCAGAAATGTTTGAAGCTACTGACTGAATGAAAGGAGCTGGCATCTCACTCTCTTTGAATCTTCTTTATCATGCTAGGATTAGCAGGAAAAAGCAAAAAATTTCAGAATTGCACCTTGCAATGCGGAGATATTGCTGTTTGTGCATTTACAATATTCATTGATTTTTGCCATTGAAAAACGTCCAGAAATGTTTGAAGCTACTGACTGAATGAAAGGAGCTGGCATCTCACTCTCTTTGAATCTTCTTTATCATGCTAGGATTAGCAGGAAAAAGCAAAAAATTTCAGAATTGCACCTTGCAATGCGGAGAAATTACTGTTTGTGCATTTACAATATTCATTGATTTTTGCCATTGAAAAACATCATGTTATTCATATACCAGAAATGTTTGAAGCTACTGACTGAATGAAAAGAGCTGGCATCTCACTCTCTTTGAATCTTCTTTATCATGCTAAGAGGAGCAGGAAAAAGCAAAAAATTTCAGAATTGCACGTTGCAATGTGGAGATATTACTGTTTGTGCATTTACAATATTCATTGATTTTTGCCATTGAAAAACGTCCAGAAATGTTTGAAGCTACTGACTGAATGAAAGGAGCTGGCATCTCACTCTCTTTGAATCTTCTTTATCATGCTAGGATTAGCAGGAAAAAGCAAAAAATTTCAGAATTGCACCTTGCAATGCGGAGAAATTACTGTTTGTGCATTTACAATATTCATTGATTTTTGCCATTGAAAAACATCATGTTATTCATATACCAGAAATGTTTGAAGCTACTGACTGAATGAAAAGAGCTGGCATCTCACTCTCTTTGAATTTTCTTTATCATGCTAAGAGGAGCAGGAAAAAGCAAAAAATTTCAGAATTGCACCTTGCAATGTGGAGATATTACTGTTTGTGCATTTACAATATTCATTGATTTTTGCCATTGAAAAACGTCCAGAAATGTTTGAAGCTACTGACTGAATGAAAGGAGCTGGCATCTCACTCTCTTTGAATCTTCTTTATCATGCTAGGATTAGCAGGAAAAAGCAAAAAATTTCAGAATTGCACCTTGCAATGCGGAGAAATTACTGTTTGTGCATTTACAATATTCATTGATTTTTGCCATTGAAAAACATCATGTTATTCATATACCAGAAATGTTTGAAGCTACTGACTGAATGAAAAGATCTGGCATCTCACTCTCTTTGAATCTTCTTTATCATGCTAAGAGGAGCAGGAAAAAGCAAAAAATTTCAGAATTGCACCTTGCAATGTGGAGATATTACTATTTGTGCATTTATAATATTCATTGATTTTTGCCATTGAAAAACGTCCAGAAATGTTTGAAGCTACTGACTGAATGAAAGGAGCTGGCATCTCACTCTCTTTGAATCTTCTTTATCATGCTAGGATTAGCAGGAAAAAGCAAAAAATTTCAGAATTGCACCTTGCAATGCGGAGAAATTACTGTTTGTGCATTTACAATATTCATTGATTTTTGCCATTGAAAAACATCATGTTATTCATATACCAGAAATGTTTGAAGCTACTGACTGAATGAAAAGAGCTTGGCATCTCACTCTCTTTGAATCTTCTTTATCATGCTAAGAGGAGCAGGAAAAAGCAAAAAATTTCAGAATTGCACCTTGCAATGTGGAGATATTACTGTTTGTGCATTTACAATATTCATTGATTTTTGCCATTGAAAAACGTCCAGAAATGTTTGAAGCTACTGACTGAATGAAAGGAGCTGGCATCTCACTCTCTTTGAATCTTCTTTATCATGCTAGGATTAGCAGGAAAAAGCAAAAAATTTCAGAATTGCACCTTGCAATGCGGAGAAATTACTGTTTGTGCATTTACAATATTCATTGATTTTTGCCATTGAAAAACATCATGTTATTCATATACCAGAAATGTTTGAAGCTACTGACTGAATGAAAAGAGCTGGCATCTCACTCTCTTTGAATCTTCTTTATCATGCTAAGAGGAGCAGGAAAAAGCAAAAAATTTCAGAATTGCACCTTGCAATGTGGAGATATTACTGTTTGTGCATTTACAATATTCATTGATTTTTGCCATTGAAAAACGTCCAGAAATGTTTGAAGCTACTGACTGAATGAAAGGAGCTGGCATCTCACTCTCTTTGAATCTTCTTTATCATGCTAGGATTAGCAGGAAAAAGCAAAAAATTTCAGAATTGCACCTTGCAATGCGGAGAAATTACTGTTTGTGCATTTACAATATTCATTGATTTTTGCCATTGAAAAACATCATGTTATTCATATACCAGAAATGTTTAAAGCTACTGACTGAATGAAAAGAGCTGGCATCTCACTCTCTTTGAATCTTCTTTATCATGCTAAGAGGAGCAGTAAAAAGCAAAAAATTTCAGAATTGCACGTTGCAATGTGGAGATATTACTGTTTGTGCATTTACAATATTCATTGATTTTTGCCATTGAAAAACGTCCAGAAATGTTTGAAGCTACTGACTGAATGAAAGGAGCTGGCATCTCACTCTCTTTGAATCTTCTTTATCATGCTAGGATTAGCAGGAAAAAGCAAAAAATTTCAGAATTGCACCTTGCAATGCGGAGAAATTACTGTTTGTGCATTTACAATATTCATTGATTTTTGCCATTGAAAAACATCATGTTATTCATATACCAGAAATGTTTGAAGCTACTGACTGAATGAAAAGAGCTGGCATCTCACTCTCTTTGAATCTTCTTTATCATGCCAGGATTAGCAGGAAAAAGCAAAAAATTTCAGAATTGCACCTTGCAATGTGGAGATATTACTGTTTGTGCATTTACAATATTCATTGATTTTTGCCATTGAAAAACGTCCAGAAATGTTTGAAGCTACTGACTGAATGAAAGGAGCTGGCATCTCACTCTCTTTGAATCTTCTTTATCATGCTAGGATTAGCAGGAAAAAGCAAAAAATTTCAGAATTGCACCTTGCAATGCGGAGAAATTACTGTTTGTGCATTTACAATATTCATTGATTTTTGCCATTGAAAAACATCATGTTATTCATATACCAGAAATGTTTGAAGCTACTGACTGAATGAAAAGAGCTGGCATCTCACTCTCTTTGAATCTTCTTTATCATGCTAAGAGGAGCAGGAAAAAGCAAAAAATTTCAGAATTGCACCTTGCAATGTGGAGATATTACTGTTTGTGCATTTACAATATTCATTGATTTTTGCCATTGAAAAACGTCCAGAAATGTTTGAAGCTACTGACTGAATGAAAGGAGCTGGCATCTTACTCTCTTTGAATCTTCTTTATCATGCTAGGATTAGCAGGAAAAAGGAAAAAATTTCAGAATTGCACCTTGCAATGCGGAGAAATTACTGTTTGTGCATTTACAATATTCATTGATTTTTGCCATTGAAAAACATCATGTTATTCATATACCAGAAATGTTTGAAGCTACTGACTGAATGAAAAGAGCTGGCATCTCACTCTCTTTGAATCTTCTTTATCATGCTAAGAGGAGCAGGAAAAAGCAAAAAATTTCAGAATTGCACCTTGCAATGTGGAGATATTACTGTTTGTGCATTTACAATATTCATTGATTTTTGCCATTGAAAAACGTCCAGAAATGTTTGAAGCTACTGACTGAATGAAAGGAGCTGGCATCTCACTCTCTTTGAATCTTCTTTATCATGCTAGGATTAGCAGGAAAAAGCAAAAAATTTCAGAATTGCACCTTGCAATGCGGAGAAATTACTGTTTGTGCATTTACAATATTCATTGATTTTTGCCATTGAAAAACATCATGTTATTCATATACCAGAAATGTTTGAAGCTACTGACTGAATGAAAAGAGCTGGCATCTCACTCTCTTTGAATCTTCTTTATCATGCTAGGATTAGCAGGAAAAAGCAAAAAATTTCAGAATTGCACATTGCAATGCGGAGATATTACTGTTTGTGCATTTACAATATTCATTGATTTTTGCCATTGAAAAACGTCCAGAAATGTTTGAAGCTACTGACTGAATGAAAGGAGATGGCATCTCACTCTCTTTGAATCTTCTTTATCATGCTAGGATTAGCAGGAAAAAGCAAAAAATTTCAGAATTGCACCTTGCAATGCGTAGATATTACTGTTTGTGCATTTACAATATTCATTGATTTTTGCCATTGAAAAACGTCCAGAAATGTTTGAAGCTACTGACTGAATGAAAGGAGCTGGCATCTCACTCTCTTTGAATCTTCTTTATCATGCTAGGATTAGCAGGAAAAAGCAAAAAATTTCAGAATTGCACCTTGCAATGCGGAGAAATTACTGTTTGTGCATTTACAATATTCATTGATTTTTGCCATTGAAAAACATCATGTTATTCATATACCAGAAATGTTTGAAGCTACTGACTGAATGAAAAGAGCTGGCATCTCACTCTCTTTGAATCTTCTTTATCATGCTAAGAGGAGCAGGAAAAAGCAAAAAATTTCAGAATTGCACGTTGCAATGTGGAGATATTACTGTTTGTGCATTTACAATATTCATTGATTTTTGCCATTGAAAAATGTCCAGAAATGTTTGAAGCTACTGACTGAATGAAAGGAGCTGGCATCTCACTCTCTTTGAATCTTCTTTATCATGCTAGGATTAGCAGGAAAAAGCAAAAAATTTCAGAATTGCACCTTGCAATGCGGAGAAATTACTGTTTGTGCATTTACAATATTCATTGATTTTTGCCATTGAAAAACATCATGTTATTCATATACCAGAAATGTTTGAAGCTACTGACTGAATGAAAAGAGCTGGCATCTCACTCTCTTTGAATCTTCTTTATCATGCCAGGATTAGCAGGAAAAAGCAAAAAATTTCAGAATTGCACCTTGCAATGTGGAGATATTACTGTTTGTGCATTTACAATATTCATTGATTTTTGCCATTGAAAAACGTCCAGAAATGTTTGAAGCTACTGACTGAATGAAAGGAGCTGGCATCTCACTCTCTTTGAATCTTCTTTATCATGCTAGGATTAGCAGGAAAAAGCAAAAAATTTCAGAATTGCACCTTGCAATGCGGAGAAATTACTGTTTGTGCATTTACAATATTCATTGATTTTTGCCATTGAAAAACATCATGTTATTCACATACCAGAAATGTTTGAAGCTACTGACTGAATGAAAAGAGCTGGCATCTCACTCTCTTTGAATCTTCTTTATCATGCTAAGAGGAGCAGGAAAAAGCAAAAAATTTCAGAATTGCACGTTGCAATGTGGAGATATTACTGTTTGTGCATTTACAATATTCATTGATTTTTGCCATTGAAAAACGTCCAGAAATGTTTGAAGCTACTGACTGAATGAAAGGAGCTGGCATCTCACTCTCTTTGAATCTTCTTTATCATGCTAGGATTAGCAGGAAAAAGCAAAAAATTTCAGAATTGCACCTTGCAATGCGGAGATATTACTGTTTGTGCATTTACAATATTCATTGATTTTTGCCATTGAAAAACGTCCAGAAATGTTTGAAGCTACTGACTGAATGAAAGGAGATGGCATCTCACTCTCTTTGAATCTTCTTTATCATGCTAGGATTAGCAGGAAAAAGCAAAAAATTTCAGAATTGCACCTTGCAATGCGGAGATATTACTGTTTGTGCATTTACAATATTCATTGATTTTTGCCATTGAAAAACGTCCAGCAATGTTTGAAGCTACTGACTGAATGAAAGGAGCTGGCATCTCACTCTCTTTGAATCTTCTTTATCATGCTAGGACTAGCAGGAAAAAGCAAAACATTTCAGAATTGCACCTTGCAATGCGGAGAAATTACTGTTTGTGCATTTACAATATTCATTGATTTTTGCCATTGAAAAACATCATGTTATTCATATACCTGAAATGTTTGAAGCTACTGACTGAATGAAAAGAGCTGGCATCTCACTCTCTTTGAATCTTCTTTATCATGCTAAGAGGAGCAGGAAAAAGCAAAAAATTTCAGAATTGCACGTTGCAATGTGGAGATATTACTGTTTGTGCATTTACAATATTCATTGATTTTTGCCATTGAAAAACGTCCAGAAATGTTTGAAGCTACTGACTGAATGAAAGGAGCTGGCCTCTCACTCTCTTTGAATCTTCTTTATCATGCTAGGATTAGCAGGAAAAAGCAAAAAATTTCAGAATTGCACCTTGCAATGCGGAGAAATTACTGTTTGTGCATTTACAATATTCATTGATTTTTGCCATTGAAAAACATCATGTTATTCATATACCAGAAATGTTTGAAGCTACTGACTGAATGAAAAGAGCTGGCATCTCACTCTCTTTGAATCTTCTTTATCATGCTAAGAGGAGCAGGAAAAAGCAAAAAATTTCAGAATTGCACCTTGCAATGTGGAGATATTACTGTTTGTGCATTTACAATATTCATTGATTTTTGCCATTGAAAAACGTCCAGAAATGTTTGAAGCTACTGACTGAATGAAAGGAGCTGGCATCTCACTCTCTTTGAATCTTCTTTATCATGCTAGGATTAGCAGGAAAAAGCAAAAAATTTCAGAATTGCACCTTGCAATGCGGAGAAATTACTGTTTGTGCATTTACAATATTCATTGATTTTTGCCATTGAAAAACATCATGTTATTCATATACCAGAAATGTTTGAAGCTACTGACTGAATGAAAAGAGCTGGCATCTCACTCTCTTTGAATCTTCTTTATCATGCTAAGAGGAGCAGGAAAAAGCAAAAAATTTCAGAATTGCACGTTGCAATGTGGAGATATTACTGTTTGTGCATTTACAATATTCATTGATTTTTGCCATTGAAAAATGTCCAGAAATGTTTGAAGCTACTGACTGAATGAAAGGAGCTGGCATCTCACTCTCTTTGAATCTTCTTTATCATGCTAGGATTAGCAGGAAAAAGCAAAAAATTTCAGAATTGCACCTTGCAATGCGAAGAAATTACTGTTTGTGCATTTACAATATTCATTGATTTTTGCCATTGAAAAACATCATGTTATTCATATACCAGAAATGTTTGAAGCTACTGACTGAATGAAAAGAGCTGGCATCTCACTCTCTTTGAATCTTCTTTATCATGCCAGGATTAGCAGGAAAAAGCAAAAAATTTCAGAATTGCACCTTGCAATGTGGAGATATTACTGTTTGTGCATTTACAATATTCATTGATTTTTGCCATTGAAAAACGTCCAAAAATGTTTGAAGCTACTGACTGAATGAAAGGAGCTGGCATCTCACTCTCTTTGAATCTTCTTTATCATGCTAGGATTAGCAGGAAAAAGCAAAAAATTTCAGAATTGCACCTTGCAATGCGGAGATATTACTGTTTGTGCATTTACAATATTCATTGATTTTTGCCATTGAAAAACGTCCAGAAATGTTTGAAGCTACTGACTGAATGAAAGGAGATGGCATCTCACTCTCTTTGAATCTTCTTTATCATGCTAGGATTAGCAGGAAAAAGCAAAAAATTTCAGAATTGCACCTTGCAATGCGGAGATATTACTGTTTGTGCATTTACAATATTCATTGATTTTTGCCATTGAAAAACGTCCAGAAATGTTTGAAGCTACTGACTGAATGAAAGGAGCTGGCATCTCACTCTCTTTGAATCTTCTTTATCATGCTAGGACTAGCAGGAAAAAGCAAAAAATTTCAGAATTGCACCTTGCAATGCGGAGAAATTACTGTTTGTGCATTTACAATATTCATTGATTTTTGCCATTGAAAAACATCATGTTATTCATATACCAGAAATGTTTGAAGCTACTGACTGAATGAAAAGAGCTGGCATCTCACTCTCTTTGAATCTTCTTTATCATGCTAAGAGGAGCAGGAAAAAGCAAAAAATTTCAGAATTGCACCTTGCAATGTGGAGATATTACTGTTTGTGCATTTACAATATTCATTGATTTTTGCCATTGAAAAACGTCCAGAAATGTTTGAAGCTACTGACTGAATGAAAGGAGCTGGCATCTCACTCTCTTTGAATCTTCTTTATCATGCTAGGATTAGCAGGAAAAAGCAAAAAATTTCAGAATTGCACCTTGCAATGCGGAGAAATTACTGTTTGTGCATTTACAATATTCATTGATTTTTGCCATTGAAAAACATCATGTTATTCATATACCAGAAATGTTTGAAGCTACTGACTGAATGAAAAGAGCTGGCATCTCACTCTCTTTGAATCTTCTTTATCATGCTAAGAGGAGCAGGAAAAAGCAAAAAATTTCAGAATTGCACCTTGCAATGTGGAGATATTACTGTTTGTGCATTTACAATATTCATTGATTTTTGCCATTGAAAAACGTCCAGAAATGTTTGAAGCTACTGACTGAATGAAAGGAGCTGGCATCTCACTCTCTTTGAATCTTCTTTATCATGCTATGATTAGCAGGAAAAAGCAAAAAATTTCAGAATTGCACCTTGCAATGCGGAGAAATTACTGTTTGTGCATTTACAATATTCATTGATTTTTGCCATTGAAAAACATCATGTTATTCATATACCAGAAATGTTTGAAGCTACTGACTGAATGAAAAGAGCTGGCATCTCACTCTCTTTGAATCTTCTTTATCATGCTAAGAGGAGCAGGAAAAAGCAAAAAATTTCAGAATTGCACGTTGCAATGTGGAGATATTACTGTTTGTGCATTTACAATATTCATTGATTTTTGCCATTGAAAAATGTCCAGAAATGTTTGAAGCTACTGACTGAATGAAAGGAGCTGGCATCTCACTCTCTTTGAATCTTCTTTATCATGCTAGGATTAGCAGGAAAAAGCAAAAAATTTCAGAATTGCACCTTGCAATGCGAAGAAATTACTGTTTGTGCATTTACAATATTCATTGATTTTTGCCATTGAAAAACATCATGTTATTCATATACCAGAAATGTTTGAAGCTACTGACTGAATGAAAAGAGCTGGCATCTCACTCTCTTTGAATCTTCTTTATCATGCCAGGATTAGCAGGAAAAAGCAAAAAATTTCAGAATTGCACCTTGCAATGTGGAGATATTACTGTTTGTGCATTTACAATATTCATTGATTTTTGCCATTGAAAAACGTCCAGAAATGTTTGAAGCTACTGACTGAATGAAAGGAGCTGGCATCTCACTCTCTTTGAATCTTCTTTATCATGCTAGGATTAGCAGGAAAAAGCAAAAAATTTCAGAATTGCACCTTGCAATGCGGAGAAATTACTGTTTGTGCATTTACAATATTCATTGATTTTTGCCATTGAAAAACATCATGTTATTCATATACCAGAAATGTTTGAAGCTACTGACTGAATGAAAAGAGCTGGCATCTAACTCTCTTTGAATCTTCTTTATCATGCTAAGAGGAGCAGGAAAAAGCAAAAAATTTCAGAATTGCACGTTGCAATGTGGAGATATTACTGTTTGTGCATTTACAATATTCATTGATTTTTGCCATTGAAAAACGTCCAGAAATGTTTGAAGCTACTGACTGAATGAAAGGAGCTGGCATCTCACTCTCTTTGAATCTTCTTTATCATGCTAGGATTAGCAGGAAAAAGCAAAAAATTTCAGAATTGCACCTTGCAATGCGGAGAAATTACTGTTTGTGCATTTACAATATTCATTGATTTTTGCCATTGAAAAACATCATGTTATTCATATACCAGAAATGTTTGAAGCTACTGACTGAATGAAAAGAGCTGGCATCTCACTCTCTTTGAATCTTCTTTATCATGCTAAGAGGAGCAGGAAAAAGCAAAAAATTTCAGAATTGCACGTTGCAATGTGGAGATATTACTGTTTGTGCATTTACAATATTCATTGATTTTTGCCATTGAAAAACGTCCAGAAATGTTTGAAGCTACTGACTGAATGAAAGGAGCTGGCATCTCACTCTCTTTGAATCTTCTTTATCATGCTAGGATTAGCAGGAAAAAGCAAAAAATTTCAGAATTGCACCTTGCAATGCGGAGAAATTACTGTTTGTGCATTTACAATATTCATTGATTTTTGCCATTGAAAAACATCATGTTATTCATATACCAGAAATGTTTGAAGCTACTGACTGAATGAAAAGAGCTGGCATCTCACTCTCTTTGAATCTTCTTTATCATGCTAGGATTAGCAGGAAAAAGCAAAAAATTTCAGAATTGCACATTGCAATGCGGAGATATTACTGTTTGTGCATTTACAATATTCATTGATTTTTGCCATTGAAAAACGTCCAGAAATGTTTGAAGCTACTGACTGAATGAAAGGAGCTGGCATCTCACTCTCTTTGAATCTTCTTTATCATGCTAGGATTAGCAGGAAAAAGCAAAAAATTTCAGAATTGCACCTTGCAATGCGGAGATATTGCTGTTTGTGCATTTACAATATTCATTGATTTTTGCCATTGAAAAACGTCCAGAAATGTTTGAAGCTACTGACTGAATGAAAGGAGCTGGCATCTCACTCTCTTTGAATCTTCTTTATCATGCTAGGATTAGCAGGAAAAAGCAAAAAATTTCAGAATTGCACCTTGCAATGCGGAGAAATTACTGTTTGTGCATTTACAATATTCATTGATTTTTGCCATTGAAAAACATCATGTTATTCATATACCAGAAATGTTTGAAGCTACTGACTGAATGAAAAGAGCTGGCATCTCACTCTCTTTGAATCTTCTTTATCATGCTAAGAGGAGCAGGAAAAAGCAAAAAATTTCAGAATTGCACGTTGCAATGTGGAGATATTACTGTTTGTGCATTTACAATATTCATTGATATTTGCCATTGAAAAACGTCCAGAAATGTTTGAAGCTACTGACTGAATGAAAGGAGCTGGCATCTCACTCTCTTTGAATCTTCTTTATCATGCTAGGATTAGCAGGAAAAAGCAAAAAATGTCAGAATTGCACCTTGCAATGCGGAGAAATTACTGTTTGTGCATTTACAATATTCATTAATTTTTGCCATTGAAAAACATCATGTTATTCATATACCAGAAATGTTTGAAGCTACTGACTGAATGAAAAGAGCTGGCATCTCACTCTCTTTGAATCTTCTTTATCATGCTAAGAGGAGCAGGAAAAAGCAAAAAATTTCAGAATTGCACGTTGCAATGTGGAGATATTACTGTTTGTGCATTTACAATATTCATTGATTTTTGCCATTGAAAAACGTCCAGAAATGTTTGAAGCTACTGACTGAATGAAAGGAGCTGGCATCTCACTCTCTTAGAATCTTCTTTATCATGCTAGGATTAGCAGAAAAAAGCAAAAAATTTCAGAATTGCACCTTGCAATGCGGAGAAATTACTGTTTGTGCATTTACAATATTCATTGATTTTTGCCATTGAAAAACATCATGTTATTCATATACCAGAAATGTTTGAAGCTACTGACTGAATGAAAAGAGCTGGCATCTCACTCTCTTTGAATCTTCTTTATCATGCTAAGAGGAGCAGGAAAAAGCAAAAAATTTCAGAATTGCACGTTGCAATGTGGAGATATTACTGTTTGTGCATTTACAATATTCATTGATTTTTGCCATTGAAAAATGTCCAGAAATGTTTGAAGCTACTGACTGAATGAAAGGAGCTGGCATCTCACTCTCTTTGAATCTTCTTTATCATGCTAGGATTAGCAGGAAAAAGCAAAAAATTTCAGAATTGCACCTTGCAATGCGAAGAAATTACTGTTTGTGCATTTACAATATTCATTGATTTTTGCCATTGAAAAACATCATGTTATTCATATACCAGAAATGTTTGAAGCTACTGACTGAATGAAAAGAGCTGGCATCTCACTCTCTTTGAATCTTCTTTATCATGCCAGGATTAGCAGGAAAAAGCAAAAAATTTCAGAATTGCACCTTGCAGTGTGGAGATATTACTGTTTGTGCATTTACAATATTCATTGATTTTTGCCATTGAAAAACGTCCAGAAATGTTTGAAGCTACTGACTGAATGAAAGGAGCTGGCATCTCACTCTCTTTGAATCTTCTTTATCATGCTAGGATTAGCAGGAAAAAGCAAAAAATTTCAGAATTGCACCTTGCAATGCGGAGAAATTACTGTTTGTGCATTTACAATATTCATTGATTTTTGCCATTGAAAAACATCATGTTATTCATATACCAGAAATGTTTGAAGCTACTGACTGAATGAAAAGAGCTGGCATCTAACTCTCTTTGAATCTTCTTTATCATGCTAAGAGGAGCAGGAAAAAGCAAAAAATTTCAGAATTGCACGTTGCAATGTGGAGATATTACTGTTTGTGCATTTACAATATTCATTGATTTTTGCCATTGAAAAACGTCCAGAAATGTTTGAAGCTACTGACTGAATGAAAGGAGCTGGCATCTCACTCTCTTTGAATCTTCTTTATCATGCTAGGATTAGCAGGAAAAAGCAAAAAATTTCAGAATTGCACCTTGCAATGCGGAGAAATTACTGTTTGTGCATTTACAATATTCATTGATTTTTGCCATTGAAAAACATCATGTTATTCATATACCAGAAATGTTTGAAGCTACTGACTGAATGAAAAGAGCTGGCATCTCACTCTCTTTGAATCTTCTTTATCATGCTAAGAGGAGCAGGAAAAAGCAAAAAATTTCAGAATTGCACGTTGCAATGTGGAGATATTACTGTTTGTGCATTTACAATATTCATTGATTTTTGCCATTGAAAAACGTCCAGAAATGTTTGAAGCTACTGACTGAATGAAAGGAGCTGGCATCTCACTCTCTTTGAATCTTCTTTATCATGCTAGGATTAGCAGGAAAAAGCAAAAAATTTCAGAATTGCACCTTGCAATGCGGAGAAATTACTGTTTGTGCATTTACAATATTCATTGATTTTTGCCATTGAAAAACATCATGTTATTCATATACCAGAAATGTTTGAAGCTACTGACTGAATGAAAAGAGCTGGCATCTCACTCTCTTTGAATCTTCTTTATCATGCTAGGATTAGCAGGAAAAAGCAAAAAATTTCAGAATTGCACATTGCAATGCGGAGATATTACTGTTTGTGCATTTACAATATTCATTGATTTTTGCCATTGAAAAACGTCCAGAAATGTTTGAAGCTACTGACTGAATGAAAGGAGCTGGCATCTCACTCTCTTTGAATCTTCTTTATCATGCTAGGATTAGCAGGAAAAAGCAAAAAATTTCAGAATTGCACCTTGCAATGCGGAGATATTGCTGTTTGTGCATTTACAATATTCATTGATTTTTGCCATTGAAAAACGTCCAGAAATGTTTGAAGCTACTGACTGAATGAAAGGAGCTGGCATCTCACTCTCTTTGAATCTTCTTTATCATGCTAGGATTAGCAGGAAAAAGCAAAAAATTTCAGAATTGCACCTTGCAATGCGGAGAAATTACTGTTTGTGCATTTACAATATTCATTGATTTTTGCCATTGAAAAACATCATGTTATTCATATACCAGAAATGTTTGAAGCTACTGACTGAATGAAAAGAGCTGGCATCTCACTCTCTTTGAATCTTCTTTATCATGCTAAGAGGAGCAGGAAAAAGCAAAAAATTTCAGAATTGCACGTTGCAATGTGGAGATATTACTGTTTGTGCATTTACAATATTCATTGATATTTGCCATTGAAAAACGTCCAGAAATGTTTGAAGCTACTGACTGAATGAAAGGAGCTGGCATCTCACTCTCTTTGAATCTTCTTTATCATGCTAGGATTAGCAGGAAAAAGCAAAAAATGTCAGAATTGCACCTTGCAATGCGGAGAAATTACTGTTTGTGCATTTACAATATTCATTAATTTTTGCCATTGAAAAACATCATGTTATTCATATACCAGAAATGTTTGAAGCTACTGACTGAATGAAAAGAGCTGGCATCTCACTCTCTTTGAATCTTCTTTATCATGCTAAGAGGAGCAGGAAAAAGCAAAAAATTTCAGAATTGCACGTTGCAATGTGGAGATATTACTGTTTGTGCATTTACAATATTCATTGATTTTTGCCATTGAAAAACGTCCAGAAATGTTTGAAGCTACTGACTGAATGAAAGGAGCTGGCATCTCACTCTCTTAGAATCTTCTTTATCATGCTAGGATTAGCAGAAAAAAGCAAAAAATTTCAGAATTGCACCTTGCAATGCGGAGAAATTACTGTTTGTGCATTTACAATATTCATTGATTTTTGCCATTGAAAA
The DNA here is from genome assembly GCF_046119375.1 of Phyllobates terribilis. Classification (NCBI taxonomy): domain Eukaryota; kingdom Metazoa; phylum Chordata; class Amphibia; order Anura; family Dendrobatidae; genus Phyllobates; species Phyllobates terribilis. The sequence continues at coordinate 3,057,668 of NW_027362909.1, read as the reverse complement.
ACATCATGTTATTCATATACCAGAAATGTTTGAAGCTACTGACTGAATGAAAAGAGCTGGCATCTCACTCTCTTTGAATCTTCTTTATCATGCCAGGATTAGCAGGAAAAAGCAAAAAATTTCAGAATTGCACCTTGCAATGTGGAGATATTACTGTTTGTGCATTTACAATATTCATTGATTTTTGCCATTGAAAAACGTCCAGAAATGTTTGAAGCTACTGACTGAATGAAAGGAGCTGGCATCTCACTCTCTTTGAATCTTCTTTATCATGCTAGGATTAGCAGGAAAAAGCAAAAAATTTCAGAATTGCACCTTGCAATGCGGAGATATTGCTGTTTGTGCATTTACAATATTCATTGATTTTTGCCATTGAAAAACGTCCAGAAATGTTTGAAGCTACTGACTGAATGAAAGGAGCTGGCATCTCACTCTCTTTGAATCTTCTTTATCATGCTAGGATTAGCAGGAAAAAGCAAAAAATTTCAGAATTGCACCTTGCAATGCGGAGAAATTACTGTTTGTGCATTTACAATATTCATTGATTTTTGCCATTGAAAAACATCATGTTATTCATATACCAGAAATGTTTGAAGCTACTGACTGAATGAAAAGAGCTGGCATCTCACTCTCTTTGAATCTTCTTTATCATGCTAAGAGGAGCAGGAAAAAGCAAAAAATTTCAGAATTGCACGTTGCAATGTGGAGATATTACTGTTTGTGCATTTACAATATTCATTGATATTTGCCATTGAAAAACGTCCAGAAATGTTTGAAGCTACTGACTGAATGAAAGGAGCTGGCATCTCACTCTCTTTGAATCTTCTTTATCATGCTAGGATTAGCAGGAAAAAGCAAAAAATGTCAGAATTGCACCTTGCAATGCGGAGAAATTACTGTTTGTGCATTTACAATATTCATTAATTTTTGCCATTGAAAAACATCATGTTATTCATATACCAGAAATGTTTGAAGCTACTGACTGAATGAAAAGAGCTGGCATCTCACTCTCTTTGAATCTTCTTTATCATGCTAAGAGGAGCAGGAAAAAGCAAAAAATTTCAGAATTGCACGTTGCAATGTGGAGATATTACTGTTTGTGCATTTACAATATTCATTGATTTTTGCCATTGAAAAACGTCCAGAAATGTTTGAAGCTACTGACTGAATGAAAGGAGCTGGCATCTCACTCTCTTAGAATCTTCTTTATCATGCTAGGATTAGCAGAAAAAAGCAAAAAATTTCAGAATTGCACCTTGCAATGCGGAGAAATTACTGTTTGTGCATTTACAATATTCATTGATTTTTGCCATTGAAAAACATCATGTTATTCATATACCAGAAATGTTTGAAGCTACTGACTGAATGAAAAGAGCTGGCATCTCACTCTCTTTGAATCTTCTTTATCATGCCAGGATTAGCAGGAAAAAGCAAAAAATTTCAGAATTGCACCTTGCAATGTGGAGATATTACTGTTTGTGCATTTACAATATTCATTGATTTTTGCCATTGAAAAACGTCCAGAAATGTTTGAAGCTACTGACTGAATGAAAGGAGCTGGCATCTCACTCTCTTTGAATCTTCTTTATCATGCTAGGATTAGCAGGAAAAAGCAAAAAATTTCAGAATTGCACCTTGCAATGCGGAGAAATTACTGTTTGTGCATTTACAATATTCATTGATTTTTGCCATTGAAAAACATCATGTTATTCATATACCAGAAATGTTTGAAGCTACTGACTGAATGAAAAGAGCTGGCATCTCACTCTCTTTGAATCTTCTTTATCATGCTAAGAGGAGCAGGAAAAAGCAAAAAATTTCAGAATTGCACGTTGCAATGTGGAGATATTACTGTTTGTGCATTTACAATATTCATTGATTTTTGCCATTGAAAAACGTCCAGAAATGTTTGAAGCTACTGACTGAATGAAAGGAGCTGGCATCTAACTCTCTTTGAATCTTCTTTATCATGCTAGGATTAGCAGGAAAAAGCAAAAAATTTCAGAATTGCACCTTGCAATGCGGAGAAATTACTGTTTGTGCATTTACAATATTCATTGATTTTTGCCATTGAAAAACATCATGTTATTCATATACCAGAAATGTTTGAAGCTACTGACTGAATGAAAAGAGCTGGCATCTCACTCTCTTTGAATCTTCTTTATCATGCTAAGAGGAGCAGGAAAAATCAAAAAATTTCAGAATTGCACGTTGCAATGTGGAGATATTACTGTTTGTGCATTTACAATATTCATTGATTTTTGCCATTGAAAAACGTCCAGAAATGTTTGAAGCTACTGACTGAATGAAAGGAGCTGGCATCTCACTCTCTTTGAATCTTCTTTATCATGCTAGGATTAGCAGGAAAAAGCAAAAAATTTCAGAATTGCACCTTGCAATGCGGAGAAATTACTGTTTGTGCATTTACAATATTCATTGATTTTTGCCATTGAAAAACATCATGTTATTCATATACCAGAAATGTTTGAAGCTACTGACTGAATGAAAAGAGCTGGCATCTCACTCTCTTTGAATTTTCTTTATCATGCTAAGAGGAGCAGGAAAAAGCAAAAAATTTCAGAATTGCACCTTGCAATGTGGAGATATTACTGTTTGTGCATTTACAATATTCATTGATTTTTGCCATTGAAAAACGTCCAGAAATGTTTGAAGCTACTGACTGAATGAAAGGAGCTGGCATCTCACTCTCTTTGAATCTTCTTTATCATGCTAGGATTAGCAGGAAAAAGCAAAAAATTTCAGAATTGCACCTTGCAATGCGGAGAAATTACTGTTTGTGCATTTACAATATTCATTGATTTTTGCCATTGAAAAACATCATGTTATTCATATACCAGAAATGTTTGAAGCTACTGACTGAATGAAAAGAGCTGGCATCTCACTCTCTTTGAATCTTCTTTATCATGCTAAGAGGAGCAGGAAAAAGCAAAAAATTTCAGAATTGCACCTTGCAATGTGGAGATATTACTATTTGTGCATTTACAATATTCATTGATTTTTGCCATTGAAAAACGTCCAGAAATGTTTGAAGCTACTGACTGAATGAAAGGAGCTGGCATCTCACTCTCTTTGAATCTTCTTTATCATGCTAGGATTAGCAGGAAAAAGCAAAAAATTTCAGAATTGCACCTTGCAATGCGGAGAAATTACTGTTTGTGCATTTACAATATTCATTGATTTTTGCCATTGAAAAACATCATGTTATTCATATACCAGAAATGTTTGAAGCTACTGACTGAATGAAAAGAGCTTGGCATCTCACTCTCTTTGAATCTTCTTTATCATGCTAAGAGGAGCAGGAAAAAGCAAAAAATTTCAGAATTGCACCTTGCAATGTGGAGATATTACTGTTTGTGCATTTACAATATTCATTGATTTTTGCCATTGAAAAACGTCCAGAAATGTTTGAAGCTACTGACTGAATGAAAGGAGCTGGCATCTCACTCTCTTTGAATCTTCTTTATCATGCTAGGATTAGCAGGAAAAAGCAAAAAATTTCAGAATTGCACCTTGCAATGCGGAGAAATTACTGTTTGTGCATTTACAATATTCATTGATTTTTGCCATTGAAAAACATCATGTTATTCATATACCAGAAATGTTTGAAGCTACTGACTGAATGAAAAGAGCTGGCATCTCACTCTCTTTGAATCTTCTTTATCATGCTAAGAGGAGCAGGAAAAAGCAAAAAATTTCAGAATTGCACGTTGCAATGTGGAGATATTACTGTTTGTGCATTTACAATATTCATTGATTTTTGCCATTGAAAAACGTCCAGAAATGTTTGAAACTACTGACTGAATGAAAGGAGCTGGCATCTCACTCTCTTTGAATCTTCTTTATCATGCTAGGATTAGCAGGAAAAAGCAAAAAATTTCAGAATTGCACCTTGCAATGCGGAGAAATTACTGTTTGTGCATTTACAATATTCATTGATTTTTGCCATTGAAAAACATCATGTTATTCATATACCAGAAATGTTTGAAGCTACTGACTGAATGAAAAGAGCTGGCATCTCACTCTCTTTGAATTTTCTTTATCATGCTAAGAGGAGCAGGAAAAAGCAAAAAATTTCAGAATTGCACCTTGCAATGTGGAGATATTACTGTTTGTGCATTTACAATATTCATTGATTTTTGCCATTGAAAAACGTCCAGAAATGTTTGAAGCTACTGACTGAATGAAAGGAGCTGGCATCTCACTCTCTTTGAATCTTCTTTATCATGCTAGGATTAGCAGGAAAAAGCAAAAAATTTCAGAATTGCACCTTGCAATGCGGAGAAATTACTGTTTGTGCATTTACAATATTCATTGATTTTTGCCATTGAAAAACATCATGTTATTCATATACCAGAAATGTTTGAAGCTACTGACTGAATGAAAAGAGCTGGCATCTCACTCTCTTTGAATCTTCTTTATCATGCTAAGAGGAGCAGGAAAAAGCAAAAAATTTCAGAATTGCACCTTGCAATGTGGAGATATTACTATTTGTGCATTTACAATATTCATTGATTTTTGCCATTGAAAAACGTCCAGAAATGTTTGAAGCTACTGACTGAATGAAAGGAGCTGGCATCTCACTCTCTTTGAATCTTCTTTATCATGCTAGGATTAGCAGTAAAAAGCAAAAAATTTCAGAATTGCACCTTGCAATGCGGAGAAATTACTGTTTGTGCATTTACAATATTCATTGATTTTTGCCATTGAAAAACATCGTTATTCATATACCAGAAATGTTTGAAGCTACTGACTGAATGAAAAGAGCTTGGCATCTCACTCTCTTTGAATCTTCTTTATCATGCTAAGAGGAGCAGGAAAAAGCAAAAAATTTCAGAATTGCACCTTGCAATGTGGAGATATTACTGTTTGTGCATTTACAATATTCATTGATTTTTGCCATTGAAAAACGTCCAGAAATGTTTGAAGCTACTGACTGAATGAAAGGAGCTGGCATCTCACTCTCTTTGAATCTTCTTTATCATGCTAGGATTAGCAGGAAAAAGCAAAAAATTTCAGAATTGCACCTTGCAATGCGGAGAAATTACTGTTTGTGCATTTACAATATTCATTGATTTTTGCCATTGAAAAACATCATGTTATTCATATACCAGAAATGTTTGAAGCTACTGACTGAATGAAAAGAGCTGGCATCTCACTCTCTTTGAATCTTCTTTATCATGCTAAGAGGAGCAGGAAAAAGCAAAAAATTTCAGAATTGCACCTTGCAATGTGGAGATATTACTGTTTGTGCATTTACAATATTCATTGATTTTTGCCATTGAAAAACGTCCAGAAATGTTTGAAGCTACTGACTGAATGAAAGGAGCTGGCATCTCACTCTCTTTGAATCTTCTTTATCATGCTAGGATTAGCAGGAAAAAGCAAAAAATTTCAGAATTGCACCTTGCAATGCGGAGAAATTACTGTTTGTGCATTTACAATATTCATTGATTTTTGCCATTGAAAAACATCATGTTATTCATATACCAGAAATGTTTGAAGCTACTGACTGAATGAAAAGAGCTGGCATCTCACTCTCTTTGAATCGTCTTTATCATGCTAGGATTAGCAGGAAAATCAAAAAATTTCAGAATTGCACATTGCAATGCGGAGATATTACTGTTTGTGCACTTACAATATTCATTGATTTTTGCCATTGAAAAACGTCCAGAAATGTTTGAAGCTACTGACTGAATGAAAGGAGCTGGCATCTCACTCTCTTTGAATCTTCTTTATCATGCTAGGATTAGCAGGAAAAAGCAAAAAATTTCAGAATTGCACCTTGCAATGCGGAGAAATTACTGTTTGTGCATTTACAATATTCATTGATTTTTGCCATTGAAAAACATCATGTTATTCATATACCAGAAATGTTTGAAGTTACTGACTGAATGAAAAGAGCTGGCATCTCACTCTCTTTGAATCTTCTTTATCATGCCAGGATTAGCAGGAAAAAGCAAAAAATTTCAGAATTGCACCTTGCAATGTGGAGATATTACTGTTTGTGCATTTACAATATTCATTGATTTTTGCCATTGAAAAACGTCCAGAAATGTTTGAAGCTACTGACTGAAAGAAAGGAGCTGGCATCTCACTCTCTTTGAATCTTCTTTATCATGCTAGGATTAGCAGGAAAAAGCAAAAAATTTCAGAATTGCACCTTGCAATGCGGAGAAATTACTGTTTGTGCATTTACAATATTCATTGATTTTTGCCATTGAAAAACATCATGTTAATCATATACCAGAAATGTTTGAAGCTACTGACTGAATGAAAAGAGCTGGCATCTCACTCTCTTTGAATCTTTTTTATCATGCTAAGAGGAGCAGGAAAAAGCAAAAAAATTCAGAATTGCACCTTGCAATGTGGAGATATTACTGTTTGTGCATTTACAATATTCATTGATTTTTGCCATTGAAAAACGTCCAGAAATGTTTGAAGCTACTGACTGAATGAAAGGATCTGGCATCTCACTCTCTTTGAATCTTCTTTATCATGCTAGTATTAGCAGGAAAAAGCAAAAAATTTCAGAATTGCACCTTGCAATGCGGAGAAATTACTGTTTGTGCATTTACAATATTCATTGATTTTTGCCATTGAAAAACATCATGTTATTCATATACCAGAAATGTTTGAAGCTACTGACTGAATGAAAAGAGCTGGCATCTCACTCTCTTTGAATCTTCTTTATCATGCTAGGATTAGCAGGAAAAAGCAAAAAATTTCAGAATTGCACGTTGTAATGTGGAGATATTACTGTTTGTGCATTTACAATATTCATTGATTTTTGCCATTGAAAAACGACCAGAAATGTTTGAAGCTACTGACTGAATGAAAGGAGCTGGCATCTCACTCTCTTTGAATCTTCTTTATCATGCTAGGATTAGCAGGAAAAAGCAAAAAATTTAAGAATTGCACCTTGCAATGCGGAGAAATTACTGTTTGTGCATTTACAATATTCATTAATTTTTGCCATTGAAAAACATCATGTTATTCATATACCAGAAATGTTTGAAGCTACTGACTGAATGAAAAGAGCTGGCATCTCACTCTCTTTGAATCTTCTTTATCATGCTAAGAGGAGCAGGAAAAAGCAAAAAATTTCAGAATTGCACGTTGCAATGTGGAGATATTACTGTTTGTGCATTTACAATATTCATTGATTTTTGCCATTGAAAAACGTCCAGAAATGTTTGAAGCTACTGACTGAATGAAAGGAGCTGGCATCTCACTCTCTTAGAATCTTCTTTATCATGCTAGGATTAGCAGGAAAAAGCAAAAAATTTCAGAATTGCACCTTGCAATGCGGAGAAATTACTGTTTGTGCATTTACAATATTCATTGATTTTTGCCATTGAAAAACATCATGTTATTCATATACCAGAAATGTTTGAAGCTACTGACTGAATGAAAAGAGCTGGCATCTCACTCTCTTTGAATCTTCTTTATCATGCCAGGATTAGCAGGAAAAAGCAAAAAATTTCAGAATTGCACCTTGCAATGTGGAGATATTACTGTTTGTGCATTTACAATATTCATTGATTTTTGCCATTGAAAAACGTCCAGAAATGTTTGAAGCTAGTGACTGAATGAAAGGAGCTGGCATCTCACTCTCTTTGAATCTTCTTTATCATGCTAGGATTAGCAGGAAAAAGCAAAAAATTTCAGAATTGCACCTTGCAATGCGGAGATATTACTGTTTGTGCACTTACAATATTCATTGATTTTTGCCATTGAAAAACGTCCAGAAATGTTTGAAGCTACTGACTGAATGAAAGGAGCTGGCATCTCACTCTCTTTGAATCTTCTTTATCATGCTAGGATTAGCAGGAAAAAGCAAAAAATTTCAGAATTGCACCTTGCAATGCGGAGAAATTACTGTTTGTGCATTTACAATATTCATTGATTTTTGCCATTGAAAAACATCATGTTATTCATATACCAGAAATGTTTGAAGTTACTGACTGAATGAAAAGAGCTGGCATCTCACTCTCTTTGAATCTTCTTTATCATGCCAGGATTAGCAGGAAAAAGCAAAAAATTTCAGAATTGCACCTTGCAATGTGGAGATATTACTGTTTGTGCATTTACAATATTCATTGATTTTTGCCATTGAAAAACGTCCAGAAATGTTTGAAGCTACTGACTGAAAGAAAGGAGCTGGCATCCCACTCTCTTTGAATCTTCTTTATCATGCTAGGATTAGCAGGAAAAAGCAAAAAATTTCAGAATTGCACCTTGCAATGCGGAGAAATTACTGTTTGTGCATTTACAATATTCATTGATTTTTGCCATTGAAAAACATCATGTTAATCATATACCAGAAATGTTTGAAGCTACTGACTGAATGAAAAGAGCTGGCATCTCACTCTCTTTGAATCTTCTTTATCATGCTAAGAGGAGCAGGAAAAAGCAAAAAAATTCAGAATTGCACCTTGCAATGTGGAGATATTACTGTTTGTGCATTTACAATATTCATTAATTTTTGCCATTGAAAAACGTCCAGAAATGTTTGAAGCTACTGACTGAATGAAAGGAGCTGGCATCTCACTCTCTTTGAATCTTCTTTATCATGCTAGGATTAGCAGGAAAAAGCAAAAAATTTCAGAATTGCACCTTGCAATGCGGAGAAATTACTGTTTGTGCATTTACAATATTCATTGATTTTTGCCATTGAAAAACATCATGTTATTCATATACCAGAAATGTTTGAAGCTACTGACTGAATGAAAAGAGCTGGCATCTCACTCTCTTTGAATCTTCTTTATCATGCTAGGATTAGCAGGAAAAAGCAAAAAATTTCAGAATTGCACATTGCAATGCGGAGAAATTACTGTTTGTGCATTTACAATATTCATTGATTTTTGCCATTGAAAAACATTATGTTATTCATATACCAGAAATGTTTGAAGCTACTGACTGAATGAAAAGAGCTGGCATCTCACTCTCTTTGAATCTTCTTTATCATGCTAAGAGGAGCAGGAAAAAGCAAAAAATTTCAGAACTGCACGTTGCAATGTGGAGATATTACTGTTTGTGCATTTACAATATTCATTGATTTTTGCCATTGAAAAACAACCAGAAATGTTTGAAGCTACTGACTGAATGAAAGGAGCTGGCATCTCACTCTCTTTGAATCTTCTTTATCATGCTAGGATTAGCAGGAAAAAGCAAAAAATTTCAGAATTGCACCTTGCAATGCGGAGAAATTACTGTTTGTGCATTTACAATATTCATTAATTTTTGCCATTGAAAAACATCATGTTATTCATATACCAGAAATGTTTGAAGCTACTGACTGAATGAAAAGAGCTGGCATCTCACTCTCTTTGAATCTTCTTTATCATGCCAGGATTAGCAGGAAAAAGCAAAAAATTTCAGAATTGCACCTTGCAATGTGGAGATATTACTGTTTGTGCATTTACAATATTCATTTATTTTTGCCATTGAAAAACGTCCAGAAATGTTTGAAGCTACTGACTGAATGAAAGGAGCTGGCATCTCACTCTCTTTGAATCTTCTTTATCATGCTAGGATTAGCAGGAAAAAGCAAAAAATTTCAGAATTGCACCTTGCAATGCGGAGAAATTACTGTTTGTGCATTTACAATATTCATTGATTTTTGCCATTGAAAAACATCATGTTATTCATATACCAGAAATGTTTGAAGCTACTGACTGAATGAAAAGAGCTGGCATCTCACTCTCTTTGAATCTTCTTTATCATGCTAAGAGGAGCAGGAAAAAGCAAAAAATTTCAGAATTGCACGTTGCAATGTGGAGAAATTACTGTTTGTGCATTTACAATATTCATTGATTTTTGCCATTGAAAAACATCATGTTATTCATATACCAGAAATGTTTGAAGCTACTGACTGAATGAAAAGAGCTGGCATCTCACTCTCTTTGAATCTTCTTTATCATGCTAAGAGGAGCAGGAAAAAGCAAAAAATTTCAGAATTGCACGTTGCAATGTGGAGATATTACTGTTTGTGCATTTACAATATTCATTGATTTTTGCCATTGAAAAACATCATGTTTTTCATATACCAGAAATGTTTGAACCTACTGACTGAATGAAAAGAGCTGGCATCTCACTCTCTTTGAATCTTCTTTAACATGCCAGGATTAGCAGGAAAAAGCAAAAAATTTCAGAATTGCACCTTGCAATGTGGAGATATTACTGTTTGTGCATTTACAATATTCATTGATTTTTGCCATTGAAAAACGTCCAGAAATGTTTGAAGCTACTGACTGAATGAAAGGAGCTGGCATCTCACTCTCTTTGAATCTTCTTTATCATGCTAGGATTAGCAGGAAAAAGCAAAAAATTTCAGAATTGCACCTTGCAATGCGGAGAAATTACTGTTTGTGCATTTACAATATTCATTGATTTTTGCCATTGAAAAACATCATGTTATTCATATACCAGAAATGTTTGAAGCTACTGACTGAATGAAAAGAGCTGGCATCTCACTCTCTTTGAATCTTCTTTATCATGCTAGGATCAGCAGGAAAAAGCAAAAAATTTCAGAATTGCACATTGCAATGCGGAGAAATTACTGTTTGTGCATTTACAATATTCATTGATTTTTGCCATTGAAAAACATTATGTTATTCATATACCAGAAATGTTTGAAGCTACTGACTGAATGAAAAGAGCTGGCATCTCACTCTCTTTGAATCTTCTTTATCATGCTAAGAGGAGCAGGAAAAAGCAAAAAATTTCAGAATTGCACGTTGCAATGTGGAGATATTACTGTTTGTGCATTTACAATATTCATTGATTTTTGCCATTGAAAAACGACCAGAAATGTTTGAAGCTACTGACTGAATGAAAGAAGCTGGCATCTCACTCTCTTTGAATCTTCTTTATCATGCTAGGATTAGCAGGAAAAAGCAAAAAATTTCAGAATTGCACCTTGCAATGCGGAGAAATTACTGTTTGTGCATTTACAATATTCATTAATTTTTGCCATTGAAAAACATCATGTTATTCATATACCAGAAATGTTTGAAGCTACTGACTGAATGAAAAGAGCTGGCATCTCACTCTCTTTGAATCTTCTTTATCATGCCAGGATTAGCAGGAAAAAGCAAAAAATTTCAGAATTGCACCTTGCAATGTGGAGATATTACTGTTTGTGCTTTTACAATATTCATTGATTTTTGCCATTGAAAAACGTCCAGAAATGTTTGAAGCTACTGACTGAATGAAAGGAGCTGGCATCTCACTCTCTTTGAATCTTCTTTATCATGCTAGGATTAGCAGGAAAAAGCAAAAAATTTCAGAATTGCACCTTGCAATGCGGAGAAATTACTGTTTGTGCATTTACAATATTCATTGATTTTTGCCATTGAAAAACATCATGTTATTCATATACCAGAAATGTTTGAAGCTACTGACTGAATGAAAAGAGCTGGCATCTCACTCTCTTTGAATATTCTTTATCATGCTAAGAGGAGCAGGAAAAAGCAAAAAATTTCAGAATTGCACGTTGCAATGTGGAGATATTACTGTTTGTGCATTTACAATATTCATTGATTTTTGAAATTGAAAAACATCATGTTTTTCATATACCAGAAATGTTTGAACCTACTGACTGAATGAAAAGAGCTGGCATCTCACTCTTTTTGAATCTTCTTTATCATGCCAGGATTAGCAGGAAAAAGCAAAAAATTTCAGAATTGCACCTTGCAATGTGGAGATATTACTGTTTGTGCATTTACAATATTCATTGATTTTTGCCATTGAAAAACGTCCAGAAATGCTTGAAGCTACTGACTGAAAGAAAGGAGCTGGCATCTCACTCTCTTTGAATCTTCTTTATCATGCTAGGATTAGCAGGAAAAAGCAAAAAATTTCAGAATTGCACCTTGCAATGCGGAGAAATTACTGTTTGTGCATTTACAATATTCATTAATTTTTGCCATTGAAAAACATCATGTTATTCATATACCAGAAATGTTTGAAGCTACTGACTGAATGAAAAGAGCTGGCATCTCACTCTCTTTGAATCTTCTTTATCATGCTAAGAGGAGCAGGAAAAAGCAAAAAATTTCAGAATTGCACGTTGCAATGTGGAGATATTACTGTTTGTGCATTTACAATATTCATTGATTTTTGCCATTGAAAAACGTCCAGAAATGTTTGAAGCTACTGACTGAATGAAAGGAGCTGGCATCTCACTCTCTTTGAATCTTCTTTATCATGCTAGGATTAGCAGGAAAAAGCAAAAAATTTCAGAATTGCACCTTGCAATGCGGAGAAATTACTGTTTGTGCATTTACAATATTCATTAATTTTTGCCATTGAAAAACATCATGTTATTCATATACCAGAAATGTTTGAAGCTACTGACTGAATGAAAAGAGCTGGCATCTCACTCTCTTTGAATCTTCTTTATCATGCTAAGAGGAGCAGGAAAAAGCAAAAAATTTCAGAATTGCACGTTGCAATGTGGAGATATTACTGTTTGTGCATTTACAATATTCATTGATTTTTGCCATTGAAAAACGTCCAGAAATGTTTGAAGCTACTGACTGAATGAAAGGAGCTGGCATCTCACTCTCTTAGAATCTTCTTTATCATGCTAGGATTAGCAGGAAAAAGCAAAAAATTTCAGAATTGCACCTTGCAATGCGGAGAAATTACTATTTGTGCATTTACAATATTCATTGATTTTTGCCATTGAAAAACATCATGTTATTCATATACCAGAAATGTTTGAAGCTACTGACTGAATGAAAAGAGCTGGCATCTCACTCTCTTTGAATCTTCTTTATCATGCTAAGAGGAGCAGGAAAAAGCAAAAAAATTCAGAATTGCACCTTGCAATGTGGAGATATTACTGTTTGTGCATTTACAATATTCATTGATTTTTGCCATTGAAAAACGTCCAAAAATGTTTGAAGCTACTGACTGAATGAAAGGAGCTGGCATCTCACTCTCTTTGAATCTTCTTTATCATGCTAGGATTAGCAGGAAAAAGCAAAAAATTTCAGAATTGCACCTTGCAATGCGGAGAAATTACTGTTTGTGCATTTACAATATTCATTGATTTTTGCCATTGAAAAACATCATGTTATTCATATACCAGAAATGTTTGAAGCTACTGACTGAATGAAAAGAGCTGGCATCTCACTCTCTTTGAATCTTCTTTATCATGCTAGGATTAGCAGGAAAAAGCAAAAAATTTCAGAATTGCACATTGCAATGCGGAGAAATTACTGTTTGTGCATTTACAATATTCATTGATTTTTGCCATTGAAAAACATTATGTTATTCATATACCAGAAATGTTTGAAGCTACTGACTGAATGAAAAGAGCTGGCATCTCACTCTCTTTGAATCTTCTTTATCATGCTAAGAGGAGCAGGAAAAAGCAAAAAATTTCAGAATTGCACGTTGCAATGTGGAGATATTACTGTTTGTGCATTTACAATATTCATTGATTTTTGCCATTGAAAAACGACCAGAAATGTTTGAAGCTACTGACTGAATGAAAGGAGCTGGCATCTCACTCTCTTTGAATCTTCTTTATCATGCTAGGATTAGCAGGAAAAAGCAAAAAATTTCAGAATTGCACCTTGCAATGCGGAGAAATTACTGTTTGTGCATTTACAATATTCATTAATTTTTGCCATTGAAAAACATCATGTTATTCATATACCAGAAATGTTTGAAGCTACTGACTGAATGAAAAGAGCTGGCATCTCACTCTCTTTGAATCTTCTTTATCATGCCAGGATTAGCAGGAAAAAGCAAAAAATTTCAGAATTGCACCTTGCAATGTGGAGATATTACTGTTTGTGCATTTACAATATTCATTGATTTTTGCCATTGAAAAACGTCCAGAAATGCTTGAAGCTACTGACTGAAAGAAAGGAGCTGGCATCTCACTCTCTTTGAATCTTCTTTATCATGCTAGGATTAGCAGGAAAAAGCAAAAAATTTCAGAATTGCACCTTGCAATGCGGAGAAATTACTGTTTGTGCATTTACAATATTCATTAATTTTTGCCATTGAAAAACATCATGTTATTCATATACCAGAAATGTTTGAAGCTACTGACTGAATGAAAAGAGCTGGCATCTCACTCTCTTTGAATCTTCTTTATCATGCTAAGAGGAGCAGGAAAAAGCAAAAAATTTCAGAATTGCACGTTGCAATGTGGAGATATTACTGTTTGTGCATTTACAATATTCATTGATTTTTGCCATTGAAAAACGTCCAGAAATGTTTGAAGCTACTGACTGAATGAAAGGAGCTGGCATCTCACTCTCTTTGAATCTTCTTTATCATGCTAGGATTAGCAGGAAAAAGCAAAAAATTTCAGAATTGCACCTTGCAATGCGGAGAAATTACTGTTTGTGCATTTACAATATTCATTAATTTTTGCCATTGAAAAACATCATGTTATTCATATACCAGAAATGTTTGAAGCTACTGACTGAATGAAAAGAGCTGGCATCTCACTCTCTTTGAATCTTCTTTATCATGCTAAGAGGAGCAGGAAAAAGCAAAAAATTTCAGAATTGCACGTTGCAATGTGGAGATATTACTGTTTGTGCATTTACAATATTCATTGATTTTTGCCATTGAAAAACGTCCAGAAATGTTTGAAGCTACTGACTGAATGAAAGGAGCTGGCATCTCACTCTCTTAGAATCTTCTTTATCATGCTAGGATTAGCAGGAAAAAGCAAAAAATTTCAGAATTGCACCTTGCAATGCGGAGAAATTACTATTTGTGCATTTACAATATTCATTGATTTTTGCCATTGAAAAACATCATGTTATTCATATACCAGAAATGTTTGAAGCTACTGACTGAATGAAAAGAGCTGGCATCTCACTCTCTTTGAATCTTCTTTATCATGCTAAGAGGAGCAGGAAAAAGCAAAAAAATTCAGAATTGCACCTTGCAATGTGGAGATATTACTGTTTGTGCATTTACAATATTCATTGATTTTTGCCATTGAAAAACGTCCAAAAATGTTTGAAGCTACTGACTGAATGAAAGGAGCTGGCATCTCACTCTCTTTGAATCTTCTTTATCATGCTAGGATTAGCAGGAAAAAGCAAAAAATTTCAGAATTGCACCTTGCAATGCGGAGAAATTACTGTTTGTGCATTTACAATATTCATTGATTTTTGCCATTGAAAAACATCATGTTATTCATATACCAGAAATGTTTGAAGCTACTGACTGAATGAAAAGAGCTGGCATCTCACTCTCTTTGAATCTTCTTTATCATGCTAGGATTAGCAGGAAAAAGCAAAAAATTTCAGAATTGCACATTGCAATGCGGAGAAATTACTGTTTGTGCATTTACAATATTCATTGATTTTTGCCATTGAAAAACATTATGTTATTCATATACCAGAAATGTTTGAAGCTACTGACTGAATGAAAAGAGCTGGCATCTCACTCTCTTTGAATCTTCTTTATCATGCTAAGAGGAGCAGGAAAAAGCAAAAAATTTCAGAATTGCACGTTGCAATGTGGAGATATTACTGTTTGTGCATTTACAATATTCATTGATTTTTGCCATTGAAAAACGACCAGAAATGTTTGAAGCTACTGACTGAATGAAAGGAGCTGGCATCTCACTCTCTTTGAATCTTCTTTATCATGCTAGGATTAGCAGGAAAAAGCAAAAAATTTCAGAATTGCACCTTGCAATGCGGAGAAATTACTGTTTGTGCATTTACAATATTCATTAATTTTTGCCATTGAAAAACATCATGTTATTCATATACCAGAAATGTTTGAAGCTACTGACTGAATGAAAAGAGCTGGCATCTCACTCTCTTTGAATCTTCTTTATCATGCCAGGATTAGCAGGAAAAAGCAAAAAATTTCAGAATTGCACCTTGCAATGTGGAGATATTACTGTTTGTGCATTTACAATATTCATTGATTTTTGCCATTGAAAAACGTCCAGAAATGTTTGAAGCTACTGACTGAATGAAAGGAGCTGGCATCTCACTCTCTTTGAATCTTCTTTATCATGCTAGGATTAGCAGGAAAAAGCAAAAAATTTCAGAATTGCACCTTGCAATGCGGAGAAATTACTGTTTGTGCATTTACAATATTCATTGATTTTTGCCATTGAAAAACATCATGTTATTCATATACCAGAAATGTTTGAAGCTACTGACTGAATGAAAAGAGCTGGCATCTCACTCTCTTTGAATCTTCTTTATCATGCTAAGAGGAGCAGGAAAAAGCAAAAAATTTCAGAATTGCACGTTGCAATGTGGAGATATTACTGTTTGTGCATTTACAATATTCATTGATTTTTGCCATTGAAAAACATCATGTTTTTCATATACCAGAAATGTTTGAAGCTACTGACTGAATGAAAAGAGCTGGCATCTCACTCTCTTTGAATCTTCTTTATCATGCCAGGATTAGCAGGAAAAAGCAAAAAATTTCAGAATTGCACCTTGCAATGTGGAGATATTACTGATTGTGCATTTACAATATTCATTGATTTTTGCCATTGAAAAACGTCCAGAAATGTTTGAAGCTACTGACTGAAAGAAAGGAGCTGGCATCTCACTCTCTTTGAATCTTCTTTATCATGCTAGGATTAGCAGGAAAAAGCAAAAAATTTCAGAATTGCACCTTGCAATGCGGAGAAATTACTGTTTGTGCATTTACAATATTCATTGATTTTTGCCATTGAAAAACATCATGTTAATCATATACCAGAAATGTTTGAAGCTACTGACTGAATGAAAAGAGCTGGCATCTCAATCTCTTTGAATCTTCTTTATCATGCTAAGAGGAGCAGGAAAAAGCAAAAAAATTCAGAATTGCACCTTGCAATGTGGAGATATTACTGTTTGTGCATTTACAATATTCATTGATTTTTGCCATTGAAAAACGTCCAGAAATGTTTGAAGCTACTGACTGAATGAAAGGAGCTGGCATCTCACTCTCTTTGAATCTTCTTTATCATGCTAGGATTAGCAGGAAAAAGCAAAAAATTTCAGAATTGCACCTTGCAATGCGAAGAAATTACTGTTTGTGCATTTACAATATTCATTGATTTTTGCCATTGAAAAACATCATGTTATTCATTTACCAGAAATGTTTGAAGCTACTGACTGAATGAAAAGAGCTGGCATCTCACTCTCTTTGAATCTTCTTTATCATGCTAGGATTAGCAGGAAAAAGCAAAAAATTTCAGAATTGCACATTGCAATGCGGAGAAATTTCTGTTTGTGCATTTACAATATTCATTGATTTTTGCCACTGAAAAACATTATGTTATTCATATACCAGAAATGTTTGAAGCTACTGACTGAATGAAAAGAGCTGGCATCTCACTCTCTTTGAATCTTCTTTATCATGCTAAGAGGAGCAGGAAAAAGCAAAAAATTTCAGAATTGCACGTTGCAATGTGGAGATATTACTGTTTGTGCATTTACAATATTCATTGATTTTTGCCATTGAAAAACGTCCAGAAATGTTTGAAGCTACTGACTGAATGAAAGGAGCTGGCATCTCACTCTCTTTGAATCTTCTTTATCATGCTAGGATTAGCAGGAAAAAGCAAAAAATTTCAGAATTGCACCTTGCAATGCGGAGAAGTTACTGTTTGTGCATTTACAATATTCATTAATTTTTGCCATTGAAAAACATCATGTTATTCATATACCAGAAATGTTTGAAGCTACTGACTGAATGAAAAGAGCTGGCTTCTCACTCTCTTTGAATCTTCTTTATCATGCCAGGATTAGCAGGAAAAAGCAAAAAATTTCAGAATTGCACCTTGCAATGTGGAGATATTACTGTTTGTGCATTTACAATATTCATTGATTTTTGCCATTGAAAAACGTCCAGAAATGTTTGAAGCTACTGACTGAATGAAAGGAGCTGGCATCTCACTCTCTTTGAATCTTCTTTATCATGCTAGGATTAGCAGGAAAAAGCAAAAAATTTCAGAATTGCACCTTGCAATGCGGAGAAATTACTGTTTGTGCATTTACAATATTCATTGATTTTTGCCATTGAAAAACATCATGTTATTCATATACCAGAAATGTTTGAAGCTACTGACTGAATGAAAAGAGCTGGCATCTCACTCTCTTTGAATATTCTTTATCATGCTAAGAGGAGCAGGAAAAAGCAAAAAATTTCAGAATTGCACCTTGCAATGTGGAGATATTACTGTTTGTGCATTTACAATATTCATTGATTTTTGCCATTGAAAAACGTCCAGAAATGTTTGAAGCTACTGACTGAAAGAAAGGAGCTGGCATCTCACTCTCTTTGAATGTTCTTTATCATGCTAGGATTAGCAGGAAAAGGCAAAAAATTTCAGAATTGCACCTTGCAATGCGGAGAAATTACTGTTTGTGCATTTACAATATTCATTGATTTTTGCCATTGAAAAACATCATGTTAATCATATACCAGAAATGTTTGAAGCTACTGACTGAATGAAAAGAGCTGGCATCTCAATCTCTTTGAATCTTCTTTATCATGCTAAGAGGAGCAGGAAAAAGCAAAAAAATTCAGAATTGCACCTTGCAATGTGGAGATATTACTGTTTGTGCATTTACAATATTCATTGATTTTTGCCATTGAAAAACGTCCAGAAATGTTTGAAGCTACTGACTGAATGAAAGGAGCTGGCATCTCACTCTCTTTGAATCTTCTTTATCATGCTAGGATTAGCAGGAAAAAGCAAAAAATTTCAGAATTGCACCTTGCAATGCGGAGAAATTACTGTTTGTGCATTTACAATATTCATTGATTTTTGCCATTGAAAAACATCATGTTATTCATATACCAGAAATGTTTGAAGCTACTGACTGAATGAAAAGAGCTGGCATCTCACTCTCTTTGAATCTTCTTTATCATGCTAGGATTAGCAGGAAAAAGCAAAAAATTTCAGAATTGCACATTGCAATGCGGAGAAATTACTGTTTGTGCATTTACAATATTCATTGATTTTTGCCATTGAAAAACATTATGTTATTCATATACCAGAAATGTTTGAAGCTACTGACTGAATGAAAAGAGCTGGTATCTCACTCTCTTTGAATCTTCTTTATCATGCTAAGAGGAGCAGGAAAAAGCAAAAAATTTCAGAATTGCACGTTGCAATGTGGAGATATTACTGTTTGTGCATTTACAATATTCATTGATTTTTGCCATTGAAAAACGTCCAGAAATGTTTGAAGCTACTGACTGAATGAAAGGAGCTGGCATCTCACTCTCTTTGAATCTTCTTTATCATGCTAGGATTAGCAGGAAAAAGCAAAAAATTTCAGAATTGCACCTTGCAATGCGGAGAAATTACTGTTTGTGCATTTACAATATTCATTAATTTTTGCCATTGAAAAACATCATGTTATTCATATACCAGAAATGTTTGAAGCTACTGACTGAATGAAAAGAGCTGGCATCTCACTCTCTTTGAATCTTCTTTATCATGCTAAGAGGAGCAGGAAAAAGCAAAAAATTTCAGAATTGCACCTTGCAATGTGGAGATATTACTGTTTGTGCATTTACAATATTCATTGATTTTTGCCATTGAAAAACGTCCAGAAATGTTTGAAGCTACTGACTGAATGAAAGGAGCTGGCATCTCACTCTCTTAGAATCTTCTTTATCATGCTAGGATTAGCAGGAAAAAGCAAAAAATTTCAGAATTGCACCTTGCAATGCGGAGAAATTACTGTTTGTGCATTTACAATATTCATTGATTTTTGCCATTGAAAAACATCATGTTATTCATATACCAGAAATGTTTGAAGCTACTGACTGAATGAAAAGAGCTGGCATCTCACTCTCTTTGAATCTTCTTTATCATGCTAAGAGGAGCAGGAAAAAGCAAAAAAATTCAGAATTGCACCTTGCAATGTGGAGATATTACTGTTTGTGCATTTACAATATTCATTGATTTTTGCCATTGAAAAACGTCCAAAAATGTTTGAAGCTACTGACTGAATGAAAGGAGCTGGCATCTCACTCTCTTTGAATCTTCTTTATCATGCTAGGATTAGCAGGAAAAAGCAAAAAATTTCAGAATTGCACCTTGCAATGCGGAGAAATTACTGTTTGTGCATTTACAATATTCATTGATTTTTGCCATTGAAAAACATCATGTTATTCATATACCAGAAATGTTTGAAGCTACTGACTGAATGAAAAGAGCTGGCATTTCACTCTCTTTGAATCTTCTTTATCATGCTAGGATTAGCAGGAAAAAGCAAAAAATTTCAGAATTGCACATTGCAATGCGGAGAAATTACTGTTTGTGCATTTACAATATTCATTGATTTTTGCCATTGAAAAACATTATGTTATTCATATACCAGAAATGTTTGAAGCTACTGACTGAATGAAAAGAGCTGGCATCTCACTCTCTTTGAATCTTCTTTATCATGCTAAGAGGAGCAGGAAAAAGCAAAAAATTTCAGAATTGCACGTTGCAATGTGGAGATATTACTGTTTGTGCATTTACAATATTCATTGATTTTTGCCATTGAAAAACGACCAGAAATGTTTGAAGCTACTGACTGAATGAAAGGAGCTGGCATCTCACTCTCTTTGAATCTTCTTTATCATGCTAGGATTAGCAGGAAAAAGCAAAAAATTTCAGAATTGCACCTTGCAATGCGGAGAAATTACTGTTTGTGCATTTACAATATTCATTAATTTTTGCCATTGAAAAACATCATGTTATTCATATACCAGAAATGTTTGAAGCTACTGACTGAATGAAAAGAGCTGGCATCTCACTCTCTTTGAATCTTCTTTATCATGCCAGGATTAGCAGGAAAAAGCAAAAAATTTCAGAATTGCACCTTGCAATGTGGAGATATTACTGTTTGTGCATTTAAAATATTCATTGATTTTTGCCATTGAAAAACGTCCAGAAATGTTTGAAGCTACTGACTGAATGAAAGGAGCTGGCATCTCACTCTCTTTGAATCTTCTTTATCATGCTAGGATTAGCAGGAAAAAGCAAAAAATTTCAGAATTGCACCTTGCAATGCGGAGAAATTACTGTTTGTGCATTTACAATATTCATTGATTTTTGCCATTGAAAAACATCATGTTATTCATATACCAGAAATGTTTGAAGCTACTGACTGAATGAAAAGAGCTGGCATCTCACTCTCTTTAAATCTTCTTTATCATGCTAAGAGGAGCAGGAAAAAGCAAAAAATTTCAGAATTGCACGTTGCAATGTGGAGATATTACTGTTTGTGCATTTACAATATTCATTGATTTTTGCCATTGAAAAACATCATGTTTTTCATATACCAGAAATGTTTGAAGCTACTGACTGAATGAAAAGAGCTGGCATCTCACTCTCTTTGAATCTTCTTTATCATGCCAGGATTAGCAGGAAAAAGCAAAAAATTTCAGAATTGCACCTTGCAATGTGGAGATATTACTGTTTGTGCATTTACAATATTCATTGATTTTTGCCATTGAAAAACGTCCAGAAATGTTTGAAGCTACTGACTGAATGAAAGGAGCTGGCATCTCACTCTCTTAGAATCTTCTTTATCATGCTAGGATTAGCAGGAAAAAGCAAAAAATTTCAGAATTGCACCTTGCAATGCGGAGAAATTACTGTTTGTGCATTTACAATATTCATTGATTTTTGCCATTGAAAAACATCATGTTATTCATATACCAGAAATGTTTGAAGCTACTGACTGAATGAAAAGAGCTGGCATCTCACTCTCTTTGAATCTTCTTTATCATGCTAAGAGGAGCAGGAAAAAGCAAAAAAATTCAGAATTGCACCTTGCAATGTGGAGATATTACTGTTTGTGCATTTACAATATTCATTGATTTTTGCCATTGAAAAACGTCCAAAAATGTTTGAAGCTACTGACTGAATGAAAGGAGCTGGCATCTCACTCTCTTTGAATCTTCTTTATCATGCTAGGATTAGCAGGAAAAAGCAAAAAATTTCAGAATTGCACCTTGCAATGCGGAGAAATTACTGTTTGTGCATTTACAATATTCATTGATTTTTGCCATTGAAAAACATCATGTTATTCATATACCAGAAATGTTTGAAGCTACTGACTGAATGAAAAGAGCTGGCATTTCACTCTCTTTGAATCTTCTTTATCATGCTAGGATTAGCAGGAAAAAGCAAAAAATTTCAGAATTGCACATTGCAATGCGGAGAAATTACTGTTTGTGCATTTACAATATTCATTGATTTTTGCCATTGAAAAACATTATGTTATTCATATACCAGAAATGTTTGAAGCTACTGACTGAATGAAAAGAGCTGGCATCTCACTCTCTTTGAATCTTCTTTATCATGCTAAGAGGAGCAGGAAAAAGCAAAAAATTTCAGAATTGCACGTTGCAATGTGGAGATATTACTGTTTGTGCATTTACAATATTCATTGATTTTTGCCATTGAAAAACGACCAGAAATGTTTGAAGCTACTGACTGAATGAAAGGAGCTGGCATCTCACTCTCTTTGAATCTTCTTTATCATGCTAGGATTAGCAGGAAAAAGCAAAAAATTTCAGAATTGCACCTTGCAATGCGGAGAAATTACTGTTTGTGCATTTACAATATTCATTAATTTTTGCCATTGAAAAACATCATGTTATTCATATACCAGAAATGTTTGAAGCTACTGACTGAATGAAAAGAGCTGGCATCTCACTCTCTTTGAATCTTCTTTATCATGCCAGGATTAGCAGGAAAAAGCAAAAAATTTCAGAATTGCACCTTGCAATGTGGAGATATTACTGTTTGTGCATTTAAAATATTCATTGATTTTTGCCATTGAAAAACGTCCAGAAATGTTTGAAGCTACTGACTGAATGAAAGGAGCTGGCATCTCACTCTCTTTGAATCTTCTTTATCATGCTAGGATTAGCAGGAAAAAGCAAAAAATTTCAGAATTGCACCTTGCAATGCGGAGAAATTACTGTTTGTGCATTTACAATATTCATTGATTTTTGCCATTGAAAAACATCATGTTATTCATATACCAGAAATGTTTGAAGCTACTGACTGAATGAAAAGAGCTGGCATCTCACTCTCTTTGAATCTTCTTTATCATGCTAAGAGGAGCAGGAAAAAGCAAAAAATTTCAGAATTGCACGTTGCAATGTGGAGATATTACTGTTTGTGCATTTACAATATTCATTGATTTTTGCCATTGAAAAACATCATGTTTTTCATATACCAGAAATGTTTGAAGCTACTGACTGAATGAAAAGAGCTGGCATCTCACTCTCTTTGAATCTTCTTTATCATGCCAGGATTAGCAGGAAAAAGCAAAAAATTTCAGAATTGCACCTTGCAATGTGGAGATATTACTGTTTGTGCATTTACAATATTCATTGATTTTTGCCATTGAAAAACGTCCAGAAATGTTTGAAGCTACTGACTGAAAGAAAGGAGCTGGCATCTCACTCTCTTTGAATCTTCTTTATCATGCTAGGATTAGCAGGAAAAAGCAAAAAATTTCAGAATTGCACCTTGCAATGCGGAGAAATTACTGTTTGTGCATTTACAATATTCATTGATTTTTGCCATTGAAAAACATCATGTTAATCATATACCAGAAATGTTTGAAGCTACTGACTGAATGAAAAGAGCTGGCATCTCAATCTCTTTGAATCTTCTTTATCATGCAAAGAGGAGCAGGAAAAAGCAAAAAAATTCAGAATTGCACCTTGCAATGTGGAGATATTACTGTTTGTGCATTTACAATATTCATTGATTTTTGCCATTGAAAAACGTCCAGAAATGTTTGAAGCTACTGACTGAATGAAAGGAGCTGGCATCTCACTCTCTTTGAATCTTCTTTATCATGCCAGGATTAGCAGGAAAAAGCAAAAAAATTCAGAATTGCACCTTGCAATGTGGAGATATTACTGTTTGTGCATTTACAATATTCATTGATTTTTGCCATTGAAAAACGTCCAGAAATGTTTGAAGCTACTGACTGAATGAAAGGAGCTGGCATCTCACTCTCTTTGAATCTTCTTTATCATGCTAGGATTAGCAGGAAAAAGCAAAAAATTTCAGAATTGCACCTTGCAATGCGGAGAAATTACTGTTTGTGCATTTACAATATTCATTAATTTTTGCCATTGAAAAACATCATGTTATTCATATACCAGAAATGTTTGAAGC
Source organism: Phyllobates terribilis (assembly GCF_046119375.1). NCBI lineage: Eukaryota > Metazoa > Chordata > Amphibia > Anura > Dendrobatidae > Phyllobates > Phyllobates terribilis. The sequence goes on along the minus strand of NW_027362909.1, from coordinate 3,033,484 downwards.
TACTGACTGAATGAAAAGAGCTGACATCTCACTCTCTTTGAATCTTCTTTATCATGCTAAGAGGAGCAGGAAAAAGCAAAAAATTTCAGAATTGCACGTTGCAATGTGGAGATATTACTGTTTGTGCATTTACAATATTCATTGATTTTTGCCATTGAAAAACGTCCAGAAATGTTTGAAGCTACTGACTGAATGAAAGGAGCTGGCATCTCACTCTCTTAGAATCTTCTTTATCATGCTAGGATTAGCAGGAAAAAGCAAAAAATTTCAGAATTGCACCTTGCAATGCGGAGAAATTACTGTTTGTGCATTTACAATATTCATTGATTTTTGCCATTGAAAAACATCATGTTATTCATATACCAGAAATGTTTGAAGCTACTGACTGAATGAAAAGAGCTGGCATCTCACTCTCTTTGAATCTTCTTTATCATGCCAGGATTAGCAGGAAAAAGCAAAAAATTTCAGAATTGCACCTTGCAATGTGGAGATATTACTGTTTGTGCATTTACAATATTCATTGATTTTTGCCATTGAAAAACGTCCAGAAATGTTTGAAGCTACTGACTGAATGAAAGGAGCTGGCATCTCACTCTCTTTGAATCTTCTTTATCATGCTAGGATTAGCAGGAAAAAGCAAAAAATTTCAGAATTGCACCTTGCAATGCGGAGAAATTACTGTTTGTGCATTTACAATATTCATTGATTTTTGCCATTGAAAAACATCATGTTATTCATATACCAGAAATGTTTGAAGCTACTGACTGAATGAAAAGAGCTTGGCATCTCACTCTCTTTGAATCTTCTTTATCATGCTAAGAGGAGCAGGAAAAAGCAAAAAATTTCAGAATTGCACTTTGCAATGTGGAGATATTACTGTTTGTGCATTTACAATATTCATTGATTTTTGCCATTGAAAAACGTCCAGAAATGTTTGAAGCTACTGACTGAATGAAAGGAGCTGGCATCTCACTCTCTTTGAATCTTCTTTATCATGCTAGGATTAGCAGGAAAAAGCAAAAAATTTCAGAATTGCACCTTGCAATGCAGAGAAATTACTGTTTGTGCATTTACAATATTCATTGATTTTTGCCATTGAAAAACATCATGTTATTCATATACCAGAAATGTTTGAAGCTACTGACTGAATGAAAAGAGCTGGCATCTCACTCTCTTTGAATCTTCTTTATCATGCTAAGAGGAGCAGGAAAAAGCAAAAAATTTCAGAATTGCACCTTGCAATGTGGAGATATTACTGTTTGTGCATTTACAATATTCATTGATTTTTGCCATTGAAAAACGTCCAGAAATGTTTGAAGCTACTGACTGAATGAAAGGAGCTGGCATCTCACTCTCTTTGAATCTTCTTTATCATGCTAGGATTAGCAGGAAAAAGCAAAAAATTTCAGAATTGCACCTTGCAATGCGGAGAAATTACTGTTTGTGCATTTACAATATTCATTGATTTTTGCCATTGAAAAACATCATGTTATTCATATACCAGAAATGTTTGAAGCTACTGACTGAATGAAAAGAGCTGGCATCTCACTCTCTTTGAATCTTCTTTATCATGCCAGGATTAGCAGGAAAAAGCAAAAAATTTCAGAATTGCACGTTGCAATGTGGAGATATTACTGTTTGTGCATTTACAATATTCATTGATTTTTGCCATTGAAAAACGTCTAGAAATGTTTGAAGCTACTGACTGAATGAAAGGAGCTGGCATCTCACTCTCTTTGAATCTTCTTTATCATGCTAGGATTAGCAGGAAAAAGCAAAAAATTTCAGAATTGCACCTTGCAATGCAGAGAAATTACTGTTTGTGCATTTACAATATTCATTGATTTTTGCCATTGAAAAACATCATGTTATTCATATACCAGAAATGTTTGAAGCTACTGACTGAATGAAAAGAGCTGGCATCTCACTCTCTTTGAAACTTCTTTATCATGCCAGGATTAGCAGGAAAAAGCAAAAAATTTCAGAATTGCACCTTGCAATGTGGAGATATTACTGTTTGTGCATTTACAATATTCATTGATTTTTGCCATTGAAAAACGTCCAGAAATGTTTGAAGCTACTGACTGAATGAAAGGAGCTGGCATCTCACTCTCTCTGAATCTTCTTTATCATGCTATGATTAGCAGGAAAAAGCAAAAAATTTCAGAACTGCACCTTGCAATGCGGAGAAATTACTGTTTGTGCATTTACAATATTCATTGATTTTTGCCATTGAAAAACATCATGTTATTCATATACCAGAAATGTTTGAAGCTACTGACTGAATGAAAAGAGCTGGCATCTCACTCTCTTTGAATCTTCTTTATCATGCTAAGAGGAGCAGGAAAAAGCAAAAAATTTCAGAATTGCACGTTGCAATGTGGAGATATTACTGTTTGTGCATTTACAATATTCATTGATTTTTGCCATTGAAAAACGTCCAGAAATGTTTGAAGCTACTGACTGAATGAAAGGAGCTGGCATCTCACTCTCTTTGAATCTTCTTTATCATGCTAGGATTAGCAGGAAAAAGCAAAAAATTTCAGAATTGCACCTTGCAATGCGGAGAAATTACTGTTTGTGCATTTACAATATTCATTGATTTTTGCCATTGAAAAACATCATGTTATTCATATACCAGAAATGTTTGAAGCTACTGACTGAATGAAAAGAGCTGGCATCTCACTCTCTTTGAATCTTCTTTATCATGCCAGGATTAGCAGGAAAAAGCAAAAAATTTCAGAATTGCACGTTGCAATGTGGAGATATTACTGTTTGTGCATTTACAATATTCATTGATTTTTGCCATTGAAAAACATCCAGAAATGTTTGAAGCTACTGACTGAATGAAAGGAGCTGGCATCTCACTCTCTTTGAATCTTCTTTATCATGCTAGGATTAGCAGGAAAAAGCAAAAAATTTCAGAATTGCACCTTGCAATGCGGAGAAATTACTGTTTGTGCATTTACAATATTCATTGATTTTTGCCATTGAAAAACATCATGTTATTCATATACCAGAAATGTTTGAAGCTACTGACTGAATGAAAAGAGCTGGCATCTCACTCTCTTTGAATCTTCTTTATCATGCTAAGAGGAGCAGGAAAAAGCAAAAAATTTCAGAATTGCACCTTGCAATGTGGAGATATTACTGTTTGTGCATTTACAATATTAATTGATTTTTGCCATTGAAAAACGTCCAGAAATGTTTGAAGCTACTGACTGAATGAAAGGAGCTGGCATCTCACTCTCTTTGAATCTTCTTTATCATGCTAGGATTAGCAGGAAAAAGCAAAAAATTTCAGAATTGCACCTTGCAATGCGGAGAAATTACTGTTTGTGCATTTACAATATTCATTGATTTTTGCCATTGAAAAACATCATGTTATTCATATACCAGAAATGTTTGAAGCTACTGACTGAATGAAAAGAGCTGGCATCTCACTCTCTTTGAATCTTCTTTATCATGCTAAGAGGAGCAGGAAAAAGCAAAAAATTTCAGAATTGCACCTTGCAATGTGGAGATATTACTGTTTGTGCATTTACAATATTCATTGATTTTTGCCATTGAAAAACGTCCAGAAATGTTTGAAGCTACTGACTGAATGAAAGGAGCTGGCATCTCACTCTCTTTGAATCTTCTTTATCATGCTAGGATTAGCAGGAAAAAGCAAAAAATTTCAGAATTGCACCTTGCAATGCGGAGAAATTACTGTTTGTGCATTTACAATATTCATTGATTTTTGCCATTGAAAAACATCATGTTATTCATATACCAGAAATGTTTGAAGCTACTGACTGAATGAAAAGAGCTGGCATCTCACTCTCTTTGAATCTTCTTTATCATGCTAGGATTAGCAGGAAAAAGCAAAAAATTTCAGAATTGCACATTGCAATGCGGAGATCTTACTGTTTGTGCATTTACAATATTCATTGATTTTTGCCATTGAAAAACGTCCAGAAATGTTTGAAGCTACTGAATGAATGAAAGGAGCTGGCATCTCACTCTCTTTGAATCTTCTTTATCATGCTAGGATTAGCAGGAAAAAGCAAAAAATTTCAGAATTGCACCTTGCAATGCGGAGAAATTACTGTTTGTGCATTTACAATATTCATTGATTTTTGCCATTGAAAAACATCATGTTATTCATATACCAGAAATGTTTGAAGCTACTGACTGAATGAAAAGAGCTGGCATCTCACTCTCTTTGAATCTTCTTTATCATGCTAAGAGGAGCAGGAAAAAGCAAAAAATTTCAGAATTGCACGTTGCAATGTGGAGATATTACTGTTTGTGCATTTACAATATTCATTGATTTTTGCCATTGAAAAACGTCCAGAAATGTTTGAAGCTACTGACTGAATGAAAGGAGCTGGCATCTCACTCTCTTTGAATCTTCTTTATCATGCTAGGATTAGCAGGAAAAAGCAAAAAATTTCAGAATTGCACCTTGAAATGCGGAGAAATTACTGTTTGTGCATTTACAATATTCATTGATTTTTGCCATTGAAAAACATCATGTTATTCATATACCAGAAATGTTTGAAGCTACTGACTGAATGAAAAGAGCTGGCATCTCACTCTCTTTGAATCTTCTTTATCATGCCAGGATTAGCAGGAAAAAGCAAAACATTTCAGAATTGCACCTTGCAATGTGGAGATATTACTGTTTGTGCATTTACAATATTCATTGATTTTTGCCATTGAAAAACGTCCAGAAATGTTTGAAGCTACTGACTGAATGAAAAGAGCTGGCATCTCACTCTCATTGAATCTTCTTTATCATGCTAGGATTAGCAGGAAAAAGCAAAAAATTTCAGAATTGCACCTTGCAATGCGGAGAAATTACTGTTTGTGCATTTACAATATTCATTGATTTTTGCCATTGAAAAACATCATGTTATTCATATACCAGAAATGTTTGAAGCTACTGACTGAATGAAAAGAGCTGGCATCTCACTCTCTTTGAATCTTCTTTATCATGCTAAGAGGAGCAGGAAAAAGCAAAAAATTTCAGAATTGCACCTTGCAATGTGGAGATATTACTGTTTGTGCATTTACAATATTCATTGATTTTTGCCATTGAAAAACGTCCAGAAATGTTTGAAGCTACTGAACGAATGAAAGGAGCTGGCATCTCACTCTCTTTGAATCTTCTTTATCATGCTAGGATTAGCAGGAAAAAGCAAAAAATTTCAGAATTGCACCTTGCAATGCGGAGAAATTACTGTTTGTGCATTTACAATATTCATTGATTTTTGCCATTGAAAAACATCATGTTATTCATATACCAGAAATGTTTGAAGCTACTGACTGAATGAAAAGAGCTGGCATCTCACTCTCTTTGAATCTTCTTTATCATGCTAGGATTAGCAGGAAAAAGCAAAAAATTTCAGAATTGCACATTGCAATGCGGAGATATTACTGTTTGTGCATTTACAATATTCATTGATTTTTGCCATTGAAAAACGTCCAGAAATCTTTGAAGCTACTGACTGAATGAACGGAGCTGGCATCTCACTCTCTTTGAATCTTCTTTATCATGCTAGGATTAGCAGGAAAAAGCAAAAAATTTCAGAATTGCACCTTGCAATGCGGAGATATTACTGTTTGTGCATTTACAATATTCATTGATTTTTGCCATTGAAAAACGTCCAGAAATGTTTGAAGCTACTGACTGAATGAAAGGAGCTGGCATCTCACTCTCTTTGAATCTTCTTTATCATGCTAGGATTAGCAGGAAAAAGCAAAAAATTTCAGAATTGCACCTTGCAATGCGGAGAAATTACTGTTTGTGCATTTACAATATTCATTGATTTTTGCCATTGAAAAACATCATGTTATTCATATACCAGAAATGTTTGAAGCTACTGACTGAATGAAAAGAGCTGGCATCTCACTCTCTTTGAATCTTCTTTATCATGCTAAGAAGAGCAGGAAAAAGCTAAAAAATTTCAGAATTGCACGTTGCAATGTGGAGATATTACTGTTTGTGCATTTACAATATTCATTGATTTTTGCCATTGAAAAACATCCAGAAATGTTTGAAGCTACTGACTGAATGAAAGGAGCTGGCATCTCACTCTCTTTGAATCTTCTTTATCATGCTAGGATTAGCAGGAAAAAGCAAAAAATTTCAGAATTGCACCTTGCAATGCGGAGAAATTACTGTTTGTGCATTTACAATATTCATTGATTTTTGCCATTGAAAAACATCATGTTATTCATATACCAGAAATGTTTGAAGCTACTGACTGAATGAAAAGAGCTGGCATCTCAATCTCTTTGAATCTTCCTTATCATGCCAGGATTAGCAGGAAAAAGCAAAAAATTTCAGAATTGCACCTTGCAATGTGGAGATATTACTGTTTGTGCATTTACAATATTCATTGATTTTTGCCATTGAAAAACGTCCAGAAATGTTTGAAGCTACTGACTGATTGAAAGGAGCTGGCATCTCACTCTCTTTGAATCTTCTTTATCATGCTAGGATTAGCAGGAAAAAGCAAAAAATTTCAGAATTGTACCTTGCAATGCGGAGAAATTACTGTTTGTGCATTTACAATATTCATTGATTTTTGCCATTGAAAAACATCATGTTATTCATATACCAGAAATGTTTGAAGCTACTGACTGAATGAAAAGAGCTGGCATCTCACTCTCTTTGAATCTTCTTTATCATGCTAAGAGGAGCAGGAAAAAGCAAAAAATTTCAGAATTGCACCTTGCAATGTGGAGATATTACTGTTTCTGCATTTACAATATTCATTGATTTTTGCCATTGAAAAACGTCCAGAAATGTTTGAAGCTACTGACTGAATGAAAGGAGCTGGCATCTCACTCTCTTTGAATCTTCTTTTTCATGCTAGGATTAGCAGGAAAAAGCAAAAAATTTCAGAATTGCACCTTGCAATGCGGAGAAATTACTGTTTGTGCATTTACAATATTCATTGATTTTTGCCATTGAAAAACATCATGTTATTCATATACCAGAAATGTTTGAAGCTACTGACTGAATGAAAAGAGCTGGCATCTCACTCTCTTTGAATCTTCTTTATCATGCTAAGAGGAGCAGGAAAAAGCAAAAAATTTCAGAATTGCACCTTGCAATGTGGAGATATTACTGTTTGTGTATTTACAATATTCATTGATTTTTGCCATTGAAAAACGTCCAGAAATGTTTGAAGCTACTGACTGAATGAAAGGAGCTGGCATCTCACTCTCTTTGAATCTTCTTTATCATGCTAGGATTAGCAGGAAAAAGCAAAAAGTTTCAGAATTGCACCTTGCAATGCGGAGAAATTACTGTTTGTGCATTTACAATATTCATTGATTTTTGCCATTGAAAAACATCATGTTATTCATATACCAGAAATGTTTGAAGCTACTGACTGAATGAAAAGAGCTGGCATCTCACTCTCTTTGAATCTTCTTTATCATGCTAGGATTAGCAGGAAAAAGCAAAAAATTTCAGAATTGCACATTGCAATGCGGAGATATTACTGTTTGTGCATTTACAATATTCATTGATTTTTGCCATTGAAAAACGTCCAGAAATGTTTGAAGCTACTGACTGAATGAAAGGAGCTGGCATCTCACTCTCTTTGAATCTTCTTTATCATGCTAGGATTAGCAGGAAAAAGCAAAAAATTTCAGAATTGCACCTTGCAATGCGGAGAAATTACTGTTTGTGCATTTACAATATTCATTGATTTTTGCCATTGAAAAACATCATGTTATTCATATACCAGAAATGTTTGAAGCTACTGACTGAATGAAAAGAGCTGGCATCTCACTCTCTTTGAATCTTCTTTATCATGCTAAGAGGAGCAGGAAAAAGCAAAAAATTTCAGAATTGCACGTTGCAATGTGGAGATATTACTGTTTGTGCATTTACAATATTCATTGATTTTTGCCATTGAAAAACGTCCAGAAATGTTTGAAGCTACTGACTGAATGAAAGGAGCTGGCATCTCACTCTCTTTGGATCTTCTTTATCATGCTAGGATTAGCAGGAAAAAGCAAAAAATTTCAGAATTGCACCTTGCAATGCGGAGAAATTACTGTTTGTGCATTTACAATATTCATTGATTTTTGCCATTGAAAAACATCATGTTTTTCATATACCAGAAATGTTTGAAGCTACTGACTGAATGAAAAGAGCTGGCATCTCACTCTCTTTGAATCTTCTTTATCATGCCAGGATTAGCAGGAAAAAGCAAAAAATTTCAGAATTGCACCTTGCAATGTGGAGATATTACTGTTTGTGCATTTACAATATTCATTGATTTTTGCCATTGAAAAACGTCCAGAAATGTTTGAAGCTACTGACTGAAAGAAAGGAGCTGGCATCTCACTCTCTTTGAATCTTCTTTATCATGCTAGGATTAGCAGGAAAAAGCAAAAAATTTCAGAATTGCACCTTGCAATGCGGAGAAATTACTGTTTGTGCATTTACAATATTCATTGATTTTTGCCATTGAAAAACATCATGTTAATCATATACCAGAAATGTTTGAAGCTACTGACTGAATGAAAAGAGCTGGCATCTCAATCTCTTTGAATCTTCTTTATCATGCAAAGAGGAGCAGGAAAAAGCAAAAAAATTCAGAATTGCACCTTGCAATGTGGAGATATTACTGTTTGTGCATTTACAATATTCATTGATTTTTGCCATTGAAAAACGTCCAGAAATGTTTGAAGCTACTGACTGAATGAAAGGAGCTGGCATCTCACTCTCTTTGAATCTTCTTTATCATGCTAGGATTAGCAGGAAAAAGCAAAAAATTTCAGAATTGCACCTTGCAATGCGAAGAAATTACTGTTTGTGCATTTACAATATTCATTGATTTTTGCCATTGAAAAACATCATGTTATTCATATACCAGAAATGTTTGAAGCTACTGACTGAATGAAAAGAGCTGGCATCTCACTCTCTTTGAATCTTCTTTATCATGCTAGGATTAGCAGGAAAAAGCAAAAAATTTCAGAATTGCACATTGCAATGCGGAGAAATTACTGTTTGTGCATTTACAATATTCATTGATTTTTGCCATTGAAAAACATTATGTTATTCATATACCAGAAATGTTTGAAGCTACTGACTGAATGAAAAGAGCTGGCATCTCACTCTCTTTGAATCTTCTTTATCATGCTAAGAGGAGCAGGAAAAAGCAAAAAATTTCAGAATTGCACGTTGCAATGTGGAGATATTACTGTTTGTGCATTTACAATATTCATTGATTTTTGCCATTGAAAAACGTCCAGAAATGTTTGAAGCTACTGACTGAATGAAAGGAGCTGGCATCTCACTCTCTTTGAATCTTCTTTATCATGCTAGGATTAGCAGGAAAAAGCAAAAAATTTCAGAATTGCACCTTGCAATGCGGAGAAATTACTGTTTGTGCATTTACAATATTCATTAATTTTTGCCATTGAAAAACATCATGTTATTCATATACCAGAAATGTTTGAAGCTACTGACTGAATGAAAAGAGCTGACATCTCACTCTCTTTGAATCTTCTTTATCATGCTAAGAGGAGCAGGAAAAAGCAAAAAATTTCAGAATTGCACGTTGCAATGTGGAGATATTACTGTTTGTGCATTTACAATATTCATTGATTTTTGCCATTGAAAAACGTCCAGAAATGTTTGAAGCTACTGACTGAATGAAAGGAGCTGGCATCTCACTCTCTTAGAATCTTCTTTATCATGCTAGGATTAGCAGGAAAAAGCAAAAAATTTCAGAATTGCACCTTGCAATGCGGAGAAATTACTGTTTGTGCATTTACAATATTCATTGATTTTTGCCATTGAAAAACATCATGTTATTCATATACCAGAAATGTTTGAAGCTACTGACTGAATGAAAAGAGCTGGCATCTCACTCTCTTTGAATCTTCTTTATCATGCCAGGATTAGCAGGAAAAAGCAAAAAATTTCAGAATTGCACCTTGCAATGTGGAGATATTACTGTTTGTGCATTTACAATATTCATTGATTTTTGCCATTGAAAAACGTCCAGAAATGTTTGAAGCTACTGACTGAATGAAAGGAGCTGGCATCTCACTCTCTTTGAATCTTCTTTATCATGCTAGGATTAGCAGGAAAAAGCAAAAAATTTCAGAATTGCACCTTGCAATGCGGAGAAATTACTGTTTGTGCATTTACAATATTCATTGATTTTTGCCATTGAAAAACATCATGTTATTCATATACCAGAAATGTTTGAAGCTACTGACTGAATGAAAAGAGCTTGGCATCTCACTCTCTTTGAATCTTCTTTATCATGCTAAGAGGAGCAGGAAAAAGCAAAAAATTTCAGAATTGCACTTTGCAATGTGGAGATATTACTGTTTGTGCATTTACAATATTCATTGATTTTTGCCATTGAAAAACGTCCAGAAATGTTTGAAGCTACTGACTGAATGAAAGGAGCTGGCATCTCACTCTCTTTGAATCTTCTTTATCATGCTAGGATTAGCAGGAAAAAGCAAAAAATTTCAGAATTGCACCTTGCAATGCGGAGAAATTACTGTTTGTGCATTTACAATATTCATTGATTTTTGCCATTGAAAAACATCATGTTATTCATATACCAGAAATGTTTGAAGCTACTGACTGAATGAAAAGAGCTGGCATCTCACTCTCTTTGAATCTTCTTTATCATGCCAGGATTAGCAGGAAAAAGCAAAAAATTTCAGAATTGCACGTTGCAATGTGGAGATATTACTGTTTGTGCATTTACAATATTCATTGATTTTTGCCATTGAAAAACGTCTAGAAATGTTTGAAGCTACTGACTGAATGAAAGGAGCTGGCATCTCACTCTCTTTGAATCTTCTTTATCATGCTAGGATTAGCAGGAAAAAGCAAAAAATTTCAGAATTGCACCTTGCAATGCAGAGAAATTACTGTTTGTGCATTTACAATATTCATTGATTTTTGCCATTGAAAAACATCATGTTATTCATATACCAGAAATGTTTGAAGCTACTGACTGAATGAAAAGAGCTGGCATCTCACTCTCTTTGAAACTTCTTTATCATGCCAGGATTAGCAGGAAAAAGCAAAAAATTTCAGAATTGCACCTTGCAATGTGGAGATATTACTGTTTGTGCATTTACAATATTCATTGATTTTTGCCATTGAAAAACGTCCAGAAATGTTTGAAGCTACTGACTGAATGAAAGGAGCTGGCATCTCACTCTCTCTGAATCTTCTTTATCATGCTATGATTAGCAGGAAAAAGCAAAAAATTTCAGAATTGCACCTTGCAATGCGGAGAAATTACTGTTTGTGCATTTACAATATTCATTGATTTTTGCCATTGAAAAACATCATGTTATTCATATACCAGAAATGTTTGAAGCTACTGACTGAATGAAAAGAGCTGGCATCTCACTCTCTTTGAATCTTCTTTATCATGCTAAGAGGAGCAGGAAAAAGCAAAAAATTTCAGAATTGCACGTTGCAATGTGGAGATATTACTGTTTGTGCATTTACAATATTCATTGATTTTTGCCATTGAAAAACGTCCAGAAATGTTTGAAGCTACTGACTGAATGAAAGGAGCTGGCATCTCACTCTCTTTGAATCTTCTTTATCATGCTAGGATTAGCAGGAAAAAGCAAAAAATTTCAGAATTGCACCTTGCAATGCGGAGAAATTACTGTTTGTGCATTTACAATATTCATTGATTTTTGCCATTGAAAAACATCATGTTATTCATATACCAGAAATGTTTGAAGCTACTGACTGAATGAAAAGAGCTGGCATCTCACTCTCTTTGAATCTTCTTTATCATGCCAGGATTAGCAGGAAAAAGCAAAAAATTTCAGAATTGCACGTTGCAATGTGGAGATATTACTGTTTGTGCATTTACAATATTCATTGATTTTTGCCATTGAAAAACGTCCAGAAATGTTTGAAGCTACTGACTGAATGAAAGGAGCTGGCATCTCACTCTCTTTGAATCTTCTTTATCATGCTAGGATTAGCAGGAAAAAGCAAAAAATTTCAGAATTGCACCTTGCAATGCGGAGAAATTACTGTTTGTGCATTTACAATATTCATTGATTTTTGCCATTGAAAAACATCATGTTATTCATATACCAGAAATGTTTGAAGCTACTGACTGAATGAAAAGAGCTGGCATCTCACTCTCTTTGAATCTTCTTTATCATGCTAAGAGGAGCAGGAAAAAGCAAAAAATTTCAGAATTGCACCTTGCAATGTGGAGATATTACTGTTTGTGCATTTACAATATTCATTGATTTTTGCCATTGAAAAACGTCCAGAAATGTTTGAAGCTACTGACTGAATGAAAGGAGCTGGCATCTCACTCTCTTTGAATCTTCTTTATCATGCTAGGATTAGCAGGAAAAAGCAAAAAATTTCAGAATTGCACCTTGCAATGCGGAGAAATTACTGTTTGTGCATTTACAATATTCATTGATTTTTGCCATTGAAAAACATCATGTTATTCATATACCAGAAATGTTTGAAGCTACTGACTGAATGAAAAGAGCTGGCATCTCACTCTCTTTGAATCTTCTTTATCATGCTAAGAGGAGCAGGAAAAAGCAAAAAATTTCAGAATTGCACCTTGCAATGTGGAGATATTACTGTTTGTGCATTTACAATATTCATTGATTTTTGCCATTGAAAAACGTCCAGAAATGTTTGAAGCTACTGACTGAATGAAAGGAGCTGGCATCTCACTCTCTTTGAATCTTCTTTATCATGCTAGTATTAGCAGGAAAAAGCAAAAAATTTCAGAATTGCACCTTGCAATGCGGACAAATTACTGTTTGTGCATTTACAATATTCATTGATTTTTGCCATTGAAAAACATCATGTTATTCATATACCAGAAATGTTTGAAGCTACTGACTGAATGAAAAGAGCTGGCATCTCACTCTCTTTGAATCTTCTTTATCATGCTAGGATTAGCAGGAAAAAGCAAAAAATTTCAGAATTGCACATTGCAATGCGGAGATCTTACTGTTTGTGCATTTACAATATTCATTGATTTTTGCCATTGAAAAACGTCCAGAAATGTTTGAAGCTACTGAATGAATGAAAGGAGCTGGCATCTCACTCTCTTTGAATCTTCTTTATCATGCTAGGATTAGCAGGAAAAAGCAAAAAATTTCAGAATTGCACCTTGCAATGCGGAGAAATTACTGTTTGTGCATTTACAATATTCATTGATTTTTGCCATTGAAAAACATCATGTTATTCATATACCAGAAATGTTTGAAGCTACTGACTGAATGAAAAGAGCTGGCATCTCACTCTCTTTGAATCTTCTTTATCATGCTAAGAGGAGCAGGAAAAAGCAAAAAATTTCAGAATTGCACGTTGCAATGTGGAGATATTACTGTTTGTGCATTTACAATATTCATTGATTTTTGCCATTGAAAAACGTCCAGAAATGTTTGAAGCTACTGACTGAATGAAAGGAGCTGGCATCTCACTCTCTTTGAATCTTCTTTATCATGCTAGGATTAGCAGGAAAAAGCAAAAAATTTCAGAATTGCACCTTGAAATGCGGAGAAATTACTGTTTGTGCATTTACAATATTCATTGATTTTTGCCATTGAAAAACATCATGTTATTCATATACCAGAAATGTTTGAAGCTACTGACTGAATGAAAAGAGCTGGCATCTCACTCTCTTTGAATCTTCTTTATCATGCCAGGATTAGCAGGAAAAAGCAAAAAATTTCAGAATTGCACCTTGCAATGTGGAGATATTACTGTTTGTGCATTTACAATATTCATTGATTTTTGCCATTGAAAAACGTCCAGAAATGTTTGAAGCTACTGACTGAATGAAAAGAGCTGGCATCTCACTCTCATTGAATCTTCTTTATCATGCTAGGATTAGCAGGAAAAAGCAAAAAATTTCAGAATTGCACCTTGCAATGCGGAGAAATTACTGTTTGTGCATTTACAATATTCATTGATTTTTGCCATTGAAAAACATCATGTTATTCATATACCAGAAATGTTTGAAGCTACTGACTGAATGAAAAGAGCTGGCATCTCACTCTCTTTGAATCTTCTTTATCATGCTAAGAGGAGCAGGAAAAAGCAAAAAATTTCAGAATTGCACCTTGCAATGTGGAGATATTACTGTTTGTGCATTTACAATATTCATTGATTTTTGCCATTGAAAAACGTCCAGAAATGTTTGAAGCTACTGAACGAATGAAAGGAGCTGGCATCTCACTCTCTTTGAATCTTCTTTATCATGCTAGGATTAGCAGGAAAAAGCAAAAAATTTCAGAATTGCACCTTGCAATGCGGAGAAATTACTGTTTGTGCATTTACAATATTCATTGATTTTTGCCATTGAAAAACATCATGTTATTCATATACCAGAAATGTTTGAAGCTACTGACTGAATGAAAAGAGCTGGCATCTCACTCTCTTTGAATCTTCTTTATCATGCTAGGATTAGCAGGAAAAAGCAAAAAATTTCAGAATTGCACATTGCAATGCGGAGATATTACTGTTTGTGCATTTACAATATTCATTGATTTTTGCCATTGAAAAACGTCCAGAAATCTTTGAAGCTACTGACTGAATGAACGGAGCTGGCATCTCACTCTCTTTGAATCTTCTTTATCATGCTAGGATTAGCAGGAAAAAGCAAAAAATTTCAGAATTGCACCTTGCAATGCGGAGATATTACTGTTTGTGCATTTACAATATTCATTGATTTTTGCCATTGAAAAACGTCCAGAAATGTTTGAAGCTACTGACTGAATGAAAGGAGCTGGCATCTCACTCTCTTTGAATCTTCTTTATCATGCTAGGATTAGCAGGAAAAAGCAAAAAATTTCAGAATTGCACCTTGCAATGCGGAGAAATTACTGTTTGTGCATTTACAATATTCATTGATTTTTGCCATTGAAAAACATCATGTTATTCATATACCAGAAATGTTTGAAGCTACTGACTGAATGAAAAGAGCTGGCATCTCACTCTCTTTGAATCTTCTTTATCATGCTAAGAAGAGCAGGAAAAAGCTAAAAAATTTCAGAATTGCACGTTGCAATGTGGAGATATTACTGTTTGTGCATTTACAATATTCATTGATTTTTGCCATTGAAAAACATCCAGAAATGTTTGAAGCTACTGACTGAATGAAAGGAGCTGGCATCTCACTCTCTTTGAATCTTCTTTATCATGCTAGGATTAGCAGGAAAAAGCAAAAAATTTCAGAATTGCACCTTGCAATGCGGAGAAATTACTGTTTGTGCATTTACAATATTCATTGATTTTTGCCATTGAAAAACATCATGTTATTCATATACCAGAAATGTTTGAAGCTACTGACTGAATGAAAAGAGCTGGCATCTCACTCTCTTTGAATCTTCCTTATCATGCCAGGATTAGCAGGAAAAAGCAAAAAATTTCAGAATTGCACCTTGCAATGTGGAGATATTACTGTTTGTGCATTTACAATATTCATTGATTTTTGCCATTGAAAAACGTCCAGAAATGTTTGAAGCTACTGACTGATTGAAAGGAGCTGGCATCTCACTCTCTTTGAATCTTCTTTATCATGCTAGGATTAGCAGGAAAAAGCAAAAAATTTCAGAATTGTACCTTGCAATGCGGAGAAATTACTGTTTGTGCATTTACAATATTCATTGATTTTTGCCATTGAAAAACATCATGTTATTCATATACCAGAAATGTTTGAAGCTACTGACTGAATGAAAAGAGCTGGCATCTCACTCTCTTTGAATCTTCTTTATCATGCTAAGAGGAGCAGGAAAAAGCAAAAAATTTCAGAATTGCACCTTGCAATGTGGAGATATTACTGTTTCTGCATTTACAATATTCATTGATTTTTGCCATTGAAAAACGTCCAGAAATGTTTGAAGCTACTGACTGAATGAAAGGAGCTGGCATCTCACTCTCTTTGAATCTTCTTTTTCATGCTAGGATTAGCAGGAAAAAGCAAAAAATTTCAGAATTGCACCTTGCAATGCGGAGAAATTACTGTTTGTGCATTTACAATATTCATTGATTTTTGCCATTGAAAAACATCATGTTATTCATATACCAGAAATGTTTGAAGCTACTGACTGAATGAAAAGAGCTGGCATCTCACTCTCTTTGAATCTTCTTTATCATGCTAAGAGGAGCAGGAAAAAGCAAAAAATTTCAGAATTGCACCTTGCAATGTGGAGATATTACTGTTTGTGTATTTACAATATTCATTGATTTTTGCCATTGAAAAACGTCCAGAAATGTTTGAAGCTACTGACTGAATGAAAGGAGCTGGCATCTCACTCTCTTTGAATCTTCTTTATCATGCTAGGATTAGCAGGAAAAAGCAAAAAGTTTCAGAATTGCACCTTGCAATGCGGAGAAATTACTGTTTGTGCATTTACAATATTCATTGATTTTTGCCATTGAAAAACATCATGTTATTCATATACCAGAAATGTTTGAAGCTACTGACTGAATGAAAAGAGCTGGCATCTCACTCTCTTTGAATCTTCTTTATCATGCTAGGATTAGCAGGAAAAAGCAAAAAATTTCAGAATTGCACATTGCAATGCGGAGATATTACTGTTTGTGCATTTACAATATTCATTGATTTTTGCCATTGAAAAACGTCCAGAAATGTTTGAAGCTACTGACTGAATGAAAGGAGCTGGCATCTCACTCTCTTTGAATCTTCTTTATCATGCTAGGATTAGCAGGAAAAAGCAAAAAATTTCAGAATTGCACCTTGCAATGCGGAGAAATTACTGTTTGTGCATTTACAATATTCATTGATTTTTGCCATTGAAAAACATCATGTTATTCATATACCAGAAATGTTTGAAGCTACTGACTGAATGAAAAGAGCTGGCATCTCACTCTCTTTGAATCTTCTTTATCATGCTAAGAGGAGCAGGAAAAAGCAAAAAATTTCAGAATTGCACGTTGCAATGTGGAGATATTACTGTTTGTGCATTTACAATATTCATTGATTTTTGCCATTGAAAAACGTCCAGAAATGTTTGAAGCTACTGACTGAATGAAAGGAGCTGGCATCTCACTCTCTTTGGATCTTCTTTATCATGCTAGGATTAGCAGGAAAAAGCAAAAAATTTCAGAATTGCACCTTGCAATGCGGAGAAATTACTGTTTGTGCATTTACAATATTCATTGATTTTTGCCATTGAAAAACATCATGTTATTCATATACCAGAAATGTTTGAAGCTACTGACTGAATGAAAAGAGCTGGCATCTCACTCTCTTTGAATCTTCTTTATCATGCCAGGATTAGCAGGAAAAAGCAAAAAATTTCAGAATTGCACCTTGCAATGTGGAGATATTACTGTTTGTGCATTTACAATATTCATTGATTTTTGCCATTGAAAAACGTCCAGAAATGTTTGAAGCTACTGACTGAATGAAAGGAGTTGGCATCTCACTCTCTTTGAATCTTCTTTATCATGCTAGGATTAGCAGGAAAAAGCAAAAAATTTCAGAATTGCACCTTGCAGTGCGGAGAAATTACTGTTTGTGCATTTACAATATTCATTGATTTTTGCCATTGAAAAACATCATGTTATTCATATACCAGAAATGTTTGAAGCTACTGACTGAATGAAAAGAGCTGGCATCTCACTCTCTTTGAATCTTCTTTATCATGCTAAGAGGAGCAGGAAAAAGCAAAAAATTTCAGAATTGCACGTTGCAATGTGGAGATATTACTGTTTGTGCATTTACAATATTCATTGATTTTTGCCATTGAAAAACGTCCAGAAATGTTTGAAGCTACTGACTGAATGAAAGGAGCTGGCATCTCACTCTCTTTGAATCTTCTTTATCATGCTAGGATTAGCAGGAAAAAGCAAAAAATTTCAGAATTGCACCTTGCAATGCGGAGAAATTACTGTTTGTGCATTTACAATATTCATTGATTTTTGCCATTGAAAAACATCATGTTATTCATATACCAGAAATGTTTGAAGCTACTGACTGAATGAAAAGAGCTGGCATCTCACTCTCTTTGAATCTTCTTTATCATGCCAGGATTAGCAGGAAAAAGCAAAAAATTTCAGAATTGCACCTTGCAATGTGGAGATATTACTGTTTGTGCATTTACAATATTCATTGATTTTTGCCATTGAAAAACGTCCAGAAATGTTTGAAGCTACTGACTGAATGAAAAGAGCTGGCATCTCACTCTCTTTGAATCTTCTTTATCATGCTAGGATTAGCAGGAAAAAGCAAAAAATTTCAGAATTGCACCTTGCAATGCGGAGAAATTACTGTTTGTGCATTTACAATATTCATTGATTTTTGCCATTGAAAAACATCATGTTATTCATATACCAGAAATGTTTGAAGCTACTGACTGAATGAAAAGAGCTGGCATCTCACTCTCTTTGAATCTTCTTTATCATGCTAAGAGGAGCAGGAAAAAGCAAAAAATTTCAGAATTGCACGTTGCAATGTGGAGATATTACTGTTTGTGCATTTACAATATTCATTGATTTTTGCCATTGAAAAACGTCCAGAAATGTTTGAAGCTACTGACTGAATGAAAGGAGCTGGCATCTCACTCTCTTTGAATCTTCTTTATCATGCTAGGATTAGCAGGAAAAAGCAAAAAATTTCAGAATTGCACCTTGCAATGCGGAGAAATTACTGTTTGTGCATTTACAATATTCATTGATTTTTGCCATTGAAAAACATCATGTTATTCATATACCAGAAATGTTTGAAGCTACTGACTGAATGAAAAGAGCTGGCATCTCACTCTCTTTGAATCTTCTTTATCATGCCAGGATTAGCAGGAAAAAGCAAAAAATTTCAGAATTGCACCTTGCAATGTGGAGATATTACTGTTTGTGCATTTACAATATTCATTGATTTTTGCCATTGAAAAACGTCCAGAAATGTTTGAAGCTACTGACTGAATGAAAAGAGCTGGCATCTCACTCTCTTTGAATCTTCTTTATCATGCTAGGATTAGCAGGAAAAAGCAAAAAATTTCAGAATTGCACCTTGCAATGCGGAGAAATTACTGTTTGTGCATTTACAATATTCATTGATTTTTGCCATTGAAAAACATCATGTTATTCATATACCAGAAATGTTTGAAGCTACTGACTGAATGAAAAGAGCTGGCATCTCACTCTCTTTGAATCTTCTTTATCATGCCAGGATTAGCAGGAAAAAGCAAAAAATTTCAGAATTGCATATTGCAATGCGGAGATATTACTGTTTGTGCATTTACAATATTCATTGATTTTTGCCATTGAAAAACGTCCAGAAATGTTTGAAGCTACTGACTGAATGAACGGAGCTGGCATCTCACTCTCTTTGAATCTTCTTTATCATGCTAGGATTAGCAGGAAAAAGCAAAAAATTTCAGAATTGCACCTTGCAATGCGGAGATATTACTGTTTGTGCATTTACAATATTCATTGATTTTTGCCATTGAAAAACGTCCAGAAATGTTTGAAGCTACTGACTGAATGAAAGGAGCTGGCATCTCACTCTCTTTGAATCTTCTTTATCATGCTAGGATTAGCAGGAAAAAGCAAAAAATTTCAGAATTGCACCTTGCAATGCGGAGAAATTACTGTTTGTGCATTTACAATATTCATTGATTTTTGCCATTGAAAAACATCATGTTATTCATATACCAGAAATGTTTGAAGCTACTGACTGAATGAAAAGAGCTGGCATCTCACTCTCTTTGAATCTTCTTTATCATGCTAAGAGGAGCAGGAAAAAGCAAAAAATTTCAGAATTGCACGTTGCAATGTGGAGATATTACTGTTTGTGCATTTACAATATTCATTGATTTTTGCCATTGAAAAACGTCCAGAAATGTTTGAAGCTACTGACTGAATGAAAGGAGCTGGCATCTCACTCTCTTTGAATCTTCTTTATCATGCTAGGATTAGCAGGAAAAAGCAAAAAATTTCAGAATTGCACCTTGCAATGCGGAGAAATTACTGTTTGTGCATTTACAATATTCATTGATTTTTGCCTTTGAAAAACATCATGTTATTCATATACCAGAAATGTTTGAAGCTACTGACTGAATGAAAAGAGCTGGCATCTCACTCTCTTTGAATCTTCTTTATCATGCCAGGATTAGCAGGAAAAAGCAAAAAATTTCAGAATTGCACCTTGCAATGTGGAGATATTACTGTTTGTGCATTTACAATATTCATTGATTTTTGCCATTGAAAAACGTCCAGAAATGTTTGAAGCTACTGACTGAATGAAAAGAGCTGGCATCTCACTCTCTTTGAATCTTCTTTATCATGCTAGGATTAGCAGGAAAAAGCAAAAAATTTCAGAATTGCACCTTGCAATGCGGAGAAATTACTGTTTGTGCATTTACAATATTCATTGATTTTTGCCATTGAAAAACATCATGTTATTCATATACCAGAAATGTTTGAAGCTACTGACTGAATGAAAAGAGCTGGCATCTCACTCTCTTTGAATCTTCTTTATCATGCCAGGATTAGCAGGAAAAAGCAAAAAATTTCAGAATTGCACCTTGCAATGTGGAGATATTACTGTTTGTGCATTTACAATATTCATTGATTTTTGCCATTGAAAAACGTCCAGAAATGTTTGAAGCTACTGACTGAATGAAAAGAGCCGGCATCTCACTCTCTTTGAATCTTCTTTATCATGCTAGGATTAGCAGGAAAAAGCAAAAAATTTCAGAATTGCACCTTGCAATGCGGAGAAATTACTGTTTGTGCATTTACAATATTCATTGATTTTTGCCATTGAAAAACATCATGTTATTCATATACCAGAAATGTTTGAAGCTACTGACTGAATGAAAAGAGCTGGCATCTCACTCTCTTTGAATCTTCTTTATCATGCCAGGATTAGCAGGAAAAAGCAAAAAATTTCAGAATTGCATATTGCAATGCGGAGATATTACTGTTTGTGCATTTACAATATTCATTGATTTTTGCCATTGAAAAACGTCCAGAAATGTTTGAAGCTACTGACTGAATGAACGGAGCTGGCATCTCACTCTCTTTGAATCTTCTTTATCATGCTAGGATTAGCAGGAAAAAGCAAAAAATTTCAGAATTGCACCTTGCAATGCGGAGATATTACTGTTTGTGCATTTACAATATTCATTGATTTTTGCCATTGAAAAACGTCCAGAAATGTTTGAAGCTACTGACTGAATGAAAGGAGCTGGCATCTCACTCTCTTTGAATCTTCTTTATCATGCTAGGATTAGCAGGAAAAAGCAAAAAATTTCAGAATTGCACCTTGCAATGCGGAGAAATTACTGTTTGTGCATTTACAATATTCATTGATTTTTGCCATTGAAAAACATCATGTTATTCATATACCAGAAATGTTTGAAGCTACTGACTGAATGAAAAGAGCTGGCATCTCACTCTCTTTGAATCTTCTTTATCATGCTAAGAGGAGCAGGAAAAAGCAAAAAATTTCAGAATTGCACGTTGCAATGTGAAGATATTACTGTTTGTGCATTTACAATATTCATTGATTTTTGCCATTGAAAAACGTCCAGAAATGTTTGAAGCTACTGACTGAATGAAAGGAGCTGGCATCTCACTCTCTTTGAATCTTCTTTATCATGCTAGGATTAGCAGGAAAAAGCAAAAAATTTCAGAATTGCACCTTGCAATGCGGAGAAATTACTGTTTGTGCATTTACAATATTCATTGATTTTTGCCATTGAAAAACATCATGTTATTCATATACCAGAAATGTTTGAAGCTACTGACTGAATGAAAAGAGCTGGCATCTCACTCTCTTTGAATCTTCTTTATCATGCCAGGATTAGCAGGAAAAAGCAAAAAATTTCAGAATTGCACCTTGCAATGTGGAGATATTACTGTTTGTGCATTTACAATATTCATTGATTTTTGCCATTGAAAAACGTCCAGAAATGTTTGAAGCTACTGACTGAATGAAAGGAGCTGGCATCTCACTCTCTTTGAATCTTCTTTATCATGCTAGGATTAGCAGGAAAAAGCAAAAAATTTCAGAATTGTACCTTGCAATGCGGAGAAATTACTGTTTGTGCATTTACAATATTCATTGATTTTTGCCATTGAAAAACATCATGTTATTCATATACCAGAAATGTTTGAAGCTACTGACTGAATGAAAAGAGCTGGCATCTCACTCTCTTTGAATCTTCTTTATCATGCTAAGAGGAGCAGGAAAAAGCAAAAAATTTCAGAATTGCACCTTGCAATGTGCAGATATTACTGTTTGTGCATTTACAATATTCATTGATTTTTGCCATTGAAAAACGTCCAGAAATGTTTGAAGCTACTGACTGAATGAAAGGAGCTGGCATCTCACTCTCTTTGAATCTTCTTTATCATGCTAGGATTAGCAGGAAAAAGCAAAAAAATTCAGAATTGCACCTTGCAATGCGGAGAAATTACTGTTTGTGCATTTACAATATTCATTGATTTTTGCCATTGAAAAACATCATGTTATTCATATACCAGAAATGTTTGAAGCTACTGACTGAATGAAAAGAGCTGGCATCTCACTCTCTTTGAATCTTCTTTATCATGCTAAGAGGAGCAGGAAAAAGCAAAAAATTTCAGAATTGCACCTTGCAATGTGGAGATATTACTGTTTGTGCATTTACAATATTCATTGATTTTTGCCATTGAAAAACGTCCAGAAATGTTTGAAGCTACTGACTGAATGAAAGGAGCTGGCATCTCACTCTCTTTGAATCTTCTTTATCATGCTAGGATTAGCAGGAAAAAGCAAAAAGTTTCAGAATTGCACCTTGCAATGCGGAGAAATTACTGTTTGTGCATTTACAATATTCATTGATTTTTGCCATTGAAAAACATCATGTTATTCATATACCAGAAATGTTTGAAGCTACTGACTGAATGAAAAGAGCTGGCATCTCACTCTCTTTGAATCTTCTTTATCATGCTAGGATTAGCAGGAAAAAGCAAAAAATTTCAGAATTGCACATTGCAATGCGGAGATATTACTGTTTGTGCATTTACAATATTCATTGATTTTTGCCATTGAAAAACGTCCAGAAATGTTTGAAGCTACTGACTGAATGAAAGGAGCTGGCATCTCACTCTCTTTGAATCTTCTTTATCATGCTAGGATTAGCAGGAAAAAGCAAAAAATTTCAGAATTGCACCTTGCAATGCGGAGAAATTACTGTTTGTGAATTTACAATATTCATTGATTTTTGCCACTGAAAAACATCATGTTATTCATATACCAGAAATGTTTGAAGCTACTGACTGAATGAAAAGAGCTGGCATCTCACTCTCTTTGAAACTTCTTTATCATGCTAAGAGGAGCAGGAAAAAGCAAAAAATTTCAGAATTGCACGTTGAAATGTGGAGATATTACTGTTTGTGCATTTACAATATTCATTGATTTTTGCCATTGAAAAACGTCCAGAAATGTTTGAAGCTACTGACTGAATGAAAGGAGCTGGCATCTCACTCTCTTTGGATCTTCTTTATCATGCTAGGATTAGCAGGAAAAAGCAAAAAATTTCAGAATTGCACCTTGCAATGCGGAGAAATTACTGTTTGTGCATTTACAATATTCATTGATTTTTGCCATTGAAAAACATCATGTTATTCATATACCAGAAATGTTTGAAGCTACTGACTGAATGAAAAGAGCTGGCATCTCACTCTCTTTGAATCTTCTTTATCATGCCAGGATTAGCAGGAAAAAGCAAAAAATTTCAGAATTGCACCTTGCAATGTGGAGATATTACTGTTTGTGCATTTACAATATTCATTGATTTTTGCCATTGAAAAACGTCCAGAAATGTTTGAAGCTACTGACTGAATGAAAAGAGCTGGCATCTCACTCTCTTTGAATCTTCTTTATCATGCTAGGATTAGCAGGAAAAAGCAAAAAATTTCAGAATTGCACCTTGCAATGCGGAGAAATTACTGTTTGTGCATTTACAATATTCATTGATTTTTGCCATTGAAAAACATCATGTTATTCATATACCAGAAATGTTTGAAGCTACTGACTGAATGAAAAGAGCTGGCATCTCACTCTCTTTGAATGTTCTTTATCATGCTAAGAGGAGCAGGAAAAAGCAAAAAATTTCAGAATTGCACCTTGCAATGTGGAGATATTACTGTTTGTGCATTTACAATATTCATTGATTTTTGCCATTGAAAAACGTCTAGAAATGTTTGAAGCTACTGACTGAATGAAAGGAGCTGGCATCTCACTCTCTTTGAATCTTCTTTATCATGCTAGGATTAGCAGGAAAAAGCAAAAAATTTCAGAATTGCACCTTGCAATGCGGAGAAATTACTGTTTGTGCATTTACAATATTCATTGATTTTTGCCATTGAAAAACATCATGTTATTCATATACCAGAAATGTTTGAAGCTACTGACTGAATGAAAAGAGCTGGCATCTCACTCTCTTTGAATCTTCTTTATCATGCTAGGATTAGCAGAAAAAAGCAAAAAATTTCAGAATTGCACATTGCAATGCGGAGATATTACTGTTTGTGCATTTACAATATTCATTGATTTTTGCCATTGAAAAACGTCCAGAAATGTTTGAAGCTACTGACTGAATGAACGGAGCTGGCATCTCACTCTCTTTGAATCTTCTTTATCATGCTAGGATTAGCAGGAAAAAGTAAAAAATTTCAGAATTGCACCTTGCAATGCGGAGATATTACTGTTTGTGCATTTACAATATTCATTGATTTTTGCCATTGAAAAACGTCCAGAAATGTTTGAAGCTACTGACTGAATGAAAGGAGCTGGCATCTCACTCTCTTTGAATCTTCTTTATCATGCTAGGATTAGCAGGAAAAAGCAAAAAATTTCAGAATTGCACCTTGCAATGCGGAGAAATTACTGTTTGTGCATTTACAATATTCATTGATTTTTGCCATTGAAAAACATCATGTTATTCATATACCAGAAATGTTTGAAGCTACTGACTGAATGAAAAGAGCTGGCATCTCACTCTCTTTGAATCTTCTTTATCATGCTAAGAGGAACAGGAAAAAGCAAAAAATTTCAGAATTGCACGTTGCAATGCGGAGATATTACTGTTTGTGCATTTACAATATTCATTGATTTTTGCCATTGAAAAACGTCCAGAAATGTTTGAAGCTACTGACTGAATGAAAGGAGCTGGCATCTCACTCTCTTTGAATCTTCTTTATCATGCTAGGATTAGCAGGAAAAATCAAAAAATTTCAGAATTGCACCTTGCAATGCGGAGAAATTACTTTTTGTGCATTTACAATATTCATTGATTTTTGCCATTGAAAAACATCATGTTATTCATATACCAGAAATGTTTGAAGCTACTGACTGAATGAAAAGAGCTGGCATCTCACTCTCTTTGAATCTTCTTTATCATGCTAAGAGGAGCAGGAAAAAGCAAAAAATTTCAGAATTGCACCTTGCAATGTGGAGATATTACTGTTTGTGCATTTACAATATTCATTGATTTTTGCCATTGAAAAACGTCCAGAAATGTTTGAAGCTACTGACTGAATGAAAGGAGCTGGCATCTCACTCTCTTTGAATCTTCTTTATCATGCTAGGATTAGCAGGAAAAAGCAAAAAATTTCAGAATTGCACCTTGCAATGCGGAGAAATTACTGTTTGTGCATTTACAATATTCATTGATTTTTGCCATTGAAAAACATCATGTTATTCATATACCAGAAATGTTTGAAGCTACTGACTGAATGAAAAGAGCTGGCATCTCACTCTCTTTGAATCTTCTTTATCATGCTAAGAGGAACAGGAAAAAGCAAAAAATTTCAGAATTGCACGTTGCAATGCGGAGATATTACTGTTTGTGCATTTACAATATTCATTGATTTTTGCCATTGAAAAACGTCCAGAAATGTTTGAAGCTACTGACTGAATGAAAGGAGCTGGCATCTCACTCTCTTTGAATCTTCTTTATCATGCTAGGATTAGCAGGAAAAATCAAAAAATTTCAGAATTGCACCTTGCAATGCGGAGAAATTACTTTTTGTGCATTTACAATATTCATTGATTTTTGCCATTGAAAAACATCATGTTATTCATATACCAGAAATGTTTGAAGCTACTGACTGAATGAAAAGAGCTGGCATCTCACTCTCTTTGAATCTTCTTTATCATGCTAAGAGGAGCAGGAAAAAGCAAAAAATTTCAGAATTGCACCTTGCAATGTGGAGATATTACTGTTTGTGCATTTACAATATTCATTGATTTTTGCCATTGAAAAACGTCCAGAAATGTTTGAAGCTACTGACTGAATGAAAGGAGCTGGCATCTCACTCTCTTTGAATCTTCTTTATCATGCTAGGATTAGCAGGAAAAAGCAAAAAATTTCAGAATTGCACCTTGCAATGCGGAGAAATTACTTTTTGTGCATTTACAATATTCATTGATTTTTGCCATTGAAAAACATCATGTTATTCATATACCAGAAATGTTTGAAGCTACTGACTGAATGAAAAGAGCTGGCATCTCACTCTCTTTGAATCTTCTTTATCATGCTAAGAGGAGCAGGAAAAAGCAAAAAATTTCAGAATTGCACCTTGCAATGTGGAGATATTACTGTTTGTGCATTTACAATATTCATTGATTTTTGCCATTGAAAAACGTCCAGAAATGTTTGAAGCTACTGACTGAATGAAAGGAGCTGGCATCTCACTCTCTTTGAATCTTCTTTATCATGCTAGGATTAGCAGGAAAAAGCAAAAAATTTCAGAATTGCACCTTGCAATGCGGAGAAATTACTGTTTGTGCATTTACAATATTCATTGATTTTTGCCATTGAAAAACATCATGTTATTCATATACCAGAAATGTTTGAAGCTACTGACTGAATGAAAAGAGCTGGCATCTCACTCTCTTTGAATCTTCTTTATCATGACAGGATTAGCAGGAAAAAGCAAAAAATTTCAGAATTGCACCTTGCAATGTGGAGATATTACTGTTTGTGCATTTACAATATTCATTGATTTTTGCCATTGAAAAACGTCCAGAAATGTTTGAAGCTACTGACTGAATGAAAAGAGCTGGCATCTCACTCTCTTTGAATCTTCTTTATCATGCTAGGATTAGCAGGAAAAAGCAAAAAATTTCAAAATTGCACCTTGCAATGCGGAGAAATTACTGTTTGTGCATTTACAATATTCATTGATTTTTACCATTGAAAAACATCATGTTATTCATATACCAGAAATGTTTGAAGCTACTGACTGAATGAAAAGAGCTGGCATCTCACTCTCTTTGAATCTTCTTTATCATGCTAAGAGGAGCAGGAAAAAGCAAAAAATTTCAGAATTGCACCTTGCAATGTGGAGATATTACTGTTTGTGCATTTACAATATTCATTGATTTTTGCCATTGAAAAACGTCCAGAAATGTTTGAAGCTACTGACTGAATGAAAGGAGCTGGCATCTCACTCTCTTTGAATCTTCTTTATCATGCTAGGATTAGCAGGAAAAAGCAAAAAATTTCAGAATTGCACCTTGCAATGCGGAGAAATTACTGTTTGTGCATTTACAATATTCATTGATTTTTGCCATTGAAAAACATCATGTTATTCATATACCAGAAATGTTTGAAGCTACTGACTGAATGAAAAGAGCTGGCATCTCACTCTCTTTGAATCTTCTTTATCATGACAGGATTAGCAGGAAAAAGCAAAAAATTTCAGAATTGCACCTTGCAATGTGGAGATATTACTGTTTGTGCATTTACAATATTCATTGATTTTTGCCATTGAAAAACGTCCAGAAATGTTTGAAGCTACTGACTGAATGAAAAGAGCTGGCATCTCACTCTCTTTGAATCTTCTTTATCATGCTAGGATTAGCAGGAAAAAGCAAAAAATTTCAGAATTGCACCTTGCAATGCGGAGAAATTACTGTTTGTGCATTTACAATATTCATTGATTTTTACCATTGAAAAACATCATGTTATTCATATACCAGAAATGTTTGAAGCTACTGACTGAATGAAAAGAGCTGGCATCTCACTCTCTTTGAATCTTCTTTATCATGCTAAGAGGAGCAGGAAAAAGCAAAAAATTTCAGAATTGCACCTTGCAATGTGGAGATATTACTGTTTGTGCATTTACAATATTCATTGATTTTTGCCATTGAAAAACGTCCAGAAATGTTTGAAGCTACTGACTGAATGAAAGGAGCTGGCATCTCACTCTCTTTGAATCTTCTTTATCATGCTAGGATTAGCAGGAAAAAGCAAAAAATTTCAGAATTGCACCTTGCAATGCGGAGAAATTACTGTTTGTGCATTTACAATATTCATTGATTTTTGCCATTGAAAAACATCATGTTATTCATATACCAGAAATGTTTGAAGCTACTGACTGAATGAAAAGAGCTGGCATCTCACTCTCTTTGAATCTTCTTTATCATGCCAGGATTAGCAGGAAAAAGCAAAAATTTCAGAATTGCACCTTGCAATGTGGAGATATTACTGTTTGTGCATTTACAATATTCATTGATTTTTGCCATTGAAAAACGTCCAGAAATGTTTGAAGCTACTGACTGAATGAAAGGAGCTGGCATCTCACTCTCTTTGAATCTTCTTTATCATGCTAGGATTAGCAGGAAAAAGCAAAAATTTCAGAATTGCACCTTGCAATGCGGAGAAATTACTGTTTGTGCATTTACAATATTCATTGATTTTTGCCATTGAAAAACATCATGTTATTCATATACCAGAAATGTTTGAAGCTACTGACTGAATGAAAAGAGCTGGCATCTCACTCTCTTTGAATCTTCTTTATCATGCTAAGAGGAGCAGGAAAAAGCAAAAAATTTCAGAATTGCACCTTGCAATGTGGAGATATTACTCTTTGTGCATTTACAATATTCATTGATTTTTGCCATTGAAAAACGTCCAGAAATGTTTGAAGCTACTGACTGAATGAACGGAGCTGGCATCTCACTCTCTTTGAATCTTCTTTATCATGCTAGGATTAGCAGGAAAAAGCAAAAAATTTCAGAATTGCACCTTGCAATGCGGAGATATTACTGTTTGTGCATTTACAATATTCATTGATTTTTGCCATTGAAAAACGTCCAGAAATGTTTGAAGCTACTGACTGAATGAAAGGAGCTGGCATCTCACTCTCTTTGAATCTTCTTTATCATGCTAGGATTAGCAGGAAAAAGCAAAAAATTTCAGAATTGCACCTTGCAATGCGGAGAAATTACTGTTTGTGCATTTACAATATTCATTGATTTTTGCCATTGAAAAACATCATGTTATTCATATACCAGAAATGTTTGAAGCTACTGACTGAATGAAAAGAGCTGGCATCTCACTCTCTTTGAATCTTCTTTATCATGCTAAGAGGAGCAGGAAAAAGCAAAAAATTTCAGAATTGCACGTTGCAATGCGGAGATATTACTGTTTGTGCATTTACAATATTCATTGATTTTTGCCATTGAAAAACGTCCAGAAATGTTTGAAGCTACTGACTGAATGAAAGGAGCTGGCATCTCACTCTCTTTGAATCTTCTTTATCATGCTAGGATTAGCAGGAAAAATCAAAAAATTTCAGAATTGCACCTTGCAATGCGGAGAAATTACTGTTTGTGCATTTACAATATTCATTGATTTTTGCCATTGAAAAACATCATGTTATTCATATACCAGAAATGTTTGAAGCTACTGACTGAATGAAAAGAGCTGGCATCTCACTCTCTTTGAATCTTCTTTATCATGCTAAGAGGAGCAGGAAAAAGCAAAAAATTTCAGAATTGCACCTTGCAATGTGGAGATATTACTGTTTGTGCATTTACAATATTCATTGATTTTTGCCATTGAAAAACGTCCAGAAATGTTTGAAGCTACTGACTGAATGAAAGGAGCTGGCATCTCACTCTCTTTGAATCTTCTTTATCATGCTAGGATTAGCAGGAAAAAGCAAAAAATTTCAGAATTGCACCTTGCAATGCGGAGAAATTACTGTTTGTGCATTTACAATATTCATTGATTTTTGCCATTGAAAAACATCATGTTATTCATATACCAGAAATGTTTGAAGCTACTGACTGAATGAAAAGAGCTGGCATCTCACTCTCTTTGAATCTTCTTTATCATGCCAGGATTAGCAGGAAAAAGCAAAAAATTTCAGAATTGCACCTTGCAATGTGGAGATATTACTGTTTGTGCATTTACAATATTCATTGATTTTTGCCATTGAAAAACGTCCAGAAATGTTTGAAGCTACTGACTGAATGAAAAGAGCTGGCATCTCACTCTCTTTGAATCTTCTTTATCATGCTAGGATTAGCAGGAAAAAGCAAAAAATTTCAGAATTGCACCTTGCAATGCGGAGAAATTACTGTTTGTGCATTTACAATATTCATTGATTTTTGCCATTGAAAAACATCATGTTATTCATATACCAGAAATGTTTGAAGCTACTGACTGAATGAAAAGAGCTGGCATCTCACTCTCTTTGAATCTTCTTTATCATGCTAAGAGGAGCAGGAAAAAGCAAAAAATTTCAGAATTGCACCTTGCAATGTGGAGATATTACTGTTTGTGCATTTACAATATTCATTGATTTTTGCCATTGAAAAATGTCCAGAAATGTTTGAAGCTACTGACTGAATGAAAGGAGCTGGCATCTCACTCACTTTGAATCTTCTTTATCATGCTAGGATTAGCAGGAAAAAGCAAAAAATTTCAGAATTGCACCTTGCAATGCGGAGAAATTACTGTTTGTGCATTTACAATATTCATTGATTTTTGCCATTGAAAAACATCATGTTATTCATATACCAGAAATGTTTGAAGCTACTGACTGAATGAAAAGAGCTGGCATCTCACTCTCTTTGAATCTTCTTTATCATGCCAGGATTAGCAGGAAAAAGCAAAAATTTCAGAATTGCACCTTGCAATGTGGAGATATTACTGTTTGTGCATTTACAATATTCATTGATTTTTGCCATTGAAAAACATCCAGAAATGTTTGAAGCTACTGACTGAATGAAAGGAGCTGGCATGTCACTCTCTTTGAATCTTCTTTATCATGCTAGGATTAGCAGGAAAAAGCAAAAATTTCAGAATTGCACCTTGCAATGCGGAGAAATTACTGTTTGTGCATTTACAATATTCATTGATTTTTGCCATTGAAAAACATCATGTTATTCATATACCAGAAATGTTTGAAGCTACTGACTGAATGAAAAGAGCTGGCATCTCACTCTCTTTGAATCTTCTTTATCATGCTAAGAGGAGCAGGAAAAAGCAAAAAATTTCAGAATTGCACCTTGCAATGTGGAGATATTACTGTTTGTGCATTTACAATATTCATTGATTTTTGCCATTGAAAAACGTCCAGAAATGTTTGAAGCTACTGACTGAATGAAAGGAGCTGGCATCTCACTCTCTTTGAATCTTCTTTATCATGCTAGGATTAGCAGGAAAAAGCAAAAAATTTCAGAATTGCACCTTGCAATGCGGAGAAATTACTGTTTGTGCATTTACAATATTCATTGATTTTTGCCATTGAAAAACATCATGTTATTCATATACCAGAAATGTTTGAAGCTACTGACTGAATGAAAAGAGCTGGCATCTCACTCTCTTTGAATCTTCTTTATCATGCCAGGATTAGCAGGAAAAAGCAAAAATTTCAGAATTGCACCTTGCAATGTGGAGATATTACTGTTTGTGCATTTACAATATTCATTGATTTTTGCCATTGAAAAACATCATGTTATTCATATACCAGAAATGTTTGAAGCTACTGACTGAATGAAAAGAGCTGGCATCTCACTCTCTTTGAATCTTCTTTATCATGCTAAGAGGAGCAGGAAAAAGCAAAAAATTTCAGAATTGCACCTTGCAATGTGGAGATATTACTCTTTGTGCATTTACAATATTCATTGATTTTTGCCATTGAAAAACGTCCAGAAATGTTTGAAGCTACTGACTGAATGAACGGAGCTGGCATCTCACTCTCTTTGAATCTTCTTTATCATGCTAGGATTAGCAGGAAAAAGCAAAAAATTTCAGAATTGCACCTTGCAATGCGGAGATATTACTGTTTGTGCATTTACAATATTCATTGATTTTTGCCATTGAAAAACGTCCAGAAATGTTTGAAGCTACTGACTGAATGAAAGGAGCTGGCATCTCACTCTCTTTGAATCTTCTTTATCATGCTAGGATTAGCAGGAAAAAGCAAAAAATTTCAGAATTGCACCTTGCAATGCGGAGAAATTACTGTTTGTGCATTTACAATATTCATTGATTTTTGCCATTGAAAAACATCATGTTATTCATATACCAGAAATGTTTGAAGCTACTGACTGAATGAAAAGAGCTGGCATCTCACTCTCTTTGAATCTTCTTTATCATGCTTAGAGGAGCAGGAAAAAGCAAAAAATTTCAGAATTGCACGTTGCAATGCGGAGATATTACTGTTTGTGCATTTACAATATTCATTGATTTTTGCCATTGAAAAATGTCCAGAAATGTTTGAAGCTACTGACTGAATGAAAGGAGCTGGCATCTCACTCTCTTTGAATCTTCTTTATCATGCTAGGATTAGCAGGAAAAATCAAAAAATTTCAGAATTGCACCTTGCAATGCGGAGAAATTACTGTTTGTGCATTTACAATATTCATTGATTTTTGCCATTGAAAAACATCATGTTATTCATATACCAGAAATGTTTGAAGCTACTGACTGAATGAAAAGAGCTGGCATCTCACTCTCTTTGAATCTTCTTTATCATGCTAAGAGGAGCAGGAAAAAGCAAAAAATTTCAGAATTGCACCTTGCAATGTGGAGATATTACTGTTTGTGCATTTACAATATTCATTGATTTTTGCCATTGAAAAACGTCTAGAAATGTTTGAAGCTACTGACTGAATGAAAGGAGCTGGCATCTCACTCTCTTTGAATCTTCTTTATCATGCTAGGATTAGCAGGAAAAAGCAAAAAATTTCAGAATTGCACCTTGCAATGCGGAGAAATTACTGTTTGTGCATTTACAATATTCATTGATTTTTGCCATTGAAAAACATCATGTTATTCATATACCAGAAATGTTTGAAGCTACTGACTGAATGAAAAGAGCTGGCATCTCACTCTCTTTGAATCTTCTTTATCATGCCAGGATTAGCAGGAAAAAGCAAAAATTTCAGAATTGCACCTTGCAATGTGGAGATATTACTGTTTGTGCATTTACAATATTCATTGATTTTTGCCATTGAAAAACGTCCAGAAATGTTTGAAGCTACTGACTGAATGAAAGGAGCTGGCATCTCACTCTCTTTGAATCTTCTTTATCATGCTAGGATTAGCAGGAAAAAGCAAAACATTTCAGAATTGCACCTTGCATTGCGGAGAAATTACTGTTTGTGCATTTACAATATTCATTGATTTTTGCCATTGAAAAACATCATGTTATTCATATACCAGAAATGTTTGAAGCTACTGACTGAATGAAAAGAGCTGGCATCTCACTCTCTTTGAATCTTCTTTATCATGCTAAGAGGAGCAGGAAAAAGCAAAAAAGTTCAGAATTGCACCTTGCAATGTGGAGATATTACTGTTTGTGCATTTACAATATTCATTGATTTTTGCCATTGAAAAACGTCCAGAAATGTTTGAAGCTACTGACTGAATGAAAGGAGCTGGCATCTCACTCTCTTTGAATCTTCTTTATCATGCTAGGATTAGCAGGAAAAAGCAAAACATTTCAGAATTGCACCTTGCATTGCGGAGAAATTACTGTTTGTGCATTTACAATATTCATTGATTTTTGCCATTGAAAAACATCATGTTATTCATATACCAGAAATGTTTGAAGCTACTGACTGAATGAAAAGAGCTGGCATCTCACTCTCTTTGAATCTTATTTATCATGCTAAGAGGAGCAGGAAAAAGCAAAAAATTTCAGAATTGCACCTTGCAATGTGGAGATATTACTGTTTGTGCATTTACAATATTCATTGATTTTTGCCATTGAAAAACGTCCAGAAATGTTTGAAGCTACTGACTGAATGAAAGGAGCTGGCATCTCACTCTCTTTGAATCTTCTTTATCATGCTAGGATTAGCAGGAAAAAGCAAAAAATTTCAGAATTGCACCTTGCAATGCGGAGAAATTACTGTTTGTGCATTTACAATATTCATTGATTTTTGCCATTGAAAAACATCATGTTATTCATATACCAGAAATGTTTGAAGCTACTGACTGAATGAAAAGAGCTGGCATCTCACTCTCTTTGAATCTCCTTTATCATGCTAGGATTAGCAGGAAAAAGCAAAAAATTTCAGAATTGCACATTGCAATGCGGAGATATTACTGTTTGTGCATTTACAATATTCATTGATTTTTGCCATTGAAAAACGTCCAGATATGTTTGAAGCTACTGACTGAATGAAAGGAGCTGGCATCTCACTCTCTTTGAATCTTCTTTATCATGCTAGGATTAGCAGGAAAAAGCAAAAAATTTCAGAATTGCACCTTGCAATGCGGAGAGATTACTGTTTGTGCATTTACAATATTCATTGATTTTTGCCATTGAAAAACGTCCAGAAATGTTTGAAGCTACTGACTGAATGAAAGGAGCTGGCATCTCACTCTCTTTGAATCTTCTTTATCATGCTAGGATTAGCAGGAAATAGCAAAAAATTTCTGAATTGCACCTTGCAATGCGGAGAAATTACTGTTTGTGCATTTACAATATTCATTGATTTTTGCCATTGAAAAACATCATGTTATTCATATACCAGAAATGTTTGAAGCTACTGACTGAATGAAAAGAGCTGGCATCTCACTCTCTTTGAATCTTCTTTATCATGCTAAGAGGAGCAGGAAAAAGCAAAAAATTTCAGAATTGCACGTTGCAATGTGGAGATATTACTGTTTGTGCATTTACAATATTCATTGATTTTTGCCATTGAAAAACGTCTAGAAATGTTTGAAGCTACTGACTGAATGAAAAGAGCTGGCATCTCACTCTCTTTGAATCTTCTTTATCATGCTAGGATTAGCAGGAAAAAGCAAAAAATTTCAGAATTGCACCTTGCAATGCGGAGAAATTACTGTTTGTGCATTTACAATATTCATTGATTTTTGCCATTGAAAAACATCATGTTATTCATATACCAGAAATGTTTGAAGCTACTGACTGAATGAAAAGAGCTGGCATCTCACTCTCTTTGAATCTTCTTTATCATGCTAAGAGGAGCAGGAAAAAGCAAAAAATTTCAGAATTGCACCTTGCAATGTGGAGATATTACTGTTTGTGCATTTACAATATTCATTGATTTTTGCCATTGAAAAACGTCCAGAAATGTTTGAAGCTACTGACTGAATGAAAGGAGCTGGCATCTCACTCTCTTTGAATCTTCTTTATCATGCTAGGATTAGCAGGAAAAAGCAAAAAATTTCAGAATTGCAACTTGCAATGCGGAGAAATTACTGTTTGTGCATTTACAATATTCATTGATTTTTGCCATTGATAAACATCATGTTATTCATATACCAGAAATGTTTGAAGCTACTGACTGAATGAAAAGAGCTGGCATCTCACTCTCTTTGAATCTTCTTTATCATGCCAGGATTAGCAGGAAAAAGCAAAAATTTCAGAATTGCACCTTGCAATGTGGAGATATTACTGTTTGTGCATTTACAATATTCATTGATTTTTGCCATTGAAAAACATCCAGAAATGTTTGAAGCTACTGACTGAATGAAAGGAGCTGGCATCTCACTCTCTTTGAATCTTCTTTATCATGCTAGGATTAGCAGGAAAAAGCAAAAATTTCAGAATTGCACCTTGCAATGCGGAGAAATTACTGTTTGTGCATTTACAATATTCATTGATTTTTGCCATTGAAAAACATCATGTTATTCATATACCAGAAATGTTTGAAGCTACTGACTGAATGAAAAGAGCTGGCATCTCACTCTCTTTGAATCTTCTTTATCATGCTAAGAGGAGCAGGAAAAAGCAAAAAATTTCAGAATTGCACCTTGCAATGTGGAGATATTACTCTTTGTGCATTTACAATATTCATTGATTTTTGCCATTGAAAAACGTCCAGAAATGTTTGAAGCTACTGACTGAATGAATGGAGCTGGCATCTCACTCTCTTTGAATCTTCTTTATCATGCTAGGATTAGCAGGAAAAAGCAAAAAATTTCAGAATTGCACCTTGCAATGCGGAGATATTACTGTTTGTGCATTTACAATATTCATTGATTTTTGCCATTGAAAAACGTCCAGAAATGTTTGAAGCTACTGACTGAATGAAAGGAGCTGGCATCTCACTCTCTTTGAATCTTCTTTATCATGCTAGGATTAGCAGGAAAAAGCAAAAAATTTCAGAATTGCACCTTGCAATGCGGAGAAATTACTGTTTGTGCATTTACAATATTCATTGATTTTTGCCATTGAAAAACATCATGTTATTCATATACCAGAAATGTTTGAAGCTACTGACTGAATGAAAAGAGCTGGCATCTCACTCTCTTTGAATCTTCTTTATCATGCTTAGAGGAGCAGGAAAAAGCAAAAAATTTCAGAATTGCACGTTGCAATGCGGAGATATTACTGTTTGTGCATTTACAATATTCATTGATTTTTGCCATTGAAAAACATCATGTTATTCATATACCAGAAATGTTTGAAGCTACTGACTGAATGAAAAGAGCTGGCATCTCACTCTCTTTGAATCTTCTTTATCATGCCAGGATTAGCAGGAAAAAGCAAAAAATTTCAGAATTGCACCTTGCAATGTGGAGATATTACTGTTTGTGCATTTACAATATTCATTGATTTTTGCCATTGAAAAACGTCCAGAAATGTTTGAAGCTACTGACTGAATGAAAAGAGCTGGCATCTCACTCTCTTTGAATCTTCTTTATCATGCTAGGATTAGCAGGAAAAAGCAAAAAATTTCAGAATTGCACCTTGCAATGCGGAGAAATTACTGTTTGTGCATTTACAATATTCATTGATTTTTGCCATTGAAAAACATCATGTTATTCATATACCAGAAATGTTTGAAGCTACTGACTGAATGAAAAGAGCTGGCATCTCACTCTCTTTGAATCTTCTTTATCATGCTAAGAGGAGCAGGAAAAAGCAAAAAATTTCAGAATTGCACCTTGCAATGTGGAGATATTACTGTTTGTGCATTTACAATATTCATTGATTTTTGCCATTGAAAAATGTCCAGAAATGTTTGAAGCTACTGACTGAATGAAAGGAGCTGGCATCTCACTCACTTTGAATCTTCTTTATCATGCTAGGATTAGCAGGAAAAAGCAAAAAATTTCAGAATTGCACCTTGCAATGCGGAGAAATTACTGTTTGTGCATTTACAATATTCATTGATTTTTGCCATTGAAAAACATCATGTTATTCATATACCAGAAATGTTTGAAGCTACTGACTGAATGAAAAGAGCTGGCATCTCACTCTCTTTGAATCTTCTTTATCATGCCAGGATTAGCAGGAAAAAGCAAAAATTTCAGAATTGCACCTTGCAATGTGGAGATATTACTGTTTGTGCATTTACAATATTCATTGATTTTTGCCATTGAAAAACGTCCAGAAATGTTTGAAGCTACTGACTGAATGAAAGGAGCTGGCATCTCACTCTCTTTGAATCTTCTTTATCATGCTAGGATTAGCAGGAAAAAGCAAAACATTTCAGAATTGCACCTTGCATTGCGGAGAAATTACTGTTTGTGCATTTACAATATTCATTGATTTTTGCCATTGAAAAACATCATGTTATTCATATACCAGAAATGTTTGAAGCTACTGACTGAATGAAAAGAGCTGGCATCTCACTCTCTTTGAATCTTCTTTATCATGCTAAGAGGAGCAGGAAAAAGCAAAAAATTTCAGAATTGCACCTTGCAATGTGGAGATATTACTGTTTGTGCATTTACAATATTCATTGATTTTTGCCATTGAAAAACGTCCAGAAATGTTTGAAGCTACTGACTGAATGAAAGGAGCTGGCATCTCACTCTCTTTGAATCTTCTTTATCATGCTAGGATTAGCAGGAAAAAGCAAAACATTTCAGAATTGCACCTTGCATTGCGGAGAAATTACTGTTTGTGCATTTACAATATTCATTGATTTTTGCCATTGAAAAACATCATGTTATTCATATACCAGAAATGTTTGAAGCTACTGACTGAATGAAAAGAGCTGGCATCTCACTCTCTTTGAATCTTCTTTATCATGCTAAGAGGAGCAGGAAAAAGCAAAAAATTTCAGAATTGCACCTTGCAATGTGGAGATATTACTGTTTGTGCATTTACAATATTCATTGATTTTTGCCATTGAAAAACGTCCAGAAATGTTTGAAGCTACTGACTGAATGAAAGGAGCTGGCATCTCACTCTCTTTGAATCTTCTTTATCATGCTAGGATTAGCAGGAAAAAGCAAAAAATTTCAGAATTGCACCTTGCAATGCGGAGAAATTACTGTTTGTGCATTTACAATATTCATTGATTTTTGCCATTGAAAAACATCATGTTATTCATATACCAGAAATGTTTGAAGCTACTGACTGAATGAAAAGAGCTGGCATCTCACTCTCTTTGAATCTCCTTTATCATGCTAGGATTAGCAGGAAAAAGCAAAAAATTTCAGAATTGCACATTGCAATGCGGAGATATTACTGTTTGTGCATTTACAATATTCATTGATTTTTGCCATTGAAAAACGTCCAGAAATGTTTGAAGCTACTGACTGAATGAAAGGAGCTGGCATCTCACTCTCTTTGAATCTTCTTTATCATGCTAGGATTAGCAGGAAAAAGAAAAAATTTCAGAATTGCACCTTGCAATGCGGAGATATTACTGTTTGTGCATTTACAATATTCATTGATTTTTGCCATTGAAAAACGTCCAGAAATGTTTGAAGCTACTGACTGAATGAAAGGAGCTGGCATCTCACTCTCTTTGAATCTTCTTTATCATGCTAGGATTAGCAGGAAATAGCAAAAAATTTCAGAATTGCACCTTGCAATGCGGAGAAATTACTGTTTGTGCATTTACAATATTCATTGATTTTTGCCATTGAAAAACATCATGTTATTCATATACCAGAAATGTTTGAAGCTACTGACTGAATGAAAAGAGCTGGCATCTCACTCTCTTTGAATCTTCTTTATCATGCTAAGAGGAGCAGGAAAAAGCAAAAAATTTCAGAATTGCACGTTGCAATGTGGAGATATTACTGTTTGTGCATTTACAATATTCATTGATTTTTGCCATTGAAAAACGTCCAGAAATGTTTGAAGCTACTGACTGAATGAAAGGAGCTGGCATCTCACTCTCTTTGAATCTTCTTTATCATGCTAGGATTAGCAGGAAAAAGCAAAAAATTTCAGAATTGCACCTTGCAATGCGGAGAAATTACTGTTTGTGCATTTACAATATTCATTGATTTTTGCCATTGAAAAACATCATGTTATTCATATACCAGAAATGTTTGAAGCTACTGACTGAATGAAAAGAGCTGGCATCTCACTCTCTTTGAATCTTCTTTATCATGCTAAGAGGAGCAGGAAAAAGCAAAAAATTTCAGAATTGCACCTTGCAATGTGGAGATATTACTGTTTGTGCATTTACAATATTCATTGATTTTTGCCATTGAAAAACGTCCAGAAATGTTTGAAGCTACTGACTGAATGAAAGGAGCTGGCATCTCACTCTCTTTGAATCTTCTTTATCATGCTAGGATTAGCAGGAAAAAGCAAAAAATTTCAGAATTGCAACTTGCAATGCGGAGAAATTACTGTTTGTGCATTTACAATATTCATTGATTTTTGCCATTGAAAAACATCATGTTATTCATATACCAGAAATGTTTGAAGCTACTGACTGAATGAAAAGAGGTGGCATCTCACTCTCTTTGAATCTTCTTTATCATGCCAGGATTAGCAGGAAAAAGCAAAAAATTTCAGAATTGCACCTTGCAATGTGGAGATATTACTGTTTGTGAATTTACAATATTCATTGATTTTTGCCATTGAAAAACGTCCAGAAATGTTTGAAGCTACTGACTGAATGAAAGGAGCTGGCATCTCACTCTCTTAGAATCTTCTTTATCATGCTTGGATTAGCAGGAAAAAGCAAAAAATTTCAGAATTGCACCTTGCAATGCGGAGAAATTACTGTTTGTGCATTTACAATATTCATTGATTTTTGCTATTGAAAAACATCATGTTATTCATATACCAGAAATGTTTGAAGCTACTGACTGAATGAAAAGAGCTGGCATCTCACTCTCTTTGAATCTTCTTTATCATGCTAAGAGGAGCAGGAAAAAGCAAAAAATTTCAGAATTGCACGTTGCAATGTGGAGATATTACTGTTTGTGCATTTACAATATTCATTGATTTTTGCCATTGAAAAACGTCCAGAAATGTTTGAAGCTACTGACTGAATGAAAGGAGCTGGCATCTCACTCTCTTTGAATCTTCTTTATCATGCTAGGATTAGCAGGAAAAAGCAAAAAATTTCAGAATTGCACCTTGCAATGCGGAG
This sequence comes from Phyllobates terribilis, assembly GCF_046119375.1. Taxonomy (NCBI): domain Eukaryota; kingdom Metazoa; phylum Chordata; class Amphibia; order Anura; family Dendrobatidae; genus Phyllobates; species Phyllobates terribilis. The sequence goes on along the minus strand of NW_027362909.1, from coordinate 2,992,886 downwards.
AAATTACTGTTTGTGCATTTACAATATTCATTGATTTTTGCCATTGAAAAACATCATGTTATTCATATACCAGAAATGTTTGAAGCTACTGACTGAATGAAAAGAGCTGGCATCTCACTCTCTTTGAATCTTCTTTATCATGCTAGGATTAGCAGTTAAAGGCAAAAAATTTCAGAATTGCACCTTGCAATGCGGAGAAATTACTGTTTGTGCATTTACAATATTCATTGATTCTTGCCATTGAAAAACATCATGTTATTCATATACCAGAAATGTTTGAAGCTACTGACTGAATGAAAAGAGCTGGCATCTCACTCTCTTTGAATCTTCTTTATCATGCTAAGAGGAACAGGAAAAAGCAAAAAATTTCAGAATTGCACCTTGCAATGTGGAGATATTACTGTTTGTGCATTTACAATATTCATTGATTTTTGCCATTGAAAAACGTCCAGAAATGTTTGAAGCTACTGACTGAATGAAAGGAGCTGGCATCTCACTCTCTTTGAATCTTCTTTATCATGCTAGGATTAGCAGGGAAAAGCAAAAAATTTCAGAATTGCACCTTGCAATGCGGAGAAATTAGTTTGTGCATTTACAATATTCATTGATTTTTGCCATTGAAAAATATCATGTTATTCATATACCAGAAATGTTTGAAGCTACTGACTGAATGAAAAGAGGTGGCATCTCACTCTCTTTGAATCTTCTTTATCTTGCCAGGATTAGCAGGAAAAAGCAAAACATTTCAGAATTGCACCTTGCAATGTGGAGATATTACTGTTTGTGCATTTACAATATTCATTGATTTTTGCCATTGAAAAACGTCCAGAAATGTTTGAAGCTACTGACTGAATGAAAGGAGCTGGCATCTCACTCTCTTAGAATCTTCTTTATCATGCTAGGATTAGCAGGAAAAAGCAAAAAATTTCAGAATTGCACCTTGCAATGCGGAGAAATTACTGTTTGTGCATTTACAATATTCATTGATTTTTGCTATTGAAAAACATCATGTTATTCATATACCAGAAATGTTTGAAGCTACTGACTGAATGAAAAGAACTGGCATCTCACTCTCTTTGAATCTTCTTTATCATGCTAAGAGGAGCAGGAAAAAGCAAAAAATTTCAGAATTGCACGTTGCAATGTGGAGATATTACTGTTTGTGCATTTACAATATTCATTGATTTTTGCCATTGAAAAATGTCCAGAAATGTTTGAAGCTACTGACTGAATGAAAGGAGCTGGCATCTCACTCTCTTTGAATCTTCTTTATCATGCTAGGATTAGCAGGAAAAAGCAAAAAATTTCAGAATTGCACCTTGCAATGCGGAGAAATTACTGTTTGTGCATTTACAATATTCATTGATTTTTGCCATTGAAAAACATCATGTTATTCATATACCAGAAATGTTTGAAGCTACTGACTGAATGAAAAGAGCTGGCATCTCACTCTCTTTGAATCTTCTTTATCATGCTAGGATTAGCAGTTAAAGGCAAAAAATTTCAGAATTGCACCTTGCAATGTGGAGATATTACTGTTTGTGCATTTACAATATTCATTGATTTTTGCCATTGAAAAACGTCCAGAAATGTTTGAAGCTACTGACTGAATGAAAGGAGCTGGCATCTCACTCTCTTTGAATCTTCTTTATCATGCTAGGATTAGCAGGAAAAAGCAAAAAATTTCAGAATTGCACCTTGCAATGCGGAGAAATTACTGTTTGTGCATTTACAATATTCATTGATTCTTGCCATTGAAAAACATCATGTTATTCATATACCAGAAATGTTTGAAGCTACTGACTGAATGAAAAGAGCTGGCATCTCACTCTCTTTGAATCTTCTTTATCATGCTAAGAGGAACAGGAAAAAGCAAAAAATTACAGAATTGCACCTTGCAATGTGGAGATATTACTGTTTGTGCATTTACAATATTCATTGATTTTTGCCATTGAAAAACGTCCAGAAATGTTTGAAGCTACTGACTGAATGAAAGGAGCTGGCATCTCACTCTCTTTGAATCTTCTTTATCATGCTAGGATTAGCAGGGAAAAGCAAAAAATTTCAGAATTGCACCTTGCAATGCGGAGCAATTAGTTTGTGCATTTACAATATTCATTGATTTTTGCCATTGAAAAATATCATGTTATTCATATACCAGAAATGTTTGAAGCTACTGACTGAATGAAAAGAGGTGGCATCTCACTCTCTTTGAATCTTCTTTATCTTGCCAGGATTAGCAGGAAAAAGCAAAAAATTTCAGAATTGCACCTTGCAATGTGGAGATATTACTGTTTGTGCATTTACAATATTCATTGATTTTTGCCATTGAAAAACGTCCAGAAATGTTTGAAGCTACTGACTGAATGAAAGGAGCTGGCATCTCACTCTCTTAGAATCTTCTTTATCATGCTAGGATTAGCAGGAAAAAGCAAAAAATTTCAGAATTGCACCTTGCAATGCAGAGAAATTACTGTTTGTGCATTTACAATATTCATTGATTTTTGTCATTGAAAAACATCATGTTATTCATATACCAGAAATGTTTGAAGCTACTGACTGAATGAAAAGAGCTGGCATCTCACTCTCTTTGAATCTTCTTTATCATGCTAAGAGGAGCAGGAAAAAGCAAAAAATTTCAGAATTGCACCTTGCAATGTGGAGATATTACTGTTTGTGCATTTACAATATTCATTGATTTTTGCCATTGAAAAACGTCCAGAAATGTTTGAAGCTACTGACTGAATGAAAGGAGCTGGCATCTCACTCTCTTTGAATCTTCTTTATCATGCTAGGATTAGCAGGAAAAAGCAAAAAATTTCAGAATTGCACCTTGCAATGCGGAGAAACTACTGTTTGTGCATTTACAATATTCATTGATTTTTGCCATTGAAAAACATCATGTTATTCATATACCAGAAATGTTTGAAGCTACTGACTGAATGAAAAGAGCTGGCATCTCACTCTCTTTGAATCTTCTTTATCATGCTAGGATTAGCAGGAAAAGGCAAAAAATTTCAGAATTGCACCTTGCAATGTGGAGATATTACTGTTTGTGCATTTACAATATTCATTGATTTTTGCCATTGAAAAACGTCCAGAAATGTTTGAAGCTACTGACTGAATGAAAGGAGCTGGCATCTCACTCTCTTTGAATCTTCTTTATCATGCTAGGATTAGCAGGAAAAAGCAAAAAATTTCAGAATTGCACCTTGCAATGTGGAGATATTACTGTTTGTGCATTTACAATATTCATTGATTTTTGCCATTGAAAAACATCATGTTATTCATATACCAGAAATGTTTGAAGCTACTGACTGAATGAAAAGAGCTGGCATCTCACTCTCTTTGAATCTTCTTTATCATGCTAAGAGGAGCAGGAAAAAGCAAAAAATTTCAGAATTGCACCTTGCAATGTGGAGATATTACTGTTTGTGCATTTACAATATTCATTGATTTTTGCCATTGAAAAACGTCCAGAAATGTTTGAAGCTACTGACTGAATGAAAGGAGCTGGCATCTCACTCTCTTTGAATCTTCTTTATCATGCTAGGATTAGCAGGAAAAAGCAAAAAATTTCAGAATTGCAACTTGCAATGCGGAGAAATTACTGTTTGTGCATTTACAATATTCATTGATTTTTGCCATTGAAAAACATCATGTTATTCATATACCAGAAATGTTTGAAGCTACTGACTGAATGAAAAGAGGTGGCATCTCACTCTCTTTGAATCTTCTTTATCATGCCAGGATTAGCAGGAAAAAGCAAAAAATTTCAGAATTGCACCTTGCAATGTGGAGATATTACTGTTTGTGCATTTACAATATTCATTGATTTTTGCCATTGAAAAACGTCCAGAAATGTTTGAAGCTACTGACTGAATGGAAGGAGCTGGCATCTCACTCTCTTAGAATCTTCTTTATCATGCTAGGATTAGCAGGAAAAAGCAAAAAATTTCAGAATTGCACCTTGCAATGCGGAGAAATTACTGTTTGTGCATTTACAATATTCATTGATTTTTGCTATTGAAAAACATCATGTTATTCATATACCAGAAATGTTTGAAGCTACTGACTGAATGAAAAGAGCTGGCATCTCACTCTCTTTGAATCTTCTTTATCATGCTAAGAGGAGCAGGAAAAAGCAAAAAATTTCAGAATTGCACGTTGCAATGTGGAGATATTACTGTTTGTGCATTTACAATATTCATTGATTTTTGCCATTGAAAAACGTCCAGAAATGTTTGAAGCTACTGACTGAATGAAAGGAGCTGGCATCTCACTCTCTTTGAATCTTCTTTATCATGCTAGTATTAGCAGGAAAAAGCAAAAAATTTCAGAATTGCACCTTGCAATGCGGAGAAATTTCTGTTTGTGCATTTACAATATTCATTGATTTTTGCCATTGAAAAACATCATGTTATTCATATACCAGAAATGTTTGAAGCTACTGACTGAATGAAAAGAGCTGGCATCTCACTCTCTTTGAATCTTCTTTATCATGCTAGGATTAGCAGTTAAAGGCAAAAAATTTCAGAATTGCACCTTGCAATGTGGAGATATTACTGTTTGTGCATTTACAATATTCATTGATTTTTGCCATTGAAAAACGTCCAGAAATGTTTGAAGCTACTGACTGAATGAAAGGAGCTGGCATCTCACTCTCTTTGAATCTTCTTTATCATGCTAGGATTAGCAGGAAAAAGCAAAAAATTTCAGAATTGCACCTTGCAATGCGGAGAAATTACTGTTTGTGCATTTACAATATTCATTGATTCTTGCCATTGAAAAACATCATGTTATTCATATACCAGAAATGTTTGAAGCTACTGACTGAATGAAAAGAGCTGGCATCTCACTCTCTTTGAATCTTCTTTATCATGCTAAGAGGAACAGGAAAAAGCAAAAAATTTCAGAATTGCACCTTGCAATGTGGAGATATTACTGTTTGTGCATTTACAATATTCATTGATTTTTGCCATTGAAAAACGTCCAGAAATGTTTGAAGCTACTGACTGAATGAAAGGAGCTGGCATCTCACTCTCTTTGAATCTTCTTTATCATGCTAGGATTAGCAGGGAAAAGCAAAAAATTTCAGAATTGCACCTTGCAATGCGGAGAAATTAGTTTGTGCATTTACAATATTCATTGATTTTTGCCATTGAAAAATATCATGTTATTCATATACCAGAAATGTTTGAAGCTACTGACTGAATGAAAAGAGGTGGCATCTCACTCTCTTTGAATCTTCTTTATCTTGCCAGGATTAGCAGGAAAAAGCAAAAAATTTCAGAATTGCACCTTGCAATGTGGAGATATTACTGTTTGTGCATTTACAATATTCATTGATTTTTGCCATTGAAAAACGTCCAGAAATGTTTGAAGCTACTGACTGAATGAAAGGAGCTGGCATCTCACTCTCTTAGAATCTTCTTTATCATGCTAGGATTAGCAGGAAAAAGCAAAAAATTTCAGAATTGCACCTTGCAATGCGGAGAAATTACTGTTTGTGCATTTACAATATTCATTGATTTTTGCTATTGAAAAACATCATGTTATTCATATACCAGAAATGTTTGAAGCTACTGACTGAATGAAAAGAACTGGCATCTCACTCTCTTTGAATCTTCTTTATCATGCTAAGAGGAGCAGGAAAAAGCAAAAAATTTCAGAATTGCACGTTGCAATGTGGAGATATTACTGTTTGTGCATTTACAATATTCATTGATTTTTGCCATTGAAAAACGTCCAGAAATGTTTGAAGCTACTGACTGAATGAAAGGAGCTGGCATCTCAATCTCTTTGAATCTTCTTTATCATGCTAGGATTAGCAGGAAAAAGCAAAAAATTTCAGAACGGCACCTTGCAATGCGGAGAAATTACTGTTTGTGCATTTACAATATTCATTGATTTTTGCCATTGAAAAACATCATGTTATTCATATACCAGAAATGTTTGAAGCTACTGACTGAATGAAAAGAGCTGGCATCTCACTCTCTTTGAATCTTCTTTATCATGCTAGGATTAGCAGTTAAAGGCAAAAAATTTCAGAATTGCACCTTGCAATGTGGAGATATTACTGTTTGTGCATTTACAATATTCATTGATTTTTGCCATTGAAAAACGTCCAGAAATGTTTGAAGCTACTGACTGAATGAAAGGAGCTGGCATCTCACTCTCTTTGAATCTTCTTTATCATGCTAGGATTAGCAGGAAAAAGCAAAAAATTTCAGAATTGCACCTTGCAATGCGGAGAAATTACTGTTTGTGCATTTACAATATTCATTGATTCTTGCCATTGAAAAACATCATGTTATTCATATACCAGAAATGTTTGAAGCTACTGACTGAATGAAAAGAGCTGGCATCTCACTCTCTTTGAATCTTCTTTATCATGCTAAGAGGAGCAGGAAAAAGCAAAAAATTTCAGAATTGCACCTTGCAATGTGGAGATATTACTGTTTGTGCATTTACAATATTCATTGATTTTTGCCATTGAAAAACGTCCAGAAATGTTTGAAGCTACTGACTGAATGAAAGGAGCTGGCATCTCACTCTCTTTGAATCTTCTTTATCATGCTAGGATTAGCAGGGAAAAGCAAAAAATTTCAGAATTGCACCTTGCAATGCGGAGAAATTAGTTTGTGCATTTACAATATTCATTGATTTTTGCCATTGAAAAATATCATGTTATTCATATACCAGAAATGTTTGAAGCTACTGACTGAATGAAAAGAGGTGGCATCTCACTCTCTTTGAATCTTCTTTATCTTGCCAGGATTAGCAGGAAAAAGCAAAAAATTTCAGAATTGCACCTTGCAATGTGGAGATATTACTGTTTGTGCATTTACAATATTCATTGATTTTTGCCATTGAAAAACGTCCAGAAATGTTTGAAGCTACTGACTGAATGAAAGGAGCTGGCATCTCACTCTCTTAGAATCTTCTTTATCATGCTAGGATTAGCAGGAAAAAGCAAAAAATTTCAGAATTGCACCTTGCAATGCAGAGAAATTACTGTTTGTGCATTTACAATATTCATTGATTTTTGTCATTGAAAAACATCATGTTATTCATATACCAGAAATGTTTGAAGCTACTGACTGAATGAAAAGAGCTGGCATCTCACTCTCTTTGAATCTTCTTTATCATGCTAAGAGGAGCAGGAAAAAGCAAAAAATTTCAGAATTGCACCTTGCAATGTGGAGATATTACTGTTTGTGCATTTACAATATTCATTGATTTTTGCCATTGAAAAACGTCCAGAAATGTTTGAAGCTACTGACTGAATGAAAGGAGCTGGCATCTCACTCTCTTTGAATCTTCTTTATCATGCTAGGATTAGCAGGAAAAAGCAAAAAATTTCAGAATTGCACCTTGCAATGCGGAGAAACTACTGTTTGTGCATTTACAATATTCATTGATTTTTGCCATTGAAAAACATCATGTTATTCATATACCAGAAATGTTTGAAGCTACTGACTGAATGAAAAGAGCTGGCATCTCACTCTCTTTGAATCTTCTTTATCATGCTAGGATTAGCAGGAAAAGGCAAAAAATTTCAGAATTGCACCTTGCAATGTGGAGATATTACTGTTTGTGCATTTACAATATTCATTGATTTTTGCCATTGAAAAACGTCCAGAAATGTTTGAAGCTACTGACTGAATGAAAGGATCTGGCATCTCACTCTCTTTGAATCTTCTTTATCATGCTAGGATTAGCAGGAAAAAGCAAAAAATTTCAGAATTGCACCTTGCAATGCGGAGAAATTACTGTTTGTGCATTTACAATATTCATTGATTCTTGCCATTGAAAAACATCATGTTATTCATATACCAGAAATGTTTGAAGCTACTGACTGAATGAAAAGAGCTGGCATCTCACTCTCTTTGAATCTTCTTTATCATGCTAAGAGGAGCAGGAAAAAGCAAAAAATTTCAGAATTGCACCTTGCAATGTGGAGATATTACTGTTTGTGCATTTACAATATTCATTGATTTTTGCCATTGAAAAACGTCCAGAAATGTTTGAAGCTACTGACTGAATGAAAGGAGCTGGCATCTCACTCTCTTTGAATCTTCTTTATCATGCTAGGATTAGCAGGGAAAAGCAAAAAATTTCAGAATTGCACCTTGCAATGCGGAGAAATTACTGTTTGTGCATTTACAATATTCATTGATTTTTGCCATTGAAAAACATCATGTTATTCATATACCAGAAATGTTTGAAGCTACTGACTGAATGAAAAGAGCTGGCATCTCACTCTCTTTGAATCTTCTTTATCATGCTAGGATTAGCAGGAAAAGGCAAAAAATTTCAGAATTGCACCTTGCAATGTGGAGATATTACTGTTTGTGCATTTACAATATTCATTGATTTTTGCCATTGAAAAACGTCCAGAAATGATTGAAGCTACTGACTGAATGAAAGGAGCTGGCATCTTACTCTCTTTGAATCTTCTTTATCATGCTAGGATTAGCAGGAAAAAGCAAAAAAATTTCAGAATTGCACCTTGCAATGTGGAGATATTACTGTTTGTGCATTTACAATATTCATTGATTTTTGCCATTGAAAAACATCATGTTATTCATATACCAGAAATGTTTGAAGCTACTGACTGAATGAAAAGAGCTGGCATCTCACTCTCTTTGAATCTTCTTTATCATGCTAAGAGGAGCAGGAAAAAGCAAAAAATTTCAGAATTGCACCTTGCAATGTGGAGATATTACTGTTTGTGCATTTACAATATTCATTGATTTTTGCCATTGAAAAACGTCCAGAAATGTTTGAAGCTACTGACTGAATGAAAGGAGCTGGCATCTCACTCTCTTTGAATCTTCTTTATCATGCTAGGATTAGCAGGAAAAAGCAAAAAATTTCAGAATTGCACCTTGCAATGCGGAGAAATTACTGTTTGTGCATTTACAATATTCATTGATTCTTGCCATTGAAAAACATCATGTTATTCATATACCAGAAATGTTTGAAGCTACTGACTGAATGAAAAGAGCTGGCATCTCACTCTCTTTGAATCTTCTTTATCATGCTAAGAGGAGCAGGAAAAAGCAAAAAATTTCAGAATTGCACCTTGCAATGTGGAGATATTACTGTTTGTGCATTTACAATATTCATTGATTTTTGCCATTGAAAAACGTCCAGAAATGTTTGAAGCTACTGACTGAATGAAAGGAGCTGGCATCTCACTCTCTTTGAATCTTCTTTATCATGCTAGGATTAGCAGGGAAAAGCAAAAAATTTCAGAATTGCACCTTGCAATGCGGAGAAATTACTGTTTGTGCATTTACAATATTCATTGATTTTTGCCATTGAAAAACATCATGTTATTCATATACCAGAAATGTTTGAAGCTACTGACTGAATGAAAAAAGCTGGCATCTCACTCTCTTTGAATCTTCTTTATCATGCTAGGATTAGCAGGAAAAGGCAAAAAATTTCAGAATTGCACCTTGCAATGTGGAGATATTACTGTTTGTGCATTTACAATATTCATTGATTTTTGCCATTGAAAAACGTCCAGAAATGTTTGAAGCTACTGACTGAATGAAAGGAGCTGGCATCTTACTCTCTTTGAATCTACTTTATCATGATAGGATTAGCAGGAAAAAGCAAAAAATTTGAGAATTGCACCTTGCAATGTGGAGATATTACTGTTTGTGCATTTACAATATTCATTGATTTTTGCCATTGAAAAACATCATGTTATTCATATACCAGAAATGTTTGAAGCTACTGACTGAATGAAAAGAGCTGGCATCTCACTCTCTTTGAATCTTCTTTATCATGCTAAGAGGAGCAGGAAAAAGCAAAAAATTTCAGAATTGCACCTTGCAATGTGGAGATATTACTGTTTGTGCATTTACAATATTCATTGATTTTTGCCTTTGAAAAACGTCCAGAAATGTTTGAAGCTACTGACTGAATGAAAGGAGCTGGCATCTCACTCTCTTTGAATCTTCTTTATCATGCTAGGATTAGCAGGAAAAAGCAAAAAATTTCAGAATTGCACCTTGCAATGCGGAGAAATTACTGTTTGTGCATTTACAATATTCATTGATTTTTGCCATTGAAAAACATCATGTTATTCATATACCAGAAATGTTTGAAGCTACTGACTGAATGAAAAGAGCTGCCATCTCACTCTCTTTGAATCTTCTATATCATGCTAAGAGGAGCAGGAAAAAGCAAAAAATTTCAGAATTGCACCTTGCAATGTGGAGATATTACTGTTTGTGCATTTACAATATTCATTGATTTTTGCCATTGAAAAACGTCCAGAAATGTTTGAAGCTACTGACTGAATGAAAGGAGCTGGCATCTCACTATCTTTGAATCTTCTTTATCATGCTAGGATTAGCAGGAAAAAGCTAAAAATTTCAGAATTGCACCTTGCAATGTGGAGATATTACTGTTTGTGCATTTACAATATTCATTGATTTTTGCCATTGAAAAACATCATGTTATTCATATACCAGAAATGTTTGAAGCTACTGACTGAATGAAAAGAGCTGGCATCTCACTCTCTTTGAATCTTCTTTATCATGCTAAGAGGAGCAGGAAAAAGCAAAAAATTTCAGAATTGCACCTTGCAATGTGGAGATATTACTGTTTGTGCATTTACAATATTCATTGATTTTTGCCATTGAAAAACGTCCAGAAATGTTTGAAGCTACTGACTGAATGAAAGGAGCTGGCATCTCACTCTCTTTGAATCTTCTTTATCTTGCTAGGATTAGCAGGAAAAAGCAAAAAATTTCAGAATTGCACCTTGCAATGCGGAGAAATTACTGTTTGTGCATTTACAATATTCATTGATTTTTGCCATTGAAAAACATCATGTTATTCATATACCAGAAATGTTTGAAGCTACTGACTGAATGAAAAGAGCTGGCATCTCACTCTCTTTGAATCTTCTTTATCATGCTAAGAGGAGCAGGAAAAAGCAAAAAATTTCAGAATTGCACCTTGCAATGTGGAGATATTACTGTTTGTGCATTTACAATATTCATTGATTTTTGCCATTGAAAAACGTCCAGAAATGTTTGAAGCTACTGACTGAATGAAAGGAGCTGGCATCTCACTCTCTTTGAATCTTCTTTATCATGCTAGGATTAGCAGGAAAAAGCAAAAAATTTCAGAATTGCACCTTGCAGTGCGGAGAAATTACTGTTTGTGCATTTACAATATTCATTGATTTTTGCCATTGAAAAACATCATGTTATTCATATACCAGAAATGTTTGAAGCTACTGACTGAATGAAAAGAGCTGGCATCTCACTCTCTTTGAATCTTCTTTATCATGCTAAGAGGAGCAGGAAAAAGCAAAAAATTTCAGAATTGCACCTTGCAATGTGGAGATATTACTGTTTGTGCATTTACAATATTCATTGATTTTTGCCATTGAAAAACGTCCAGAAATGTTTGAAGCTACTGACTGAATGAAAGGAGCTGGCATCTCACTCTCTTTGAATCTTCTTTATCATGCTAGGATTAGCAGGAAAAAGCAAAAAATTTCAGAATTGCACCTTGCAATGTGGAGATATTACTGTTTGTGCATTTACAATATTCATTGATTTTTGCCATTGAAAAACATCATGTTATTCATATACCAGAAATGTTTGAAGCTACTGACTGAATGAAAAGAGCTGGCATCTCACTCTCTTTGAATCTTCTTTATCATGCTAAGAGGAGCAGGAAAAAGCAAAAAATTTCAGAATTGCACCTTGCAATGTGGAGATATTACTGTTTGTGCATTTACAATATTCATTGATTTTTGCCATTGAAAAACGTCCAGAAATGTTTGAAGCTACTGACTGAATGAAAGGAGCTGGCATCTCACTCTCTTTGAATCTTCTTTATCTTGCTAGGATTAGCAGGAAAAAGCAAAAAATTTCAGAATTGCACCTTGCAATGCGGAGAAATTACTGTTTGTGCATTTACAATATTCATTGATTTTTGCCATTGAAAAACATCATGTTATTCATATACCAGAAATGTTTGAAGCTACTGACTGAATGAAAAGAGCTGGCATCTCACTCTCTTTGAATCTTCTTTATCATGCTAAGAGGAGCAGGAAAAAGCAAAAAATTTCAGAATTGCACCTTGCAATGTGGAGATATTACTGTTTGTGCATTTACAATATTCATTGATTTTTGCCATTGAAAAACGTCCAGAAATGTTTGAAGCTACTGACTGAATGAAAGGAGCTGGCATCTTACTCTCTTTGAATCTTCTTTATCATGCTAGGATTAGCAGGAAAAAGCAAAAAATTTCAGAATTGCACCTTGCAATGTGGAGATATTACTGTTTGTGCATTTACAATATTCATTGATTTTTGCCATTGAAAAACATCATGTTATTCATATACCAGAAATGTTTGAAGCTACTGACTGAATGAAAAGAGCTGGCATCTCACTCTCTTTGAATCTTCTTTATCATGCTAAGAGGAGCAGGAAAAAGCAAAAAATTTCAGAATTGCACCTTGCAATGTGGAGATATTACTGTTTGTGCATTTACAATATTCATTGATTTTTGCCATTGAAAAACGTCCAGAAATGTTTGAAGCTACTGACTGAATGAAAGGAGCTGGCATCTCACTCTCTTTGAATCTTCTTTATCATGCTAGGATTAGCAGGAAAAAGCAAAAAATTTCAGAATTGCACCTTGCAATGCGGAGAAATTACTGTTTGTGCATTTACAATATTCATTGATTCTTGCCATTGAAAAACATCATGTTATTCATATACCAGAAATGTTTGAAGCTACTGACTGAATGAAAAGAGCTGGCATCTCACTCTCTTTGAATCTTCTTTATCATGCTAAGAGGAGCAGGAAAAAGCAAAAAATTTCAGAATTGCACGTTGCAATGTGGAGATATTACTGTTTGTGCATTTACAATATTCATTGATTTTTGCCATTGAAAAACGTCCAGAAATGTTTGAAGCTACTGACTGAATGAAAGGAGCTGGCATCTCACTCTCTTTGAATCTTCTTTATCATGCTAGGATTAGCAGGGAAAAGCAAAAAATTTCAGAATTGCACCTTGCAATGCGGAGAAATTACTGTTTGTGCATTTACAATATTCATTGATTTTTGCCATTGAAAAACATCATGTTATTCATATACCAGAAATGTTTGAAGCTACTGACTGAATGAAAAGAGCTGGCATCTCACTCTCTTTGAATCTTCTTTATCATGCTAGGATTAGCAGGAAAAGGCAAAAAATTTCAGAATTGCACCTTGCAATGTGGAGATATTACTGTTTGTGCATTTACAATATTCATTGATTTTTGCCATTGAAAAACGTCCAGAAATGTTTGAAGCTACTGACTGAATGAAAGGAGCTGGCATCTTACTCTCTTTGAATCTTCTTTATCATGATAGGATTAGCAGGAAAAAGCAAAAAATTTCAGAATTGCACCTTGCAATGTGGAGATATTACTGTTTGTGCATTTACAATATTCATTGATTTTTGCCATTGAAAAACATCATGTTATTCATATACCAGAAATGTTTGAAGCTACTGACTGAATGAAAAGAGCTGGCATCTCACTCTCTTTGAATCTTCTTTATCATGCTAAGAGGAGCAGGAAAAAGCAAAAAATTTCAGAATTGCACCTTGCAATGTGGAGATATTACTGTTTGTGCATTTACAATATTCATTGATTTTTGCCATTGAAAAACGTCCAGAAATGTTTGAAGCTACTGACTGAATGAAAGGAGCTGGCATCTCACTCTCTTTGAATCTTCTTTATCATGCTAGGATTAGCAGGAAAAAGCAAAAAATTTCAGAATTGCACCTTGCAATGCGGAGAAATTACTGTTTGTGCATTTACAATATTCATTGATTTTTGCCATTGAAAAACATCATGTTATTCATATACCAGAAATGTTTGAAGCTACTGACTGAATGAAAAGAGCTGCCATCTCACTCTCTTTGAATCTTCTATATCATGCTAAGAGGAGCAGGAAAAAGCAAAAAATTTCAGAATTGCACCTTGCAATGTGGAGATATTACTGTTTGTGCATTTACAATATTCATTGATTTTTGCCATTGAAAAACGTCCAGAAATGTTTGAAGCTACTGACTGAATGAAAGGAGCTGGCATCTCACTATCTTTGAATCTTCTTTATCATGCTAGGATTAGCAGGAAAAAGCAAAAAATTTCAGAATTGCACCTTGCAATGTGGAGATATTACTGTTTGTGCATTTACAATATTCATTGATTTTTGCCATTGAAAAACATCATGTTATTCATATACCAGAAATGTTTGAAGCTACTGACTGAATGAAAAGAGCTGGCATCTCACTCTCTTTGAATCTTCTTTATCATGCTAAGAGGAGCAGGAAAAAGCAAAAAATTTCAGAATTGCACCTTGCAATGTGGAGATATTACTGTTTGTGCATTTACAATATTCATTGATTTTTGCCATTGAAAAACGTCCAGAAATGTTTGAAGCTACTGACTGAATGAAAGGAGCTGGCATCTCACTCTCTTTGAATCTTCTTTATCTTGCTAGGATTAGCAGGAAAAAGCAAAAAATTTCAGAATTGCACCTTGCAATGCGGAGAAATTACTGTTTGTGCATTTACAATATTCATTGATTTTTGCCATTGAAAAACATCATGTTATTCATATACCAGAAATGTTTGAAGCTACTGACTGAATGAAAAGAGCTGGCATCTCACTCTCTTTGAATCTTCTTTATCATGCTAAGAGGAGCAGGAAAAAGCAAAAAATTTCAGAATTGCACCTTGCAATGTGGAGATATTACTGTTTGTGCATTTACAATATTCATTGATTTTTGCCATTGAAAAACGTCCAGAAATGTTTGAAGCTACTGACTGAATGAAAGGAGCTGGCATCTCACTCTCTTTGAATCTTCTTTATCATGCTAGGATTAGCAGGAAAAAGCAAAAAATTTCAGAATTGCACCTTGCAGTGCGGAGAAATTACTGTTTGTGCATTTACAATATTCATTGATTTTTGCCATTGAAAAACATCATGTTATTCATATACCAGAAATGTTTGAAGCTACTGACTGAATGAAAAGAGCTGGCATCTCACTCTCTTTGAATCTTCTTTATCATGCTAAGAGGAGCAGGAAAAAGCAAAAAATTTCAGAATTGCACCTTGCAATGTGGAGATATTACTGTTTGTGCATTTACAATATTCATTGATTTTTGCCATTGAAAAACGTCCAGAAATGTTTGAAGCTACTGACTGAATGAAAGGAGCTGGCATCTCACTCTCTTTGAATCTTCTTTATCATGCTAGGATTAGCAGGAAAAAGCAAAAAATTTCAGAATTGCACCTTGCAATGTGGAGATATTACTGTTTGTGCATTTACAATATTCATTGATTTTTGCCATTGAAAAACATCATGTTATTCATATACCAGAAATGTTTGAAGCTACTGACTGAATGAAAAGAGCTGGCATCTCACTCTCTTTGAATCTTCTTTATCATGCTAAGAGGAGCAGGAAAAAGCAAAAAATTTCAGAATTGCACCTTGCAATGTGGAGATATTACTGTTTGTGCATTTACAATATTCATTGATTTTTGCCATTGAAAAACGTCCAGAAATGTTTGAAGCTACTGACTGAATGAAAGGAGCTGGCATCTCACTCTCTTTGAATCTTCTTTATCTTGCTAGGATTAGCAGGAAAAAGCAAAAAATTTCAGAATTGCACCTTGCAATGCGGAGAAATTACTGTTTGTGCATTTACAATATTCATTGATTTTTGCCATTGAAAAACATCATGTTATTCATATACCAGAAATGTTTGAAGCTACTGACTGAATGAAAAGAGCTGGCATCTCACTCTCTTTGAATCTTCTTTATCATGCTAAGAGGAGCAGGAAAAAGCAAAAAATTTCAGAATTGCACCTTGCAATGTGGAGATATTACTGTTTGTGCATTTACAATATTCATTGATTTTTGCCATTGAAAAACGTCCAGAAATGTTTGAAGCTACTGACTGAATGAAAGGAGCTGGCATCTTACTCTCTTTGAATCTTCTTTATCATGCTAGGATTAGCAGGAAAAAGCAAAAAATTTCAGAATTGCACCTTGCAATGTGGAGATATTACTGTTTGTGCATTTACAATATTCATTGATTTTTGCCATTGAAAAACATCATGTTATTCATATACCAGAAATGTTTGAAGCTACTGACTGAATGAAAAGAGCTGGCATCTCACTCTCTTTGAATCTTCTTTATCATGCTAAGAGGAGCAGGAAAAAGCAAAAAATTTCAGAATTGCACCTTGCAATGTGGAGATATTACTGTTTGTGCATTTACAATATTCATTGATTTTTGCCATTGAAAAACGTCCAGAAATGTTTGAAGCTACTGACTGAATGAAAGGAGCTGGCATCTCACTCTCTTTGAATCTTCTTTATCATGCTAGGATTAGCAGGAAAAAGCAAAAAATTTCAGAATTGCACCTTGCAATGCGGAGAAATTACTGTTTGTGCATTTACAATATTCATTGATTCTTGCCATTGAAAAACATCATGTTATTCATATACCAGAAATGTTTGAAGCTACTGACTGAATGAAAAGAGCTGGCATCTCACTCTCTTTGAATCTTCTTTATCATGCTAAGAGGAGCAGGAAAAAGCAAAAAATTTCAGAATTGCACCTTGCAATGTGGAGATATTACTGTTTGTGCATTTACAATATTCATTGATTTTTGCCATTGAAAAACGTCCAGAAATGTTTGAAGCTACTGACTGAATGAAAGGAGCTGGCATCTCACTCTCTTTGAATCTTCTTTATCATGCTAGGATTAGCAGGGAAAAGCAAAAAATTTCAGAATTGCACCTTGCAATGCGGAGAAATTACTGTTTGTGCATTTACAATATTCATTGATTTTTGCCATTGAAAAACATCATGTTATTCATATACCAGAAATGTTTGAAGCTACTGACTGAATGAAAAGAGCTGGCATCTCACTCTCTTTGAATCTTCTTTATCATGCTAGGATTAGCAGGAAAAGGCAAAAAATTTCAGAATTGCACCTTGCAATGTGGAGATATTACTGTTTGTGCATTTACAATATTCATTGATTTTTGCCATTGAAAAACGTCCAGAAATGTTTGAAGCTACTGACTGAATGAAAGGAGCTGGCATCTTACTCTCTTTGAATCTTCTTTATCATGATAGGATTAGCAGGAAAAAGCAAAAAATTTCAGAATTGCACCTTGCAATGTGGAGATATTACTGTTTGTGCATTTACAATATTCATTGATTTTTGCCATTGAAAAATATCATGTTATTCATATACCAGAAATGTTTGAAGCTACTGACTGAATGAAAAGAGCTGGCATCTCACTCTCTTTGAATCTTCTTTATCATGCTAAGAGGAGCAGGAAAAAGCAAAAAATTTCAGAATTGCACCTTGCAATGTGGAGATATTACTGTTTGTGCATTTACAATATTCATTGATTTTTGCCATTGAAAAACGTCCAGAAATGTTTGAAGCTACTGACTGAATGAAAGGAGCTGGCATCTCACTCTCTTTGAATCTTCTTTATCATGCTAGGATTAGCAGGAAAAAGCAAAAAATTTCAGAATTGCACCTTGCAATGCGGAGAAATTACTGTTTGTGCATTTACAATATTCATTGATTTTTGCCATTGAAAAACATCATGTTATTCATATACCAGAAATGTTTGAAGCTACTGACTGAATGAAAAGAGCTGCCATCTCACTCTCTTTGAATCTTCTATATCATGCTAAGAGGAGCAGGAAAAAGCAAAAAATTTCAGAATTGCACCTTGCAATGTGGAGATATTACTGTTTGTGCATTTACAATATTCATTGATTTTTGCCATTGAAAAACGTCCAGAAATGTTTGAAGCTACTGACTGAATGAAAGGAGCTGGCATCTCACTATCTTTGAATCTTCTTTATCATGCTAGGATTAGCAGGAAAAAGCAAAAAATTTCAGAATTGCACCTTGCAATGTGGAGATATTACTGTTTGTGCATTTACAATATTCATTGATTTTTGCCATTGAAAAACATCATGTTATTCATATACCAGAAATGTTTGAAGCTACTGACTGAATGAAAAGAGCTGGCATCTCACTCTCTTTGAATCTTCTTTATCATGCTAAGAGGAGCAGGAAAAAGCAAAAAATTTCAGAATTGCACCTTGCAATGTGGAGATATTACTGTTTGTGCATTTACAATATTCATTGATTTTTGCCATTGAAAAACGTCCAGAAATGTTTGAAGCTACTGACTGAATGAAAGGAGCTGGCATCTCACTCTCTTTGAATCTTCTTTATCTTGCTAGGATTAGCAGGAAAAAGCAAAAAATTTCAGAATTGCACCTTGCAATGCGGAGAAATTACTGTTTGTGCATTTACAATATTCATTGATTTTTGCCATTGAAAAACATCATGTTATTCATATACCAGAAATGTTTGAAGCTACTGACTGAATGAAAAGAGCTGGCATCTCACTCTCTTTGAATCTTCTTTATCATGCTAAGAGGAGCAGGAAAAAGCAAAAAATTTCAGAATTGAACCTTGCAATGTGGAGATATTACTGTTTGTGCATTTACAATATTCATTGATTTTTGCCATTGAAAAACGTCCAGAAATGTTTGAAGCTACTGACTGAATGAAAGGAGCTGGCATCTCACTCTCTTTGAATCTTCTTTATCATGCTAGGATTAGCAGGAAAAAGCAAAAAATTTCAGAATTGCACCTTGCAATGCGGAGAAATTACTGTTTGTGCATTTACAATATTCATTGATTTTTGCCATTGAAAAACATCATGTTATTCATATACCAGAAATGTTTGAAGCTACTGACTGAATGAAAAGAGCTGGCATCTCACTCTCTTTGAATCTTCTTTATCATGCTAAGAGGAGCAGGAAAAAGCAAAAAATTTCAGAATTGCACCTTGCAATGTGGAGATATTACTGTTTGTGCATTTACAATATTCATTGATTTTTGCCATTGAAAAACGTCCAGAAATGTTTGAAGCTACTGACTGAATGAAAGGAGCTGGCATCTCACTCTCTTTGAATCTTCTTTATCATGCTAGGATTAGCAGGAAAAAACAAAAAATTTCAGAATTGCACCTTGCAATGTGGAGATATTACTGTTTGTGCATTTACAATATTCATTGATTTTTGCCATTGAAAAACATCATGTTATTCATATACCAGAAATGTTTGAAGCTACTGACTGAATGAAAAGAGCTGGCATCTCACTCTCTTTGAATCTTCTTTATCATGCTAAGAGGAGCAGGAAAAAGCAAAAAATTTCAGAATTGCACCTTGCAATGTGGAGATATTACTGTTTGTGCATTTACAATATTCATTGATTTTTGCCATTGAAAAACGTCCAGAAATGTTTGAAGCTACTGACTGAATGAAAGGAGCTGGCATCTCACTCTCTTTGAATCTTCTTTATCTTGCTAGGATTAGCAGGAAAAAGCAAAAAATTTCAGAATTGCACCTTGCAATGCGGAGAAATTACTGTTTGTGCATTTACAATATTCATTGATTTTTGCCATTGAAAAACATCATGTTATTCATATACCAGAAATGTTTGAAGCTACTGACTGAATGAAAAGAGCTGGCATCTCACTCTCTTTGAATCTTCTTTATCATGCTAAGAGGAGCAGGAAAAAGCAAAAAATTTCAGAATTGCACCTTGCAATGTGGAGATATTACTGTTTGTGCATTTACAATATTCATTGATTTTTGCCATTGAAAAACGTCCAGAAATGTTTGAAGCTACTGACTGAATGAAAGGAGCTGGCATCTCACTCTCTTTGAATCTTCTTTATCATGCTAGGATTAGCAGGAAAAAGCAAAGAATTTCAGAATTGCACCTTGCAATGCGGAGAAATTACTGTTTGTGCATTTACAATATTCATTGATTTTTGCCATTGAAAAACATCATGTCATTCATATACCAGAAATGTTTGAAGCTACTGACTGAATGAAAAGAGCTGGCATCTCACTCTCTTTGAATCTTCTTTATCATGCTAGGATTAGCAGGAAAAAGCAAAAAATTTCAGAATTGCACATTGCAATGCGGAGATATTACTGTTTGAGCATTTACAATATTCATTGATTTTTGCCATTGAAAAACGTCCAGAAATGTTTGAAGCTACTGACTGAATGAAAGGAGCTGGCATCTCACTCTCTTTGAATCTTCTTTATCATGCTAGGATTAGCAGGAAAAAGCAAAAAATTTCAGAATTGCACCTTGCAATGCGGAGATATTACTGTTTGTGCATTTACAATATTCATTGATTTTTGCCATTGAAAAACGTCCAGGAATGTTTGAAGCTACTGACTGAATGAAAGGAGCTGGCATCCCAATCTCTTTGAATCTTCTTTATCATGCTAGGATTAGCAGGAAAAAGCAAAAAATTTCAGAATTGCACCTTGCAATGCGGAGAAATTACTGTTTGTGCATTTACAATATTCATTGATTTTTGCCATTGAAAAACATCATGTTATTCATATACCAGAAATGTTTGAAGCTACTGACTGAATGAAAAGAGCTGGCATCTCACTCTCTTTGAATCTTCGTTATCATGCTAAGAGGAGCAGGAAAAAGCAAAAAATTTCAGAATTGCACGTTGCAATGTGGAGATATTACTGTTTGTGCATTTACAAAATTCATTGATTTTTGCCATTGAAAAACGTCCAGAAATGTTTGAAGCTACTGACTGAATGAAAGGAGCTGGCATCTCACTCTCTTTGAATCTTCTTTATCATGCTAGGATTAGCAGGAAAAAGCAAAAAATTTCAGAATTGCACCTTGCAATGCGGAGAAATTACTGTTTGTGCATTTACAATATTCATTGATTTTTGCCATTGAAAAACATCATGTTATTCATATACTAGAAATGTTTGAAGCTACTGACTGAATGAAAAGAGCTGGCATCTCACTCTCTTTGAATCTTCTTTATCATGCCAGGATTAGCAGGAAAAAGCAAAAAATTTCAGAATTGCACCTTGCAATGTGGAGATATTACTGTTTGTGCATTTACAATATTCATTGATTTTTGCCATTGAAAAACGTCCAGAAATGTTTGAAGCTACTGACTGAATGAAAGGAGCTGGCATCTCACTCTCTTTGAATCTTCTTTATCATGCTAGGATTAGCAGGAAAAAGCAAAAAATTTCAGAATTGCACCTTGCAATGCGGAGAAATTACTGTTTGTGCATTTACAATATTCATTGATTTTTGCCATTGAAAAACATCATGTTATTCATATACCAGAAATGTTTGAAGCTACTGACTGAATGAAAAGAGCTGGCATCTCACTCTCTTTGAATCTTCTTTATCATGCTAAGAGGAGCAGGAAAAAGCAAAAAATTTCAGAATTGCACGTTGCAATGTGGAGATATTACTGTTTGTGCATTTACAATATTCATTGATTTTTGCCATTGAAAAACGTCCAGAAATGTTTGAAGCTACTGACTGAATGAAAGGAGCTGGCATCTCACTCTCTTTGAATCTTCTTTATCATGCTAGGATTAGCAGGAAAAAGCAAAAAATTTCAGAATTGCACCTTGCAATGCGGAGAAATTACTGTTTGTGCATTTACAATATTCATTGATTTTTGCCATTGAAAAACATCATGTTATTCATATACCAGAAATGTTTGAAGCTACTGACTGAATGAAAAGAGCTGGCATCTCACTCTCTTTGAATCTTCTTTATCATGCCAGGATTAGCAGGAAAAAGTAAAAAATTTCAGAATTGCACCTTGCCATGTGGAGATATTACTGTTTGTGCATTTACAATATTCATTGATTTTTGCCATTGAAAAACGTCCAGAAATGTTTGAAGCTACTGACTGAATGAAAGGAGCTGGCATCTCACTCTCTTTGAATCTTCTTTATCATGCTAGGATTAGCAGGAAAAAGCAAAAAATTTCAGAATTGCACCTTGCAATGCGGAGAAATTACTGTTTGTGCATTTACAATATTCATTGATTTTTGCCATTGAAAAACATCATGTTATTCATATACCAGAAATGTTTGAAGCTACTGACTGAATGAAAAGAGCTGGCATCTCACTCTCTTTGAATGTTCTTTATCATGCTAAGAGGAGCAGGAAAAAGCAAAAAATTTCAGAATTGCACGTTGCAATGTGGAGATATTACTGTTTGTGCATTTACAATATTCATTGATTTTTGCCATTGAAAAACGTCCAGAAATGTTTGAAGCTACTGACTGAATGAAAGGAGCTGGCATCTCACTCTCTTTGAATCTTCTTTATCATGCTAGGATTAGCAGGAAAAAGCAAAAAATTTCAGAATTGCACCTTGCAATGCGGAGAAATTACTGTTTGTGCATTTACAATATTCATTGATTTTTGCCATTGAAAAACATCATGTTATTCATATACCAGAAATGTTTGAAGCTACTGACTGAATGAAAAGAGCTGGCATCTCACTCTCTTTGAATCTTCTTTGTCATGCCAGGATTAGCAGGAAAAAGCAAAAAATTTCAGAATTGCACCTTGCAATGTGGAGATATTACTGTTTGTGCATTTACAATATTCATTGATTTTTGCCATTGAAAAACATCCAGAAATGTTTGAAGCTACTGACTGAATGAAAGGAGCTGGCATCTCACTCTCTTTGAATCTTCTTTATCATGCTAGGATTAGCAGGAAAAAGCAAAAAATTTCAGAATTGCACCTTGCAATGCGGAGAAATTACTGTTTGTGCATTTACAATATTCATTGATTTTTGCCATTGAAAAACATCATGTTATTCATATACCAGAAATGTTTGAAGCTACTGACTGAATGAAAAGAGCTGGCATCTCACTCTCTTTGAATCTTCTTTATCATGCTAAGAGGAGCAGGAAAAAGCAAAACATTTCAGAATTGCACCTTGCAATGTGGAGATATTACTGTTTGTGCATTTACAATATTCATTGATTTTTGCCATTGAAAAACGTCCAGAAATGTTTGAAGCTACTGACTGAATGAAAGGAGCTGGCATCTCACTCTCTTTGAATCTTCTTTATCATGCTAGGATTAGCAGGAAAAAGCAAAAAATTTCAGAATTGCACCTTGCAATGCGGAGAAATTACTGTTTGTGCATTTACAATATTCATTGATTTTTGCCATTGAAAAACATCATGTTATTCATATACCAGAAATGTTTGAAGCTACTGACTGAATGAAAAGAGCTGGCATCTCACTCTCTTTGAGTCTTCTTTATCATGCTAAGAGGAGCAGGAAAAAGCAAAAAATTTCAGAATTGCACGTTGCAATGTGGAGATATTACTGTTTGTGCATTTACAATATTCAATGATTTTTGCCATTGAAAAACGTCCAGAAATGTTTGAAGCTACTGACTGAATGAAAGGAGCTGGCATCTCACTCTCTTTGAATCTTCTTTATCATGCTAGTATTAGCAGGAAAAAGCAAAAAATTTCAGAATTGCACCTTGCAATGCGGAGAAATTACTGTTTGTGCATTTACAATATTCATTGATTTTTGCCATTGAAAAACATCATGTTATTCATATACCAGAAATGTTTGAAGCTACTGACTGAATGAAAAGAGCTGGCATCTCACTCTCTTTGAATCTTCTTTATCATGCTAAGAGGAGCAGGAAAAAGCAAAAAATTTCAGAATTGCACGTTGCAATGTGGAGATATTACTGTTTGTGCATTTACAATATTCATTGATTTTTGCCATTGAAAAACGTCCAGAAATGTTTGAAGCTACTGACTGAATGAAAGGAGCTGGCATCTCACTCTCTTTGAATCTTCTTTATCATGCTAGGATTAGCAGGAAAAAGCAAAAAATTTCAGAATTGCACCTTGCAATGCGGAGATATTACTGTTTGTGCATTTACAATATTCATTGATTTTTGCCATTGAAAAACGTCCAGAAATGTTTGAAGCTACTGACTGAATGAAAGGAGCTGGCATCTCACTCTCTTTGAATCTTCTTTATCATGCTAGGATTAGCAGGAAAAAGCAAAAAATTTCAGAATTGCACCTTGCAATGCGGAGAAATTACTGTTTGTGCATTTACAATATTCATTGATTTTTGCCATTGAAAAATATCATGTTATTCATATACCAGAAATGTTTGAAGCTACTGACTGAATGAAAAGAGCTGGCATCTCACTCTCTTTGAATCTTCTTTATCATGCTAAGAGGATCAGGAAAAAGCAAAAAATTTCAGAATTGCACGTTGCAATGTGGAGATATTACTGTTTGTGCATTTACAATATTCATTGATTTTTGCCATTGAAAAACGTCCAGAAATGTTTGAAGCTACTGACTGAATGAAAGGAGCTGGCATCTCACTCTCTTTGAATCTTCTTTATCATGCTAGGATTAGCAGGAAAAAGCAAAAAATTTCAGAATTGCACCTTGCAATGCGGAGAAATTACTGTTTGTGCATTTACAATATTCATTGATTTTTGCCATTGAAAAACATCATGTTATTCATATACCAGAAATGTTTGAAGCTACTGACTGAATGAAAAGAGCTGGCATCTCACTCTCTTTGAATCTTCTTTATCATGCTAAGGGGAGCAGGAAAAAGCAAAAAATTTCAGAATTGCACCTTGCAATGTGGAGATATTACTGTTTGTGCATTTACAATATTCATTGATTTTTGCCATTGAAAAACGTCCAGAAATGTTTGAAGCTACTGACTGAATGAAAGGAGCTGGCATCTCACTCTCTTTGAATCTTCTTTATCATGCTAGGATTAGCAGGAAAAAGCAAAAAATTTCAGAATTGCACCTTGCAATGCGGAAAAATTACTGTTTGTGCATTTACAATATTCATTGATTTTTGCCATTGAAAAACATCATGTTATTCATATAGCAGAAATGTTTGAAGCTACTGACTGAATGAAAAGAGCTGGCATCTCACTCTCTTTGAATCTTCTTTATCATGCTAAGAGGAGCAGGAAAAAGCAAAAAAATTCAGAATTGCACGTTGCAATGTGGAGATATTACTGTTTGTGCATTTACAATATTCATTGATTTTTGCCATTGAAAAACGTCCAGAAATGTTTGAAGCTACTGACTGAATGAAAGGAGCTGGCATCTCACTCTCTTTGAATCTTCTTTATCATGCTAGGATTAGCAGGAAAAAGCAAAAAATTTCAGAATTGCACCTTGCAATGCGGAGAAATTACTGTTTGTGCATTTACAATATTCATTGATTTTTGCCATTGAAAAACATCATGTTATTCATATACCAGAAATGTTTGAAGCTACTGACTGAATGAAAAGAGCTGGCATCTCACTCTCTTTGAATCTTCTTTATCATGCTAAGAGGAGCAGGAAAAAGCAAAAAATTTCAGAATTGCACCTTGCAATGCGGAGAAATTACTGTTTGTGCATTTACAATATTCATTGATTTTTGCCATTGAAAAACATCATGTTATTCATATACCAGAAATGTTTGAAGCTACTGACTGAATGAAAAGAGCTGGCATCTCACTCTCTTTGAATCTTCTTTATAATGCCAGGATTAGCAGGAAAAAGCAAAAAATTTCAGAATTGCACCTTGCAATGTGGAGATATTACTGTTTGTGCATTTACAATATTCATTGATTTTTGCAATTGAAAAACGTCCAGAAATGTTTGAAGCTACTGACTGAATGAAAGGAGCTGGCATCTCACTCTCTTTGAATCTTCTTTATCATGCTAGGATTAGCAGGAAAAAGCAAAAAATTTCAGAATTGCACCTTGCAATGCGGAGAAATTACTGTTTGTGCATTTACAATATTCATTGATTTTTGCCATTGAAAAACATCATGTTATTCATATACCAGAAATGTTTGAAGCTACTGACTGAATGAAAAGAGCTGGCATCTCACTCTCTTTGAATCTTCTTTATCATGCCAGGATTAGCAGGAAAAAGCAAAAAATTTCAGAATTGCACCTTGCAATGTGGAGATATTACTGTTTGTGCATTTACAATATTCATTGATTTTTGCCATTGAAAAACGTCCAGAAATGTTTGAAGCTACTGACTGAATGAAAGGAGCTGGCATCTCACTCTCTTTGAATCTTCTTTATCATGCTAGGATTAGCGGCAAAAAGCAAAAAATTTCAGAATTGCACCTTGCAATGCGGAGAAATTACTGTTTGTGCATTTACAATATTCATTGATTTTTGCCATTGAAAAACATCATGTTATTCATATACCAGAAATGTTTGAAGCTACTGACTGAATGAAAAGAGCTGGCATCTCACTCTCTTTGAATCTTCTTTATCATGCCAGGATTAGCAGGAAAAAGCAAAAAATTTCAGAATTGCACCTTGCAATGTGGAGATATTACTGTTTGTGCATTTACAATATTCATTGATTTTTGCCATTGAAAAACGTCCAGAAATGTTTGAAGCTACTGACTGAATGAAAGGAGCTGGCATCTCACTCTCTTTGAATCTTCTTTATCATGCTAGGATTAGCAGGAAAAAGCAAAAAATTTCAGAATTGCACCTTGCAATGCGGAGAAATTACTGTTTGTGCATTTACAATATTCATTGATTTTTGCCATTGAAAAACATCATGTTATTCATATACCAGAAATGTTTGAAGCTACTGACTGAATGAAAAGAGCTGGCATCTCACTCTCTTTGAGTCTTCTTTATCATGCTAAGAGGAGCAGGAAAAAGCAAAAAATTTCAGAATTGCACGTTGCAATGTGGAGATATTACTGTTTGTGCATTTACAATATTCAATGATTTTTGCCATTGAAAAACGTCCAGAAATGTTTGAAGCTACTGACTGAATGAAAGGAGCTGGCATCTCACTCTCTTTGAATCTTCTTTATCATGCTAGGATTAGCAGGAAAAAGCAAAAAATTTCAGAATTGCACCTTGCAATGCGGAGAAATTACTGTTTGTGCATTTACAATATTCATTGATTTTTGCCATTGAAAAACATCATGTTATTCATATACCAGAAATGTTTGAAGCTACTGACTGAATGAAAAGAGCTGGCATCTCTCTCTCTTTGAATCTTCTTTATCATGCTAAGAGGAGCAGGAAAAAGCAAAAAATTTCAGAATTGCACCTTGCAATGCGGAGATATTACTGTTTGTGCATTTACAATATTCATTGATTTTTGCCATTGAAAAACGTCCAGAAATGTTTGAAGCTACTGACTGAATGAAAGGAGCTGGCATCTCACTCTCTTTGAATGTTCTTTATCATGCTAGGATTAGCAGGAAAAAGCAAAAAATTTCAGAATTGCACCTTGCAATGCGGAGAAATTACTGTTTGTGCATTTACAATATTCATTGATTTTTGCCATTGAAAAACATCATGTTATTCATATACCAGAAATGTTTGAAGCTACTGACTGAATGAAAAGAGCTGGCATCTCACTCTCTTTGAATCTTCTTTATCATGCTAAGAGGAGCAGGAAAAAGCAAAAAATTTCAGAATTGCACGTTGCAATGTGGAGATATTACTGTTTGTGCATTTACAATATTCATTGATTTTTGCCATTGAAAAACGTCCAGAAATGTTTGAAGCTACTGACTGAATGAAAGGAGCTGGCATCTCACTCTCTTTGAATCTTCTTTATCATGCTAGGATTAGCAGGAAAAAGCAAAAAATTTCAGAATTGCACCTTGCAATGCGGAGAAATTACTGTTTGTGCATTTACAATATTCATTGATTTTTGCCATTGAAAAACATCATGTTATTCATATACCAGAAATGTTTGAAGCTACTGACTGAATGAATAGAGCTGGCATCTCACTCTCTTTGAATCTTCTTTATCATGCCAGGATTAGCAGGAAAAAGCAAAAAATTTCAGAATTGCACCTTGCAATGTGGAGATATTACTGTTTCTGCATTTACAATATTCATTGATTTTTGCCATTGAAAAACGTCCAGAAATGTTTGAAGCTACTGACTGAATGAAAGGAGCTGGCATCTCACTCTCTTTGAATCTTCTTTATCATGCTAGGATTAGCAGGAAAAAGCAAAAAATTTCAGAATTGCACCTTGCAATGCGGAGAAATTACTGTTTGTGCATTTACAATATTCATTGATTTTTGCCATTGAAAAACATCATGTTATTCATATACCAGAAATGTTTGAAGCTACTGACTGAATGAAAAGAGCTGGCATCTCACTCTCTTTGAGTCTTCTTTATCATGCTAAGAGGAGCAGGAAAAAGCAAAAAATTTCAGAATTGCACGTTGCAATGTGGAGATATTACTGTTTGTGCATTTACAATATTCAATGATATTTGCCATTGAAAAACGTCCAGAAATATTTGAAGCTACTGACTGAATGAAAGGAGCTGGCATCTCACTCTCTTTGAATCTTCTTTATCATGCTAGGATTAGCAGGAAAAAGCAAAAAATTTCAGAATTGCACCTTGCAATGCGGAGAAATTACTGTTTGTGCATTTACAATATTCATTGATTTTTGCCATTGAAAAACATCATGTTATTCATATACCAGAAATGTTTGAAGCTACTGACTGAATGAAAAGAGCTGGCATCTCACTCTCTTTGAATCTTCTTTATCATGCTAAGAGGAGCAGGAAAAAGCAAAAAATTTCAGAATTGCACGTTGCAATGTGGAGATATTACTGTTTGTGCATTTACAATATTCATTGATTTTTGCCATTGAAAAACGTCCAGAAATGTTTGAAGCTACTGACTGAATGAAAGGAGCTGGCATCTCACTCTCTTTGAATCTTCTTTATCATGCTAGGATTAGCAGGAAAAAGCAAAAAATTTCAGAATTGCACCTTGCAATGCGGAGATATTACTGTTTGTGCATTTACAATATTCATTGATTTTTGCCATTGAAAAACGTCCAGAAATGTTTGAAGCTACTGACTGAATGAAAGGAGCTGGCATCTCACTCTCTTTGAATCTTCTTTATCATGCTAGGATTAGCAGGAAAAAGCAAAAAATTTCAGAATTGCACCTTGCAATGCGGAGAAATTACTGTTTGTGCATTTACAATATTCATTGATTTTTGCCATTGAAAAACATCATGTTATTCATATACCAGAAATGTTTGAAGCTACTGACTGAATGAAAAGAGCTGGCATCTCACTCTCTTTGAATCTTCTTTATCATGCTAAGAGGAGCAGGAAAAAGCAAAAAATTTCAGAATTGCACGTTGCAATGTGGAGATATTACTGTTTGTGCATTTACAATATTCATTGATTTTTGGCATTGAAAAACGTCCAGAAATGTTTGAAGCTACTGACTGAATGAAAGGAGCTGGCATCTCACTCTCTTTGAATATTCTTTATCATGCTAGGATTAGCAGGAAAAAGCAAAAAATTTCAGAATTGCACCTTGCAATGCGGAGATATTACTGTTTGTGCATTTACAATATTCATTGATTTTTGCCATTGAAAAACGTCCAGTAATGTTTGAAGCTACTGACTGAATGAAAGGAGCTGGCATCTCACTCTCTTTGAATCTTCTTTATCATGCTAGGATTAGCAGGAAAAAGCAAAAAATTTCAGAATTGCACCTTGCAATGCGGAGAAATTACTGTTTGTGCATTTACAATATTCATTGATTTTTGCCATTGAAAAACATCATGTTATTCATATACCAGAAATGTTTGAAGCTACTGACTGAATGAAAAGAGCTGGCATCTCACTCTCTTTGAATCTTCTTTATCATGCTAAGAGGAGCAGGAAAAAGCAAAAAATTTCAGAATTGCACGTTGCAATGTGGAGATATTACTGTTTGTGCATTTACAATATTCATTGATTTTTGCCATTGAAAAACGTCCAGAAATGTTTGAAGCTACTGACTGAATGAAAGGAGCTGGCATCTCACTCTCTTTGAATCTTCTTTATCATGCTAGGATTAGCAGGAAAAAGCAAAAAATTTCAGAATTGCACCTTGCAATGCGGAGAAATTACTGTTTGTGCATTTACAATATTCATTGATTTTTGCCATTGAAAAACATCATGTTATTCATATACCAGAAATGTTTGAAGCTACTGACTGAATGAAAAGAGCTGGCATCTCACTCTCTTTGAATCTTCTTTATCATGCCAGGATTAGCAGGAAAAAGCAAAAAATTTCAGAATTGCACGTTGCAATGTGGAGATATTACTGTTTGTGCATTTACAATATTCATTAATTTTTGCCATTGAAAAACGTCCAGAAATGTTTGAAGCTACTGACTGAATGAAAGGAGCTGGCATCTCACTCTCTTTGAATCTTCTTTATCATGCTAGGATTAGCAGGAAAAAGCAAAAAATTTCAGAATTGCACCTTGCAATGCGGAGAAATTACTGTTTGTGCATTTACAATATTCATTGATTTTTGCCATTGAAAAACATCATGTTATTCATATAGCAGAAATGTTTGAAGCTACTGACTGAATGAAAAGAGCTGGCATCTCACTCTCTTTGAATCTTCTTTATCATGCCAGGATTAGCAGGAAAAAGCAAAAAATTTCAGAATTGCACCTTGCAATGTGGAGATATTACTGTTTGTGCATTTACAATATTCATTGATTTTTGCCATTGAAAAACGTCCAGAAATGTTTGAAGCTACTGACTGAATGAAAGGAGCTGGCATCTCACTCTCTTTGAATCTTCTTTATCATGCTAGGATTACCAGGAAAAAGCAAAAAATTTCAGAATTGCACCTTGCAATGCGGAGAAATTACTGTTTGTGCATTTACAATATTCATTGATTTTTGCCATTGAAAAACATCATGTTATTCATATACCAGAAATGTTTGAAGCTACTGACTGAATGAAAAGAGCTGGCATCTCACTCTCTTTGAATCTTCTTTATCATGCTAAGAGGAGCAGGAAAAAGCAAAAAATTTCAGAATTGCACGTTGCAATGTGGAGATATTACTGTTTGTGCATTTACAATATTCATTGATTTTTGCCATTGAAAAATGTCCAGAAATGTTTGAAGCTACTGACTGAATGAAAGGAGCTGGCATCTCACTCTCTTTGAATCTTCTTTATCATGCTAGGATTAGCAGGAAAAAGCAAAAAATTTCAGAATTGCACCTTGCAATGCGGAGAAATTACTGTTTGTGCATTTACAATATTCATTGATTTTTGCCATTGAAAAACATCATGTTATTCTTATACCAGAAATGTTTGAAGCTACTGACTGAATGAAAAGAGCTGGCATCTCACTCTCTTTGAATCTTCGTTATCATGCCAGGATTAGCAGGAAAAAGCAAAAAATTTCAGAATTGCACCTTGCAATGTGGGGATATTACTGTTTGTGCATTTACAATATTCATTGATTTTTGCCATTGAAAAACGTCCAGAAATGTTTGAAGCTACTGACTGAATGAAAGGAGCTGGCATCTCACTCTCTTTGAATCTTCTTTATCATGCTAGGATTAGCAGGAAAAAGCAAAAAATTTCAGAATTGCACCTTGCAATGCGGAGAAATTACTGTTTGTGCATTTACAATATTCATTGATTTTTGCCATTGAAAAACATCATGTTATTCATATACCAGAAATGTTTGAAGCTACTGACTGAATGAAAGGAGCTGGCATCTCACTCTCTTTGAATCTTCTTTATCATGCTAAGAGGAGCAGGAAAAAGCAAAAAATTTCAGAATTGCACGTTGCAATGTGGAGATATTACTGTTTGTGCATTTACAATATTCATTGATTTTTGCCATTGAAAAACGTCCAGAAATGTTTGAAGCTACTGACTGAATGAAAGGAGCTGGCATCTCACTCTCTTTGAATCTTCTTTATCATGCTAGGATTAGCAGGAAAAAGCAAAAAATTTCAGAATTGCACCTTGCAATGCGGAGAAATTACTGTTTGTGCATTTACAATATTCATTGATTTTTGCCATTGAAAAACATCATGTTATTCATATACCAGAAATGTTTGAAGCTACTGACTGAATGAAAAGAGCTGGCATCTCACTCTCTTTGAATCTTCTTTATCATGCCAGGATTAGCAGGAAAAAGCAAAAAATTTCAGAATTGCACGTTGCAATGTGGAGATATTACTGTTTGTGCATTTACAATATTCATTGATTTTTGCCATTGAAAAACGTCCAGAAATGTTTGAAGCTACTGACTGAATGAAAGGAGCTGGCATCTCACTCTCTTTGAATCTTCTTTATCATGCTAGGATTAGCAGGAAAAAGCAAAAAATTTCAGAATTGCACCTTGCAATGCGGAGAAATTACTGTTTGTGCATTTACAATATTCATTGATTTTTGCCATTGAAAAACATCATGTTATTCATATAGCAGAAATGTTTGAAGCTACTGACTGAATGAAAAGAGCTGGCATCTCACTCTCTTTGAATCTTCTTTATCATGCCAGGATTAGCAGGAAAAAGCAAAAAATTTCAGAATTGCACCTTGCAATGTGGAGATATTACTGTTTGTGCATTTACAATATTCATTGATTTTTGCCATTGAAAAACGTCCAGAAATGTTTGAAGCTACTGACTGAATGAAAGGAGCTGGCATCTCACTCTCTTTGAATCTTCTTTATCATGCTAGGATTAGCAGGAAAAAGCAAAAAATTTCAGAATTGCACCTTGCAATGCGGAGAAATTACTGTTTGTGCATTTACAATATTCATTGATTTTTGCCATTGAAAAACATCATGTTATTCTTATACCAGAAATGTTTGAAGCTACTGACTGAATGAAAAGAGCTGGCATCTCACTCTCTTTGAATCTTCTTTATCATGCCAGGATTAGCAGGAAAAAGCAAAAAATTTCAGAATTGCACCTTGCAATGTGGAGATATTACTGTTTGTGCATTTACAATATTCATTGATTTTTGCCATTGAAAAACGTCCAGAAATGTTTGAAGCTACTGACTGAATGAAAGGAGCTGGCATCTCAATCTCTTTGAATCTTCTTTATCATGCTAGGATTAGCAGGAAAAAGCAAAAAATTTCAGAATTGCACCTTGCAATGCGGAGGAATTACTGTTTGTGCATTTACAATATTCATTGATTTTTGCCATTGAAAAACATCATGTTATTCATATACCAGAAATGTTTGAAGCTACTGACTGAATGAAAAGAGCTGGCATCTCACTCTCTTTGAGTCTTCTTTATCATGCTAAGAGGAGCAGGAAAAAGCAAAAAATTTCAGAATTGCACGTTGCAATGTGGAGATATTACTGTTTGTGCATTTACAATATTCAATGATATTTGCCATTGAAAAACGTCCAGAAATGTTTGAAGCTACTGACTGAATGAAAGGAGCTGGCATCTCACTCTCTTTGAATCTTCTTTATCATGCTAGGATTAGCAGGAAAAAGCAAAAAATTTCAGAATTGCACCTTGCAATGCGGAGAAAATACTGTTTGTGCATTTACAATATTCATTGATTTTTGCCATTGAAAAACATCATGTTATTCATATACCAGAAATGTTTGAAGCTACTGACTGAATGAAAAGAGCTGGCATCTCACTCTCTTTGAATCTTCTTTATCATGCTAAGAGGAGCAGGAAAAAGCAAAAAATTTCAGAATTGCACGTTGCAATGTGGAGATATTACTGTTTGTGCATTTACAATATTCATTGATTTTTGCCATTGAAAAACGTCCAGAAATGTTTGAAGCTACTGACTGAATGAAAGGAGCTGGCATCTCACTCTCTTTGAATCTTCTTTATCATGCTAGGATTAGCAGGAAAAAGCAAAAAATTTCAGAATTGCACCTTGCAATGCGGAGATATTACTGTTTGTGCATTTACAATATTCATTGATTTTTGCCATTGAAAAACGTCCAGAAATGTTTGAAGCTACTGACTGAATGAAAGGAGCTGGCATCTCACTCTCTTTGAATCTTCTTTATCATGCTAGGATTAGCAGGAAAAAGCAAAAAATTTCAGAATTGCACCTTGCAATGCGGAGAAATTACTGTTTGTGCATTTACAATATTCATTGATTTTTGCCATTGAAAAACATCATGTTATTCATATACCAGAAATGTTTGAAGCTACTGACTGAATGAAAAGAGCTGGCATCTCACTCACTTTGAATCTTCTTTATCATGCTAAGAGGAGCAGGAAAAAGCAAAAAATTTCAGAATTGCACGTTGCAATGTGGAGATATTACTGTTTGTGCATTTACAATATTCATTGATTTTTGGCATTGAAAAACGTCCAGAAATGTTTGAAGCTACTGACTGAATGAAAGGAGCTGGCATCTCACTCTCTTTGAATCTTCTTTATCATGCTAGGATTAGCAGGAAAAAGCAAAAAATTTCAAAATTGCACCTTGCAATGCGGAGAAATTACTGTTTGTGCATTTACAATATTCATTGATTTTTGCCATTGAAAAACATCATGTTATTCATATACCAGAAATGTTTGAAGCTACTGACTGAATGAAAAGAGTTGGCATCTCACTCTCTTTGAATCTTCTTTATCATGCCAGGATTAGCAGGAAAAAGCAAAACATTTCAGAATTGCACCTTGCAATGTGGAGATATTACTGTTTGTGCATTTACAATATTCATTGATTTTTGCAATTGAAAAACGTCCAGAAATGTTTGAAGCTACTGACTGAATGAAAGGAGCTGGCATCTCACTCTCTTTGAATCTTCTTTATCATGCTAGGATTAGCAGGAAAAAGCAAAAAATTTCAGAATTGCACCTTGCAATGCGGAGAAATTACTGTTTGTGCATTTACAATATTCATTGATTTTTGCCATTGAAAAACATCATGTTATTCATATACCAGAAATGTTTGAAGCTACTGACTGAATGAAAAGAGCTGGCATCTCACTCTCTTTGAATCTTCTTTATCATGCTAAGAGGAGCAGGAAAAAGCAAAAAATTTCAGAATTGCACCTAGCAATGTGGAGATATTACTGTTTGTGCATTTACAATATTCATTGATTTTTGCCATTGAAAAACGTCCAGAAATGTTTGAAGCTACTGACTGAATGAAAGGAGCTGGCATCTCACTCTCTTTGAATCTTCTTTATCATGCTAGGATTAGCAGGAAAAAGCAAAAAATTTCAGAATTGCACCTTGCAATGCGGAGAAATTACTGTTTGTGCATTTACATTATTCATTGATTTTTGCCATTGAAAAACATCATGTTATTCATATACCAGAAATGTTTGAAGCTACTGACTGAATGAAAAGAGCTGGCATCTCACTCTCTTTGAATCTTCTTTATCATGCTAGGATTAGCAGGAAAAAGCAAAAAATTCCAGAATTGCACCTTGCAATGTGGAGATATTACTGTTTGTGCATTTACAATATTCATTGATTTTTGCCATTGAAAAACGTCCAGAAATGTTTGAAGCTACTGACTGAATGAAAGGAGCTGGCATCTCACTCTCTTTGAATCTTCTTTATCATGCTAGGATTAGCAGGAAAAAGCAAAAAATTTCAGAATTGCACCTTGCAATGTGGAGATATTACTGTTTGTGCATTTACAATATTCATTGATTTTTGCCATTGAAAAACATCATGTTATTCATATACCAGAAATGTTTGAAGCTACTGACTGAATGAAAAGAGCTGGCATCTCACTCTCTTTGAATCTTCTTTATCATGCTAGGATTAGCAGGAAAAAGCAAAAAATTTCAGAATTGCACCTTGCAATGCGGAGATATTACTGTTTGTGCATTTACAATATTCATTGATTTTTGCCATTGAGAAACGTCCAGAAATGTTTGAAGCTACTGACTGAATGAAAGGAGCTGGCATCTCACTCTCTTTGAATCTTCTTTATCATGCTAGGATTAGCAGGAAAAAGCAAAAAATTTCAGAATTGCACCTTGCAATGCGGAGAAATTACTGTTTGTGCATTTACAATATTCATTGATTTTTGCCATTGAAAAACATCATGTTATTCATATACCAGAAATGTTTGAAGCTACTGACTGAATGAAAAGAGCTGGCATCTCACTCTCTTTGAATCTTCTTTATCATGCTAAGAGGAGCAGGAAAAAGCAAAAAATTTCAGAATTGCACGTTGCAATGTGGAGATATTACTGTTTGTGCATTTACAATATTCATTGATTTTTGCCATTGAAAAACGTCCAGAAATGTTTGAAGCTACTGACTGAATGAAAGGAGCTGGCATCTCACTCTCTTTGAATCTTCTTTATCATGCTAGGATTAGCAGGAAAAAGCAAAAAATTTCAGAATTGCACCTTGCAATGCGGAGAAATTACTGTTTGTGCATTTACAATATTCATTGATTTTTGCCATTGAAAAACATCAAGTTATTCATCTACCAGAAATGTTTGAAACTACTGACTGAATGAAAAGAGCTGGCATCTCACTCTCTTTGAATCTTCTTTATCATGCTAAGAGGAGCAGGAAAAAGCAAAAAATTTCAGAATTGCACGTTGCAATGTGGAGATATTACTGTTTGTGCATTTACAATATTCATTGATTTTTGCCATTGAAAAACGTCCAGAAATGTTTGAAGCTACTGACTGAATGAAAGGAGATGGCTTATCACTCTCTTTGAATCTTCTTTATCATGCTAGGATTAGCAGGAAAAAGCAAAAAATTTCAGAATTGCACCTTGCAATGCGGAGAAATTACTGCTTGTGCATTTACAATATTCATTGATTTTTGCCATTGAAAAACATCATGTTATTCATATACCAGAAATGTTTGAAGCTACTGACTGAATGAAAAGAGCTGGCATCTCACTCTCTTTGAATCTTCTTTATCATGCCAGGATTAGCAGGAAAAAGCAAAACATTTCAGAATTGCACCTTGCAATGTGGAGATATTACTGTTTGTGCATTTACAATATTCATTGATTTTTGCCATTGAAAAACGTCCAGAAATGTTTGAAGCTACTGACTGAATGAAAGGAGCTGGCATCTCACTCTCTTTGAATCTTCTTTATCATGCTAGGATTAGCAGGAAAAAGCAAAAAATTTCAGAATTGCACCTTGCAATGCGGAGAAATTACTGTTTGTGCATTTACAATATTCATTGATTTTTGCCATTGAAAAACATCATGTTATTCATATACCAGAAATGTTTGAAGCTACTGACTGAATGAAAAGAGCTGGCATCTCACTCTCTTTGAATCTTCTTTATCATGCTAATAGGAGCAGGAAAAAGCAAAAAATTTCAGAATTGCACGTTGCAATGTGGAGATATTACTGTCTGTGCATTTACAATATTCATTGATTTTTGCCATTGAAAAACGTCCAGAAATGTTTGAAGCTACTGACTGAATGAAAGGAGCTGGCATCTCACTCTCTTTGAATCTTCTTTATCATGCTAGGATTAGCAGGAAAAAGCAAAAAATTTCAGAATTGCACCTTGCAATGCGGAGAAATTACTGTTTGTGCATTTACAATATTCATTGATTTTTGCCATTGAAAAACATCATGTTATTCATATACCAGAAATGTTTGAAGCTACTGACTGAATGAAAAGAGCTGGCATCTAACTCTCTTTGAATCTTCTTTATCATGCCAGGATTAGCAGGAAAAAGCAAAAAATTTCAGAATTGCACCTTGCAATGTGGAGATATTACTGTTTGTGCATTTACAATATTCATTGATTTTTGCCATTGAAAAACGTCCAGAAATGTTTGAAGCTACTGACTGAATGAAAGGAGCTGGCATCTCACTCTCTTTGAATCTTCTTTATCATGCTAGGATTAGCAGGAAAAAGCAAAAAATTTCAGAATTGCACCTTGCAATGCGGAGAAATTACTGTTTGTGCATTTACAATATTCATTGATTTTTGCCATTGAAAAACATCATGTTATTCATATACCAGAAATGTTTGAAGCTACTGACTGAATGAAAAGAGCTGGCATCTCACTCTCTTTGAATCTTCTTTATCATGCTAAGAGGAGCAGGAAAAAGCAAAAAATTTCAGAATTGCACCTTGCAATGTGGAGATATTACTGTTTGTGCATTTACAATATTCATTGATTTTTGCCATTGAAAAACGTCCAGAAATGTTTGAAGCTACTGACTGAATGAAAGGAGCTGGCATCTCACTCTCTCTGAATCTTCTTTATCATGCTAGGATAAGCAGGAAAAAGCAAAAAATTTCAGAATTGCACCTTGCAATGCGGAGAAATTACTGTTTGTGCATTTACAATATTCATTGATTTTTGCCATTGAAAAACATCATGTTATTCATATACCAGAAATGTTTGAAGCTACTGACTGAATGAAAAGAGCTGGCATCTCACTCTCCTTGAATCTTCTTTATCATGCCAGGATTAGCAGGAAAAAGCAAAAAATTCAGAATTGCACCTTGCAATGTGGAGATATTACTGTTTGTGCATTTACAATATTCATTGATTTTTGCCATTGAAAAACGTCCAGAAATGTTTGAAGCTACTGACTGAATGAAAGGAGCTGGCATCTCACTCTCTTTGAATCTTCTTTATCATGCTAGGATTAGCAGGAAAAAGCAAAAAATTTCAGAATTGCACCTTGCAATGCGGAGAAATTACTGTTTGTGCATTTACAATATTCATTGATTTTTGCCATTGAAAAACATCATGTTATTCATATACCAGAAATATTTGAAGCTACTGACTGAATGAAAAGAGCTGGCATCTAACTCTCTTTGAATCTTCTTTATCATGCCAGGATTAGCAGGAAAAAGCAAAAAATTCAGAATTGCAAATTGCAATGTGGAGATATTACTGTTTGTGCATTTACAATATTCATTGATTTTTGCCATTGAAAAACGTCCAGAAATGTTTGAAGCTACTGACTGAATGAAAGGAGCTGGCATCTCACTCTCTTTGAATCTTCTTTATCATGCTAGGATTAGCAGGAAAAAGCAAAAAATTTCAGAATTGCACCTTGCAATGCGGAGAAATTACTGTTTGTGCATTTACAATATTCATTGATTTTTGCCATTGAAAAACATCATGTTATTCATATACCAGAAATGTTTGAAGCTACTGACTGAATGAAAAGAGCTGGCATCTCACTCTCTTTGAATCTTCTTTATCATGCCAGGATTAGCAGGAAAAAGCAAAAAATTTCAGAATTGCACCTTGCAATGTGGAGATATTACTGTTTGTGCATTTACAATATTCATTGATTTTTGCCATTGAAAAACGTCCAGAAATGTTTGAAGCTACTGACTGAATGAAAGGAGCTGGCATCTCACTCTCTTTGAATCTTCTTTATCATGCTAGGATTAGCAGGAAAGAGCAAAAAATTTCAGAATTGCACCTTGCAATGCGGAGAAATTACTGTTTGTGCATTTACAATATTCATTGATTTTTGCCATTGAAAAACATCATGTTATTCATATACCAGAAATATTTGAAGCTACCGACTGAATGAAAAGAGCTGGCATCTAACTCTCTTTGAATCTTCTTTATCATGCCAGGATTAGCAGGAAAAAGCAAAAAATTCAGAATTGCACCTTGCAATGTGGAGATATTACTGTTTGTGCATTTACAATATTCATTGATTTTTGCCATTGAAAAACGTCCAGAAATGTTTGTAGCTACTGACTGAATGAAAGGAGCTGGCATCTCACTCTCTTTGAATCTTCTTTATCATGCTAGGATTAGCAGGAAAAAGCAAAAAATTTCAGAATTGCACCTTGCAATGCGGAGAAATTACTGTTTGTGCATTTACAATATTCATTGATTTTTGCCATTGAAAAACATCATGTTATTCATAAACCAGAAATGTTTGAAGCTACTGACTGAATGAAAAGAGCTGGCATCTCACTCTCTTTGAATCTTCTTTATCATGCTAAGAGGAGCAGGAAAAAGCAAAAAATTTCAGAATTGCACGTTGCAATGTGGAGATATTACTGTTTGTGCATTTACAATATTCATTGATTTTTGCCATTGAAAAACGTCCAGAAATGTTTGAAGCTACTGACTGAATGAAAGGAGCTGGCATCTCACTCTCTTTGAATCTTCTTTATCATGCTAGGATTAGCAGGAAAAAGCAAAAAATTTCAGAATTGCACCTTGCAATGCGGAGAAATTACTGTTTGTGCATTTACAATATTCATTGATTTTTGCCATTGAAAAACATCAAGTTATTCATATACCAGAAATGTTTGAAGCTACTGACTGAATGAAAAGAGCTGGCATCTCACTCTCTTTGAATCTTCTTTATCATGCTAAGAGGAGCAGGAAAAAGCAAAAAATTTCAGAATTGCACGTTGCAATGTGGAGATATTACTGTTTGTGCATTTACAATATTCATTGATTTTTGCCATTGAAAAACGTCCAGAAATGTTTGAAGCTACTGACTGAATGAAAGGAGCTGGCTTCTCACTCTCTTTGAATCTTCTTTATCATGCTAGGATTAGCAGGAAAAAGCAAAAAATTTCAGAATTGCACCTTGCAATGCGGAGAAATTACTGCTTGTGCATTTACAATATTCATTGATTTTTGCCATTGAAAAACATCATGTTATTCATATACCAGAAATGTTTGAAGCTACTGACTGAATGAAAAGAGCTGGCATCTCACTCTCTTTGAATCTTCTTTATCATGCCAGGATTAGCAGGAAAAAGCAAAACATTTCAGAATTGCACCTTGCAATGTGGAGATATTACTGTTTGTGCATTTACAATATTCATTGATTTTTGCCATTGAAAAACGTCCAGAAATGTTTGAAGCTACTGACTGAATGAAAGGAGCTGGCATCTCACTCTCTTTGAATCTTCTTTATCATGCTAGGATTAGCAGGAAAAAGCAAAAAATTTCAGAATTGCA
The DNA here is from genome assembly GCF_046119375.1 of Phyllobates terribilis. NCBI lineage: Eukaryota > Metazoa > Chordata > Amphibia > Anura > Dendrobatidae > Phyllobates > Phyllobates terribilis. Next base: position 2,952,191 of record NW_027362909.1, on the reverse strand, counting down.
CCTTGCAATGCGGAGAAATTACTGTTTGTGCATTTACAATATTCATTGATTTTTGCCATTGAAAAACATCATGTTATTCATATACCAGAAATGTTTGAAGCTACTGACTGAATGAAAAGAGCTGGCATCTCACCCTCTTTGAATCTTCTTTATCATGCTAAGAGGAGCAGGAAAAAGCAAAAAATTTCAGAATTGCACGTTGCAATGTGGAGATATTACTGTTTGTGCATTTACAATATTCATTGATTTTTGCCATTGAAAAACGTCCAGAAATGTTTGAAGCTACTGACTGAATGAAAGGAGCTGGCATCTCACTCTCTTTGAATCTTCTTTATCATGCTAGGATTAGCAGGAAAAAGCAAAAAATTTCAGAATTGCACCTTGCAATGCGGAGAAATTACTGTTTGTGCATTTACAATATTCATTGATTTTTGCCATTGAAAAACATCATGTTATTCATATACCAGAAATGTTTGAAGCTACTGACTGAATGAAAAGAGCTGGCATCTAACTCTCTTTGAATCTTCTTTATCATGCCAGGATTAGCAGGAAAAAGCAAAAAATTTCAGAATTGCACCTTGCAATGTGGAGATATTACTGTTTGTGCATTTACAATATTCATTGATTTTTGCCATTGAAAAACGTCCAGAAATGTTTGAAGCTACTGACTGAATGAAAGGAGCTGGCATCTCACTCTCTTTGAATCTTCTTTATCATGCTAGGATTAGCAGGAAAAAGCAAAAAATTTCAGAATTGCACCTTGCAATGCGGAGAAATTACTGTTTGTGCATTTACAATATTCATTGATTTTTGCCATTGAAAAACATCATGTTATTCATATACCAGAAATGTTTGAAGCTACTGACTGAATGAAAAGAGCTGGCATCTCACTCTCTTTGAATCTTCTTTATCATGCTAAGAGGAGCAGGAAAAAGCAAAAAATATCAGAATTGCACCTTGCAATGTGGAGATATTACTGTTTGTGCATTTACAATATTCATTGATTTTTGCCATTGAAAAACGTCCAGAAATGTTTGAAGCTACTGACTGAATGAAAGGAGCTGGCATCTCACTCTCTTTGAATCTTCTTTATCATGCTAGGATAAGCAGGAAAAAGCAAAAAATTTCAGAATTGCACCTTGCAATGCGGAGAAATTACTGTTTGTGCATTTACAATATTCATTGATTTTTGCCATTGAAAAACATCATGTTATTCATATACCAGACATGTTTGAAGCTACTGACTGAATGAAAAGAGCTGGCATCTCACTCTCTTTGAATCTTCTTTATCATGCCAGGATTAGCAGGAAAAAGCAAAAAATTTCAGAATTGCACCTTGCAATGTGGAGATATTACTGTTTGTGCATTTACAATATTCATTGATTTTTGCCATTGAAAAACGTCCAGAAATGTTTGAAGCTACTGACTGAATGAAAGGAGCTGGCATCTCACTCTCTTTGAATCTTCTTTATCATGCTAGGATTAGCAGGAAAAAGCAAAAAAATTCAGAATTGCACCTTGCAATGCGGAGAAATTAGTTTGTGCATTTACAATATTCATTGATTTTTGCCATTGAAAAACATCATGTTATTCATATACCAGAAATGTTTGAAGCTACTGACTGAATGAAAAGAGCTGGCATCTCACTCTCTTTGAATCTTCTTTATCATGCTAAGAGGAGCAGGAAAAAGCAAAAAATTTCAGAATTGCACCTTGCAATGTGGAGATATAACTGTTTGTGCATTTACAATATTCATTGATTTTTGCCATTGAAAAACGTCCAGAAATGTTTGAAGCTACTGACTGAATGAAAGGAGCTGGCATCTCACTCTCTTTGAATCTTCTTTATCATGCTAGGATTAGCAGGAAAAAGCAAAAAATTTCAGAATTGCACCTTGCAATGCGGAGAAATTACTGTTTGTGCATTTACAATATTCATTGATTTTTGCCATTGAAAAACATCATGTTATTCATATACCAGAAATATTTGAAGCTACTGACTGAATGAAAAGAGCTGGCATCTAACTCTCTTTGAATCTTCTTTATCATGCCAGGATTAGCAGGAAAAAGCAAAAAATTCAGAATTGCACCTTGCAATGTGGAGATATTACTGTTTGTGCATTTACAATATTCATTGATTTTTGCCATTGAAAAACGTCCAGAAATGTTTGAAGCTACTGACTGAATGAAAGGAGCTGGCATCTCACTCTCTTTGAATCTTCTTTATCATGCTAGGATTAGCAGGAAAAAGCAAAAAATTTCAGAATTGCACCTTGCAATGCGGAGAAATTACTGTTTGTGCATTTACAATATTCATTGATTTTTGCCATTGAAAAACATCATGTTATTCATATACCAGAAATGTTTGAAGCTACTGACTGAATGAAAAGAGCTGGCATCTCACTCTCTTTGAATCTTCTTTATCATGCTAAGAGGAGCAGGAAAAAGCAAAAAATTTCAGAATTGCACCTTGCAATGTGGAGATATTACTGTTTGTGCATTTACAATATTCATTGATTTTTGCCATTGGAAAACGTCCAGAAATGTTTGAAGCTACTGACTGAATGAAAGGAGCTGGCATCTCACTCTCTTTGAATCTTCTTTATCATGCTAGGATTAGCAGGAAAAAGCAAAAAATTTCAGAATTGCACCTTGCAATGCGGAGAAATTACTGTTTGTGCATTTACAATATTCATTGATTTTTGCCATTGAAAAACATCATGTTATTCATATACCAGAAATGTTTGAAGCTACTGACTGAATGAAAAGAGCTGGCATCTCACTCTCTTTGAATCTTCTTTATCATGCTAAGAGGAGCAGGAAAAGCAAAAAATTTCAGAATTGCACGTTGCAATGTGGAGATATTACTGTTTGTGCATTTACAATATTCATTGATTTTTGCCATTGAAAAACGTCCAGAAATGTTTGAAGCTACTGACTGAATGAAAGGAGCTGGCATCTCACTCTCTTTGAATCTTCTTTATCATGCTAGGATTAGCAGGAAAAAGCAAAAAATTTCAGAATTGCACCTTGCAATGCGGAGAAATTACTGTTTGTGCATTTACAATATTCATTGATTTTTGCCATTGAAAAACATCATGTTATTCATATACCAGAAATGTTTGAAGCTACTGACTGAATGAAAAGAGCTGGCATCTAACTCTCTTTGAATCTTCTTTATCATGCCAGGATTAGCAGGAAAAAGCAAAAAATTTCAGAATTGCACCTTGCAATGTGGAGATATTACTGTTTGTGCATTTACAATATTCATTGATTTTTGCCATTGAAAAACGTCCAGAAATGTTTGAAGCTACTGACTGAATGAAAGGAGCTGGCATCTCACTCTCTTTGAATCTTCTTTATCATGCTAGGATTAGCAGGAAAAAGCAAAAAATTTCAGAATTGCACCTTGCAATGCGGAGAAATTACTGTTTGTGCATTTACAATATTCATTGATTTTTGCCATTGAAAAACATCATGTTATTCATATACCAGAAATGTTTGAAGCTACTGACTGAATGAAAAGAGCTGGCATCTAACTCTCTTTGAATCTTCTTTATCATGCCAGGATTAGCAGGAAAAAGCAAAAAATTTCAGAATTGCACCTTGCAATGTGGAGATATTACTGTTTGTGCATTTACAATATTCATTGATTTTTGCCATTGAAAAACGTCCAGAAATGTTTGAAGCTACTGACTGAATGAAAGGAGCTGGCATCTCACTCTCTTTGTATCTTCTTTATCATGCTAGGATTAGCAGGAAAAAGCAAAAAATTTCAGAATTGCACCTTGCAATGCGGAGAAATTACTGTTTGTGCATTTACAATATTCATTGATTTTTGCCATTGAAAAACATCATGTTATTCATATACCAGAAATGTTTGAAGCTACTGACTGAATGAAAAGAGCTGGCATCTCACTCTCTTTGAGTCTTCTTTATCATGCTAAGAGGAGCAGGAAAAAGCAAAAAATTTCAGAATTGCACCTTGCAATGTGGAGATATTACTGTTTGTGCATTTACAATATTCATTGATTTTTGCCATTGAAAAACGTCCAGAAATGTTTGAAGCTACTGACTGAATGAAAGGAGCTGGCATCTCACTCTCTTTGAATCTTCTTTATCATGCTAGGATTAGCAGGAAAAAGCAAAAAATTTCAGAATTGCACCTTGCAATGCGGAGAAATTACTGTTTGTGCATTTACAATATTCATTGATTTTTGCCATTGAAAAACATCATGTTATTCATATACCAGAAATGTTTGAAGCTACTAACTGAATGAAAAGAGCTGGCATCTCACTCTCTTTGAATCTTCTTTATCATGCCAGGATTAGCAGGAAAAAGCAAAAAATTTCAGAATTGCACCTTGCAATGTGGAGATATTACTGTTTGTGCATTTACAATATTCATTGATTTTTGCCATTGAAAAACGTCCAGAAATGTTTGAAGCTACTGACTGAATGAAAGGAGCTGGCATCTCATTCTCTTTGAATCTTCTTTATCATGCTAGGATTAGCAGGAAAAAGCAAAAAATTTCAGAATTGCACCTTGCAATGCGGAGAAATTACTGTTTGTGCATTTACAATATTCATTGATTTTTGCCATTGAAAAACATCATGTTATTCATATACCAGAAATGTTTGAAGCTACTGACTGAATGAAAAGAGCTGGCATCTAACTCTCTTTGAATCTTCTTTATCATGCCAGGATTAGCAGGAAAAAGCAAAAAATTTCAGAATTGCACCTTGCAATGTGGAGATATTACTGTTTGTGCATTTACAATATTCATTGATTTTTGCCATTGAAAAACGTCCAGAAATGTTTGAAGCTACTGACTGAATGAAAGGAGCTGGCATCTCACTCTCTTTTAATCTTCTTTATCATGCTAGGATTAGCAGGAAAAAGCAAAAAATTTCAGAATTGCACCTTGCAATGCGGAGAAATTACTGTTTGTGCATTTACAATATTCATTGATTTTTGCCATTGAAAAACATCATGTTATTCATATACCAGAAATGTTTGAAGCTACTGACTGAATGAAAAGAGCTGGCATCTCACTCTCTTTGAATCTTCTTTATCATGCTAAGAGGAGCAGAAAAAAGCAAAAAATTTCAGAATTGCACCTTGCAATGTGGAGATATTACTGTTTGTGTATTTACAATATTCATTGATTTTTGCCATTGAAAAACGTCCAGAAATGTTTGAAGCTACTGACTGAATGAAAGGAGCTGGCATCTCACTCTCTTTGAATCTTCTTTATCATGCTAGGATTAGCAGGAAAAAGCAAAAAATTTCAGAATTGCACCTTGCAATGTGGAGATATTACTGTTTGTTCATTTACAATATTCATTGATTTTTGCCATTGAAAAATATCATGTTATTCATATACCAGAAATGTTTGAAGCTACTGACTGAATGAAAAGAGCTGGCATCTCACTCTCTTTGAATCTTCTTTATCATGCTAAGAGGAGCAGGAAAAAGCAAAAAATTTCAGAATTGCACCTTGCAATGTGGAGATATTACTGTTTGTGCATTTACAATATTCATTGATTTTTGCCATTGAAAAACGTCCAGAAATGTTTGAAGCTACTGACTGAATGAAAGGAGCTGGCATCTCACTCTCTTTGAATCTTCTTTATCATGCTAGGATTAGCAGGAAAAAGCAAAAAATTTCAGAATTGCACCTTGCAATGCGGAGAAATTACTGTTTGTGCATTTACAATATTCATTGATTTTTGCCATTGAAAAACATCATGTTATTCATATACCAGAAATGTTTGAAGCTACTGACTGAATGAAAAGAGCTGGCATCTCACTCTCTTTGAATCTTCTTTATCATGCTAAGAGGAGCAGGAAAAAGCAAAAAATTTCAGAATTGCACCTTGCAATGTGGAGATATTACTGTTTGTGCATTTACAATATTCATTGATTTTTGCCATTGAAAAACGTCCAGAAATGTTTGAAGCTACTGACTGAATGAAAGGAGCTGGCATCTCACTCTCTTTGAATCTTCTTTATCATGCTAGGATTAGCAGGAAAAAGCAAAAAATTTTAGAATTGCACCTTGCAATGCGGAGAAATTACTGTTTGTGCATTTACAATATTCATTGATTTTTGCCATTGAAAAACATCATGTTATTCATATACCAGAAATGTTTGAAGCTACTGACTGAATGAAAAGAGCTGGCATCTCACTCTCTTTGAATCTTCTTTATCATGCTAAGAGGAGCAGGAAAAAGCAAAAAATTTCAGAATTGCACCTTGCAATGTGGAGATATTACTGTTTGTGCATTTACAATATTCATTGATTTTTGCCATTGAAAAACGTCCAGAAATGTTTGAAGCTACTGACTGAATGAAAGGAGCTGGCATCTCACTCTCTTTGAATCTTCTTTATCATGCTAGGATTAGCAGGAAAAAGCAAAAAATTTCAGAATTGCACCTTGCAATGCGGAGAAATTACTGTTTGTGCATTTACAATATTCATTGATTTTTGCCATTGAAAAACATCATGTTATTCATATACCAGAAATGTTTGAAGCTACTGACTGAATGAAAAGAGCTGGCATCTCACTCTCTTTGAATCTTCTTTATAATGCTAGGATTAGCAGGAAAAAGCAAAAAATTTCAGAATTGCACATTGCAATGCGGAGATATTACTGTTTGTGCATTTACAATATTCATTGATTTTTGCCATTGAAAAACGTCCAGAAATGTTTGAAGCTACTGACTGAATGAAAGGAGCTGGCATCTCACTCTCTTTGAATCTTCTTTATCATGCTAGGATTAGCAGGAAAAAGCAAAAAATTTCAGAATTGCACCTTGCAATGCGGAGATATTACTGTTTGTGCATTTACAATATTCATTGATTTTTGCCATTGAAAAACGTCCAGAAATGTTTGAAGCTACTGACTGAATGAAAGGAGCTGGCATCTCACTCTCTTTGAATCTTCTTTATCATGCTAGGATTAGCAGGAAAAAGCAAAAAATTTCAGAATTGCACCTTCCAATGCGGAGAAATTACTGTTTGTGCATTTACAATATTCATTGATTTTTGCCATTGAAAAACATCATGTTATTCATATACCAGAAATGTTTGAAGCTACTGACTGAATGAAAAGAGCTGGCATCTCACTCTCTTTGAATCTTCTTTATCATGCTAAGAGGAGCAGGAAAAAGCAAAAAATTTCAGAATTGCACGTTGCAATGTGGAGATATTACTGTTTGTGCATTTACAATATTCATTGATTTTTGCCATTGAAAAACGTCCAGAAATGTTTGAAGCTACTGACTGAATGAAAGGAGCTGGCATCTCACTCTCTTTGAATCTTCTTTATCATGCTAGGATTAGCAGGAAAAAGCAAAAAATTTCAGAATTGCACCTTGCAATGCGGAGAAATTACTGTTTGTGCATTTACAATATTCATTGATTTTTGCCATTGAAAAACATCATGTTATTCATATACCAGAAATGTTTGAAGCTACTGACTGAATGAAAAGAGCTGGCATCTCACTCTCTTTGAATCTTCTTTATCATGCCAGGATTAGCAGGAAAAAGCAAAAAATTTCAGAATTGCACCTTGCAATGTGGAGATATTACTGTTTGTGCATTTACAATATTCATTGATTTTTGCCATTGAAAAACGTCCAGAAATGTTTGAAGCTACTGACTGAATGAAAGGAGCTGGCATCTCACTCTCTTTGAATCTTCTTTATCATGCTAGGATTAGCAGGAAAAAGCAAAAAATTTCAGAATTGCACCTTGCAATGTGGAGAAATTACTGTTTGTGCATTTACAATATTCATTGATTTTTGCCATTGAAAAACATCATGTTATTCATATACCAGAAATGTTTGAAGCTACTGACTGAATGAAAAGAGCTGGCATCTCACTCTCTTTGAATCTTCTTTATCATGCTAAGAGGAGCAGGAAAAAGCAAAAAATTTCAGAATTGCACGTTGCAATGTGGAGATATTACTGTTTGTGCATTTACAATATTCATTGATTTTTGCCATTGAAAAACGTCCAGAAATGTTTGAAGCTACTGACTGAATGAAAGGAGCTGGCATCTCACTCTCTTTGAATCTTCTTTATCATGCTAGGATTAGCAGGAAAAAGCAAAAAATTTCAGAATTGCACCTTGCAATGCGGAGAAATTACTGTTTGTGCATTTACAATATTCATTGATTTTTGCCATTGAAAAACATCATGTTATTCATATACCAGAAATGTTTGAAGCTACTGACTGAATGAAAAGAGCTGGCATCTCACTCTCTTTGAATCTTCTTTATCATGCCAGGATTAGCAGGAAAAAGCAAAAAATTTCAGAATTGCACCTTGCAATGTGGAGATATTACTGTTTGTGCATTTACAATATTCATTGATTTTTGCCATTGAAAAACGTCCAGAAATGTTTGAAGCTACTGACTGAATGAAAGGAGCTGGCATCTCACTCTCTTTGAATCTTCTTTATCATGCTAGGATTAGCAGGAAAAAGCAAAAAATTTCAGAATTGCACCTTGCAATGCGGAGAAATTACTGTTTGTGCATTTACAATATTCATTGATTTTTGCCATTGAAAAACATCATGTTATTCATATACCAGAAATGTTTGAAGCTACTGACTGAATGAAAAGAGCTGGCATCTCACTCTCTTTGAATCTTCTTTATCATGCTAGGATTAGCAGGAAAAAGAAAAAAAATTTCAGAATTGCACCTTGCAATGTGGAGATATTACTGTTTGTGCATTTACAATATTCATTGATTTTTGCCATTGAAAAACGTCCAGAAATGTTTGAAGCTACTGACTGAATGAAAGGAGCTGGCATCTCACTCTCTTTGAATCTTCTTTATCATGCTAGGATTAGCAGGAAAAAGCAAAACATTTCAGAATTGCACCTTGCAATGTGGAGATATTACTGTTTGTGCATTTACAATATTCATTGATTTTTGCCATTGAAAAACATCATGTTATTCATATACCAGAAATGTTTGAAGCTACTGACTGAATGAAAAGAGCTGGCATCTCACTCTCTTTGAATCTTCTTTATCATGCTAAGAGGAGCAGGAAAAAGCAAAAAATTTCAGAATTGCACCTTGCAATGTGGAGATATTACTGTTTGTGCATTTACAATATTCATTGATTTTTGCCATTGAAAAACGTCCAGAAATGTTTGAAGCTACTGACTGAATGAAAGGAGCTGGCATCTCACTCTCTTTGAATCTTCTTTATCATGCTAGGATTAGCAGGAAAAAGCAAAAAATTTCAGAATTGCACCTTGCAATGCGGAGAAATTACTGTTTGTGCATTTACAATATTCATTGATTTTTGCCATTGAAAAACATCATGTTATTCATATACCAGAAATGTTTGAAGCTACTGACTGAATGAAAAGAGCTGGCATCTCACTCTCTTTGAATCTTCTTTATCATGCTATGAGGAGCAGGAAAAAGCAAAAAATTTCAGAATTGCACCTTGCAATGTGGAGATATTACTGTTTGTGCATTTACAATATTCATTGATTTTTGCCATTGAAAAACGTCCAGAAATGTTTGAAGCTACTGACTGAATGAAAGGAGCTGGCATCTCACTCTCTTTGAATCTTCTTTATCATGCTAGGATTAGCAGGAAAAAGCAAAAAATTTCAGAATTGCACCTTGCAATGTGGAGAAATTACTGTTTGTGCATTTACAATATTCATTGATTTTTGCCATTGAAAAACATCATGTTATTCATATACCAGAAATGTTTGAAGCTACTGACTGAATGAAAAGAGCTGGCATCTCACTCTCTTTGAATCTTCTTTATCATGCTAAGAGGAGCAGGAAAAAGCAAAAAATTTCAGAATTGCACGTTGCAATGTGGAGATATTACTGTTTGTGCATTTACAATATTCATTGATTTTTGCCATTGAAAAACGTCCAGAAATGTTTGAAGCTACTGACTGAATGAAAGGAGCTGGCATCTCACTCTCTTTGAATCTTCTTTATCATGCTAGGATTAGCAGGAAAAAGCAAAAAATTTCAGAATTGCACCTTGCAATGCGGAGAAATTACTGTTTGTGCATTTACAATATTCATTGATTTTTGCCATTGAAAAACATCATGTTATTCATATACCAGAAATGTTTGAAGCTACTGACTGAATGAAAAGAGCTGGCATCTCACTCTCTTTGAATCTTCTTTATCATGCCAGGATTAGCAGGAAAAAGCAAAAAATTTCAGAATTGCACCTTGCAATGTGGAGATATTACTGTTTGTGCATTTACAATATTCATTGATTTTTGCCATTGAAAAACGTCCAGAAATGTTTGAAGCTACTGACTGAATGAAAGGAGCTGGCATCTCACTCTCTTTGAATCTTCTTTATCATGCTAGGATTAGCAGGAAAAAGCAAAAAATTTCAGAATTGCACCTTGCAATGCGGAGAAATTACTGTTTGTGCATTTACAATATTCATTGATTTTTGCCATTGAAAAACATCATGTTATTCATATACCAGAAATGTTTGAAGCTACTGACTGAATGAAAAGAGCTGGCATCTCACTCTCTTTGAATCTTCTTTATCATGCTAGGATTAGCAGGAAAAAGAAAAAAAATTTCAGAATTGCACCTTGCAATGTGGAGATATTACTGTTTGTGCATTTACAATATTCATTGATTTTTGCCATTGAAAAACGTCCAGAAATGTTTGAAGCTACTGACTGAATGAAAGGAGCTGGCATCTCACTCTCTTTGAATCTTCTTTATCATGCTAGGATTAGCAGGAAAAAGCAAAACATTTCAGAATTGCACCTTGCAATGTGGAGATATTACTGTTTGTGCATTTACAATATTCATTGATTTTTGCCATTGAAAAACATCATGTTATTCATATACCAGAAATGTTTGAAGCTACTGACTGAATGAAAAGAGCTGGCATCTCACTCTCTTTGAATCTTCTTTATCATGCTAAGAGGAGCAGGAAAAAGCAAAAAATTTCAGAATTGCACCTTGCAATGTGGAGATATTACTGTTTGTGCATTTACAATATTCATTGATTTTTGCCATTGAAAAACGTCCAGAAATGTTTGAAGCTACTGACTGAATGAAAGGAGCTGGCATCTCACTCTCTTTGAATCTTCTTTATCATGCTAGGATTAGCAGGAAAAAGCAAAAAATTTCAGAATTGCACCTTGCAATGCGGAGAAATTACTGTTTGTGCATTTACAATATTCATTGATTTTTGCCATTGAAAAACATCATGTTATTCATATACCAGAAATGTTTGAAGCTACTGACTGAATGAAAAGAGCTGGCATCTCACTCTCTTTGAATCTTCTTTATCATGCTATGAGGAGCAGGAAAAAGCAAAAAATTTCAGAATTGCACCTTGCAATGTGGAGATATTACTGTTTGTGCATTTACAATATTCATTGATTTTTGCCATTGAAAAACGTCCAGAAATGTTTGAAGCTACTGACTGAATGAAAGGAGCTGGCATCTCACTCTCTTTGAATCTTCTTTATCATGCTAGGATTAGCAGGAAAAAGCAAAAAATTTCAGAATTGCACCTTGCAATGCGGAGAAATTACTGTTTGTGCATTTACAATATTCATTGATTTTTGCCATTGAAAAACATCATGTTATTCATATACCAGAAATGTTTGAAGCTACTGACTGAATGAAAAGAGCTGGCATCTCACTCTCTTTGAATCTTCTTTATCATGCCAGGATTAGCAGGAAAAAGCAAAAAATTTCAGAATTGCACCTTGCAATGTGGAGATATTACTGTTTGTGCATTTACAATATTCATTGATTTTTGCCATTGAAAAACGTCCAGAAATGTTTGAAGCTACTGACTGAATGAAAGGAGCTGGCATCTCACTCTCTTTGAATCTTCTTTATCATGCTAGGATTAGCAGGAAAAAGCAAAAAATTTCAGAATTGCACCTTGCAATGTGGAGAAATTACTGTTTGTGCATTTACAATATTCATTGATTTTTGCCATTGAAAAACATCATGTTATTCATATACCAGAAATGTTTGAAGCTACTGACTGAATGAAAAGAGCTGGCATCTCACTCTCTTTGAATCTTCTTTATCATGCTAAGAGGAGCAGGAAAAAGCAAAAAATTTCAGAATTGCACGTTGCAATGTGGAGATATTACTGTTTGTGCATTTACAATATTCATTGATTTTTGCCATTGAAAAACGTCCAGAAATGTTTGAAGCTACTGACTGAATGAAAGGAGCTGGCATCTCACTCTCTTTGAATCTTCTTTATCATGCTAGGATTAGCAGGAAAAAGCAAAAAATTTCAGAATTGCACCTTGCAATGCGGAGAAATTACTGTTTGTGCATTTACAATATTCATTGATTTTTGCCATTGAAAAACATCATGTTATTCATATACCAGAAATGTTTGAAGCTACTGACTGAATGAAAAGAGCTGGCATCTCACTCTCTTTGAATCTTCTTTATCATGCCAGGATTAGCAGGAAAAAGCAAAAAATTTCAGAATTGCACCTTGCAATGTGGAGATATTACTGTTTGTGCATTTACAATATTCATTGATTTTTGCCATTGAAAAACGTCCAGAAATGTTTGAAGCTACTGACTGAATGAAAGGAGCTGGCATCTCACTCTCTTTGAATCTTCTTTATCATGCTAGGATTAGCAGGAAAAAGCAAAAAATTTCAGAATTGCACCTTGCAATGCGGAGAAATTACTGTTTGTGCATTTACAATATTCATTGATTTTTGCCATTGAAAAACATCATGTTATTCATATACCAGAAATGTTTGAAGCTACTGACTGAATGAAAAGAGCTGGCATCTCACTCTCTTTGAATCTTCTTTATCATGCTAGGATTAGCAGGAAAAAGAAAAAAAATTTCAGAATTGCACCTTGCAATGTGGAGATATTACTGTTTGTGCATTTACAATATTCATTGATTTTTGCCATTGAAAAACGTCCAGAAATGTTTGAAGCTACTGACTGAATGAAAGGAGCTGGCATCTCACTCTCTTTGAATCTTCTTTATCATGCTAGGATTAGCAGGAAAAAGCAAAACATTTCAGAATTGCACCTTGCAATGTGGAGATATTACTGTTTGTGCATTTACAATATTCATTGATTTTTGCCATTGAAAAACATCATGTTATTCATATACCAGAAATGTTTGAAGCTACTGACTGAATGAAAAGAGCTGGCATCTCACTCTCTTTGAATCTTCTTTATCATGCTAAGAGGAGCAGGAAAAAGCAAAAAATTTCAGAATTGCACCTTGCAATGTGGAGATATTACTGTTTGTGCATTTACAATATTCATTGATTTTTGCCATTGAAAAACGTCCAGAAATGTTTGAAGCTACTGACTGAATGAAAGGAGCTGGCATCTCACTCTCTTTGAATCTTCTTTATCATGCTAGGATTAGCAGGAAAAAGCAAAAAATTTCAGAATTGCACCTTGCAATGCGGAGAAATTACTGTTTGTGCATTTACAATATTCATTGATTTTTGCCATTGAAAAACATCATGTTATTCATATACCAGAAATGTTTGAAGCTACTGACTGAATGAAAAGAGCTGGCATCTCACTCTCTTTGAATCTTCTTTATCATGCTATGAGGAGCAGGAAAAAGCAAAAAATTTCAGAATTGCACCTTGCAATGTGGAGATATTACTGTTTGTGCATTTACAATATTCATTGATTTTTGCCATTGAAAAACGTCCAGAAATGTTTGAAGCTACTGACTGAATGAAAGGAGCTGGCATCTCACTCTCTTTGAATCTTCTTTATCATGCTAGGATTAGCAGGAAAAAGCAAAAAATTTCAGAATTGCACCTTGCAATGCGGAGAAATTACTGTTTGTGCATTTACAATATTCATTGATTTTTGCCATTGAAAAACATCATGTTATTCATATACCAGAAATGTTTGAAGCTACTGACTGAATGAAAAGAGCTGGCATCTCACTCTCTTTGAATCTTCTTTATCATGCCAGGATTAGCAGGAAAAAGCAAAAAATTTCAGAATTGCACCTTGCAATGTGGAGATATTACTGTTTGTGCATTTACAATATTCATTGATTTTTGCCATTGAAAAACGTCCAGAAATGTTTGAAGCTACTGACTGAATGAAAGGAGCTGGCATCTCACTCTCTTTGAATCTTCTTTATCATGCTAGGATTAGCAGGAAAAAGCAAAAAATTTCAGAATTGCACCTTGCAATGCGGAGAAATTACTGTTTGTGCATTTACAATATTCATTGATTTTTGCCATTGAAAAACATCATGTTATTCATATACCAGAAATGTTTGAAGCTACTGACTGAATGAAAAGAGCTGGCATCTCACTCTCTTTGAATCTTCTTTATCATGCTAAGAGGAGCAGGAAAAAGCAAAAAATTTCAGAATTGCACCTTGCAATGTGGAGATATTACTGTTTGTGCATTTACAATATTCATTGATTTTTGCCATTGAAAAACGTCCAGAAATGTTTGAAGCTACTGACTGAATGAAAGGAGCTGGCATCTCACTCTCTTTGAATCTTCTTTATCATGCTAGGATTAGCAGGAAAAAGCAAAAAATTTCAGAATTGCACCTTGCAATGCGGAGAAATTACTGTTTGTGCATTTACAATATTCATTGATTTTTGCCATTGAAAAACATCATGTTATTCATATACCAGAAATGTTTGAAGCTACTGACTGAATGAAAAGAGCTGGCATCTCACTCTCTTTGAATCTTCTTTATCATGCTAGGATTAGCAGGAAAAAGAAAAAAAATTTCAGAATTGCACCTTGCAATGTGGAGATATTACTGTTTGTGCATTTACAATATTCATTGATTTTTGCCATTGAAAAACGTCCAGAAATGTTTGAAGCTACTGACTGAATGAAAGGAGCTGGCATCTCACTCTCTTTGAATCTTCTTTATCATGCTAGGATTAGCAGGAAAAAGCAAAACATTTCAGAATTGCACCTTGCAATGTGGAGATATTACTGTTTGTGCATTTACAATATTCATTGATTTTTGCCATTGAAAAACATCATGTTATTCATATACCAGAAATGTTTGAAGCTACTGACTGAATGAAAAGAGCTGGCATCTCACTCTCTTTGAATCTTCTTTATCATGCTAAGAGGAGCAGGAAAAAGCAAAAAATTTCAGAATTGCACGTTGCAATGTGGAGATATTACTGTTTGTGCATTTACAATATTCATTGATTTTTGCCATTGAAAAACGTCCAGAAATGTTTGAAGCTACTGACTGAATGAAAGGAGCTGGCATCTCACTCTCTTTGAATCTTCTTTATCATGCTAGGATTAGCAGGAAAAAGCAAAAAATTTCAGAATTGCACCTTGCAATGCGGAGAAATTACTGTTTGTGCATTTACAATATTCATTGATTTTTGCCATTGAAAAACATCATGTTATTCATATACCAGAAATGTTTGAAGCTACTGACTGAATGAAAAGAGCTGGCATCTCACTCTCTTTGAATCTTCTTTATCATGCTATGAGGAGCAGGAAAAAGCAAAAAATTTCAGAATTGCACCTTGCAATGTGGAGATATTACTGTTTGTGCATTTACAATATTCATTGATTTTTGCCATTGAAAAACGTCCAGAAATGTTTGAAGCTACTGACTGAATGAAAGGAGCTGGCATCTCACTCTCTTTGAATCTTCTTTATCATGCTAGGATTAGCAGGAAAAAGCAAAAAATTTCAGAATTGCACCTTGCAATACGGAGAAATTACGGTTTGTGCATTTACAATATTCATTGATTTTTGCCATTGAAAAACATCATGTTATTCATATACCAGAAATGTTTGAAGCTACTGACTGAATGAAAAGAGCTGGCATCTCACTCTCTTTGAATCTTCTTTATCATGCTAAGAGGAGCAGGAAAAAGCAAAAAATTTCAGAATTGCACCTTGCAATGTGGAGATATTACTGTTTGTGCATTTACAATATTCATTGATTTTTGCCATTGAAAAACGTCCAGAAATGTTTGAAGCTACTGACTGAATGAAAGGAGCTGGCATATCACTCTCTTTGAATCTTCTTTATCATGCTAGGATTAGCAGGAAAAAGCAAAAAATTTCAGAATTGCACCTTGCAATGCGGAGAAATTACTGTTTGTGCATTTACAATATTCATTGATTTTTGCCATTGAAAAACATCATGTTATTCATATACCAGAAATGTTTGAAGCTACTGACTGAATGAAAAGAGCTGGCATCTCACTCTCTTTGAATCTTCTTTATAATGCTAGGATTAGCAGGAAAAAGCAAAAAATTTCAGAATTGCACATTGCAATGCGGAGATATTACTGTTTGTGCATTTACAATATTCATTGATTTTTGCCATTGAAAAACGTCCAGAAATGTTTGAAGCTACTGACTGAATGAAAGGAGCTGGCATCTCACTCTCTTTGAATCTTCTTTATCATGCTAGGATTAGCAGGAAAAAGCAAAAAATTTCAGAATTGCACCTTCCAATGCGGAGATATTACTGTTTGTGCATTTACAATATTCATTGATTTTTGCCATTGAAAAACGTCCAGAAATGTTTGAAGCTACTGACTGAATGAAAGGAGCTGGCATCTCACTCTCTTTGAATCTTCTTTATCATGCTAGGATTAGCAGGAAAAAGCAAAAAATTTCAGAATTGCACCTTCCAATGCGGAGAAATTACTGTTTGTGCATTTACAATATTCATTGATTTTTGCCATTGAAAAACATCATGTTATTCATATACCAGAAATGTTTGAAGCTACTGACTGAATGAAAAGAGCTGGTATCTCACTCTCTTTGAATCTTCTTTATCATGCTAAGAGGAGCAGGAAAAAGCAAAAAATTTCAGAATTGCACGTTGCAATGTGGAGATATTACTGTTTGTGCATTTACAATATTCATTGATTTTTGCCATTGAAAAACGTCCATAAATGTTTGAAGCTACTGACTGAATGAAAGGAGCTGGCATCTCACTCTCTTTGAATCTTCTTTATCATGCTAGGATTAGCAGGAAAAAGCAAAAAATTTCAGAATTGCACCTTGCAATGCGGAGAAATTACTGTTTGTGCATTTACAATATTCATTGATTTTTGCCATTGAAAAACATCATGTTATTCATATACCAGAAATGTTTGAAGCTACTGACTGAATGAAAAGAGCTGGCATCTCACTCTCTTTGAATCTTCTTTATCATGCCAGGATTAGCAGGAAAAAGCAAAAAATTTCAGAATTGCACCTTGCAATGTGGAGATATTACTGTTTGTGCATTTACAATATTCATTGATTTTTGCCATTGAAAAACGTCCAGAAATGTTTGAAGCTACTGACTGAATGAAAGGAGCTGGCATCTCACTCTCTTTGAATCTTCTTTATCATGCTAGGATTAGCAGGAAAAAGCAAAAAATTTCAGAATTGCACCTTGCAATGTGGAGAAATTACTGTTTGTGCATTTACAATATTCATTGATTTTTGCCATTGAAAAACATCATGTTATTCATATACCAGAAATGTTTGAAGCTACTGACTGAATGAAAAGAGCTGGCATCTCACTCTCTTTGAATCTTCTTTATCATGCTAAGAGGAGCAGGAAAAAGCAAAAAATTTCAGAATTGCACGTTGCAATGTGGAGATATTACTGTTTGTGCATTTACAATATTCATTGATTTTTGCCATTGAAAAACGTCCAGAAATGTTTGAAGCTACTGACTGAATGAAAGGAGCTGGCATCTCACTCTCTTTGAATCTTCTTTATCATGCTAGGATTAGCAGGAAAAAGCAAAAAATTTCAGAATTGCACCTTGCAATGCGGAGAAATTACTGTTTGTGCATTTACAATATTCATTGATTTTTGCCATTGAAAAACATCATGTTATTCATATACCAGAAATGTTTGAAGCTACTGACTGAATGAAAAGAGCTGGCATCTCACTCTCTTTGAATCTTCTTTATCATGCCAGGATTAGCAGGAAAAAGCAAAAAATTTCAGAATTGCACCTTGCAATGTGGAGATATTACTGTTTGTGCATTTACAATATTCATTGATTTTTGCCATTGAAAAACGTCCAGAAATGTTTGAAGCTACTGACTGAATGAAAGGAGCTGGCATCTCACTCTCTTTGAATCTTCTTTATCATGCTAGGATTAGCAGGAAAAAGCAAAAAATTTCAGAATTGCACCTTGCAATGCGGAGAAATTACTGTTTGTGCATTTACAATATTCATTGATTTTTGCCATTGAAAAACATCATGTTATTCATATACCAGAAATGTTTGAAGCTACTGACTGAATGAAAAGAGCTGGCATCTCACTCTCTTTGAATCTTCTTTATCATGCTAGGATTAGCAGGAAAAAGCAAAAAATTTCAGAATTGCACCTTGCAATGTGGAGATATTACTGTTTGTGCATTTACAATATTCATTGATTTTTGCCATTGAAAAACGTCCAGAAATGTTTGAAGCTACTGACTGAATGAAAGGAGCTGGCATCTCACTCTCTTTGAATCTTCTTTATCATGCTAGGATTAGCAGGAAAAAGCAAAACATTTCAGAATTGCACCTTGCAATGTGGAGATATTACTGTTTGTGCATTTACAATATTCATTGATTTTTGCCATTGAAAAACATCATGTTATTCATATACCAGAAATGTTTGAAGCTACTGACTGAATGAAAAGAGCTGGCATCTCACTCTCTTTGAATCTTCTTTATCATGCTAAGAGGAGCAGGAAAAAGCAAAAAATTTCAGAATTGCACCTTGCAATGTGGAGATATTACTGTTTGTGCATTTACAATATTCATTGATTTTTGCCATTGAAAAACGTCCAGAAATGTTTGAAGCTACTGACTGAATGAAAGGAGCTGGCATCTCACTCTCTTTGAATCTTCTTTATCATGCTAGGATTAGCAGGAAAAAGCAAAAAATTTCAGAATTGCACCTTGCAATGCGGAGAAATTACTGTTTGTGCATTTACAATATTCATTGATTTTTGCCATTGAAAAACATCATGTTATTCATATACCAGAAATGTTTGAAGCTACTGACTGAATGAAAAGAGCTGGCATCTCACTCTCTTTGAATCTTCTTTATCATGCTATGAGGAGCAGGAAAAAGCAAAAAATTTCAGAATTGCACCTTGTAATGTGGAGATATTACTGTTTGTGCATTTACAATATTCATTGATTTTTGCCATTGAAAAACGTCCAGAAATGTTTGAAGCTACTGACTGAATGAAAGGAGCTGGCATCTCACTCTCTTTCAATCTTCTTTATCATGCTAGGATTAGCAGGAAAAAGCAAAAAATTTCAGAATTGCACCTTGCAATGCGGAGAAATTACTGTTTGTGCATTTACAATATTCATTGATTTTTGCCATTGAAAAACATCATGTTATTCATATACCAGAAATGTTTGAAGCTACTGACTGAATGAAAAGAGCTGGCATCTCACTCTCTTTGAATCTTCTTTATCATGCCAGGATTAGCAGGAAAAAGCAAAAAATTTCAGAATTGCACCTTGCAATGTGGAGATATTACTGTTTGTGCATTTACAATATTCATTGATTTTTGCCATTGAAAAACGTCCAGAAATGTTTGAAGCTACTGACTGAATGAAAGGAGCTGGCATCTCACTCTCTTTGAATCTTCTTTATCATGCTAGGATTAGCAGGAAAAAGCAAAAAATTTCAGAATTGCACCTTGCAATGTGGAGAAATTACTGTTTGTGCATTTACAATATTCATTGATTTTTGCCATTGAAAAACATCATGTTATTCATATACCAGAAATGTTTGAAGCTACTGACTGAATGAAAGAGCTGGCATCTCACTCTCTTTGAATCTTCTTTATCATGCTAAGAGGAGCAGGAAAAAGCAAAAAATTTCAGAATTGCACGTTGCAATGTGGAGATATTACTGTTTGTGCATTTACAATATTCATTGATTTTTGCCATTGAAAAACGTCCAGAAATGTTTGAAGCTACTGACTGAATGAAAGGAGCTGGCATCTCACTCTCTTTGAATCTTCTTTATCATGCTAGGATTAGCAGGAAAAAGCAAAAAATTTCAGAATTGCACCTTGCAATGCGGAGAAATTACTGTTTGTGCATTTACAATATTCATTGATTTTTGCCATTGAAAAACATCATGTTATTCATATACCAGAAATGTTTGAAGCTACTGACTGAATGAAAAGAGCTGGCATCTCACTCTCTTTGAATCTTCTTTATCATGCCAGGATTAGCAGGAAAAAGCAAAAAATTTCAGAATTGCACCTTGCAATGTGGAGATATTACTGTTTGTGCATTTACAATATTCATTGATTTTTGCCATTGAAAAACGTCCAGAAATGTTTGAAGCTACTGACTGAATGAAAGGAGCTGGCATCTCACTCTCTTTGAATCTTCTTTATCATGCTAGGATTAGCAGGAAAAAGCAAAAAATTTCAGAATTGCACCTTGCAATGCGGAGAAATTACTGTTTGTGCATTTACAATATTCATTGATTTTTGCCATTGAAAAACATCATGTTATTCATATACCAGAAATGTTTGAAGCTACTGACTGAATGAAAAGAGCTGGCATCTCACTCTCTTTGAATCTTCTTTATCATGCTAGGATTAGCAGGAAAAAGCAAAAAATTTCAGAATTGCACCTTGCAATGTGGAGATATTACTGTTTGTGCATTTACAATATTCATTGATTTTTGCCATTGAAAAACGTCCAGAAATGTTTGAAGCTACTGACTGAATGAAAGGAGCTGGCATCTCACTCTCTTTGAATCTTCTTTATCATGCTAGGATTAGCAGGAAAAAGCAAAACATTTCAGAATTGCACCTTGCAATGTGGAGATATTACTGTTTGTGCATTTACAATATTCATTGATTTTTGCCATTGAAAAACATCATGTTATTCATATACCAGAAATGTTTGAAGCTACTGACTGAATGAAAAGAGCTGGCATCTCACTCTCTTTGAATCTTCTTTATCATGCTAAGAGGAGCAGGAAAAAGCAAAAAATTTCAGAATTGCACCTTGCAATGTGGAGATATTACTGTTTGTGCATTTACAATATTCATTGATTTTTGCCATTGAAAAACGTCCAGAAATGTTTGAAGCTACTGACTGAATGAAAGGAGCTGGCATCTCACTCTCTTTGAATCTTCTTTATCATGCTAGGATTAGCAGGAAAAAGCAAAAAATTTCAGAATTGCACCTTGCAATGCGGAGAAATTACTGTTTGTGCATTTACAATATTCATTGATTTTTGCCATTGAAAAACATCATGTTATTCATATACCAGAAATGTTTGAAGCTACTGACTGAATGAAAAGAGCTGGCATCTCACTCTCTTTGAATCTTCTTTATCATGCTATGAGGAGCAGGAAAAAGCAAAAAATTTCAGAATTGCACCTTGTAATGTGGAGATATTACTGTTTGTGCATTTACAATATTCATTGATTTTTGCCATTGAAAAACGTCCAGAAATGTTTGAAGCTACTGACTGAATGAAAGGAGCTGGCATCTCACTCTCTTTCAATCTTCTTTATCATGCTAGGATTAGCAGGAAAAAGCAAAAAATTTCAGAATTGCACCTTGCAATGCGGAGAAATTACTGTTTGTGCATTTACAATATTCATTGATTTTTGCCATTGAAAAACATCATGTTATTCATATACCAGAAATGTTTGAAGCTACTGACTGAATGAAAAGAGCTGGCATCTCACTCTCTTTGAATCTTCTTTATCATGCCAGGATTAGCAGGAAAAAGCAAAAAAATTCAGAATTGCACCTTGCAATGTGGAGATATTACTGTTTGTGCATTTACAATATTCATTGATTTTTGCCATTGAAAAACGTCCAGAAATGTTTGAAGCTACTGACTGAATGAAAGGAGCTGGCATCTCACTCTCTTTGAATCTTCTTTATCATGCTAGGATTAGCAGGAAAAAGCAAAAAATTTCAGAATTGCACCTTGCAATGCGGAGAAATTACTGTTTGTGCATTTACAAT
This sequence comes from Phyllobates terribilis, assembly GCF_046119375.1. Taxonomy (NCBI): domain Eukaryota; kingdom Metazoa; phylum Chordata; class Amphibia; order Anura; family Dendrobatidae; genus Phyllobates; species Phyllobates terribilis. The sequence goes on along the minus strand of NW_027362909.1, from coordinate 2,930,185 downwards.
ATTCATTGATTTTTGCCATTGAAAAACATCATGTTATTCATATACCAGAAATGTTTGAAGCTACTGACTGAATGAAAAGAGCTGGCATCTCACTCTCTTTGAATCTTCTTTATCATGCTAAGAGGAGCAGGAAAATGCAAAAAATTTCAGAATTGCACCTTGCAATGTGGAGATATTACTGTTTGTGCATTTACAATATTCATTGATTTTTGCCATTGAAAAACGTCCAGAAATGTTTGAAGCTACTGACTGAATGAAAGGAGCTGGCATCTCACTCTCTTTGAATCCTCTTTATCATGCTAGGATTAGCAGGAAAAAGCAAAAAATTTCAGAATTGCACCTTGCAATGCGGAGAAATTACTGTTTGTGCATTTACAATATTCATTGATTTTTGCCATTGAAAAACATCATGTTATTCATATATCAGAAATGTTTGACGCTACTGACTGAATGAAGAGAGCTGGCATCTCACTCTCTTTGAGTCTTCTTTATCATGCTAAGAGGAGCAGGAAAAAGCAAAAAATTTCAGAATTGCACGTTGCAATGTGGAGATATTACTGTTTGTGCATTTACAATATTCATTGATTTTTGCCATTGAAAAACGTCCAGAAATGTTTGAAGCTACTGACTGAATGAAAGGAGCTGGCATCTCACTCTCTTTGAATCTTCTTTATCATGCTAGGATTAGCAGGAAAAAGCAAAAAATTTCAGAATTGCACCTTGCAATGCGGAGAAATTACTGTTTGTGCATTTACAATATTCATTGAGTTTTGCCATTGAAAAACATCATGTTATTCATATACCAGAAATGTTTGAAGCTACTGACTGAATGAAAAGAGCTGGCATCTCACTCTCTTTGAATCTTCTTTATCATGCTAAGAGGAGCAGGAAAAAGCAAAAAATTTCAGAATTGCACCTTGCAATGTGGAGATATTACTGTTTGTGCATTTACAATATTCATTTATTTTTGCCATTGAAAAACGTCCAGAAATGTTTGAAGCTACTGACTGAATGAAAGGAGCTGGCATCTCACTCTCTTTGAATCTTCTTTATCATGCTAGGATTAGCAGGAAAAAGCAAAAAATTTCAGAATTGCACCTTGCAATGCGGAGATATTACTGTTTGTGCATTTAAAATATTCATTGATTTTTGCCATTGAAAAACGTCCAGAAATGTTTGAAGCTACTGACTGAATGAAAGGAGCTGGCATCTCACTCTCTTTGAATCTTCTTTATCATGCCAGGATTAGCAGGAAAAAGCAAAAAAATTCAGAATTGCACCTTGCAATGTGGAGATATTACTGTTTGTGCATTTACAATATTCATTGATTTTTGCCATTGAAAAACGTCCAGAAATGTTTGAAGCTACTGACTGAATGAAAGGAGCTGGCATCTCACTCTCTTTGAATCTTCTTTATCATGCTAGGATTAGCAGGAAAAAGCAAAAAATTTCAGAATTGCACCTTGCAATGCGGAGAAATTACTGTTTGTGCATTTACAATATTCATTGATTTTTGCCATTGAAAAACATCATGTTATTCATATACCAGAAATGTTTGAAGCTACTGACTGAATGAAAAGAGCTGGCATCTCACTCTCTTTGAATCTTCTTTATCATGCTAAGAGGAGCAGGAAAATGCAAAAAATTTCAGAATTGCACCTTGCAATGTGGAGATATTACTGTTTGTGCATTTACAATATTCATTGATTTTTGCCATTGAAAAACGTCCAGAAATGTTTGAAGCTACTGACTGAATGAAAGGAGCTGGCATCTCACTCTCTTTGAATCCTCTTTATCATGCTAGGATTAGCAGGAAAAAGCAAAAAATTTCAGAATTGCACCTTGCAATGCGGAGAAATTACTGTTTGTGCATTTACAATATTCATTGATTTTTGCCATTGAAAAACATCATGTTATTCATATATCAGAAATGTTTGACGCTACTGACTGAATGAAGAGAGCTGGCATCTCACTCTCTTTGAGTCTTCTTTATCATGCTAAGAGGAGCAGGAAAAAGCAAAAAATTTCAGAATTGCACGTTGCAATGTGGAGATATTACTGTTTGTGCATTTACAATATTCATTGATTTTTGCCATTGAAAAACGTCCAGAAATGTTTGAAGCTACTGACTGAATGAAAGGAGCTGGCATCTCACTCTCTTTGAATCTTCTTTATCATGCTAGGATTAGCAGGAAAAAGCAAAAAATTTCAGAATTGCACCTTGCAATGCGGAGAAATTACTGTTTGTGCATTTACAATATTCATTGAGTTTTGCCATTGAAAAACATCATGTTATTCATATACCAGAAATGTTTGAAGCTACTGACTGAATGAAAAGAGCTGGCATCTCACTCTCTTTGAATCTTCTTTATCATGCTAAGAGGAGCAGGAAAAAGCAAAAAATTTCAGAATTGCACCTTGCAATGTGGAGATATTACTGTTTGTGCATTTACAATATTCATTGATTTTTGCCATTGAAAAACGTCCAGAAATGTTTGAAGCTACTGACTGAATGAAAGGAGCTGGCATCTCACTCTCTTTGAATCTTCTTTATCATGCTAGGATTAGCAGGAAAAAGCAAAAAATTTCAGAATTGCACCTTGCAATGCGGAGATATTACTGTTTGTGCATTTAAAATATTCATTGATTTTTGCCATTGAAAAACGTCCAGAAATGTTTGAAGCTACTGACTGAATGAAAGGAGCTGGCATCTCACTCTCTTTGAATCTTCTTTATCATGCTAGGATTAGCAGGAAAAAGCAAAAAATTTCAGAATTTCACCTTGCAATGCGGAGAAATTACTGTTTGTGCATTTACAATATTCATTGATTTTTGCCATTGAAAAACATCATGTTATTCATATACCAGAAATGTTTGAAGCTACTGACTGAATGAAAAGAGCTGGCATCTCACTCTCTTTGAATCTTCTTTATCATGCTAAGAGGAGCAGGAAAAAGCAAAAAATTTCAGAATTGCACGTTGCAATGTGGAGATATTTCTGTTTGTGCATTTACAATATTCATTGATTTTTGCCATTGAAAAACATCCAGAAATGTTTGAAGCTACTGACTGAATGAAAGGAGCTGGCATCTCACTCTCTTTGAATCTTCTTTATCATGCTAGGATTAGCAGGAAAAAGCAAAAAATTTCAGAATTGCACCTTGCAATGCGGAGAAATTACTGTTTGTGCATTTACAATATTCATTGATATTTGCCATTGAAAAACATCATGTTATTCATATCCCAGAAATGTTTGAAGCTACTGACTGAATGAAAAGAGCTGGCATCTCACTCTCTTTGAATCTTCTTTATCATGCCAGGATTAGCAGGAAAAAGCAAAAAATTTCAGAATTGCACCTTGCAATGTGGAGATATTACTGTTTGTGCATTTACAATATTCATTGATTTTTGCCATTGAAAAACGTCCAGAAATGTTTGAAGCTACTGACTGAATAAAAGGAGCTGGCATCTCACTCTCTTTGAATCTTCTTTATCATGCTAGGATTAGCAGGAAAAAGCAAAAAATTTTAGAATTGCACCTTGCAATGCGGAGAAATTACTGTTTGTGCATTTACAATATTCATTGATTTTTGCCATTGAAAAACATCATGTTATTCATATACCAGAAATGTTTGAAGCTACTGACTGAATGAAAAGAGCTGGCATCTCACTCTCTTTGAATCTTCTTTATCATGCTAAGAGGAGCAGGAAAAAGCAAAAAATTTCAGAATTGCACGTTGCAATGTGGAGATATTACTGTTTGCGCATTTACAATATTCATTGATTTTTGCCATTGAAAAACGTCCAGAAATGTTTGAAGCTACTGACTGAATGAAAGGAGATGGCATCTCACTCTCTTTGAATCTTCTTTATCATGCTAGGATTAGCAGGAAAAACCAAAAAATTTCAGAATTGCACCTTGCAATGCGGAGAAATTACTGTTTGTGCATTTACAATATTCATTGATTTTTGCCATTGAAAAACATCATGTTATTCATATACCAGAAATGTTTGAAGCTACAGACTGAATGAAAAGAGCTGGCATCTCACTCTCTTTGAATCTTCTTTATCATGCTAAGAGGAGCAGGAAAAAGCAAAAAATTTCAGAATTGCACCTTGCAATGTGGAGATATTACTGTTTGTGCATTTACAATATTCATTGATTTTTGCCATTGAAAAACGTCCAGAAATGTTTGAAGCTACTGACTGAATGAAAGGAGCTGGCATCTCACTCTCTTTGAATCTTCTTTATCATGCTAGGATTAGCAGGAAAAAGCAAAAATTTTCAGAATTGCACCTTGCAATGCGGAGAAATTACTGTTTGTGCATTTACAATATTCATTGATTTTTACCATTGAAAAACATCATGTTATTCATATACCAGAAATGTTTGAAGCTACTGACTGAATGAAAAGAGCTGGCATCTCACTCTCTTTGAATCTTCTTTATCATGCTAAGAGGAGCAGGAAAAAGCAAAAAATTTCAGAATTGCACCTTGCAATGTGGAGATATTACTGTTTGTTCATTTACAATATTCATTGATTTTTGCCATTGAAAAACGTCCAGAAATGTTTGAAGCTACTGACTGAATGAAAGGAGCTGGCATCTCACTCTCTTTGAATCTTCTTTATCATGCTAGGATTAGCAGGAAAAAGCAAAAAATTTCAGAATTGCACCTTGCAATGCGGAGAAATTACTGTTTGTGCATTTACAATATTCATTGATTTTTGCCATTGAAAAACATCATGTTATTCATATACCAGAAATGTTTGAAGCTACTGACTGAATGAAAAGAGCTGGCATCTCACTCTCTTTGAATCTTCTTTATCATGCTAGGATTAGCAGGAAAAAGCAAAAAATTTCAGAATTGCACCTTGCAATGCGGAGATATTACTGTTTGTGCATTTACAATATTCATTGATTTTTGCCATTGAAAAACGTCCAGAAATGTTTGAAGCTACTGACTGAATGAAAGGAGCTGGCATCTCACTCTCTTTGAATCTTCTTTATCATGCTAGGATTAGCAGGAAAAAGCAAAAAATTTCAGAATTGCACCTTGCAATGCGGAGACATTACTGTTTGTGCCTTTACAATATTCATTGATTTTTGCCATTGAAAAACATCATGTTATTCATATACCAGAAATGTTTGAAGCTACTGACTGAATGAAAAGAGCTGGCATCTCACTCTCTTTGAATCTTCTTTATCATGCTAAGAGGAGCAGGAAAAAGCAAAAAATTTCAGAATTGCACGTTGCAATGTTGAGATATTACTGTTTGTGCACTTACAATATTCATTGATTTTTGCCATTGAAAAACGTCCAGAAATGTTTGAAGCTACTGACTGAATGAAAGGAGCTGGCATCTCACTCTCTTTGAATCTTCTTTATCATGCTAGGATTAGCAGGAAAAAGCAAAAAATTTCAGAATTGCACCTTGCAATGCGGAGAAATTACTGTTTGTGCATTTACAATATTCATTGATTTTTGCCATTGAAAAACATCGTTATTCATATACCAGAAATGTTTGAAGCTACTGACTGAATGAAAAGAGCTGGCATCTCACTCTCTTTGAATCTTCTTTATCATGCCAGGATTAGCAGGAAAAAGCAAAAAATTTCAGAATTGCACCTTGCAATGTGGAGATATTACTGTTTGTGCATTTACAATATTCATTGATTTTTGCCATTGAAAAACGTCCAGAAATGTTTGAAGCTACTGACTGAATGAAAGGAGCTTGCATCTCACTCTCTTTGAATCTTCTTTATCATGCTAGGATTAGCAGGAAAAAGCAAAAAATTTCAGAATTGCACCTTGCAATGTGGAGAAATTACTGTTTGTGCATTTACAATATTCATTGATTTTTGCCATTGAAAAACATCATGTTATTCATATACCAGAAATGTTTGAAGCTACTGACTGAATGAAAAGAGCTGGCATCTCACTCTCTTTGAATCTTCTTTATCATGCTAAGAGGAGCAGGAAAAAGCAAAAAATTTCAGAATTGCACGTTGCAATGTGGGGATATTACTGTTTGTGCATTTACAATATTCATTGATTTTTGCCATTGAAAAACGTCCAGAAATGTTTGAAGCTACTGACTGAATAAAAGGAGCTGGCATCTCACTCTCTTTGAATCTTCTTTATCATGCTAGGATTAGCAGGAAAAAGCAAAAAATTTCAGAATTGCACCTTGCAATGCGGAGAAATTACTGTTTGTGCATTTACAATATTCATTGATTTTTGCCATTGAAAAACATCATGTTATTCATATACCAGAAATGTTTGAAGCTACTGACTGAATGAAAAGAGCTGGCATCTCACTCTCTTTGAATCTTCTTTATCATGCCAGGATTAGCAGGAAAAAGCAAAAAATTTCAGAATTGCACCTTGCAATGTGGAGATATTACTGTTTGTGCATTTACAATATTCATTGATTTTTGCCATTGAAAAACGTCCAGAAATGTTTGAAGCTACTGACTGAATGAAAGGAGCTGGCATCTCACTCTCTTTGAATCTTCTTTATCATGCTAGGATTAGCAGGAATAAGCAAACAATTTCAGAATTGCACCTTGCAATGCGGAGAAATTACTGTTTGTGCATTTACAATATTCATTGAATTTTGCCATTGAAAAACATCATGTTATTCATATACCAGAAATGTTTGAAGCTACTGACTGAATGAAAAGAGCTGGCATCTCACTCTCTTTGAATCTTCTTTATCATGCTAAGAGGAGCAGGAAAAAGCAAAAAATTTCAGAATTGCACGTTGCAATGTGGAGATATTACTGTTTGTGCATTTACAATATTCATTGATTTTTGCCATTGAAAAACGTCCAGAAATGTTTGAAGCTACTGACTGAATGAAAGGAGCTGGCATCTCACTCTCTTTGAATCTTCTTTATCATGCTAGGATTAGCAGGAAAAAGCAAAAAATTTCAGAATTGCACCTTGCAATGTGGAGATATTACTGTTTGTGCACTTACAATATTCATTGATTTTTGCCATTGAAAAACGTCCAGAAATGTTTGAAGCTACTGACTGAATGAAAGGAGCTGGCATCTCACTCTCTTTGAATCTTCTTTATCATGCTAGGATTAGCAGGAAAAAGCAAAAAATTTCAGAATTGCACCTTGCAATGCAGAGAAATTACTGTTTGTGCATTTACAATATTCATTGATTTTTGCCATTGAAAAACATCGTTATTCATATACCAGAAATGTTTGAAGCTACTGACTGAATGAAAAGAGCTGGCATCTCACTCTCTTTGAATCTTCTTTATCATGCCAGGATTAGCAGGAAAAAGCAAAAAATTTCAGAATTGCACCATGCAATGTGGAGATATTACTGTTTGTGCATTTACAATATTCATTGATTTTTGCCATTGAAAAACGTCCAGAAATGTTTGAAGCTACTGACTGAATGAAAGGAGCTTGCATCTCACTCTCTTTGAATCTTCTTTATCATGCTAGGATTAGCAGGAAGAAGCAAAAAATTTCAGAATTGCACCTTGCAATGCGGAGAAATTACTGTTTGTGCATTTACAATATTCATTGATTTTTGCCATTGAAAAACATCATGTTATTCATATACCAGAAATGTTTGAAGCTACTGACTGAATGAAAAGAGCTGGCATCTCACTCTCTTTGAATCTTCTTTATCATGCTAAGAGGAGCAGGAAAAAGCAAAAAATTTCAGAATTGCACGTTGCAATGTGGGGATATTACTGTTTGTGCATTTACAATATTCATTGATTTTTGCCATTGAAAAACGTCCAGAAATGTTTGAAGCTACTGACTGAATGAAAGGAGCTGGCATCTCACTCTCTTTGAATCTTCTTTATCATGCTAGGATTAGCAGGAAAAAGCAAAAAATTTCAGAATTGCACCTTGCAATGCGGAGAAATTACTGTTTGTGCATTTACAATATTCATTGATTTTTGCCATTGAAAAACATCATGTTATTCATATACCAGAAATGTTTGAAGCTACTGACTGAATGAAAAGAGCTGGAATCTCACTCTCTTTGAATCTTCTTTATCATGCCAGGATTAGCAGGAAAAAGCAAAAAATTTCAGAATTGCACCTTGCAATGTGGAGATATTACTGTTTGTGCATTTACAATATTCATTGATTTTTGCCATTGAAAAACGTCCAGAAATGTTTGAAGCTACTGACTGAATGAAAGGAGCTGGCATCTCACTCTCTTTGAATCTTCTTTATCATGCTAGGATTAGCAGGAATAAGCAAACAATTTCAGAATTGCACCTTGCAATGCGGAGAAATTACTGTTTGTGCATTTACAATATTCATTGATTTTTGCCATTGAAAAACATCATGTTATTCATATACCAGAAATGTTTGAAGCTACTGACTGAATGAAAAGAGCTGGCATCTCACTCTCTTTGAATCTTCTTTATCATGCCAGGATTAGCAGGAAAAAGCAAAAAATTTCAGAATTGCACCTTGCAATGTGGAGATATTACTGTTTGTGCATTTACAATATTCATTGATTTTTGCCATTGAAAAACGTCCAGAAATGTTTGAAGCTACTGACTGAATGAAAGGAGCTGGCATCTCACTCTCTTTGAATCTTCTTTATCATGCTAGGATTAGCAGGAAAAAGCAAAAAATTTCAGAATTGCACCTTGCAATGCGGAGAAATTACTGTTTGTGCATTTACAATATTCATTGATTTTTGCCATTGAAAAACATCATGTTATTCATATACCAGAAATGTTTGAAGCTACTGACTGAATGAAAAGAGCTGGCATCTCACTCTCTTTGAATCTTCTTTATCATGCTAAGAGGAGCAGGAAAAAGCAAAAAATTTCAGAATTGCACCTTGCAATGTGGAGATATTACTGTTTGTGCATTTACAATATTCATTGATTTTTGCCATTGAAAAACGTCCAGAAATGTTTGAAGCTACTGACTGAATGAAAGGAGCTGGCATCTCACTCTCTTTGAATCTTCTTTATCATGCTAGGATTAGCAGGAAAAAGCAAAAAATTTCAGAATTGCACCTTGCAATGCGGAGAAATTACTGTTTGTGCATTTACAATATTCATTGATTTTTGCCATTGAAAAACATCATGTTATTCATATACCAGAAATGTTTGAAGCTACTGACTGAATGAAAAGAGCTGGCATCTCACTCTCTTTGAATCTTCTTTATCATGCTAAGAGGAGCAGGAAAAAGCAAAAAATTTCAGAATTGCACCTTGCAATGCCGAGATATTACTGTTTGTGCATTTACAATATTCATTGATTTTTGCCATTGAAAAACGTCCAGAAATGTTTGAAGCTACTGACTGAATGAAAGGAGCTGGCATCTCACTCTCTTTGAATCTTCTTTATCATGCTAGGATTAGCAGGAAAAAGCAAAGAATTTCAGAATTGCACCTTGCAATGCGGAGAAATTACTGTTTGTGCATTTACAATATTCATTGATTTTTGCCATTGAAAAACATCATGTTATTCATATACCAGAAATGTTTGAAGCTACTGACTGAATGAAAAGAGCTGGCATCTCACTCTCTTTGAATCTTCTTTATCATGCTAAGAGGAGCAGGAAAAAGCAAAAAATTTCAGAATTGCACGTTGCAATGTGGAGATATTACTGTTTGTGCATTTACAATATTCATTGATTTTTGCCATTGAAAAACGTCCAGAAATGTTTGAAGCTACTGACTGAATGAAAGGAGCTGGCATCTCACTCTCTTTGAATCTTCTTTATCATGCTAGGATTAGCAGGAAAAAGCAAAAAATTTCAGAATTGCACCTTGCAATGCGGAGAAATTACTGTTTGTGCATTTACAATATTCATTGGTTTTTGCCATTGAAAAACATCATGTTATTCATATACCAGAAATGTTTGAAGCTACTGACTGAATGAAAAGAGCTGGCATCTCACTCTCTTTGAATCTTCTTTATCATGCTAAGAGGAGCAGGAAAAAGCAAAAAATTTCAGAATTGCACGTTGCAATGTGGAGATATTACTGTTTGTGCATTTACAATATTCATTGATTTTTGCCATTGAAAAACGTCCAGAAATGTTTGAAGCTACTGACTGAATGAAAGGAGCTGGCATCTCACTCTCTTTGAATCTTCTTTATCATGCTAGGATTAGCAGGAAAAAGCAAAAAATTTCAGAATTGCACCTTGCAATGCGGAGAAATTACTGTTTGTGCATTTACAATATTCATTGATTTTTGCCATTGAAAAACATCATGTTATTCATATACCAGAAATGTTTGAAGCTACTGACTGAATGAAAAGAGCTGGCATCTCACTCTCTTTGAATCTTCTTTATCATGCTAAGAGGAGCAGGAAAAAGCAAAAAATTTCAGAATTGCACCTTGCAATGTGGAGATATTACTGTTTGTGCATTTACAATATTCATTGATTTTTGCCATTGAAAAACGTCCAGAAATGTTTGAAGCTACTGACTGAATGAAAGGAGCTGGCATCTCACTCTCTTTGAATCTTCTTTATCATGCTAGGATTAGCAGGAAAAAGCAAAAAATTTCAGAATTGCACCTTGCAATGCGGAGAAATTACTGTTTGTGCATTTACAATATTCATTGATTTTTGCCATTGAAAAACATCATGTTATTCATATACCAGAAATGTTTGAAGCTACTGACTGAATGAAAAGAGCTGGCATCTCACTCTCTTTGAATCTTCTTTATCATGCTAAGAGGAGCAGGAAAAAGCAAAAAATTTCAGAATTGCACCTTGCAATGTGGAGATATTACTGTTTGTGCATTTACAATATTCATTGATTTTTGCCATTGAAAAACGTCCAGAAATGTTTGAAGCTACTGACTGAATGAAAGGAGCTGGCATCTCACTCTCTTTGAATCTTCTTTATCATGCTAGGATTAGCAGGAAAAAGCAAAAAATTTCAGAATTGCACCTTGCAATGCGGAGAAATTACTGTTTGTGCATTTACAATATTCATTGGTTTTTGCCATTGAAAAACATCATGTTATTCATATACCAGAAATGTTTGAAGCTACTGACTGAATGAAAAGAGCTGGCATCTCACTCTCTTTGAATCTTCTTTATCATGCTAAGAGGAGCAGGAAAAAGCAAAAAATTTCAGAATTGCACGTTGCAATGTGGAGATATTACTGTTTGTGCATTTACAATATTCATTGATTTTTGCCATTGAAAAACGTCCAGAAATGTTTGAAGCTACTGACTGAATGAAAGGAGCTGGCATCTCACTCTCTTTGAATCTTCTTTATCATGCTAGGATTAGCAGGAAAAAGCAAAAAATTTCAGAATTGCACCTTGCAATGCGGAGAAATTACTATTTGTGCATTTACAATATTCATTGATTTTTGCCATTGAAAAACATCATGTTATTCATATACCAGAAATGTTTGAAGCTACTGACTGAATGAAAAGAGCTGGCATCTCACTCTCTTTGAATCTTCTTTATCATGCCAGGATTAGCAGGAAAAAGCAAAAAATTTCAGAATTGCACCTTGCAATGTGGAGATATTACTGTTTGTGCATTTACAATATTCATTGATTTTTGCCATTAAAAACGTCCAGAAATGTTTGAAGCTACTGACTGAATGAAAGGAGCTGGCATCTCACTCTCTTTGAATCTTCTTTATCATGCTAGGATTAGCAGGAAAAAGCAAAAAATTTCAGAATTGCACCTTGCAATGCGGAGAAATTACTGTTTGTGCATTTACAATATTCATTGATTTTTGCCATTGAAAAACATCATGTTATTCATATACCAGAAATGTTTGAAGCTACTGACTGAATGAAAAGAGCTGGCATCTCACTCTCTTTGAATCTTCTTTATCATGCCAGGATTAGCAGGAAAAAGCAAAAAATTTCAGAATTGCACCTTGCAATGTGGAGATATTACTGTTTGTGCATTTACAATATTCATTGATTTTTGCCATTGAAAAACGTCCAGAAATGTTTGAAGCTACTGACTGAATGAAAGGAGCTGGCATCTCACTCTCTTTGAATCTTCTTTATCATGCTAGGATTAGCAGGAAAAAGCAAAAAATTTCAGAATTGCACCTTGCAATGCGGAGAAATTACTGTTTGTGCATTTACAATATTCATTGATTTTTGCCATTGAAAAACATCATGTTATTCGTATACCAGAAATGTTTGAAGCTACTGACTGAATGAAAAGAGCTGGCATCTCACTCTCTTTGAATCTTCTTTATCATGCTAAGAGGAGCAGAAAAAAGCAAAAAATTTCAGAATTGCACCTTGCAATGTGGAGATATTACTGTTGGTGCATTTACAATATTCATTGATTTTTGCCATTGAAAAACGTCCAGAAATGTTTGAAGCTACTGACTGAATGAAAGGAGCTGGCATCTCAATCTCTTTGAATCTTCTTTATCATGCTAGGATTAGCAGGAAAAAGCAAAAAATTTCAGAATTGCACCTTGCAATGCGGAGAAATTACTGTTTGTGCATTTACAAAATTCATTGATTTTTGCCATTGAAAAACATCATGTAATTCATATACCAGAAATGTTTGAAGCTACTGACTGAATGAAAAGAGTTGGCATCTCACTCTCTTTGAATCTTCTTTATCATGCTAAGAGGAGCAGGAAAAAGCAAAAAATTTCAGAATTGCACCTTGCAATGTGGAGATATTACTGTTTGTGCATTTACAATATTCATTGATTTTTGCCATTGAAAAACGTCCAGAAATGTTTGAAGCTACTGACTGAATGAAAGGAGCTGGCATCTCACTCTCTTTGAATCTTCTTTATCATGCTAGGATTAGCAGGAAAAAGCAAAAAATTTCAGAATTGCACCTTGCAATGCGGAGAAATTACTGTTTGTGCATTTACAATATTCATTGATTTTTGCCATTGAAAAACATCATGTTATTCATATACCAGAAATGTTTGAAACTACTGACTGAATGAAAAGAGCTGGCATCTCACTCTCTTTGAATCTTCTTTATCATGCTAAGAGGAGCAGGAAAAAGCAAAAAATTTCAGAATTGCACCTTGGAATGTGGAGATATTACTGTTTGTGCATTTACAATATTCATTGATTTTTGCCATTGAAAAACGTCCAGAAATGTTTGAAGCTACTGACTGAATGAAAGGAGCTGGCATCTCACTCTCTTTGAATCTTCTTTATCATGCTAGGATTAGCAGGAAAAAGCAAAAAATTTCAGAATTGCACCTTGCAATGCGGAGAAATTACTGTTTGTGCATTTACAATATTCATTGATTTTTGCCATTGAAAAACATCATGTTATTCATATACCAGAAATGTTTGAAGCTACTGACTGAATGAAAAGAGCTGGCATCTACTCTCCTTGAATCTTCTTTATCATGCTAGGATTAGCAGGAAAAAGCAAAAAATTTCAGAATTGCACATTGCAATGCGGAGATATTACTGTTTGTGCATTTACAATATTCATTGATTTTTGCCATTGAAAAACGTCCAGAAATGTTTGAAGCTACTGACTGAATGAAAGGAGCTGGCATCTCACTCTCTTTGAATCTTCTTTATCATGCTAGGATTAGCAGGAAAAAGCAAAAAATTTCAGAATTGCACCTTGCAATGCGGAGAAATTACTGTTTGTGCATTTACAATATTCATTGGTTTTTGCCATTGAAAAACATCATGTTATTCATATACCAGAAATGTTTGAAGCTACTGACTGAATGAAAAGAGCTGGCATCTCACTCTCTTTGAATCTTCTTTATCATGCTAAGAGGAGCAGGAAAAAGCAAAAAATTTCAGAATTGCACGTTGCAATGTGGAGATATTACTGTTTGTGCATTTACAATATTCATTGATTTTTGCCATTGAAAAACGTCCAGAAATGTTTGAAGCTACTGACTGAATGAAAGGAGCTGGCATCTCACTCTCTTTGAATCTTCTTTATCATGCTAGGATTAGCAGGAAAAAGCAAAAAATTTCAGAATTGCACCTTGCAATGCGGAGAAATTACTATTTGTGCATTTACAATATTCATTGATTTTTGCCATTGAAAAACATCATGTTATTCATATACCAGAAATGTTTGAAGCTACTGACTGAATGAAAAGAGCTGGCATCTCACTCTCTTTGAATCTTCTTTATCATGCCAGGATTAGCAGGAAAAAGCAAAAAATTTCAGAATTGCACCTTGCAATGTGGAGATATTACTGTTTGTGCATTTACAATATTCATTGATTTTTGCCATTAAAAACGTCCAGAAATGTTTGAAGCTACTGACTGAATGAAAGGAGCTGGCATCTCACTCTCTTTGAATCTTCTTTATCATGCTAGGATTAGCAGGAAAAAGCAAAAAATTTCAGAATTGCACCTTGCAATGCGGAGAAATTACTGTTTGTGCATTTACAATATTCATTGGTTTTTGCCATTGAAAAACATCATGTTATTCATATACCAGAAATGTTTGAAGCTACTGACTGAATGAAAAGAGCTGGCATCTCACTCTCTTTGAATCTTCTTTATCATGCTAAGAGGAGCAGGAAAAAGCAAAAAATTTCAGAATTGCACGTTGCAATGTGGAGATATTACTGTTTGTGCATTTACAATATTCATTGATTTTTGCCATTGAAAAACGTCCAGAAATGTTTGAAGCTACTGACTGAATGAAAGGAGCTGGCATCTCACTCTCTTTGAATCTTCTTTATCATGCTAGGATTAGCAGGAAAAAGCAAAAAATTTCAGAATTGCACCTTGCAATGCGGAGAAATTACTATTTGTGCATTTACAATATTCATTGATTTTTGCCATTGAAAAACATCATGTTATTCATATACCAGAAATGTTTGAAGCTACTGACTGAATGAAAAGAGCTGGCATCTCACTCTCTTTGAATCTTCTTTATCATGCCAGGATTAGCAGGAAAAAGCAAAAAATTTCAGAATTGCACCTTGCAATGTGGAGATATTACTGTTTGTGCATTTACAATATTCATTGATTTTTGCCATTAAAAACGTCCAGAAATGTTTGAAGCTACTGACTGAATGAAAGGAGCTGGCATCTCACTCTCTTTGAATCTTCTTTATCATGCTAGGATTAGCAGGAAAAAGCAAAAAATTTCAGAATTGCACCTTGCAATGCGGAGAAATTACTGTTTGTGCATTTACAATATTCATTGATTTTTGCCATTGAAAAACATCATGTTATTCATATACCAGAAATGTTTGAAGCTACTGACTGAATGAAAAGAGCTGGCATCTCACTCTCTTTGAATCTTCTTTATCATGCTAAGAGGAGCAGGAAAAAGCAAAAAATTTCAGAATTGCACGTTGCAATGTGGAGATATTACTGTTTGTGCATTTACAATATTCATTGATTTTTGCCATTGAAAAACGTCCAGAAATGTTTGAAGCTACTGACTGAATGAAAGGATCTGGCATCTCACTCTCTTTGAATCTTCTTTATCATGCTAGGATTAGCAGGAAAAAGCAAAAAATTTCAGAATTGCACCTTGCAATGCGGAGAAATTACTGTTTGTGCATTTACAATATTCATTGATTTTTGCCATTGAAAAACATCATGTTATTCATATACCAGAAATGTTTGAAGCTACTGACTGAATGAAAAGAGCTGGCATCTCACTCTCTTTGAATCTTCTTTATCATGCCAGGATTAGCAGGAAAAAGCAAAAAATTTCAGAATTGCACCTTGCAATGTGGAGATATTACTGTTTGTGCATTTACAATATTCATTGATTTTTGCCATTGAAAAACGTCCAGAAATGTTTGAAGCTACTGACTGAATGAAAGGAGCTGGCATCTCACTCTCTTTGAATCTTCTTTATCATGCTAGGATTAGCAGGAAAAAGCAAAAAATTTCAGAATTGCACCTTGCAATGCGGAGAAATTACTGTTTGTGCATTTACAATATTCATTGATTTTTGCCATTGAAAAACATCATGTTATTCGTATACCAGAAATGTTTGAAGCTACTGACTGAATGAAAAGAGCTGGCATCTCACTCTCTTTGAATCTTCTTTATCATGCTAAGAGGAGCAGAAAAAAGCAAAAAATTTCAGAATTGCACCTTGCAATGTGGAGATATTACTGTTGGTGCATTTACAATATTCATTGATTTTTGCCATTGAAAAACGTCCAGAAATGTTTGAAGCTACTGACTGAATGAAAGGAGCTGGCATCTCAGTCTCTTTGAATCTTCTTTATCATGCTAGGATTAGCAGGAAAAAGCAAAAAATTTCAGAATTGCACCTTGCAATGCGGAGAAATTACTGTTTGTGCATTTACAATATTCATTGATTTTTGCCATTGAAAAACATCATGTTATTCATATACCAGAAATGTTTGAAGCTACTGACTGAATGAAAAGAGCTGGCATCTCACTCTCCTTGAATCTTCTTTATCATGCTAGGATTAGCAGGAAAAAGCAAAAAATTTCAGAATTGCACATTGCAATGCGGAGATATTACTGTTTGTGCATTTACAATATTCATTGATTTTTGCCATTGAAAAACGTCCAGAAATGTTTGAAGCTACTGACTGAATGAAAGGAGCTGGCATCTCACTCTCTTTGAATCTTCTTTATCATGCTAGGATTAGCAGGAAAAAGCAAAAAATTTCAGAATTGCACCTTGCAATGCGGAGAAATTACTGTTTGTGCATTTACAATATTCATTGATTTTTGCCATTGAAAAACATCATGTTATTCATATACCAGAAATGTTTGAAGCTACTGACTGAATGAAAAGAGCTGGCATCTCACTCTCTTTGAATCTTCTTTATCATGCTAAGAGGAGCAGGAAAAAGCAAAAAATTTCAGAATTGCACGTTGCAATGTGGAGATATTACTGTTTGTGCATTTACAATATTCATTGATTTTTGCCATTGAAAAACGTCCAGAAATGTTTGAAGCTACTGACTGAATGAAAGGAGCTGGCATCTCACTCTCTTTGAATCTTCTTTATCATGCTAGGATTAGCAGGAAAAAGCAAAAAATTTCAGAATTGCACCTTGCAATGCGGAGAAATTACTATTTGTGCATTTACAATATTCATTGATTTTTGCCATTGAAAAACATCATGTTATTCATATACCAGAAATGTTTGAAGCTACTGACTGAATGAAAAGAGCTGGCATCTCACTCTCTTTGAATCTTCTTTATCATGCCAGGATTAGCAGGAAAAAGCAAAAAATTTCAGAATTGCACCTTGCAATGTGGAGATATTACTGTTTGTGCATTTACAATATTCATTGATTTTTGCCATTAAAAACGTCCAGAAATGTTTGAAGCTACTGACTGAATGAAAGGAGCTGGCATCTCACTCTCTTTGAATCTTCTTTATCATGCTAGGATTAGCAGGAAAAAGCAAAAAATTTCAGAATTGCACCTTGCAATGCGGAGAAATTACTGTTTGTGCATTTACAATATTCATTGATTTTTGCCATTGAAAAACATCATGTTATTCATATACCAGAAATGTTTGAAGCTACTGACTGAATGAAAAGAGCTGGCATCTCACTCTCTTTGAATCTTCTTTATCATGCTAAGAGGAGCAGGAAAAAGCAAAAAATTTCAGAATTGCACGTTGCAATGTGGAGATATTACTGTTTGTGCATTTACAATATTCATTGATTTTTGCCATTGAAAAACGTCCAGAAATGTTTGAAGCTACTGACTGAATGAAAGGAGCTGGCATCTCACTCTCTTTGAATCTTCTTTATCATGCTAGGATTAGCAGGAAAAAGCAAAAAATTTCAGAATTGCACCTTGCAATGCGGAGAAATTACTGTTTGTGCATTTACAATATTCATTGATTTTTGCCATTGAAAAACATCATGTTATTCATATACCAGAAATGTTTGAAGCTACTGACTGAATGAAAAGAGCTGGCATCTCACTCTCTTTGAATCTTCTTTATCATGCCAGGATTAGCAGGAAAAAGCAAAAAATTTCAGAATTGCACCTTGCAATGTGGAGATATTACTGTTTGTGCATTTACAATATTCATTGATTTTTGCCATTGAAAAACGTCCAGAAATGTTTGAAGCTACTGACTGAATGAAAGGAGCTGGCATCTCACTCTCTTTGAATCTTCTTTATCATGCTAGGATTAGCAGGAAAAAGCAAAAAATTTCAGAATTGCACCTTGCAATGCGGAGAAATTACTGTTTGTGCATTTACAATATTCATTGATTTTTGCCATTGAAAAACATCATGTTATTCGTATACCAGAAATGTTTGAAGCTACTGACTGAATGAAAAGAGCTGGCATCTCACTCTCTTTGAATCTTCTTTATCATGCTAAGAGGAGCAGAAAAAAGCAAAAAATTTCAGAATTGCACCTTGCAATGTGGAGATATTACTGTTGGTGCATTTACAATATTCATTGATTTTTGCCATTGAAAAACGTCCAGAAATGTTTGAAGCTACTGACTGAATGAAAGGAGCTGGCATCTCACTCTCTTTGAATCTTCTTTATCATGCTAGGATTAGCAGGAAAAAGCAAAAAATTTCAGAATTGCACCTTGCAATGCGGAGAAATTACTGTTTGTGCATTTACAATATTCATTGATTTTTGCCATTGAAAAACATCATGTTATTCATATACCAGAAATGTTTGAAGCTACTGACTGAATGAAAAGAGCTGGCATCTCACTCTCTTTGAATCTTCTTTATCATGCTAAGAGGAGCAGGAAAAAGCAAAAAATTTCAGAATTGCACGTTGCAATGTGGAGATATTACTGTTTGTGCATTTACAATATTCATTGATTTTTGCCATTGAAAAACGTCCAGAAATGTTTGAAGCTACTGACTGAATGAAAGGAGCTGGCATCTCACTCTCTTTGAATCTTCTTTATCATGCTAGGATTAGCAGGAAAAAGCAAAAAATTTCAGAATTGCACCTTGCAATGCGGAGAAATTACTGTTTGTGCATTTACAATATTCATTGATTTTTGCCATTGAAAAACATCATGTTATTCATATACCAGAAATGTTTGAAGCTACTGACTGAATGAAAAGAGCTGGCATCTCACTCTCTTTGAATCTTCTTTATCATGCCAGGATTAGCAGGAAAAAGCAAAAAATTTCAGAATTGCACCTTGCAATGTGGAGATATTACTGTTTGTGCATTTACAATATTCATTGATTTTTGCCATTGAAAAACGTCCAGAAATGTTTGAAGCTACTGACTGAATGAAAGGAGCTGGCATCTCACTCTCTTTGAATCTTCTTTATCATGCTAGGATTAGCAGGAAAAAGCAAAAAATTTCAGAATTGCACCTTGCAATGCGGAGAAATTACTGTTTGTGCATTTACAATATTCATTGATTTTTGCCATTGAAAAACATCATGTTATTCGTATACCAGAAATGTTTGAAGCTACTGACTGAATGAAAAGAGCTGGCATCTCACTCTCTTTGAATCTTCTTTATCATGCTAAGAGGAGCAGAAAAAAGCAAAAAATTTCAGAATTGCACCTTGCAATGTGGAGATATTACTGTTGGTGCATTTACAATATTCATTGATTTTTGCCATTGAAAAACGTCCAGAAATGTTTGAAGCTACTGACTGAATGAAAGGAGCTGGCATCTCAATCTCTTTGAATCTTCTTTATCATGCTAGGATTAGCAGGAAAAAGCAAAAAATTTCAGAATTGCACCTTGCAATGCGGAGAAATTACTGTTTGTGCATTTACAATATTCATTGATTTTTGCCATTGAAAAACATCATGTAATTCATATACCAGAAATGTTTGAAGCTACTGACTGAATGAAAAGAGTTGGCATCTCACTCTCTTTGAATCTTCTTTATCATGCTAAGAGGAGCAGGAAAAAGCAAAAAATTTCAGAATTGCACCTTGCAATGTGGAGATATTACTGTTTGTGCATTTACAATATTCATTGATTTTTGCCATTGAAAAACGTCCAGAAATGTTTGAAGCTACTGACTGAATGAAAGGAGCTGGCATCTCACTCTCTTTGAATCTTCTTTATCATGCTAGGATTAGCAGGAAAAAGCAAAAAATTTCAGAATTGCGCCTTGCAATGCGGAGAAATTACTGTTTGTGCATTTACAATATTCATTGATTTTTGCCATTGAAAAACATCATGTTATTCATATACCAGAAATGTTTGAAACTACTGACTGAATGAAAAGAGCTGGCATCTCACTCTCTTTGAATCTTCTTTATCATGCTAAGAGGAGCAGGAAAAAGCAAAAAATTTCAGAATTGCACCTTGGAATGTGGAGATATTACTGTTTGTGCATTTACAATATTCATTGATTTTTGCCATTGAAAAACGTCCAGAAATGTTTGAAGCTACTGACTGAATGAAAGGAGCTGGCATCTCACTCTCTTTGAATCTTCTTTATCATGCTAGGATTAGCAGGAAAAAGCAAAAAATTTCAGAATTGCACCTTGCAATGCGGAGAAATTACTGTTTGTGCATTTACAATATTCATTGATTTTTGCCATTGAAAAACATCATGTTATTCATATACCAGAAATGTTTGAAGCTACTGACTGAATGAAAAGAGCTGGCATCTCACTCTCCTTGAATCTTCTTTATCATGCTAGGATTAGCAGGAAAAAGCAAAAAATTTCAGAATTGCACATTGCAATGCGGAGATATTACTGTTTGTGCATTTACAATATTCATTGATTTTTGCCATTGAAAAACGTCCAGAAATGTTTGAAGCTACTGACTGAATGAAAGGAGCTGGCATCTCACTCTCTTTGAATCTTCTTTATCATGCTAGGATTAGCAGGAAAAAGCAAAAAATTTCAGAATTGCACCTTGCAATGCGGAGAAATTACTGTTTGTGCATTTACAATATTCATTGATTTTTGCCATTGAAAAACATCATGTTATTCATATACCAGAAATGTTTGAAGCTACTGACTGAATGAAAAGAGCTGGCATCTCACTCTCTTTGAATCTTCTTTATCATGCTAAGAGGAGCAGGAAAAAGCAAAAAATTTCAGAATTGCACGTTGCAATGTGGAGATATTACTGTTTGTGCATTTACAATATTCATTAATTTTTGCCATTGAAAAACGTCCAGAAATGTTTGAAGCTACTGACTGAATGAAAGGAGCTGGCATCTCACTCTCTTTGAATCTTCTTTATCATGCTAGGATTAGCAGGAAAAAGCAAAAAATTTCAGAATTGCACCTTGCAATGCGGAGAAATTACTGTTTGTGCATTTACAATATTCATTGATTTTTGCCATTGAAAAACATCATGTTATTCATATACCAGAAATGTTTGAAGCTACTGACTGAATGAAAAGAGCTGGCATCTCACTCTCTTTGAATCTTCTTTATCATGCTAGGATTAGCAGGAAAAAGAAAAAATTTCAGAATTGCACATTGCAATGCGGAGATATTACTGTTTGTGCATTTACAATATTCATTGATTTTTGCCATTGAAAAACGTCCAGAAATGTTTGAAGCTACTGACTGAATGAAAGGAGCTGGCATCTCACTCTCTTTGAATCTTCTTTATCATGCTAGGATTAGCAGGAAAAAGCAAAAAATTTCAGAATTGCACCTTGCAATGCGGAGATATTACTGTTTGTGCATTTACAATATTCATTGAATTTTGCCATTGAAAAACGTCCAGAAATGTTTGAAGCTACTGACTGAATGAAAGGAGCTGGCATCTCACTCTCTTTGAATCTTCTTTATCATGCTAGGATTAGCAGGAAAAAGCAAAGAATTTCAGAATTGCACCTTGCAATGCGGAGAAATTACTGTTTGTGCATTTACAATATTCATTGATTTTTGCCATTGAAAAACATCATGTTATTCATATACCAGAAATGTTTGAAGCTACTGACTGAATGAAAAGAGCTGGCATCTCACTCTCTTTGAATCTTCTTTATCATGCTAAGAGGAGCAGGAAAAAGCAAAAAATTTCAGAATTGCACGTTGCAATGTGGAGATATTACTGTTTGTGCATTTACAATATTCATTGATTTTTGCCATTGAAAAACGTCCAGAAATGTTTGAAGCTACTGACTGAATGAAAGGAGCTGGCATCTCACTCTCTTTGAATCTTCTTTATCATGCTAGGATTAGCAGGAAAAAGCAAAAAATTTCAGAATTGCACCTTGCAATGCGGAGAAATTACTGTTTGTGCATTTACAATATTCATTGGTTTTTGCCATTGAAAAACATCATGTTATTCATATACCAGAAATGTTTGAAGCTACTGACTGAATGAAAAGAGCTGGCATCTCACTCTCTTTGAATCTTCTTTATCATGCTAAGAGGAGCAGGAAAAAGCAAAAAATTTCAGAATTGCACGTTGCAATGTGGAGATATTACTGTTTGTGCATTTACAATATTCATTGATTTTTGCCATTGAAAAACGTCCAGAAATGTTTGAAGCTACTGACTGCATGAAAGAAGCTGGCATCTCACTCTCTTTGAATCTTCTTTATCATGCTAGGATTAGCAGGAAAAAGCAAAAAATTTCAGAATTGCACCTTGCAATGCGGAGAAATTACTGTTTGTGCATTTACAATATTCATTGATTTTTGCCATTGAAAAACATCATGTAATTCATATACCAGAAATGTTTGAAGCTACTGACTGAATGAAAAGAGTTGGCATCTCACTCTCTTTGAATCTTCTTTATCATGCTAAGAGGAGCAGGAAAAAGCAAAAAATTTCAGAATTGCACCTTGCAATGTGGAGATATTACTGTTTGTGCATTTACAATATTCATTGATTTTTGCCATTGAAAAACGTCCAGAAATGTTTGAAGCTACTGACTGAATGAAAGGAGCTGGCATCTCACTCTCTTTGCATCTTCTTTATCATGCTAGGATTAGCAGGAAAAAGCAAAAAATTTCAGAATTGCACCTTGCAATGCGGAGAAATTACTGTTTGTGCATTTACAATATTCATTGATTTTTGCCATTGAAAAACATCATGTTATTCATATACCAGAAATGTTTGAAGCTACTGACTGAATGAAAAGAGCTGGCATCTCACTCTCTTTGAATCTTCTTTATCATGCTAAGAGGAGCAGGAAAAAGCAAAAAATTTCAGAATTGCACCTTGCAATGTGGAGATATTACTGTTTGTGCATTTACAATATTCATTGATTTTTGCCATTGAAAAACGTCCAGAAATGTTTGAAGCTACTGACTGAATGAAAGGAGCTGACATCTCACTCTCTTTGAATCTTCTTTATCATGCTAGGATTAGCAGGAAAAAGCAAAAAATTTCAGAATTGCACCTTGCAATGCGGAGAAATTACTGTTTGAGCATTTACAATATTCATTGATTTTTGCCATTGAAAAACATCATGTTATTCATATACCAGAAATGTTTGAAGCTACTGACTGAATGAAAAGAGCTGGCATCTCACTCTCTTTGAATCTTCTTTATCATGCTAAGAGGAGCAGGAAAAAGCAAAAAATTTCAGAATTGCACGTTGCAATGTGGAGATATTACTGTTTGTGCATTTACAATATTCATTGATTTTTGCCATTGAAAAACGTCCAGAAATGTTTGAAGCTACTGACTGAATGAAAGGAGCTGGCATCTCACTCTCTTTGAATCTTCTTTATCATGCCAGGATTAGCAGGAAAAAGCAAAAAATTTCAGAATTGCACCTTGCAATGTGGAGATATTACTGTTTGTGCATTTACAATATTCATTGATTTTTGCCATTGAAAAACGTCCAGAAATGTTTGAAGCTACTGACTGAATGAAAGGAGCTGGCATCTCACTCTCTTTGAATCTTCTTTATCATGCTAGGATTAGCAGGAAAAAGCAAAAAAATTCAGAATTGCACCTTGCAATGCGGAGAAAATACTGTTTGTGCATTTACAATATTCATTGATTTTTGCCATTGAAAAACATCATGTTATTCATATACCAGAAATGTTTGAAGCTACTGACTGAATGAAAAGAGCTGGCATCTCACTCTCTTTGAATCTTCTTTATCATGCTAAGAGGAGCAGGAAAAAGCAAAAAATTTCAGAATTGCACCTTGCAATGTGGAGATATTACTGTTTGTGCATTTACAATATTCATTGATTTTTGCCATTGAAAAACGTCCAGAAATATTTGAAGCTACTGACTGAATGAAAGGAGCTGGCATCTCACTCTCTTTGAATCTTCTTTATCATGCTAGGATTAGCAGGAAAAAGCAAAAAATTTCAGAATTGCACCTTGCAATGCGGAGAAATTACTGTTTGTGCATTTACAATATTCATTGATTTTTGCCATTGAAAAACATCATGTTATTCATATACCAGAAATGTTTGAAGCTACTGACTGAATGAAAAGAGCTGGCATCTCACTCTCTTTGAATCTTCTTTATCATGCCAGGATTAGCAGGAAAAAGCAAAAAATTTCAGAATTGCACCTTGCAATGTGGAGATATTACTGTTTGTGCATTTACAATATTCATTGATTTTTGCCATTGAAAAACGTCCAGAAATGTTTGAAGCTACTGACTGAATGAAAGGAGCTGGCATCTCACTCTCTTTGAATCTTCTTTATCATGCTAGGATTAGCAGGAAAAAGCAAAAAAATTCAGAATTGCACCTTGCAATGCGGAGAAAATACTGTTTGTGCATTTACAATATTCATTGATTTTTGCCATTGAAAAACATCATGTTATTCATATACCAGAAATGTTTGAAGCTACTGACTGAATGAAAAGAGCTGGCATCTCACTCTCTTTGAATCTTCTTTATCATGCTAAGAGGAGCAGGAAAAAGCAAAAAATTTCAGAATTGCACCTTGCAATGTGGAGATATTACTGTTTGTGCATTTACAATATTCATTGATTTTTGCCATTGAAAAACGTCCAGAAATGTTTGAAGCTACTGACTGAATGAAAGGAGCTGGCATCTCACTCTCTTTGAATCTTCTTTATCATGCTAGGATTAGCAGGAAAAAGCAAAAAATTTCAGAATTGCACCTTGCAATGCGGAGAAATTACTGTTTGTGCATTTACAATATTCATTGATTTTTGCCATTGAAAAACATCATGTTATTCATATACCAGAAATGTTTGAAGCTACTGACTGAATGAAAAGAGCTGGCATCTCACTCTCTTTGAATCTTCTTTATCATGCTAAGAGGAGCAGGAAAAAGCAAAAAAATTCAGAATTGCACCTTGCAATGTGGAGATATTACTGTTTGTGCATTTACAATATTCATTGATTTTTGCCATTGAAAAACGTCCAGAAATGTTTGAAGCTACTGACTGAATGAAAGGAGCTGGCATCTCACTCTCTTTGAATCTTCTTTATCATGCTAGGATTAGCAGGAAAAAGCAAAAAATTTCAGAATTGCACCTTGCAATGCGGAGAAATTACTGTTTGTGCATTTACAATATTCATTGATTTTTGCCATTCAAAAACATCATGTTATTCATATACCAGAAATGTTTGAAGCTACTGACTGAATGAAAAGAGCTGGCATCTCACTCTCTTTGAATCTTCTTTATCATGCCAGGATTAGCAGGAAAAAGCAAAAAATTTCAGAATTGCACCTTGCAATGTGGAGATATTACTGTTTGTGCATTTACAATATTCATTGATTTTTGCCATTGAAAAACGTCCAGAAATGTTTGAAGCTACTGACTGAATGAAAGGAGCTGGCATCTCACTCTCTTTGAATCTTCTTTATCATGCTAGGATTAGCAGGAAAAAGCAAAAAATTTCAGAATTGCACCTTGCAATGCGGAGAAATTACTGTTTGTGCATTTACAATATTCATTGATTTTTGCCATTGAAAAACATCATGTTATTCATATACCAGAAATGTTTGAAGCTACTGACTGAATGAAAAGAGCTGGCATCTCACTCTCTTTGAATCTTCTTTATCATGCTAAGAGGAGCAGGAAAAAGCAAAAAATTTCAGAATTGCACGTTGCAATGTGGAGATATTACTGTTTGTGCATTTACAATATTCATTGATTTTTGCCATTGAAAAACGTCCAGAAATGTTTGAAGCTACTGACTGAATGAAAGGAGCTGGCATCTCACTCTCTTTGAATCTTCTTTATCATGCTAGGATTAGCAGGAAAAAGCAAAAAATTTCAGAATTGCACCTTGCAATGCGGAGAAATTACTGTTTGTGCATTTACAATATTCATTGATTTTTGCCATTGAAAAACATCATGTTATTCATATACCAGAAATGTTTGAAGCTACTGACTGAATGAAAAGAGCTGGCATCTCACTCTCTTTGAATCTTCTTTATCATGCTAAGAGGAGCAGGAAAAAGCAAAAAATTTCAGAATTGCACCTTGCAATGTGGAGATATTACTGTTTGTGCATTTACAATATTCATTGATTTTTGCCATTGAAAAACGTCCAGAAATGTTTGAAGCTACTGACTGAATAAAAGGAGCTGGCATCTCACTCTTTTGAATCTTCTTTATCATGCTAGGATTAGCAGGAAAAAGCAAAGAATTTCAGAATTGCACCTTGCAATGCGGAGAAATTACTGTTTGTGCATTTACAATATTCATTGATTTTTGCCATTGAAAAACATCATGTTATTCATATACCAGAAATGTTTGAAGCTACTGACTGAATGAAAAGAGCTGGCATCTCACTCTCTTTAAATCTTTTTATCATGCTAGGATTAGCAGGAAAAAGCAAAAAATTTCAGAATTGCACATTGCAATGCGGAGATATTACTGTTTGTGCATTTACAATATTCATTGATTTTTGCCATTGAAAAACGTCCAGAAATGTTTGAAGCTACTGACTGAATGAAAGGAGCTGGCATCTCACTCTCTTTGAATCTTCTTTATCATGCTAGGATTAGCAGGAAAAAGCAAAAAATTTCAGAATTGCACCTTGCAATGCGGAGAAATTACTGTTTGTGCATTTACAATATTCATTGATTTTTGCCATTGAAAAACATCATGTTATTCATATACCAGAAATGTTTGAAGCTACTGACTGAATGAAAAGAGCTGGCATCTCACTCTCTTTGAATCTTCTTTATCATGCTAAGAGGAGCAGGAAAAAGCAAAAAATTTCAGAATTGCACGTTGCAATGTGGAGATATTACTGTTTGTGCAATTACAATATTCATTGATTTTTGCCATTGAAAAACGTCCAGAAATGTTTGAAGCTACTGACTGAATGAAAGGAGCTGGCATCTCACTCTCTTTGAATCTTCTTTATCATGCTAGGATTAGCAGGAAAAAGCAAAAAATTTCAGAATTGCACCTTGCAATGCGGAGAAATTACTGTTTGTGCATTTACAATATTCATTGATTTTTGCCATTGAAAAACATCATGTTATTCATATACCAGAAATGTTTGAAGCTACTGACTGAATGAAAAGAGCTGGCATCTCACTCTCTTTGAATCTTCTTTATCATGCTAAGAGGAGCAGGAAAAAGCAAAAAATTTCAGAATTGCACGTTGCAATGTGGAGATATTACTGTTTGTGCATTTACAATATTCATTGATTTTTGCCATTGAAAAACGTCCAGAAATGTTTGAAGCTACTGACTGAATGAAAGGAGCTGGCATCTCACTCTCTTTGAATCTTCTTTATCATGCTAGGATTAGCAGGAAAAAGCAAAAAATTTCAGAATTGCACCTTGCAATGCGGAGAAATTACTGTTTGTGCATTTACAATATTCATTGATTTTTGCCATTGAAAAACATCATGTTATTCATATACCAGAAATGTTTGAAGCTACTGACTGAATGAAAAGAGCTGGCATCTCACTCTCTTTGAATCTTCTTTATCATGCCAGGATTAGCAGGAAAAAGCAAAAAATTTCAGAATTGCACCTTGCAATGTGGAGATATTACTGTTTGTGCATTTACAATATTCATTGATTTTTGCCATTGAAAAACGTCCAGAAATGTTTGAAGCTACTGACTGAATGAAAGGAGCTGGCATCTCACTCTCTTTGAATCTTCTTTATCATGCTAGGATTAGCAGGAAAAAGCAAAAAAATTCAGAATTGCACCTTGCAATGCGGAGAAAATACTGTTTGTGCATTTACAATATTCATTGATTTTTGCCATTGAAAAACATCATGTTATTCATATACCAGAAATGTTTGAAGCTACTGACTGAATGAAAAGAGCTGGCATCTCACTCTCTTTGAATCTTCTTTATCATGCTAAGAGGAGCAGGAAAAAGCAAAAAATTTCAGAATTGCACCTTGCAATGTGGAGATATTACTGTTTGTGCATTTACAATATTCATTGATTTTTGCCATTGAAAAACGTCCAGAAATGTTTGAAGCTACTGACTGAATGAAAGGAGCTGGCATCTCACTCTCTTTGAATCTTTTTTATCATGCTAGGATTAGCAGGAAAAAGCAAAAAATTTCAGAATTGCACCTTGCAATGCGGAGAAATTACTGTTTGTGCATTTACAATATTCATTGATTTTTGCCATTGAAAAACATCATGTTATTCATATACCAGAAATGTTTGAAGCTACTGACTGAATGAAAAGAGCTGGCATCTCACTCTCTTTGAATCTTCTTTATCATGCTAAGAGGAGCAGGAAAAAGCAAAAAAATTCAGAATTGCACCTTGCAATGTGGAGATATTACTGTTTGTGCATTTACAATATTCATTGATTTTTGCCATTGAAAAACGTCCAGAAATGTTTGAAGCTACTGACTGAATGAAAGGAGCTGGCATCTCACTCTCTTTGAATCTTCTTTATCATGCTAGGATTAGCAGGAAAAAGCAAAAAAATTCAGAATTGCACCTTGCAATGCGGAGAAAATACTGTTTGTGCATTTACAATATTCATTGATTTTTGCCATTGAAAAACATCATGTTATTCATATACCAGAAATGTTTGAAGCTACTGACTGAATGAAAAGAGCTGGCATCTCACTCTCTTTGAATCTTCTTTATCATGCTAAGAGGAGCAGGAAAAAGCAAAAAATTTCAGAATTGCACCTTGCAATGTGGAGATATTACTGTTTGTGCATTTACAATATTCATTGATTTTTGCCATTGAAAAACGTCCAGAAATGTTTGAAGCTACTGACTGAATGAAAGGAGCTGGCATCTCACTCTCTTTGAATCTTCTTTATCATGCTAGGATTAGCAGGAAAAAGCAAAAAATTTCAGAATTGCACCTTGCAATGCGGAGAAATTACTGTTTGTGCATTTACAATATTCATTGATTTTTGCCATTGAAAAACATCATGTTATTCATATACCAGAAATGTTTGAAGCTACTGACTGAATGAAAAGAGCTGGCATCTCACTCTCTTTGAATCTTCTTTATCATGCTAAGAGGAGCAGGAAAAAGCAAAAAAATTCAGAATTGCACCTTGCAATGTGGAGATATTACTGTTTGTGCATTTACAATATTCATTGATTTTTGCCATTGAAAAACGTCCAGAAATGTTTGAAGCTACTGACTGAATGAAAGGAGCTGGCATCTCACTCTCTTTGAATCTTCTTTATCATGCTAGGATTAGCAGGAAAAAGCAAAAAATTTCAGAATTGCACCTTGCAATGCGGAGAAATTACTGTTTGTGCATTTACAATATTCATTGATTTTTGCCATTCAAAAACATCATGTTATTCATATACCAGAAATGTTTGAAGCTACTGACTGAATGAAAAGAGCTGGCATCTCACTCTCTTTGAATCTTCTTTATCATGCCAGGATTAGCAGGAAAAAGCAAAAAATTTCAGAATTGCACCTTGCAATGTGGAGATATTACTGTTTGTGCATTTACAATATTCATTGATTTTTGCCATTGAAAAACGTCCAGAAATGTTTGAAGCTACTGACTGAATGAAAGGAGCTGGCATCTCACTCTCTTTGAATCTTCTTTATCATGCTAGGATTAGCAGGAAAAAGCAAAAAATTTCAGAATTGCACCTTGCAATGCGGAGAAATTACTGTTTGTGCATTTACAATATTCATTGATTTTTGCCATTGAAAAACATCATGTTATTCATATACCAGAAATGTTTGAAGCTACTGACTGAATGAAAAGAGCTGGCATCTCACTCTCTTTGAATCTTCTTTATCATGCTAAGAGGAGCAGGAAAAAGCAAAAAATTTCAGAATTGCACGTTGCAATGTGGAGATATTTCTGTTTGTGCATTTACAATATTCATTGATTTTTGCCATTGAAAAACGTCCAGAAATGTTTGAAGCTACTGACTGAATGAAAGGAGCTGGCATCTCACTCTCTTTGAATCTTCTTTATCATGCTAGGATTAGCAGGAAAAAGCAAAAAATTTCAGAATTGCACCTTGCAATGCGGAGAAATTACTGTTTGTGCATTTACAATATTCATTGATTTTTGCCATTGAAAAACATCATGTTATTCATATACCAGAAATGTTTGAAGCTACTGACTGAATGAAAAGAGCTGGCATCTCACTCTCTTTGAATCTTCTTTATCATGCTAAGAGGAGCAGGAAAAAGCAAAAAATTTCAGAATTGCACCTTGCAATGTGGAGATATTACTGTTTGTGCATTTACAATATTCATTGATTTTTGCCATTGAAAAACGTCCAGAAATGTTTGAAGCTACTGACTGAATAAAAGGAGCTGGCATCTCACTCTTTTGAATCTTCTTTATCATGCTAGGATTAGCAGGAAAAAGCAAAGAATTTCAGAATTGCACCTTGCAATGCGGAGAAATTACTGTTTGTGCATTTACAATATTCATTGATTTTTGCCATTGAAAAACATCATGTTATTCATATACCAGAAATGTTTGAAGCTACTGACTGAATGAAAAGAGCTGGCATCTCACTCTCTTTAAATCTTTTTATCATGCTAGGATTAGCAGGAAAAAGCAAAAAATTTCAGAATTGCACATTGCAATGCGGAGATATTACTGTTTGTGCATTTACAATATTCATTGATTTTTGCCATTGAAAAACGTCCAGAAATGTTTGAAGCTACTGACTCAATGAAAGGAGCTGGCATCTCACTCTCTTTGAATCTTCTTTATCATGCTAGGATTAGCAGGAAAAAGCAAAAAATTTCAGAATTGCACCTTGCAATGCGGAGAAATTACTGTTTGTGCATTTACAATATTCATTGATTTTTGCCATTGAAAAACATCATGTTATTCATATACCAGAAATGTTTGAAGCTACTGACTGAATGAAAAGAGCTGGCATCTCACTCTCTTTGAATCTTCTTTATCATGCTAAGAGGAGCAGGAAAAAGCAAAAAATTTCAGAATTGCACGTTGCAATGTGGAGATATTACTGTTTGTGCAATTACAATATTCATTGATTTTTGCCATTGAAAAACGTCCAGAAATGTTTGAAGCTACTGACTGAATGAAAGGAGCTGGCATCTCACTCTCTTTGAATCTTCTTTATCATGCTAGGATTAGCAGGAAAAAGCAAAAAATTTCAGAATTGCACCTTGCAATGCGGAGAAATTACTGTTTGTGCATTTACAATATTCATTGATTTTTGCCATTGAAAAACATCATGTTATTCATATACCAGAAATGTTTGAAGCTACTGACTGAATGAAAAGAGCTGGCATCTCACTCTCTTTGAATCTTCTTTATCATGCTAAGAGGAGCAGGAAAAAGCAAAAAATTTCAGAATTGCACGTTGCAATGTGGAGATATTACTGTTTGTGCATTTACAATATTCATTGATTTTTGCCATTGAAAAACGTCCAGAAATGTTTGAAGCTACTGACTGAATGAAAGGAGCTGGCATCTCACTCTCTTTGAATCTTCTTTATCATGCTAGGATTAGCAGGAAAAAGCAAAAAATTTCAGAATTGCACCTTGCAATGCGGAGAAATTACTGTTTGTGCATTTACAATATTCATTGATTTTTGCCATTGAAGAACATCATGTTATTCATATACCAGAAATGTTTGAAGCTACTGACTGAATGAAAAGAGCTGGCATCTCACTCTCTTTGAATCTTCTTTATCATGCCAGGATTAGCAGGAAAAAGCAAAAAATTTCAGAATTGCACCTTGCAATGTGGAGATATTACTGTTTGTGCATTTACAATATTCATTGATTTTTGCCATTGAAAAACGTCCAGAAATGTTTGAAGCTACTGACTGAATGAAAGGAGCTGGCATCTCACTCTCTTTGAATCTTCTTTATCATGCTAGGATTAGCAGGAAAAAGCAAAAAAATTCAGAATTGCACCTTGCAATGCGGAGAAAATACTGTTTGTGCATTTACAATATTCATTGATTTTTGCCATTGAAAAACATCATGTTATTCATATACCAGAAATGTTTGAAGCTACTGACTGAATGAAAAGAGCTGGCATCTCACTCTCTTTGAATCTTCTTTATCATGCTAAGAGGAGCAGGAAAAAGCAAAAAATTTCAGAATTGCACCTTGCAATGTGGAGATATTACTGTTTGTGCATTTACAATATTCATTGATTTTTGCCATTGAAAAACGTCCAGAAATGTTTGAAGCTACTGACTGAATGAAAGGAGCTGGCATCTCACTCTCTTTGAATCTTTTTTATCATGCTAGGATTAGCAGGAAAAAGCAAAAAATTTCAGAATTGCACCTTGCAATGCGGAGAAATTACTGTTTGTGCATTTACAATATTCATTGATTTTTGCCATTGAAAAACATCATGTTATTCATATACCAGAAATGTTTGAAGCTACTGACTGAATGAAAAGAGCTGGCATCTCACTCTCTTTGAATCTTCTTTATCATGCTAAGAGGAGCAGGAAAAAGCAAAAAAATTCAGAATTGCACCTTGCAATGTGGAGATATTACTGTTTGTGCATTTACAATATTCATTGATTTTTGCCATTGAAAAACGTCCAGAAATGTTTGAAGCTACTGACTGAATGAAAGGAGCTGGCATCTCACTCTCTTTGAATCTTCTTTATCATGCTAGGATTAGCAGGAAAAAGCAAAAAATTTCAGAATTGCACCTTGCAATGCGGAGAAATTACTGTTTGTGCATTTACAATATTCATTGATTTTTGCCATTCAAAAACATCATGTTATTCATATACCAGAAATGTTTGAAGCTACTGACTGAATGAAAAGAGCTGGCATCTCACTCTCTTTGAATCTTCTTTATCATGCCAGGATTAGCAGGAAAAAGCAAAAAATTTCAGAATTGCACCTTGCAATGTGGAGATATTACTGTTTGTGCATTTACAATATTCATTGATTTTTGCCATTGAAAAACGTCCAGAAATGTTTGAAGCTACTGACTGAATGAAAGGAGCTGGCATCTCACTCTCTTTGAATCTTCTTTATCATGCTAGGATTAGCAGGAAAAAGCAAAAAATTTCAGAATTGCACCTTGCAATGCGGAGAAATTACTGTTTGTGCATTTACAATATTCATTGATTTTTGCCATTGAAAAACATCATGTTATTCATATACCAGAAATGTTTGAAGCTACTGACTGAATGAAAAGAGCTGGCATCTCACTCTCTTTGAATCTTCTTTATCATGCTAAGAGGAGCAGGAAAAAGCAAAAAATTTCAGAATTGCACGTTGCAATGTGGAGATATTACTGTTTGTGCATTTACAATATTCATTGATTTTTGCCATTGAAAAACGTCCAGAAATGTTTGAAGCTACTGACTGAATGAAAGGAGCTGGCATCTCACTCTCTTTGAATCTTCTTTATCATGCTAGGATTAGCAGGAAAAAGCAAAAAATTTCAGAATTGCACCTTGCAATGCGGAGAAATTACTGTTTGTGCATTTACAATATTCATTGATTTTTGCCATTGTAAAACATCATGTTATTCATATACCAGAAATGTTTGAAGCTACTGACTGAATGAAAAGAGCTGGCATCTCACTCTCTTTGAATCTTCTTTATCATGCTAAGAGGAGCAGGAAAAAGCAAAAAATTTCAGAATTGCACCTTGCAATGTGGAGATATTACTGTTTGTGCATTTACAATATTCATTGATTTTTGCCATTGAAAAACGTCCAGAAATGTTTGAAGCTACTGACTGAATAAAAGGAGCTGGCATCTCACTCTTTTGAATCTTCTTTATCATGCTAGGATTAGCAGGAAAAAGCAAAAAATTTCAGAATTGCACCTTGCAATGCGGAGAAATTACTGTTTGTGCATTTACAATATTCATTGATTTTTGCCATTGAAAAACATCATGTTATTCATATACCAGAAATGTTTGAAGCTACTGACTGAATGAAAAGAGCTGGCATCTCACTCTCTTTAAATCTTCTTTATCATGCTAGGATTAGCAGGAAAAAGCAAAAAATTTCAGAATTGCACATTGCAATGCGGAGATATTACTGTTTGTGCATTTACAATATTCATTGATTTTTGCCATTGAAAAACGTCCAGAAATGTTTGAAGCTACTGACTGAATGAAAGGAGCTGGCATCTCACTCTCTTTGAATCTTCTTTATCATGCTAGGATTAGCAGGAAAAAGCAAAAAATTTCAGAATTGCACCTTGCAATGCGGAGAAATTACTGTTTGTGCATTTACAATATTCATTGATTTTTGCCATTGAAAAACATCATGTTATTCATATACCAGAAATGTTTGAAGCTACTGACTGAATGAAAAGAGCTGGCATCTCACTCTCTTTGAATCTTCTTTATCATGCTAAGAGGAGCAGGAAAAAGCAAAAAATTTCAGAATTGCACGTTGCAATGTGGAGATATTACTGTTTGTGCAATTACAATATTCATTGATTTTTGCCATTGAAAAACGTCCAGAAATGTTTGAAGCTACTGACTGAATGAAAGGAGCTGGCATCTCACTCTCTTTGAATCTTCTTTATCATGCTAGGATTAGCAGGAAAAAGCAAAAAATTTCAGAATTGCACCTTGCAATGCGGACAAATTACTGTTTGTGCATTTACAATATTCATTGATTTTTGCCATTGAAAAACATCATGTTATTCATATACCAGAAATGTTTGAAGCTACTGACTGAATGAAAAGAGCTGGCATCTCACTCTCTTTGAATCTTCTTTATCATGCTAAGAGGAGCAGGAAAAAGCAAAAAATTTCAGAATTGCACGTTGCAATGTGGAGATATTACTGTTTGTGCATTTACAATATTCATTGATTTTTGCCATTGAAAAACGTCCAGAAATGTTTGAAGCTACTGACTGAATGAAAGGAGCTGGCATCTCACTCTCTTTGAATCTTCTTTATCATGCTAGGATTAGCAGGAAAAAGCAAAAAATTTCAGAATTGCACCTTGCAATGCGGAGAAATTACTGTTTGTGCATTTACAATATTCATTGATTTTTGCCATTGAAAAACATCATGTTATTCATATACCAGAAATGTTTGAAGCTACTGACTGAATGAAAAGAGCTGGCATCTCACTCTCTTTGAATCTTCTTTATCATGCCAGGATTAGCAGGAAAAAGCAAAAAATTTCAGAATTGCACCTTGCAATGTGGAGATATTACTGTTTGTGCATTTACAATATTCATTGATTTTTGCCATTGAAAAACGTCCAGAAATGTTTGAAGCTACTGACTGAATGAAAGGAGCTGGCATCTCACTCTCTTTGAATCTTCTTTATCATGCTAGGATTAGCAGGAAAAAGCAAAAAATTTCAGAATTGCACCTTGCAATGCGGAGAAATTACTGTTTGTGCATTTACAATATTCATTGATTTTTGACATTGAAAAACATCATGTTATTCATATACCAGAAATGTTTGAAGCTACTGACTGAATGAAAAGAGCTGGCATCTCACTCTCTTTGAATCTTCTTTATCATGCTAAGAGGAGCAGGAAAAAGCAAAAAATTTCAGAATTGCACGTTGCAATGTGGAGATATTACTGTTTGTGCATTTACAATATTCATTGATTTTTGCCATTGAAAAACGTCCAGAAATGTTTGAAGCTACTGACTGAATGAAAGGAGCTGGCATCTCACTCTCTTTGAATCTTCTTTATCATGCTAGGATTAGCAGGAAAAAGCAAAAAATTTCAGAATTGCACCTTGCAATGCGGAGAAATTACTGTTTGTGCATTTACAATATTCATTGATTTTTGCCATTGAAAAACATCATGTTATTCATATACCAGAAATGTTTGAAGCTACTGACTGAATGAAAAGAGCTGGCATCTCACTCTCTTTGAATCTTCTTTATCATGCCAGGATTAGCAGGAAAAAGCAAAAAATTTCAGAATTGCACCTTGCAATGTGGAGATATTACTGTTTGTGCATTTACAATATTCATTGATTTTTGCCATTGAAAAACGTCCAGAAATGTTTGAAGCTACTGACTGAATGAAAGGAGCTGGCATCTCACTCTCTTTGAATCTTCTTTATCATGCTAGGATTAGCAGGAAAAAGCAAAAAATTTCAGAATTGCACCTTGCAATGCGGAGAAATTACTGTTTGTGCATTTACAATATTCATTGATTTTTGCCATTGAAAAACATCATGTTATTCATATACCAGAAATGTTTGAAGCTACTGACTGAATGAAAAGAGCTGGCATCTCACTCTCTTTGAATCTTCTTTATCATGCTAAGAGGAGCAGGAAAAAGCAAAAAATTTCAGAATTGCACCTTGCAATGTGGAGATATTACTGTTTGTGCATTTACAATATTCATTGATTTTTGCCATTGAAAAACGTCCAGAAATGTTTGAAGCTACTGACTGAATGAAAGGAGCTGGCATCTCACTCTCTTTGAATCTTCTTTATCATGCTAGGATTAGCAGGAAAAAGCAAAAAATTTCAGAATTGCACCTTGCAATGCGGAGAAATTACTGTTTGTGCAATTACAATATTCATTGATTTTTGCCATTGAAAAACATCATGTTATTCATATACCAGAAATGTTTGAAGCTACTGACTGAATTAAAAGAGCTGGCATCTCACTCTCTTTGAATCTTCTTTATCATGCTAAGAGGAGCAGGAAAAAGCAAAAAATTTCAGAATTGCACCTTGCAATGTGGAGATATTACTGTTTGTGCATTTACAATATTCATTGATTTTTGCCATTGAAAAACGTCCAGAAATGTTTGAAGCTACTGACTGAATGAAAGGAGCTGGCATCTCACTCTTTTGAATCTTCTTTATCATGCTAGGATTAGCAGGAAAAAGCAAAAAATTTCAGAATTGCACCTTGCAATGCGGAGAAATTACTGTTTGTGCATTTACAATATTCATTGATTTTTGCCATTGAAAAACATCATGTTATTCATATACCAGAAATGTTTGAAGCTACTGACTGAATGAAAAGAGCTGGCATCTCACTCTCTTTAAATCTTCTTTATCATGCTAGGATTAGCAGGAAAAAGCAAAAAATTTCAGAATTGCACATTGCAATGCGGAGATATTACTGTTTGTGCATTTACAATATTCATTGATTTTTGCCATTGAAAAACGTCCAGAAATGTTTGAAGCTACTGACTGAATGAAAGGAGCTGGCATCTCACTCTCTTTGAATCTTCTTTATCATGATAGGATTAGCAGGAAAAAGCAAAAAATTTCAGAATTGCACCTTGCAATGCGGAGATATTACTGTTTGTGCATTTACAATATTCATTGATTTTTGCCATTGAAAAACGTCCAGAAATGTTTGAAGCTACTGACTGAATGAAAGGAGCTGGCATCTCACTCTCTTTGAATCTTCTTTATCATGCTAGGATTAGCAGGAAAAAGCAAAAAATTTCAGAATTGCACCTTGCAATGCGGAGAAATTACTGTTTGTGCATTTACAATATTCATTGATTTTTGCCATTGAAAAACATCGTTATTCATATACCAGAAATGTTTGAAGCTACTGACTGAATGAAAAGAGCTGGCATCTCACTCTCTTTGAATCTTCTTTATCATGCCAGGATTAGCAGGAAAAAGCAAAAAATTTCAGAATTGCACCTTGCAATGTGGAGATATTACTGTTTGTGCATTTACAATATTCATTGATTTTTGCCATTGAAAAACGTCCGGAAATGTTTGAAGCTACTGACTGAATGAAAGGAGCTGGCATCTCACTCTCTTTGAATCTTCTTTATCATGCTAGGATTAGCAGGAAAAAGCAAAAAATTTCAGAATTGCACCTTGCAATGCGGAGAAATTACTGTTTGTGCATTTACAATATTCATTGATTTTTGCCATTGAAAAACATCATGTTATTCATATACCAGAAATGTTTGAAGCTACTGACTGAATGAAAAGAGCTGGCATCTCACTCTCTTTGAATCTTCTTTATCATGCTACGAGGAGCAGGAAAAAGCAAAAAATTTCAGAATTGCACCTTGCAATGTGGAGATATTACTGTTTGTGCATTTACAATATTCATTGATTTTTGCCATTGAAAAACGTCCAGAAATGTTTGAAGCTACTGACTGAATGAAAGGAGCTGGCATCTCACTCTCTTTGAATCTTCTTTATCATGCTAGGATTAGCAGGAAAAAGCAAAAAATTTCAGAATTGCTCCTTGCAATGCGGAGAAATTACTGTTTGTGCATTTACAATATTCATTGATTTTTGCCATTGAAAAACATCATGTTATTCATATACCAGAAATGTTTGAAACTACTGACTGAATGAAAAGAGCTGGCATCTCACTCTCTTTGAATCTTCTTTATCATGCTAAGAGGAGCAGGAAAAAGCAAAAAATTTCAGAATTGCACCTTGCAATGTGGAGATATTACTGTTTGTGCATTTACAATATTCATTGATTTTTGCCATTGAAAAACGTCCAGAAATGTTTGAAGCTACTGACTGAATGAAAGGAGCTGGCATCTCACTCTTTTGAATCTTCTTTATCATGCTAGGATTAGCAGGAAAAATCAAAAAATTTCAGAATTGCACCTTGCAATGCGGAGAAATTACTGTTTGTGCATTTACAATATTCATTGATTTTTGCCATTGAAAAACATCATGTTATTCATATACCAGAAATGTTTGAAGCTACTGACTGAATGAAAAGAGCTGGCATCTCACTCTCTTTAAATCTTCTTTATCATGCTAGGATTAGCAGGAAAAAGCAAAAAATTTCAGAATTGCACATTGCAATGCGGAGATATTACTGTTTGTGCATTTACAATATTCATTGATTTTTGCCATTGAAAAACGTCCAGAAATGTTTGAAGCTACTGACTGAATGAAAGGAGCTGGCATCTCACTCTCTTTGAATCTTCTTTATCATGATAGGATTAGCAGGAAAAAGCAAAAAATTTCAGAATTGCACCTTGCAATGCGGAGATATTACTGTTTGTGCATTTACAATATTCATTGATTTTTGCCATTGAAAAACGTCCAGAAATGTTTGAAGCTACTGACTGAATGAAAGGAGCTGGCATCTCACTCTCTTTGAATCTTCTTTATCATGCTAGGATTAGCAGGAAAAAGCAAAAAATTTCAGAATTGCACCTTGCAATGCGGAGAAATTACTGTTTGTGCATTTACAATATTCATTGATTTTTGCCATTGAAAAACATCGTTATTCATATACCAGAAATGTTTGAAGCTACTGACTGAATGAAAAGAGCTGGCATCTCACTCTCTTTGAATCTTCTTTATCATGCTAAGAGGAGCAGGAAAAAGCAAAAAATTTCAGAATTGCACGTTGCAATGTGGAGATATTACTGTTTGTGCATTTACAATATTCATTGATTTTTGCCATTGAAAAACGTCCAGAAATGTTTGAAGCTTCTGACTGAATGAAAGGAGCTGGCATCTCACTCTCTTTGAATCTTCTTTATCATGCTAGGATTAGCAGGAAAAAGCAAAAAATTTCAGAATTGCACCTTGCAATGCGGAGAAATTACTGTTTGTGCATTTACAATATTCATTGATTTTTGCCATTGAAAAACATCATGTTATTCATATACCAGAAATGTTTGAAGCTACTGACTGAATGAAAAGAGCTGGCATCTCACTCTCTTTGAATCTTCTTTATCATGCCAGGATTAGCAGGAAAAAGCAAAAAATTTCAGATTTGCACCTTGCAATGTGGAGATATTACTGTTTGTGCATTTACAATATTCATTGATTTTTGCCATTGAAAAACGTCCAGAAATGTTTGAAGCTACTGACTGAATGAAAGGAGCTGGCATCTCACTCTCTTTGAATCTTCTTTATCATGCTAGGATTAGCAGGAAAAAGCAAAAAATGTAAGAACTGCACCTTGCAATGCGGAGAAATTACTGTTTGTGCATTTACAATATTCATTGATTTTTGCCATTGAAAAACATCATGTTATTCATATACCAGAAATGTTTGAAGCTACTGACTGAATGAAAAGAGCTGGCATCTCACTCTCTTTGAATCTTCTTTATCATGCCAGGATTAGCAGGAAAAAGCAAAAAATTTCAGAATTGCACCTTGCAATGTGGAGATATTACTATTTGTGCATTTACAATATTCATTGATTTTTGCCATTGAAAAACGTCCAGAAATGTTTGAAGCTACTGACTGAATGAAAGGAGCTGGCATCTCACTCTCTTTGAATCTCCTTTATCATGCTAGGATTAGCAGGAAAAAGCAAAAAATTTCAGAATTGCACCTTGCAATGCGAGAAATTACTGTTTGTGCATTTACAATATTCCTTGATTTTTGCCATTGAAAAACATCATGTTATTCATATACCAGAAATGTTTGAAGCTACTGACTGAATGAAAAGAACTGGCATCTCACTCTCTTTGAGTCTTCTTTATCATGCTAAGAGGAGCAGGAAAAAGCAAAAAATTTCAGAATTGCACGTTGCAATGTGGAGATATTACTGTTTGTGCATTTACAATATTCATTGATTTTTGCCATTGAAAAACGTCCAGAAATGTTTGAAGCTACTGACTGAATGAAAGGAGCTGGCATCTCACTCTCTTTGAATCTTCTTTATCATGCTAGGATTAGCAGGAAAAAGCAAAAAATTTCAGAATTGCACCTTGCAATGCGGAGAAATTACTGTTTGTGCATTTACAATATTCATTGATTTTTGCCATTGAAAAACATCATGTTATTCATATACCAGAAATGTTTGAAGCTACTGACTGAATGAAAAGAGCTGGCATCTCACTCTCTTTGAATCTTGTTTATCATGCTAAGAGGAGCAGGAAAATCAAAAAATTTCAGAATTGCACGTTGCAATGTGGAGATATTACTGTTTGTGCATTTACAATATTCATTGATTTTTGCCATTGAAAAACGTCCAGAAATGTTTGAAGCTACTGACTGAATGAAAGGAGCTGGCATCTCACTCTCTTTGAATCTTCTTTATCATGCTAAGAGGAGCAGGAAAAAGCAAAAAATTTCAGAATTGCACCTTGCAATGTGGAGATATTACTGTTTGTGCATTTACAATATTCATTGATTTTTGCCATTGAAAAACGTCCAGAAATGTTTGAAGCTACTGACTGAATGAAAGGAGCTGGCATCTCACTCTCTTTGAATCTTCTTTATCATGCTAGGATTAGCAGGAAAAAGCAAAAAATTTCAGAATTGCACCTTGCAATGCGGAGAAATTACTGTTTGTGCATTTACAATATTCATTGATTTTTGCCATTGAAAAACATCATGTTATTCATATACCAGAAATGTTTGAAGCTACTGACTGAATGAAAAGAGCTGGCATCTCACTCTCTTTGAATCTTCTTTATCATGCTAAGAGGAGCAGGAAAAAGCAAAAAATTTCAGAATTGCACGTTGCAATGTGGAGATATTACTGTTTGTGCATTTACAATATTCATTGATTTTTGCCATTGAAAAACGTCAAGAAATGTTTGAAGCTACTGACTGAATGAAAGGAGCTGGCATCTCACTCTCTTTGAATCTTCTTTATCATGCTAGGATTAGCAGGAAAAAGCAAAAAATTTCAGAATTGCACCTTGCAATGCGGAGAAATTACTGTTTGTGCATTTACAATATTCATTGATTTTTGCCATTGAAAAACATCATGTTATTCATATACCAGAAATGTTTGAAGCTACTGACTGAATGAAAAGAGCTGGCATCTCACTCTCTTTGAATCTTCTTTATCATGCCAGGATTAGCAGGAAAAAGCAAAAAATTTCAGAATTGCACCTTGCAATGTGGAGATATTACTGTTTGTGCATTTACAATATTCATTGATTTTTGCCATTGAAAAACGTCCAGAAAGGTTTGAAGCTACTGACTGAATGAAAAGAGCTGGCATCTCACTCTCTTTGAATCTTCTTTATCATGCTAGGATTAGCAGGAAAAAGCAAAAAATTTCAGAATTGCACCTTGCAATGCGGAGAAATTACTGTTTGTGCATTTACAATATTCATTGATTTTTGCCATTGAAAAACATCATGTTATTCATATACCAGAAATGTTTGAAGCTACTGACTGAATGAAAAGAGCTGGCATCTCACTCTCTTTGAATCTTCTTTATCATGCTAAGAGGAGCAGGAAAAAGCAAAAAATTTCAGAATTGCACCTTGCAATGTGGAGATATTACTGTTTGTGCATTTACAATATTCATTGATTTTTGCCATTGAAAAACGTCCAGAAATGTTTGAAGCTACTGACTGAATGAAAGGAGCTGGCATCTCACTCTCTTTGAATCTTCTTTATCATGCTAGGATTAGCAGGAAAAAGCAAAAAATTTCAGAATTGCACCTTGCAATGCGGAGAAATTACTGTTTGTGCATTTACAATATTCATTGATTTTTGCCATTGAAAAACATCATGTTATTCATATACCAGAAATGTTTGAAGCTACTGACTGAATGAAAAGAGCTGGCATCTCACTCTCTTTGAATCTTCTTTATCATGCTAAGAGGAGCAGGAAAAAGCAAAAAATTTCAGAATTGCACCTTGCAATGTGGAGATATTACTGTTTGTGCATTTACAATATTCATTGATTTTTGCCATTGAAAAACGTCCAGAAATGTTTGAAGCTACTGACTGAATGAAAGGAGCTGGCATCTCACTCTCTTTGAATCTTCTTTATCATGCTAGGATTAGCAGGAAAAAGCAAAAAATTTCAGAATTGCACCTTGCAATGCGGAGAAATTACTGTTTGTGCATTTACAATATTCATTGATTTTTGCCATTGAAAAACATCATGTTATTCATATACCAGAAATGTTTGAAGCTACTGACTGAATGAAAAGAGCTGGCATCTCACTCTCTTTGAATCTTCTTTATCATGCTAGGATTAGCAGGAAAAAGCAAAAAATTTCAGAATTGCACATTGCAATGCGGAGATATTACTGTTTGTGCATTTACAATATTCATTGATTTTTGCCATTGAAAAACGTCCAGAAATGTTTGAAGCTACTGACTGAATGAAAGGAGCTGGCATCTCACTCTCTTTGTATCTTCTTTATCATGCTAGGATTAGCAGGAAAAAGCAAAAAATTTCAGAATTGCACCTTGCAATGCGGAGATATTACTGTTTGTGCATTTACAATATTCATTGATTTTTGCCATTGAAAAACGTCCAGAAATGTTTGAAGCTACTGACTGAATGAAAGGAGCTGGCATCTCACTCTCTTTGAATCTTCTTTATCATGCTAGGATTAGCAGGAAAAAGTAAAGAATTTCAGAATTGCACTTTGCAATGCGGAGAAATTACTGTTTGTGCATTTACAATATTCATTGATTTTTGCCATTGAAAAACATCATGTTATTCATATACCAGAAATGTTTGAAGCTACTGACTGAATGAAAAGAGCTGGCATCTCACTCTCTTTGAATCTTCTTTATCATGCTAAGAGGAGCAGGAAAAAGCAAAAAATTTCAGAATTGCACGTTGCAATGTGGAGATATTACTGTTTGTGCATTTACAATATTCATTGATTTTTGCCATTGAAAAACGTCCAGAAATGTTTGAAGCTACTGACTGAATGAAAGGAGCTGGCATCTCACTCTCTTTGAATCTTCTTTATCATGCTAGGATTAGCAGGAAAAAGCAAAAAATTTCAGAATTGCACCTTGCAATGCGGAGAAATTACTGTTTGTGCATTTACAATATTCATTGATTTTTGCCATTGAAAAACATCATGTTATTCATATACCAGAAATGTTTGAAGCTACTGACTGAATGAAAAGAGCTGGCATCTCACTCTCTTTGAATCTTCTTTATCATGCTAAGAGGAGCAGGAAAAAGCAAAAAATTTCAGAATTGCACGTTGCAATGTGGAGATATTACTGTTTGTGCATTTACAATATTCATTGATTTTTGCCATTGAAAAACGTCCAGAAATTTTTGAAGCTACTGACTGAATGAAAGGAGCTGGCATCTCACTCTCTTTGAATCTTCTTTATCATGCTAGGATTAGCAGGAAAAAGCAAAAAATTTCAGAATTGCACCTTGCAATGCGGAGAAATTACTGTTTGTGCATTTACAATATTCATTGATTTTTGCCATTGAAAAACATCATGTTATTCATATACCAGAAATGTTTGAAGCTACTGACTGAATGAAAAGAGCTGGCATCTCACTCTCTTTGAATCTTCTTTATCATGCCAGGATTAGCAGGAAAAAGCAAAAAATTTCAGAATTGCACCTTGCAATGTGGAGATATTACTGTTTGTGCATTTACAATATTCATTGATTTTTGCCATTGAAAAATGTCCAGAAATGTTTGAAGCTACTGACTGAATGAAAGGAGCTGGCATCTCACTCTCTTTGAATCTTCTTTATCATGCTAGGATTAGCAGGAAAAAGCAAAAAATTTCAGAATTGCACCTTGCAATGCGGAGAAATTACTGTTTGTGCATTTACAATATTCATTGATTTTTGCCATTGAAAAACATCATGTTATTCATATACCAGAAATGTTTGAAGCTACTGACTGAATGAAAAGAGCTGGCATCTCACTCTCTTTGAATCTTCTTTATCATGCTAAGAGGAGCAGGAAAAAGCAAAAAATTTCAGAATTGCACGTTGCAATGTGGAGATATTACTGTTTGTGCATTTACAATATTCATTGATTTTTGCCTTTGAAAAACGTCCAAAAATGTATGAAGCTACTGACTGAATGAAAGGAGCTGG
This sequence comes from Phyllobates terribilis, assembly GCF_046119375.1. Taxonomy (NCBI): domain Eukaryota; kingdom Metazoa; phylum Chordata; class Amphibia; order Anura; family Dendrobatidae; genus Phyllobates; species Phyllobates terribilis. The sequence continues at coordinate 2,885,294 of NW_027362909.1, read as the reverse complement.
CATCTCACTCTCTTTGAATCTTCTTTATCATGCTAGGATTAGCAGGAAAAAGCAAAAAAATTCAGAATTGCACCTTGCAATGCGGAGAAATTACTGTTTGTGCATTTACAATATTCATTGATTTTTTGCCATTGAAAAACATCATGTTATTCATATACCAGAAATGTTTGAAGCTACTGACTGAATGAAAAGAGCTGGCATCTCACTCTCTTTGAATCTTCTTTATCATGCCAGGATTAGCAGGAAAAAGCAAAAAATTTCAGAATTGCACCTTGCAATGTGGAGATATTACTGTTTGTGCATTTACAATATTCATTGATTTTTGCCATTGAAAAACGTCCAGAAATGTTTGAAGCTACTGACTGAATGAAAGGAGCTGGCATCTCACTCTCTTTGAATCTTCTTTATCATGCTAGGATTAGCAGGAAAAAGCAAAAAATTTCAGAATTGCACCTTGCAATGCGGAGAAATTACTGTTTGTGCATTTACAATATTCATTAATTTTTGCCATTGAAAAACATCATGTTATTCGTATACCAGAAATGTTTGAAGCTACTGACTGAATGAAAAGAGCTGGCATCTCACTCTCTTTGAATCTTCTTTATCATGCTAAGAGGAGCAGAAAAAAGCAAAAAAATTCAGAATTGCACCTTGCAATGTGGAGATATTACTGTTTGTGCATTTACAATATTCATTGATTTTTGCCATTGAAAAACGTCCAGAAATGTTTGAAGCTACTGACTGAATGAAAGGAGCTGGCATCTCACTCTCTTTGAATCTTCTTTATCATGCTAGGATTAGCAGGAAAAAGCAAAAAATTTCAGAATTGCACCTTGCAATGCGGAGAAATTACTGTTTGTGCATTTACAATATTCATTGATTTTTGCCATTGAAAAACATCATGTAATTCATATACCAGAAATGTTTGAAGCTACTGACTGAATGAAAAGAGTTGGCATCTCACTCTCTTTGAATCTTCTTTATCATGCTAAGAGGAGCAGGAAAAAGCAAAAAATTTCAGAATTGCACCTTGCAATGTGGAGATATTACTGTTTGTGCATTTACAATATTCATTGATTTTTAGCATTGAAAAACGTCCAGAAATGTTTGAAGCTACTGACTGAATGAAAGGAGCTGGCATCTCACTCTCTTTGAATCTTCTTTATCATGCTAGGATTAGCAGGAAAAAGCAAAAAATTTCAGAATTGCACCTTGCAATGCGGAGAAATTACTGTTTGTGCATTTACAATATTCATTGATTTTTGCCATTGAAAAACATCATGTTATTCATATACCAGAAATGTTTGAAGCTACTGACTGAATGAAAAGAGCTGGCATCTCACTCTCTTTGAATCTTCTTTATCATGCCAGGATTAGCAGGAAAAAGCAAAAAATTTCAGAATTGCACCTTGCAATGTGGAGATATTACTGTTTGTGCATTTACAATATTCATTGATTTTTGCCATTGAAAAACGTCCAGAAATGTTTGAAGCTACTGACTGAATGAAAGGAGCTGGCATCTCACTCTCTTTGAATCTTCTTTATCATGCTAGGATTAGCAGGAAAAAGCAAAAAATTTCAGAATTGCACCTTGCAATGCGGAGAAATTACTGTTTGTGCATTTACAATATTCATTGAATTTTGCCATTGAAAAACATCATGTTATTCATATACCAGAAATGTTTGAAGCTACTGACTGAATGAAAAGAGCTGGCATCTCACTCTCTTTGAATCTTCTTTATCATGCTAAGAGGAGCAGGAAAAAGCAAAAAATTTCAGAATTGCACCTTGCAATGTGGAGATATTACTGTTTGTGCATTTACAATATTCATTGATTTTTGCAATTGAAAAACGTCCAGAAATGTTTGCAGCTACTGACTGAATGAAAGGAGCTGGCATCTCACTCTCTTTAAATCTTCTTTATCATGCTAGGATTAGCAGGAAAAAGCAAAAAATTTCAGAATTGCACCTTGCAATGCGGAGAAATTACTGTTTGTGCATTTACAATATTCATTGATTTTTGCCATTGAAAAACATCATGTTATTCATATACCAGAAATGTTTGAAGCTACTGACTGAATGAAAAGAGCTGGCATCTCACTCTCTTTGAATCTTCTTTATCATGCCAGGATTAGCAGGAAAAAGCAAAAAATTTCAGAATTGCACCTTGCAATGTGGAGATATTACTGTTTGTGCATTTACAATATTCATTGATTTTTGCCATTGAAAAACGTCCAGAAATGTTTGAAGCTACTGACTGAATGAAAGGAGCTGGCATCTCACTCTCTTTGAATCTTCTTTATCATGCTAGGATTAGCAGGAAAAAGCAAAAAATTTCAGAATTGCACCTTGCAATGCGGAGAAATTACTGTTTGTGCATTTACAATATTCATTGAATTTTGCCATTGAAAAACATCATGTTATTCATATACCAGAAATGATTGAAGCTACTGACTGAATGAAAAGAGCTGGCATCTCACTCTCTTTGAATCTTCTTTATCATGCTAAGAGGAGCAGGAAAAAGCAAAAAATTTCAGAATTGCACCTTGCAATGTGGAGATATTACTGTTTGTGCATTTACAATATTCATTGATTTTTGCCATTGAAAAACGTCCAGAAATGTTTGAAGCTACTGACTGAATGAAAGGAGCTGCCATCTCACTCTCTTTGAATCTTCTTTATCATGCTAGGATTAGCAGGAAAAAGCAAAAAATTTCAGAATTGCACCTTGCAATGCGGAGAAATTACTGTTTGTGCATTTACAATATTCATTGATTTTTGCCATTGAAAAACATCATGTTATTCATATACCAGAAATGTTTGAAGCTACTGACTGAATGAAAAGAGCTGGCATCTCACTCTCTTTGAATCTTCTTTATCATGCCAGGATTAGCAGGAAAAAGCAAAAAATTTCAGAATTGCACCTTGCAATGTGGAGATATTACTGTTTGTGCATTTACAATATTCATTGATTTTTGCCATTGAAAAACGTCCAGAAATGTTTGAAACTACTGACTGAATGAAAGGAGCTGGCATCTCACTCTCTTTCAATCTTTTTTATCATGCTAGGATTAGCAGGAAAAAGCAAAAAAATTCAGAATTGCACCTTGCAATGCGGAGAAATTACTGTTTGTGCATTTACAATATTCATTGATTTTTGCCATTGAAAAACATCATGTTATTCATATACCAGAAATGTTTGAAGCTACTGACTGAATGAAAAGAGCTGGCATCTCACTCTCTTTGAATCTTCTTTATCATGCTAAGAGGAGCAGGAAAAAGCAAAAAATTTCAGAATTGCACCTTGCAATGTGGAGATATTACTGTTTGTGCATTTACAATATTCATTGATTTTTGCCATTGAAAAACGTCCAGAAATGTTTGAAGCTACTGACTGAATGAAAGGAGCTGGCATCTCACTCTCTTTGAATCTTCTTTATCATGCTAGGATTAGCAGGAAAAAGCAAAAAATTTCAGAATTGCACCTTGCAATGCGGAGAAATTACTGTTTGTGCATTTACAATATTCATTGATTTTTGCCATTGAAAAACATCATGTTATTCATATACCAGAAATGTTTGAAGCTACTGACTGAATGAAAAGAGCTGGCATCTCACTCTCTTTGAATGTTCTTTATCATGCTAAGAGGAGCAGGAAAAAGCAAAAAATTTCAGAATGGCACCTTGCAATGTGGAGATATTACTGTTTGTGCATTTACAATATTCATTGATTTTTGCCATTGAAAAACGTCCAGAAATGTTTGAAGCTACTGACTGAATGAAAGGAGCTGGCATCTCACTCTCTTTGAATCTTCTTTATCATGCTAGGATTAGCAGGAAAAAGCAAAAAATTTCAGAATTGCACCTTGCAATGCGGAGATATTACTGTTTGTGCATTTACAATATTCATTGATTTTTGCCATTGAAAAACGTCCAGAAATGTTTGAAGCTACTGACTGAATGAAAGGAGCTGGCATCTCACTCTCTTTGAATCTTCTTTATCATGCTAGGATTAGCAGGAAAAAGCAAAAAATTTCAGAATTGCACCTTGCAATGCGGAGAAATTACTGTTTGTGCATTTACAATATTCATTGATTTTTGCCATTCAAAAACATCATGTTATTCATATACCAGAAATGTTTGAAGCTACTGACTGAATGAAAAGAGCTGGCATCTCACTCTCTTTGAATCTTCTTTATCATGCTAGGATTAGCAGGAAAAAGCAAAAAATTTCAGAATTGCACATTGCAATGCGGAGATATTACTGTTTGTGCATTTACAATATTCATTGATTTTTGCCATTGAAAAACGTCCAGAAATGTTTGAAGCTACTGACTGAATGAAAGGAGCTGGCATCTCACTCTCTTTGAATCTTCTTTATCATGCTAGGATTAGCAGGAAAAAGCAAAAAATTTCAGAATTGCACCTTGCAATGCGGAGATATTACTGTTTGTGCATTTACAATATTCATTGATTTTTGCCATTGAAAAACGTCCAGAAATGTTTGAAGCTACTGACTGAATGAAAGGAGCTGGCATCTCACTCTCTTTGAATCTCCTTTATCATGCTAGGATTAGCAGGAAAAAGCAAAAAATTTCAGAATTGCACCTTGCAATGCGGAGAAATTACTGTTTGTGCATTTACAATATTCATTGATTTTTGCCATTGAAAAACATCATGTTATTCATATACCAGAAATGTTTGAAGCTACTGACTGAATGAAAAGAGCTGGCATCTCACTCTCTTTGAATCTTCTTTATCATGCTAAGAGGAGCAGTAAAAAGCAAAAAATTTCAGAATTGCACGTTGCAATGTGGAGATATTACTGTTTGTGCAATTACAATATTCATTGATTTTTGCCATTGAAAAACGTCCAGAAATGTTTGAAGCTACTGACTGAATGAAAGGAGCTGGCATCTCACTCTCTTTGAATCTTCTTTATCATGCTAGGATTAGCAGGAAAAAGCAAAAAATTTCAGAATTGCACCTTGCAATGCGGAGAAATTACTGTTTGTGCATTTACAATATTCATTGATTTTTGCCATTGAAAAACATCATGTTATTCATATACCAGAAATGTTTGAAGCTACTGACTGAATGAAAAGAGCTGGCATCTCACTCTCTTTGAATCTTCTTTATCATGCTAAGAGGAGCAGGAAAAAGCAAAAAATTTCAGAATTGCACGTTGCAATGTGGAGATATTACTGTTTGTGCATTTACAATATTCATTGATTTTTGCCATTGAAAAACGTCCAGAAATGTTTGAAGCTACTGACTGAATGAAAGGAGCTGGCATCTCACTCTCTTTGAATCTTCTTTATCATGCTAGGATTAGCAGGAAAAAGCAAAAAATTTCAGAATTGCACCTTGCAATGCGGAGAAATTACTGTTTGTGCATTTACAATATTCATTGATTTTTGCCATTGAAAAACATCATGTTATTCATATACCAGAAATGTTTGAAGCTACTGACTGAATGAAAAGAGCTGGCATCTCACTCTCTTTGAATCTTCTTTATCATGCCAGGATTAGCAGGAAAAAGCAAAAAATTTCAGAATTGCACCTTGCAATGTGGAGATATTACTGTTTGTGCATTTACAATATTCATTGATTTTTGCCATTGAAAAACGTCCAGAAATGTTTGAAGCTACTGACTGAATGAAAGGAGCTGGCATCTCACTCTCTTTGAATCTTCTTTATCATGCTAGGATTAGCAGGAAAAAGCAAAAAATTTCAGAATTGCACCTTGCAATGCGGAGAAATTACTGTTTGTGCATTTACAATATTCATTGAATTTTGCCATTGAAAAACATCATGTTATTCATATACCAGAAATGTTTGAAGCTACTGACTGAATGAAAAGAGCTGGCATCTCACTCTCTTTGAATCTTCTTTATCATGCTAAGAGGAGCAGGAAAAAGCAAAAAATTTCAGAATTGCACCTTGCAATGTGGAGATATTACTGTTTGTGCATTTACAATATTCATTGATTTTTGCAATTGAAAAACGTCCAGAAATGTTTGCAGCTACTGACTGAATGAAAGGAGCTGGCATCTCACTCTCTTTAAATCTTCTTTATCATGCTAGGATTAGCAGGAAAAAGCAAAAAATTTCAGAATTGCACCTTGCAATGCGGAGAAATTACTGTTTGTGCATTTACAATATTCATTGATTTTTGCCATTGAAAAACATCATGTTATTCATATACCAGAAATGTTTGAAGCTACTGACTGAATGAAAAGAGCTGGCATCTCACTCTCTTTGAATCTTCTTTATCATGCCAGGATTAGCAGGAAAAAGCAAAAAATTTCAGAATTGCACCTTGCAATGTGGAGATATTACTGTTTGTGCATTTACAATATTCATTGATTTTTGCCATTGAAAAACGTCCAGAAATGTTTGAAGCTACTGACTGAATGAAAGGAGCTGGCATCTCACTCTCTTTGAATCTTCTTTATCATGCTAGGATTAGCAGGAAAAAGCAAAAAATTTCAGAATTGCACCTTGCAATGCGGAGAAATTACTGTTTGTGCATTTACAATATTCATTGAATTTTGCCATTGAAAAACATCATGTTATTCATATACCAGAAATGATTGAAGCTACTGACTGAATGAAAAGAGCTGGCATCTCACTCTCTTTGAATCTTCTTTATCATGCTAAGAGGAGCAGGAAAAAGCAAAAAATTTCAGAATTGCACCTTGCAATGTGGAGATATTACTGTTTGTGCATTTACAATATTCATTGATTTTTGCCATTGAAAAACGTCCAGAAATGTTTGAAGCTACTGACTGAATGAAAGGAGCTGCCATCTCACTCTCTTTGAATCTTCTTTATCATGCTAGGATTAGCAGGAAAAAGCAAAAAATTTCAGAATTGCACCTTGCAATGCGGAGAAATTACTGTTTGTGCATTTACAATATTCATTGATTTTTGCCATTGAAAAACATCATGTTATTCATATACCAGAAATGTTTGAAGCTACTGACTGAATGAAAAGAGCTGGCATCTCACTCTCTTTGAATCTTCTTTATCATGCCAGGATTAGCAGGAAAAAGCAAAAAATTTCAGAATTGCACCTTGCAATGTGGAGATATTACTGTTTGTGCATTTACAATATTCATTGATTTTTGCCATTGAAAAACGTCCAGAAATGTTTGAAACTACTGACTGAATGAAAGGAGCTGGCATCTCACTCTCTTTCAATCTTTTTTATCATGCTAGGATTAGCAGGAAAAAGCAAAAAAATTCAGAATTGCACCTTGCAATGCGGAGAAATTACTGTTTGTGCATTTACAATATTCATTGATTTTTGCCATTGAAAAACATCATGTTATTCATATACCAGAAATGTTTGAAGCTACTGACTGAATGAAAAGAGCTGGCATCTCACTCTCTTTGAATCTTCTTTATCATGCTAAGAGGAGCAGGAAAAAGCAAAAAATTTCAGAATTGCACCTTGCAATGTGGAGATATTACTGTTTGTGCATTTACAATATTCATTGATTTTTGCCATTGAAAAACGTCCAGAAATGTTTGAAGCTACTGACTGAATGAAAGGAGCTGGCATCTCACTCTCTTTGAATCTTCTTTATCATGCTAGGATTAGCAGGAAAAAGCAAAAAATTTCAGAATGGCACCTTGCAATGCGGAGAAATTACTGTTTGTGCATTTACAATATTCATTGATTTTTGCCATTGAAAAACATCATGTTATTCATATACCAGAAATGTTTGAAGCTACTGACTGAATGAAAAGAGCTGGCATCTCACTCTCTTTGAATCTTCTTTATCATGCTAAGAGGAGCAGTAAAAAGCAAAAAATTTCAGAATTGCACGTTGCAATGTGGAGATATTACTGTTTGTGCAATTACAATATTCATTGATTTTTGCCATTGAAAAACGTCCAGAAATGTTTGAAGCTACTGACTGAATGAAAGGAGCTGGCATCTCACTCTCTTTGAATCTTCTTTATCATGCTAGGATTAGCAGGAAAAAGCAAAAAATTTCAGAATTGCACCTTGCAATGCGGAGAAATTACTGTTTGTGCATTTACAATATTCATTGATTTTTGCCATTGAAAAACATCATGTTATTCATATACCAGAAATGTTTGAAGCTACTGACTGAATGAAAAGAGCTGGCATCTCACTCTCTTTGAATCTTCTTTATCATGCTAAGAGGAGCAGGAAAAAGCAAAAAATTTCAGAATTGCACGTTGCAATGTGGAGATATTACTGTTTGTGCATTTACAATATTCATTGATTTTTGCCATTGAAAAACGTCCAGAAATGTTTGAAGCTACTGACTGAATGAAAGGAGCTGGCATCTCACTCTCTTTGAATCTTCTTTATCATGCTAGGATTAGCAGGAAAAAGCAAAAAATTTCAGAATTGCACCTTGCAATGCGGAGAAATTACTGTTTGTGCATTTACAATATTCATTGATTTTTGCCATTGAAAAACATCAGGTTATTCATATACCAGAAATGTTTGAAGCTACTGACTGAATGAAAAGAGCTGGCATCTCACTCTCTTTGAATCTTCTTTATCATGCCAGGATTAGCAGGAAAAAGCAAAAAATTTCAGAATTGCACCTTGCAATGTGGAGATATTACTGTTTGTGCATTTACAATATTCATTGATTTTTGCCATTGAAAAACGTCCAGAAATGTTTGAAGCTACTGACTGAATGAATGGAGCTGGCATCTCACTCTCTTTGAATCTTCTTTATCATGCTAGGATTAGCAGGAAAAAGCAAAAAATTTCAGAATTGCACCTTGCAATGCGGAGAAATTACTGTTTGTGCATTTACAATATTCATTGATTTTTGCCATTGAAAAACATCATGTTATTCATATACCAGAAATGTTTGAAGCTACTGACTGAATGAAAAGAGCTGGCATCTCACTCTCTTTGAATCTTCTTTATCATGCTAAGAGGAGCAGGAAAAAGCAAAAAATTTCAGAATTGCACGTTGCAATGTGGAGATATTACTGTTTGTGCATTTACAATATTCATTGATTTTTGCCATTGAAAAACGTCCAGAAATGTTTGAAGCTACTGACTGAATGAAAGGAGCTGGCATCTCACTCTCTTTGAATCTTCTTTATCATGCTAGGATTAGCAGGAAAAAGCAAAAAATTTCAGAATTGCACCTTGCAATGCGGAGAAATTACTGTTTGTGCATTTACAATATTCATTGATTTTTGCCATTGAAAAACATCATGTTATTCATATACCAGAAGTGTTTGAAGCTACTGACTGAATGAAAAGAGCTGGCATCTCACTCTCTTTGAATCTTCTTTATCATGCCAGGATTAGCAGGAAAAAGCAAAAAATTTCAGAATTGCACCTTGCAATGTGGAGATATTACTGTTTGTGCATTTACAATATTCATTGATTTTTGCCATTGAAAAACGTCCAGAAATGTTTGAAGCTACTGACTGAATGAAAGGAGCTGGCATCTCACTCTCTTTGAATCTTCTTTATCATGCTAGGATTAGCAGGAAAAAGCAAAAAATTTCAGAATTGCACCTTGCAATGCGGAGAAATTACTGTTTGTGCATTTACAATATTCATTGATTTTTGCCATTGAAAAACATCATGTTATTCATATACCAGAAATGTTTGAAGCTACTGACTGAATGAAAAGAGCTGGCATCTCACTCTCTTTGAATCTTCTTTATCATGCCAGGATTAGCAGGAAAAAGCAAAAAATTTCAGAATTGCACCTTGCAATGTGGAGATATTACTGTTTGTGCATTTACAATATTCATTGATTTTTGCCATTGAAAAACGTCCAGAAATGTTTGAAGCTACTGACTGAATGAAAGGAGCTGGCATCTCACTCTCTTTGAATCTTCTTTATCATGCTAGGATTAGCAGGAAAAAGCAAAAAATTTCAGAATTGCACCTTGCAATGCGGAGAAATTACTGTTTGTGCATTTACAATATTCATTGATTTTTGCCATTGAAAAACATCATGTTATTCATATACCAGAAATGTTTGAAGCTACTGACTGAATGAAAAGAGCTGGCATCTCACTCTCTTTGAATCTTCTTTATCATGCTAAGAGGAGCAGGAAAAAGCAAAAAATTTCAGAATTGCACCTTGCAATGTGGAGATATTACTGTTTGTGCATTTACAATATTCATTGATTTTTGCCATTGAAAAACGTCCAGAAATGTTTGAAGCTACTGACTGAATGAAAGGAGCTGGCATCTCACTCTCTTTGAATCTTCTTTATCATGCTAGGATTAGCAGGAAAAAGCAAAAAATTTCAGAATTGCACCTTGCAATGCGGAGAAATTACTGTTTGTGCATTTACAATATTCATTGATTTTTGCCATTGAAAAACATCATGTTATTCATATACCAGAAATGTTTGAAGCTACTGACTGAATGAAAAGAGCTGGCATCTCACTCTCTTTGAATCTTCTTTATCATGCTAAGAGGAGCAGGAAAAAGCAAAAAATTTCAGAATTGCACCTTGCAATGTGGAGATATTACTGTTTGTGCATTTACAATATTCATTGATTTTTGCCATTGAAAAACGTCCAGAAATGTTTGAAGCTACTGACTGAATGAAAGGAGCTGGCATCTCACTCTTTTGAATCTTCTTTATCATGCTAGGATTAGCAGGAAAAAGCAAAAAATTTCAGAATTGCACCTTGCAATGCGGAGAAATTACTGTTTGTGCATTTACAATATTCATTGATTTTTGCCATTGAAAAACATCATGTTATTCATATACCAGAAATGTTTGAAGCTACTGACTGAATGAAAAGAGCTGGCATCTCACTCTCTTTAAATCTTCTTTATCATGCTAGGATTAGCAGGAAAAAGCAAAAAATTTCAGAATTGCACATTGCAATGCTGAGATATTACTTTTTGTGCATTTACAATATTCATTGATTTTTGCCATTGAAAAACGTCCAGAAATGTTTGAAGTTACTGACTAAATGAAAGGAGCTGGCATCTCACTCTCTTTGAATCTTCTTTATCATGATAGGATTAGCAGGAAAAAGCAAAAAATTTCAGAATTGCACCTTGCAATGCGGAGATATTACTGTTTGTGCATTTACAATATTCATTGATTTTTGCCATTGAAAAACGTCCAGAAATGTTTGAAGCTACTGACTGAATGAAAGGAGCTGGCATCTCACTCTCTTTGAATCTTCTTTATCATGCTAGGATTAGCAGGAAAAAGCAAAAAATTTCAGAATTGCACCTTGCAATGCGGAGAAATTACTGTTTGTGCATTTACAATATTCATTGATTTTTGCCATTGAAAAACATCGATATTCATATACCAGAAATGTTTGAAGCTACTGACTGAATGAAAAGAGCTGGCATCTCACTCTCTTTGAATCTTCTTTATCATGCTAAGAGGAGCAGGAAAAAGCAAAAAATTTCAGAATTGCACGTTGCAATGTGGAGATATTACTGTTTGTGCATTTACAATATTCATTGATTTTTGCCATTGAAAAACGTCCAGAAATGTTTGAAGCTTCTGACTGAATGAAAGGAGCTGGCACCTCACTCTCTTTGAATCTTCTTTATCATGCTAGGATTAGCAGGAAAAAGCAAAAAATTTCAGAATTGCACCTTGCAATGCGGAGAAATTACTGTTTGTGCATTTACAATATTCATTGATTTTTGCCATTGAAAAACATCATGTTATTCAAATACCAGAAATGTTTGAAGCTACTGACTGAATGAAAAGAGCTGGCATCTCACTCTCTTCGAATCTTCTTCATCATGCTAAGAGGAGCAGGAAAAAGCAAAAAATTTCAGAATTGCACGTTGCAATGTGGAGATATTACTGTTTGTGCATTTACAATATTCATTGATTTTTGCCATTGAAAAACGTCCAGAAATGTTTGAAGCTTCTGACTGAATGAAAGGAGCTGGCATCTCACTCTATTTGAATCTTCTTTATCATGCTAGGATTAGCAGGAAAAATCAAAAAATTTCAGAATTGCACCTTGCAATGCGGAGAAATTACTGTTTGTGCATTTACAATATTCATTGATTCTTGCCATTGAAAAACATCATGTTATTCATATACCAGAAATGTTTGAAGCTACTGACTGAATGAAAAGAGCTGGCATCTCACTCTCTTTGAATCTTCTTTATCATGCCAGGATTAGCAGGAAAAAGCAAAAAATTTCAGAATTGCACCTTGCAATGTGGAGATATTACTCTTTGTGCATTTACAATATTCATTGATTTTTGCCATTGAAAAACGTCCAGAAATGTTTGAAGCTACTGACTGAATGAAAGGAGCTGGCATCTCACTCTCTTTGAATCTTCTTTATCATGCTAGGATTAGCAGGAAAAAGCAAAAAATTTCAGAATTGCACCTTGCAATGCGGAGAAATTACTGTTTGTGCATTTACAATATTCATTGATTTTTGCCATTGAAAAACATCATGTTATTCATATACCAGAAATGTTTGAAGCTACTGATTGAATGAAAAGATCTGGCATCTCACTCTCTTTGAATCTTCTTTATCATGCCAGGATTAGCAGGAAAAAGCAAAAAATTTCAGAATTGCACCTTGCAATGTGGAGATATTACTGTTTGTGCATTTACAATATTCATTGATTTTTGCCATTGAAAAACGTCCAGAAATGTTTGAAGCTACTGACTGAATGAAAGGAGCTGGCATCTCACTCTCTTTGAATCTTCTTTATCATGCTAGGATTAGCAGGAAAAAGCAAAAAATTTCAGAATTGCACCTTGCAATGCGGAGAAATTACTGTTTGTGCATTTACAATATTCATTGATTTTTGCCATTGAAAAACATCATGTTATTCATATACCAGAAATGTTTGAAGCTACTGACTGAATGAAAAGAGCTGGCATCTCACTCTCTTTGAATCTTCTTTATCATGCCAGGATTAGCAGGAAAAAGCAAAAAATTTCAGAATTGCACCTTGCAATGTGGAGATATTACTGTTTGTGCATTTACAATATTCATTGATTTTTGCCATTGAAAAACGTCCAGAAATGTTTGAAGCTACTGACTGAATGAAAGGAGCTGGCATCTCACTCTCTTTGAATCTTCTTTATCATGCTAGGATTAGCAGGAAAAAGCAAAAAATTTCAGAATTGCACCTTGCAATGCGGAGAAATTACTGTTTGTGCATTTACAATATTCATTGATTTTTGCCATTGAAAAACATCATGTTATTCATATACCAGAAATGTTTGAAGCTACTGACTGAATGAAAAGAGCTGGCATCTCACTCTCTTTGAATCTTCTTTATCATGCTAAGAGGAGCAGGAAAAAGCAAAAAATTTCAGAATTGCACCTTGCAATGTGGAGATATTACTGTTTGTGCATTTACAATATTCATTGATTTTTGCCATTGAAAAACGTCCAGAAATGTTTGAAGCTACTGACTGAATGAAAGGAGCTGGCATCTCACTCTCTTTGAATCTTCTTTATCATGCTAGGATTAGCAGGAAAAAGCAAAAAATTTCAGAATTGCACCTTGCAATGCGGAGAAATTACTGTTTGTGCATTTACAATATTCATTGATTTTTGCCATTGAAAAACATCATGTTATTCATATACCAGAAATGTTTGAAGCTACTGACTGAATGAAAAGAGCTGGCATCTCACTCTCTTTGAATCTTCTTTATCATGCTAAGAGGAGCAGGAAAAAGCAAAAAATTTCAGAATTGCACCTTGCAATGTGGAGATATTACTGTTTGTGCATTTACAATATTCATTGATTTTTGCCATTGAAAAACGTCCAGAAATGTTTGAAGCTACTGACTGAATGAAAGGAGCTGGCATCTCACTCTTTTGAATCTTCTTTATCATGCTAGGATTAGCAGGAAAAAGCAAAAAATTTCAGAATTGCACCTTGCAATGCGGAGAAATTACTGTTTGTGCATTTACAATATTCATTGATTTTTGCCATTGAAAAACATCATGTTATTCATATACCAGAAATGTTTGAAGCTACTGACTGAATGAAAAGAGCTGGCATCTCACTCTCTTTGAATCTTCTTTATCATGCTAAGAGGAGCAGGAAAAAGCAAAAAATTTCAGAATTGCACCTTGCAATGTGGAGATATTACTGTTTGTGCATTTACAATATTCATTGATTTTTGCCATTGAAAAACGTCCAGAAATGTTTGAAGCTACTGACTGAATGAAAGGAGCTGGCATCTCACTCTTTTGAATCTTCTTTATCATGCTAGGATTAGCAGGAAAAAGCAAAAAATTTCAGAATTGCACCTTGCAATGCGGAGAAATTACTGTTTGTGCATTTACAATATTCATTGATTTTTGCCATTGAAAAACATCATGTTATTCATATACCAGAAATGTTTGAAGCTACTGACTGAATGAAAAGAGCTGGCATCTCACTCTCTTTAAATCTTCTTTATCATGCTAGGATTAGCAGGAAAAAGCAAAAAATTTCAGAATTGCACATTGCAATGCGGAGATATTACTTTTTGTGCATTTACAATATTCATTGATTTTTGCCATTGAAAAACGTCCAGAAATGTTTGAAGTTACTGACTGAATGAAAGGAGCTGGCATCTCACTCTCTTTGAATCTTCTTTATCATGATAGGATTAGCAGGAAAAAGCAAAAAATTTCAGAATTGCACCTTGCAATGCGGAGATATTACTGTTTGTGCATTTACAATATTCATTGATTTTTGCCATTGAAAAACGTCCAGAAATGTTTGAAGCTACTGACTGAATGAAAGGAGCTGGCATCTCACTCTCTTTGAATCTTCTTTATCATGCTAGGATTAGCAGGAAAAAGCAAAAAATTTCAGAATTGCACCTTGCAATGCGGAGAAATTACTGTTTGTGCATTTACAATATTCATTGATTTTTGCCATTGAAAAACATCGTTATTCATATACCAGAAATGTTTGAAGCTACTGACTGAATGAAAAGAGCTGGCATCTCACTCTCTTTGAATCTTCTTTATCATGCTAAGAGGGGCAGGAAAAAGCAAAAAATTTCAGAATTGCACGTTGCAATGTGGAGATATTACTGTTTGTGCATTTACAATATTCATTGATTTTTGCCATTGAAAAACGTCCAGAAATGTTTGAAGCTTCTGACTGAATGAAAGGAGCTGGCATCTCACTCTCTTTGAATCTTCTTTATCATGCTAGGATTAGCAGGAAAAAGCAAAAAATTTCAGAATTGCACCTTGCAATGCGGAGAAATTACTGTTTGTGCATTTACAATATTCATTGATTTTTGCCATTGAAAAACATCATGTTATTCAAATACCAGAAATGTTTGAAGCTACTGACTGAATGAAAAGAGCTGGCATCTCACTCTCTTCGAATCTTCTTCATCATGCTAAGAGGAGCAGGAAAAAGCAAAAAATTTCAGAATTGCACGTTGCAATGTGGAGATATTACTGTTTGTGCATTTACAATATTCATTGATTTTTGCCATTGAAAAACGTCCAGAAATGTTTGAAGCTTCTGACTGAATGAAAGGAGCTGGCATCTCACTCTCTTTGAATCTTCTTTATCATGCTAGGATTAGCAGGAAAAATCAAAAAATTTCAGAATTGCACCTTGCAATGCGGAGAAATTACTGTTTGTGCATTTACAATATTCATTGATTTTTGCCATTGAAAAACATCATGTTATTCATATACCAGAAATGTTTGAAGCTACTGACTGAATGAAAAGAGCTGGCATCTCACTCTCTTTGAATCTTCTTTATCATGCCAGGATTAGCAGGAAAAAGCAAAAAATTTCAGAATTGCACCTTGCAATGTGGAGATATTACTCTTTGTGCATTTACAATATTCATTGATTTTTGCCATTGAAAAACGTCCAGAAATGTTTGAAGCTACTGACTGAATGAAAGGAGCTGGCATCTCACTCTCTTTGAATCTTCTTTATCATGCTAGGATTAGCAGGAAAAAGCAAAAAATTTCAGAATTGCACCTTGCAATGCGGAGAAATTACTGTTTGTGCATTTACAATATTCATTGATTTTTGCCATTGAAAAACATCATGTTATTCATATACCAGAAATGTTTGAAGCTACTGACTGAATGAAAAGAGCTGGCATCTCACTCTCTTTGAATCTTCTTTATCATGCCAGGATTAGCAGGAAAAAGCAAAAAATTTCAGAATTGCACCTTGCAATGTGGAGATATTACTGTTTGTGCATTTACAATATTCATTGATTTTTGCCATTGAAAAACGTCCAGAAATGTTTGAAGCTACTGACTGAATGAAAGGAGCTGGCATCTCACTCTCTTTGAATCTTCTTTATCATGGTAGGATTAGCAGGAAAAAGCAAAAAATTTCAGAATTGCACCTCGCAATGCGGAGAAATTACTGTTTGTGCATTTACAATATTCATTGATTTTTGCCATTGAAAAACATCATGTTATTCATATACCAGAAATGTTTGAACCTACTGACTGAATGAAAAGAGCTGGCATCTCACTCTCTTTGAATCTTCTTTATTATGCTAAGAGGAGCAGCAAAAAGCAAAAAATTTCAGAATTGCACCTTGCAATGTGGAGATATTACAGTTTGTGCATTTACAATATTCATTGATTTTTGCCATTGAAAAACGTCCAGAAATGTTTGAAGCTACTGACTGAATGAAAGGAGCTGGCATCTCACTCTCTTTGAATCTTCTTTATCATGCTAGGATTAGCAGGAAAAAGCAAAAACTTTCAGAATTGCACCTTGCAATGCGGAGAAATTACTGTTTGTGCATTTACAATATTCATTGATTTTTGCCATTGAAAAACATCATGTTATTCATATACCAGAAATGTTTGAAGCTACTGACGAATGAAAAGAGCTGGCATCTCACTCTCTTTGAATCTTCTTTATCATGCCAGGATTAGCAGGAAAAAGCAAAAAATTTCAGAATTGCACCTTGCAATGTGGAGATATTACTGTTTGTGCATTTACAATATTCATTGATTTTTGCCATTGAAAAATGTCCAGAAATGTTTGAAGCTACTGACTGAATGAAAGGAGCTGGCATCTCACTCTCTTTGAATCTTCTTTATCATGCTAGGATTAGCAGGAAAAAGCAAAAAATTTCAGAATTGCACCTTGCAATGCGGAGAAATTACTGTTTGTGCATTTACAATATTCATTGATTTTTGCCATTGAAAAACATCATGTTATTCATATACCAGAAATGTTTGAAGCTACTGACTGACTGAAAAGAGCTGGCATCTCACTCTCTTTGAATCTTCTTTATCATGCTAAGAGGAGCAGGATAAAGCAAAAAATTTCAGAATTGCACGTTGCAATGTGGAGATATTACTGTTTGTGCATTTACAATATTCATTGATTTTTGCCATTGAAAAACGTCCAGAAATGTTTGAAGCTACTGACTGAATGAAAGGAGCTGGCATCTCACGCTCTTTGAATCTTCTTTATCATGCTAGGATTAGCAGGAAAAAGCAAAAAATTTCAGAATTGCACCTTGCAATGCGGAGAAATTACTGTTTGTGCATTTACAATATTCATTGATTTTTGCCATTGAAAAACATCATGTTATTCATATACCAGAAATGTTTGAAGCTACTGACTGAATGAAAGGAGCTGGCATCTCACTCTCTTTGAATCTTCTTTATCATTCTAGGATTAGCAGGAAAAAGCAAAAAATTTCAGAATTGCACCTTGCAATGCGGAGAAATTACTGTTTGTGCATTTACAATATTCATTGATTTTTGCCATTGAAAAACATCATGTTATTCATATACCAGAAATGTTTGAAGCTACTGACTGAATGAAAAGAGCTGGCATCTCACTCTCTTTGAATCTTCTTTATCATGCCAGGATTAGCAGGAAAAAGCAAAAAATTTCAGAATTGCACCTTGCAATGTGGAGATATTACTGTTTGTGCATTTACAATATTCATTGATTTTTGCCATTGAAAAACGTCCAGAAATGTTTGAAGCTACTGACTGAATGAAAGGAGCTGGCATCTCACTCTCTTTGAATCTTCTTTATCATGGTAGGATTAGCAGGAAAAAGCAAAAAATTTCAGAATTGCACCTCGCAATGCGGAGAAATTACTGTTTGTGCATTTACAATATTCATTGATTTTTGCCATTGAAAAACATCATGTTATTCATATACCAGAAATGTTTGAACCTACTGACTGAATGAAAAGAGCTGGCATCTCACTCTCTTTGAATCTTCTTTATTATGCTAAGAGGAGCAGCAAAAAGCAAAAAATTTCAGAATTGCACCTTGCAATGTGGAGATATTACAGTTTGTGCATTTACAATATTCATTGATTTTTGCCATTGAAAAACGTCCAGAAATGTTTGAAGCTACTGACTGAATGAAAGGAGCTGGCATCTCACTCTCTTTGAATCTTCTTTATCATGCTAGGATTAGCAGGAAAAAGCAAAAACTTTCAGAATTGCACCTTGCAATGCGGAGAAATTACTGTTTGTGCATTTACAATATTCATTGATTTTTGCCATTGAAAAACATCATGTTATTCATATACCAGAAATGTTTGAAGCTACTGACGAATGAAAAGAGCTGGCATCTCACTCTCTTTGAATCTTCTTTATCATGCCAGGATTAGCAGGAAAAAGCAAAAAATTTCAGAATTGCACCTTGCAATGTGGAGATATTACTGTTTGTGCATTTACAATATTCATTGATTTTTGCCATTGAAAAATGTCCAGAAATGTTTGAAGCTACTGACTGAATGAAAGGAGCTGGCATCTCACTCTCTTTGAATCTTCTTTATCATGCTAGGATTAGCAGGAAAAAGCAAAAAATTTCAGAATTGCACCTTGCAATGCGGAGAAATTACTGTTTGTGCATTTACAATATTCATTGATTTTTGCCATTGAAAAACATCATGTTATTCATATACCAGAAATGTTTGAAGCTACTGACTGACTGAAAAGAGCTGGCATCTCACTCTCTTTGAATCTTCTTTATCATGCTAAGAGGAGCAGGATAAAGCAAAAAATTTCAGAATTGCACGTTGCAATGTGGAGATATTACTGTTTGTGCATTTACAATATTCATTGATTTTTGCCATTGAAAAACGTCCAGAAATGTTTGAAGCTACTGACTGAATGAAAGGAGCTGGCATCTCACGCTCTTTGAATCTTCTTTATCATGCTAGGATTAGCAGGAAAAAGCAAAAAATTTCAGAATTGCACCTTGCAATGCGGAGAAATTACTGTTTGTGCATTTACAATATTCATTGATTTTTGCCATTGAAAAACATCATGTTATTCATATACCAGAAATGTTTGAAGCTACTGACTGAATGAAAGGAGCTGGCATCTCACTCTCTTTGAATCTTCTTTATCATTCTAGGATTAGCAGGAAAAAGCAAAAAATTTCAGAATTGCACCTTGCAATGCGGAGAAATTACTGTTTGTGCATTTACAATATTCATTGATTTTTGCCATTGAAAAACATCATGTTATTCATATACCAGAAATGTTTGAAGCTACTGACTGAATGAAAAGAGCTGGCATCTCACTCTCTTTGAATCTTCTTTATCATGCTAAGAGGAGCAGGAAAAAGCAAAAAATTTCAGAATTGCAAGTTGCAATGTGGAGATATTACTGTTTGTGCATTTACAATATTCATTGATTTTTGCCATTGAAAAACGTCCAGAAATGTTTGAAGCTACTGACTGAATGAAAGGAGCTGGCATCTCACTCTCTTTGAATCTTCTTTATCATGCTAGGATTAGCAGGAAAAAGAAAAAAATTTCAGAATTGCACCTTGCAATGCGGAGAAATTACTGTTTGTGCATTTACAATATTCATTGATTTTTGCCATTGAAAAACATCATGTTATTCATATACCAGAAATGTTTGAAGCTACTGACTGAATGAAAAGAGCTGGCATCTCACTCTCTTTGAATCTTCTTTATTATGCTAAGAGGAGCAGGAAAAAGCAAAAAATTTCAGAATTGCAAGTTGCAATGTGGAGATATTACTGTTTGTGCATTTACAATATTCATTGATTTTTGCAATTGAAAAACGTCCAGAAATGTTTGAAGCTACTGACTGAATGAAAAGAGCTGGCATCTCACTCTCTTTGAATCTTCTTTATCATGCTAGGATTAGCAGGAAAAAGCAAAAAATTTCAGAATTCCACCTTGCAATGCGGAGAAATTACTGTTTGTGCATTTACAATATTCATTGATTTTTGCAATTGAAAAACATCATGTTATTCATATACCAGAAATGTTTGAAGCTACTGACTGAATGAAAAGAGCTGGCATCTCACTCTCTTTGAATCTTCTTTATCATGCTAAGAGGAGCAGGATAAAGCAAAAAATTTCAGAATTGCACGTTGCAATGTGGAGATATTACTGTTTGTGCATTTACAATATTCATTGATTTTTGCCATTGAAAAACGTCCAGAAATGTTTGAAGCTACTGACTGAATGAAAGGAGCTGGCATCTCACTCTCTTTGAATCTTCTTTATCATGCTAGGATTAGCAGGAAAAAGCAAAAAATTTCAGAATTGCACCTTGCAATGCGGAGAAATTACTGTTTGTGCATTTACAATATTCATTGATTTTTGCCATTGAAAAACATCATGTTATTCATATACCAGAAATGTTTGAAGCTACTGACTGAATGAAAAGAGCTGGCATCTCACTCTCTTTGAATCTTCTTTATCATGCCAGGATTAGCAGGAAAAAGCAAAAAATTTCAGAATTGCACCTTGCAATGTGGAGATATTACTGTTTGTGCATTTACAATATTCATTGATTTTTGCCATTGAAAAACGTCCAGAAATGTTTGAAGCTACTGACTGAATGAAAGGAGCTGGCATCTCACTCTCTTTGAATCTTCTTTATCATGCTAGGATTAGCAGGAAAAAGCAAAAAATTTCAGAATTGCACCTTGCAATGCGGAGAAATTACTGTTTGTGCATTTACAATATTCATTGATTTTTGCCATTGAAAAACATCATGTTATTCATATACCAGAAATGTTTGAAGCTACTGACTGAATGAAAAGAGCTGGCATCTCACTCTCTTTGAATCTTCTTTATCATGCTAGGATTAGCAGGAAAAAGCAAAAAATTTCAGAATTGCACCTTGCAATGTGGAGATATTACTGTTTGTGCATTTACAATATTCATTGATTTTTGCCAATGAAAAACGTCCAGAAATGTTTGAAGCTACTGACTGAATGAAAGGAGCTGGCATCTCACTCTCTTTGAATCTTCTTTATCATGCTAGGATTAGCAGGAAAAAGCAAAAAATTTCAGAATTGCACCTTGCAATGCGGAGAAATTACTGTTTGTGCATTTACAATATTCATTGATTTTTGCCATTGAAAAACATCGTTATTCATATACCAGAAATGTTTGAAGCTACTGACTGAATGAAAAGAGCTGGCATCTCACTCTCTTTGAATCTTCTTTATCATGCTAAGAGGAGCAGGAAAAAGCAAAAAATTTCAGAATTGCACGTTGCAATGTGGAGATATTACTGTTTGTGCATTTACAATATTCATTGATTTTTGCCATTGAAAAACGTCCAGAAATGTTTGAAGCTTCTGACTGAATGAAAGGAGCTGGCATCTCACTCTCTTTGAATCTTCTTTATCATGCTAGGATTAGCAGGAAAAAGCAAAAAATTTCAGAATTGCACCTTGCAATGCGGAGAAATTACTGTTTGTGCATTTACAATATTCATTGATTTTTGCCATTGAAAAACATCATGTTATTCAAATACCAGAAATGTTTGAAGCTACTGACTGAATGAAAAGAGCTGGCATCTCACTCTCTTCGAATCTTCTTCATCATGCTAAGAGGAGCAGGAAAAAGCAAAAAATTTCAGAATTGCACGTTGCAATGTGGAGATATTACTGTTTGTGCATTTACAATATTCATTGATTTTTGCCATTGAAAAACGTCCAGAAATGTTTGAAGCTTCTGACTGAATGAAAGGAGCTGGCATCTCACTCTCTTTGAATCTTCTTTATCATGCTAGGATTAGCAGGAAAAATCAAAAAATTTCAGAATTGCACCTTGCAATGCGGAGAAATTACTGTTTGTGCATTTACAATATTCATTGATTTTTGCCATTGAAAAACATCATGTTATTCATATACCAGAAATGTTTGAAGCTACTGACTGAATGAAAAGAGCTGGCATCTCACTCTCTTTGAATCTTCTTTATCATGCCAGGATTAGCAGGAAAAAGCAAAAAATTTCAGAATTGCACCTTGCAATGTGGAGATATTACTCTTTGTGCATTTACAATATTCATTGATTTTTGCCATTGAAAAACGTCCAGAAATGTTTGAAGCTACTGACTGAATGAAAGGAGCTGGCATCTCACTCTCTTTGAATCTTCTTTATCATGCTAGGATTAGCAGGAAAAAGCAAAAAATTTCAGAATTGCACCTTGCAATGCGGAGAAATTACTGTTTGTGCATTTACAATATTCATTGATTTTTGCCATTGAAAAACATCATGTTATTCATATACCAGAAATGTTTGAAGCTACTGACTGAATGAAAAGAGCTGGCATCTCACTCTCTTTGAATCTTCTTTATCATGCCAGGATTAGCAGGAAAAAGCAAAAAATTTCAGAATTGCACCTTGCAATGTGGAGATATTACTGTTTGTGCATTTACAATATTCATTGATTTTTGCCATTGAAAAACGTCCAGAAATGTTTGAAGCTACTGACTGAATGAAAGGAGCTGGCATCTCACTCTCTTTGAATCTTCTTTATCATGGTAGGATTAGCAGGAAAAAGCAAAAAATTTCAGAATTGCACCTCGCAATGCGGAGAAATTACTGTTTGTGCATTTACAATATTCATTGATTTTTGCCATTGAAAAACATCATGTTATTCATATACCAGAAATGTTTGAACCTACTGACTGAATGAAAAGAGCTGGCATCTCACTCTCTTTGAATCTTCTTTATTATGCTAAGAGGAGCAGCAAAAAGCAAAAAATTTCAGAATTGCACCTTGCAATGTGGAGATATTACAGTTTGTGCATTTACAATATTCATTGATTTTTGCCATTGAAAAACGTCCAGAAATGTTTGAAGCTACTGACTGAATGAAAGGAGCTGGCATCTCACTCTCTTTGAATCTTCTTTATCATGCTAGGATTAGCAGGAAAAAGCAAAAACTTTCAGAATTGCACCTTGCAATGCGGAGAAATTACTGTTTGTGCATTTACAATATTCATTGATTTTTGCCATTGAAAAACATCATGTTATTCATATACCAGAAATGTTTGAAGCTACTGACGAATGAAAAGAGCTGGCATCTCACTCTCTTTGAATCTTCTTTATCATGCCAGGATTAGCAGGAAAAAGCAAAAAATTTCAGAATTGCACCTTGCAATGTGGAGATATTACTGTTTGTGCATTTACAATATTCATTGATTTTTGCCATTGAAAAATGTCCAGAAATGTTTGAAGCTACTGACTGAATGAAAGGAGCTGGCATCTCACTCTCTTTGAATCTTCTTTATCATGCTAGGATTAGCAGGAAAAAGCAAAAAATTTCAGAATTGCACCTTGCAATGCGGAGAAATTACTGTTTGTGCATTTACAATATTCATTGATTTTTGCCATTGAAAAACATCATGTTATTCATATACCAGAAATGTTTGAAGCTACTGACTGACTGAAAAGAGCTGGCATCTCACTCTCTTTGAATCTTCTTTATCATGCTAAGAGGAGCAGGATAAAGCAAAAAATTTCAGAATTGCACGTTGCAATGTGGAGATATTACTGTTTGTGCATTTACAATATTCATTGATTTTTGCCATTGAAAAACGTCCAGAAATGTTTGAAGCTACTGACTGAATGAAAGGAGCTGGCATCTCACGCTCTTTGAATCTTCTTTATCATGCTAGGATTAGCAGGAAAAAGCAAAAAATTTCAGAATTGCACCTTGCAATGCGGAGAAATTACTGTTTGTGCATTTACAATATTCATTGATTTTTGCCATTGAAAAACATCATGTTATTCATATACCAGAAATGTTTGAAGCTACTGACTGAATGAAAGGAGCTGGCATCTCACTCTCTTTGAATCTTCTTTATCATTCTAGGATTAGCAGGAAAAAGCAAAAAATTTCAGAATTGCACCTTGCAATGCGGAGAAATTACTGTTTGTGCATTTACAATATTCATTGATTTTTGCCATTGAAAAACATCATGTTATTCATATACCAGAAATGTTTGAAGCTACTGACTGAATGAAAAGAGCTGGCATCTCACTCTCTTTGAATCTTCTTTATCATGCTAAGAGGAGCAGGAAAAAGCAAAAAATTTCAGAATTGCAAGTTGCAATGTGGAGATATTACTGTTTGTGCATTTACAATATTCATTGATTTTTGCCATTGAAAAACGTCCAGAAATGTTTGAAGCTACTGACTGAATGAAAGGAGCTGGCATCTCACTCTCTTTGAATCTTCTTTATCATGCTAGGATTAGCAGGAAAAAGAAAAAAATTTCAGAATTGCACCTTGCAATGCGGAGAAATTACTGTTTGTGCATTTACAATATTCATTGATTTTTGCCATTGAAAAACATCATGTTATTCATATACCAGAAATGTTTGAAGCTACTGACTGAATGAAAAGAGCTGGCATCTCACTCTCTTTGAATCTTCTTTATTATGCTAAGAGGAGCAGGAAAAAGCAAAAAATTTCAGAATTGCAAGTTGCAATGTGGAGATATTACTGTTTGTGCATTTACAATATTCATTGATTTTTGCAATTGAAAAACGTCCAGAAATGTTTGAAGCTACTGACTGAATGAAAAGAGCTGGCATCTCACTCTCTTTGAATCTTCTTTATCATGCTAGGATTAGCAGGAAAAAGCAAAAAATTTCAGAATTCCACCTTGCAATGCGGAGAAATTACTGTTTGTGCATTTACAATATTCATTGATTTTTGCAATTGAAAAACATCATGTTATTCATATACCAGAAATGTTTGAAGCTACTGACTGAATGAAAAGAGCTGGCATCTCACTCTCTTTGAATCTTCTTTATCATGCTAAGAGGAGCAGGATAAAGCAAAAAATTTCAGAATTGCACGTTGCAATGTGGAGATATTACTGTTTGTGCATTTACAATATTCATTGATTTTTGCCATTGAAAAACGTCCAGAAATGTTTGAAGCTACTGACTGAATGAAAGGAGCTGGCATCTCACTCTCTTTGAATCTTCTTTATCATGCTAGGATTAGCAGGAAAAAGCAAAAAATTTCAGAATTGCACCTTGCAATGCGGAGAAATTACTGTTTGTGCATTTACAATATTCATTGATTTTTGCCATTGAAAAACATCATGTTATTCATATACCAGAAATGTTTGAAGCTACTGACTGAATGAAAAGAGCTGGCATCTCACTCTCTTTGAATCTTCTTTATCATGCCAGGATTAGCAGGAAAAAGCAAAAAATTTCAGAATTGCACCTTGCAATGTGGAGATATTACTGTTTGTGCATTTACAATATTCATTGATTTTTGCCATTGAAAAACGTCCAGAAATGTTTGAAGCTACTGACTGAATGAAAGGAGCTGGCATCTCACTCTCTTTGAATCTTCTTTATCATGCTAGGATTAGCAGGAAAAAGCAAAAAATTTCAGAATTGCACCTTGCAATGCGGAGAAATTACTGTTTGTGCATTTACAATATTCATTGATTTTTGCCATTGAAAAACATCATGTTATTCATATACCAGAAATGTTTAAAGCTACTGACTGAATGAAAAGAGCTGGCATCTCACTCTCTTTGAATCTTCTTTATCATGCCAGGATTAGCAGGAAAAAGCAAAAAATTTCAGAATTGCACCTTGCAATGTGGAGATATTACTGTTTGTGCATTTACAATATTCATTGATTTTTGCCATTGAAAAACGTCCAGAAATGTTTGAAGCTACTGACTGAATGAAAGGAGCTGGCATCTCACTCTCTTTGAATCTTCTTTATCATGGTAGGATTAGCAGGAAAAAGCAAAAAATTTCAGAATTGCACCTCGCAATGCGGAGAAATTACTGTTTGTGCATTTACAATATTCATTGATTTTTGCCATTGAAAAACATCATGTTATTCATATACCAGAAATGTTTGAACCTACTGACTGAATGAAAAGAGCTGGCATCTCACTCTCTTTGAATCTTCTTTATTATGCTAAGAGGAGCAGCAAAAAGCAAAAAATTTCAGAATTGCACCTTGCAATGTGGAGATATTACAGTTTGTGCATTTACAATATTCATTGATTTTTGCCATTGAAAAACGTCCAGAAATGTTTGAAGCTACTGACTGAATGAAAGGAGCTGGCATCTCACTCTCTTTGAATCTTCTTTATCATGCTAGGATTAGCAGGAAAAAGCAAAAACTTTCAGAATTGCACCTTGCAATGCGGAGAAATTACTGTTTGTGCATTTACAATATTCATTGATTTTTGCCATTGAAAAACATCATGTTATTCATATACCAGAAATGTTTGAAGCTACTGACGAATGAAAAGAGCTGGCATCTCACTCTCTTTGAATCTTCTTTATCATGCCAGGATTAGCAGGAAAAAGCAAAAAATTTCAGAATTGCACCTTGCAATGTGGAGATATTACTGTTTGTGCATTTACAATATTCATTGATTTTTGCCATTGAAAAATGTCCAGAAATGTTTGAAGCTACTGACTGAATGAAAGGAGCTGGCATCTCACTCTCTTTGAATCTTCTTTATCATGCTAGGATTAGCAGGAAAAAGCAAAAAATTTCAGAATTGCACCTTGCAATGCGGAGAAATTACTGTTTGTGCATTTACAATATTCATTGATTTTTGCCATTGAAAAACATCATGTTATTCATATACCAGAAATGTTTGAAGCTACTGACTGACTGAAAAGAGCTGGCATCTCACTCTCTTTGAATCTTCTTTATCATGCTAAGAGGAGCAGGATAAAGCAAAAAATTTCAGAATTGCACGTTGCAATGTGGAGATATTACTGTTTGTGCATTTACAATATTCATTGATTTTTGCCATTGAAAAACGTCCAGAAATGTTTGAAGCTACTGACTGAATGAAAGGAGCTGGCATCTCACGCTCTTTGAATCTTCTTTATCATGCTAGGATTAGCAGGAAAAAGCAAAAAATTTCAGAATTGCACCTTGCAATGCGGAGAAATTACTGTTTGTGCATTTACAA
This sequence comes from Phyllobates terribilis, assembly GCF_046119375.1. Taxonomy (NCBI): domain Eukaryota; kingdom Metazoa; phylum Chordata; class Amphibia; order Anura; family Dendrobatidae; genus Phyllobates; species Phyllobates terribilis. Next base: position 2,858,104 of record NW_027362909.1, on the reverse strand, counting down.
TATTCATTGATTTTTGCCATTGAAAAACATCATGTTATTCATATACCAGAAATGTTTGAAGCTACTGACTGAATGAAAGGAGCTGGCATCTCACTCTCTTTGAATCTTCTTTATCATTCTAGGATTAGCAGGAAAAAGCAAAAAATTTCAGAATTGCACCTTGCAATGCGGAGAAATTACTGTTTGTGCATTTACAATATTCATTGATTTTTGCCATTGAAAAACATCATGTTATTCATATACCAGAAATGTTTGAAGCTACTGACTGAATGAAAAGAGCTGGCATCTCACTCTCTTTGAATCTTCTTTATCATGCTAAGAGGAGCAGGAAAAAGCAAAAAATTTCAGAATTGCAAGTTGCAATGTGGAGATATTACTGTTTGTGCATTTACAATATTCATTGATTTTTGCCATTGAAAAACGTCCAGAAATGTTTGAAGCTACTGACTGAATGAAAGGAGCTGGCATCTCACTCTCTTTGAATCTTCTTTATCATGCTAGGATTAGCAGGAAAAAGAAAAAAATTTCAGAATTGCACCTTGCAATGCGGAGAAATTACTGTTTGTGCATTTACAATATTCATTGATTTTTGCCATTGAAAAACATCATGTTATTCATATACCAGAAATGTTTGAAGCTACTGACTGAATGAAAAGAGCTGGCATCTCACTCTCTTTGAATCTTCTTTATTATGCTAAGAGGAGCAGGAAAAAGCAAAAAATTTCAGAATTGCAAGTTGCAATGTGGAGATATTACTGTTTGTGCATTTACAATATTCATTGATTTTTGCAATTGAAAAACGTCCAGAAATGTTTGAAGCTACTGACTGAATGAAAAGAGCTGGCATCTCACTCTCTTTGAATCTTCTTTATCATGCTAGCATTAGCAGGAAAAAGCAAAAAATTTCAGAATTCCACCTTGCAATGCGGAGAAATTACTGTTTGTGCATTTACAATATTCATTGATTTTTGCAATTGAAAAACATCATGTTATTCATATACCAGAAATGTTTGAAGCTACTGACTGAATGAAAAGAGCTGGCATCTCACTCTCTTTGAATCTTCTTTATCATGCTAAGAGGAGCAGGATAAAGCAAAAAATTTCAGAATTGCACGTTGCAATGTGGAGATATTACTGTTTGTGCATTTACAATATTCATTGATTTTTGCCATTGAAAAACGTCCAGAAATGTTTGAAGCTACTGACTGAATGAAAGGAGCTGGCATCTCACTCTCTTTGAATCTTCTTTATCATGCTAGGATTAGCAGGAAAAAGCAAAAAATTTCAGAATTGCACCTTGCAATGCGGAGAAATTACTGTTTGTGCATTTACAATATTCATTGATTTTTGCCATTGAAAAACATCATGTTATTCATATACCAGAAATGTTTGAAGCTACTGACTGAATGAAAAGAGCTGGCATCTCACTCTCTTTGAATCTTCTTTATCATGCCAGGATTAGCAGGAAAAAGCAAAAAATTTCAGAATTGCACCTTGCAATGTGGAGATATTACTGTTTGTGCATTTACAATATTCATTGATTTTTGCCATTGAAAAACGTCCAGAAATGTTTGAAGCTACTGACTGAATGAAAGGAGCTGGCATCTCACTCTCTTTGAATCTTCTTTATCATGCTAGGATTAGCAGGAAAAAGCAAAAAATTTCAGAATTGCACCTTGCAATGCGGAGAAATTACTGTTTGTGCATTTACAATATTCATTGATTTTTGCCATTGAAAAACATCATGTTATTCATATACCAGAAATGTTTAAAGCTACTGACTGAATGAAAAGAGCTGGCATCTCACTCTCTTTGAATCTTCTTTATCATGCTAGGATTAGCAGGAAAAAGCAAAAAATTTCAGAATTGCACCTTGCAATGTGGAGATATTACTGTTTGTGCATTTACAATATTCATTGATTTTTGCCAATGAAAAACGTCCAGAAATGTTTGAAGCTACTGACTGAATGAAAGGAGCTGGCATCTCACTCTCTTTGAATCTTCTTTATCATGCTAGGATTAGCAGGAAAAAGCAAAAAATTTCAGAATTGCACCTTGCAATGCGGAGAAATTACTGTTTGTGCATTTACAATATTCATTGATTTTTGCCATTGAAAAACATCATGTTATTCATATACCAGAAATGTTTGAAGCTACTGACTGAATGAAAAGAGCTGGCATCTCACTCTCTTTGAATCTTCTTTATCATGCCAGGATTAGCAGGAAAAAGCAAAAAATTTCAGAATTGCACCTTGCAATGTGGAGATATTACTGTTTGTGCATTTACAATATTCATTGATTTTTGCCATTGAAAAACGTCCAGAAATGTTTGAAGCTACTGACTGAATGAAAGGAGCTGGCATCTCACTCTCTTTGAATCTTCTTTATCATGCTAGGATTAGCAGGAAAAAGCAAAAAATTTCAGAATTGCACCTTGCAATGCGTAGAAATTACTGTTTGTGCATTTACAATATTCATTGATTTTTGCCATTGAAAAACATCATGTTATTCATATACCAGAAATGTTTGAAGCTACTGACTGAATGAAAAGAGCTGGCATCTCACTCTCTTTGAATCTTCTTTATCATGCTAGGATTAGCAGGAAAAAGCAAAAAATTTCAGAATTGCACCTTGCAATGTGGAGATATTACTGTTTGTGCATTTACAATATTCATTGATTTTTGCCATTGAAAAACGTCCAGAAATGTTTGAAGCTACTGACTGAATGAAAGGAGCTGGCATCTCACTCTCTTTGAATCTTCTTTATCATGCTAGGATTAGCAGGAAAAAGCAAAAAATTTCAGAATTGCACCTTGCAATGCGGAGAAATTACTGTTTGTGCATTTACAATATTCATTGATTTTTGCCATTGAAAAACATCATGTTATTCATATACCAGAAATGTTTGAAGCTACTGACTGAATGAAAAGAGCTGGCATCTCACTCTCTTTGAATTTTCTTTATCATGCCAGGATTAGCAGGAAAAAGCAAAAAATTTCAGAATTGCACCTTGCAATGTGGAGATATTACTGTTTGTGCATTTACAATATTCATTGATTTTTGCCATTGAAAAACGTCCAGAAATGTTTGAAGCTACTGACTGAATGAAAGGAGCTGGCATCTCACTCTCTTTGAATCTTCTTTATCATGCTAGCATTAGCAGGAAAAAGCAAAAAATTTCAGAATTGCACCTTGCAATGCGGAGAAATTACTGTTTGTGCATTTACAATATTCATTGATTTTTGCCATTGAAAAACATCATGTTATTCATATACCAGAAATGTTTGAAGCTACTGACTGAATGAAAAGAGCTGGCATCTCACTCTCTTTGAATCTTCTTTATCATGCTAAGAAGAGCAGGATAAAGCAAAAAATTTCAGAATTGCACGTTGCAATGTGGAGATATTACTGTTTGTGCATTTACAATATTCATTGATTTTTGCCATTGAAAAACGTCCAGAAATGTTTGAAGCTACTGACTGAATGAAAGGAGCTGGCATCTCACTCTCTTTGAATCTTCTTTATCATGCTAGGATTAGCAGGAAAAAGCAAAAAATTTCAGAATTGCACCTTGCAATGCGGAGAAATTACTGTTTGTGCATTTACAATATTCATTGATTTTTGCCATTGAAAAACATCATGTTATTCATATACCAGAAATGTTTGAAGCTACTGACTGAATGAAAAGAGCTGGCATCTCACTCTCTTTGAATCTTCTTTATCATGCCAGGATTAGCAGGAAAAAGCAAAAAATTTCAGAATTGCACCTTGCAATGTGGAGATATTACTGTTTGTGCATTTACAATATTCATTGATTTTTGCCATTGAAAAACGTCCAGAAATGTTTGAAGCTACTGACTGAATGAAAGGAGCTGGCATCTCACTCTCTTTGAATCTTCTTTATCATGCTAGGATTAGCAGGAAAAAGCAAAAAATTTCAGAATTGCACCTTGCAATGCGGAGAAATTACTGTTTGTGCATTTACAATATTCATTGATTTTTGCCATTGAAAAACATCATGTTATTCATATACCAGAAATGTTTGAAGCTACTGACTGAATGAAAAGAGCTGGCATCTCACTCTCTTTGAATCTTCTTTATCATTCTAGGATTAGCAGGAAAAAGCAAAAAATTTCAGAATTGCACCTTGCAATTTGGAGATATTACTGTTTGTACATTTACAATATTCATTGATTTTTGCCATTGAAAAACGTCCAGAAATGTTTGAAGCTACTGACTGAATGAAAGGAGCTGGCATCTCACTCTCTTTGAATCTTCTTTATCATGCTAGGATTAGCAGGAAAAAGCAAAAAATTTCAGAATTGCACTTTGCAATGTGGAGATATTACTTTTTGTGCATTTACAATATTCATTGATTTTTGCCATTGAAAAACATCATGTTATTCATATACCAGAAATGTTTGAAGCTACTGACTGAATGAAAAGAGCTGGCATCTCACTCTCTTTGAATCTTCTTTATCATGCTAAGAGGAGCAGGAAAAAGCAAAAAATTTCAGAATTGCACCTTGCAATGTGGAGATATTACTGTTTGTGCATTTACAATATTCATTGATTTTTGCCATTGAAAAATGTCCAGAAATGTTTGAAGCTACTGACTGAATGAAAGGAGCTGGCATCTTACTCTCTTTGAATCTTCTTTATCAGGCTAGGATTAGCAGGAAAAAGCAAAAAATTTCAGAATTGCACCTTGCAATGCGGAGAAATTACTGTTTGTGCATTTACAATATTCATTGATTTTTGCCATTGAAAAACATCATGTTATTCATATACCAGAAATGTTTGAAGCTACTGACTGAATGAAAAGAGCTGGCATCTCACTCTCTTTGAATCTTCTTTATCATGCTAAGAGGAGCAGGAAAAAGCAAAAAATTTCAGAATTGCACCTTGCAATGTGGAGATATTACTGTTTGTGCATTTACAATATTCATTGATTTTTGCCATTGAAAAACGTCCAGAAATGTTTGAAGCTACTGACTGAATGAAAGGAGCTGGCATCTCACTCTCTTTAAATCTTCTTTATCATGCTAGGATTAGCAGGAAAAAGCAAAAAATTTCAGAATTGCACCTTGCAATGCGGAGAAATTACTGTTTGTGCATTTACAATATTCATTGATTTTTTGCCATTGAAAAACATCATGTTATTCATATACCAGAAATGTTTGAAGCTACTGACTGAATGAAAAGAGCTGGCATCTCACTCTCTTTGAATCTTCTTTATCATGCTAAGAGGAGCAGGAAAAAGCAAAAAATTTCAGAATTGCACCTTGCAATGTGGAGATATTACTGTTTGTGCATTTACAATATTCATTGATTTTTGCCATTGAAAAACGTCCAGAAATGTTTGAAGCTACTGACTGAATGAAAGGAGCTGGCATCTCACTCTCTTTGAATCTTCTTTATCATGCTAGGATTAGCAGGAAAAAGCAAAAAATTTCAGAATTGCACCTTGCAATGCGGAGAAATTACTGTTTGTGCATTTACAATATTCATTGATTTTTGCCATTGAAAAACATCATGTTATTCATATACCAGAAATGTTTGAAGCTACTGACTGAATGAAAAGAGCTGGCATCTCACTCTCTTTGAATCTTCTTTATCATGCCAGGATTAGCAGGAAAAAGCAAAAAATTTCAGAATTGCACCTTGCAATGTGGAGATATTACTGTTTGTACATTTACAATATTCATTGATTTTTGCCATTGAAAATCATCATGTTATTCATATACCAGAAATGTTTGAAGCTACTGACTGAATGAAAAGAGCTGGCATCTCACTCTCTTTGAATCTTCTTTATCATGCTAAGAGGAGCAGGAAAAAGCAAAAAATTTCAGAATTGCACCTTGCAATGTGGAGATATTACTGTTTGTGCATTTACAATATTCATTGATTTTTGCCATTGAAAAATGTCCAGAAATGTTAGAAGCTACTGACTGAATGAAAGGAGCTGGCATCTCACTCTCTTTGAAACTTCTTTATCATGCTAGGATTAGCAGGAAAAAGCAAAAAATTTCAGAATTGCACCTTGCAATGCGGAGAAATTACTGTTTGTGCATTTACAATATTCATTGATTTTTGCCATTGAAAAACATCATGTTATTCATATACCAGAAATGTTTGAAGCTACTGACTGAATGAAAAGAGCTGGCATCTCACTCTCTTTGAATCTTCTTTATCATGCTAAGAGGAGCAGGAAAAAGCAAAAAATTTCAGAATTGCACCTTGCAATGTGGAGATATTACTGTTTGTGCATTTACAATATTCATTGATTTTTGCCATTGAAAAACGTCCAGAAATGTTTGAAGCTACTGACTGAATGAAAGGAGCTGGCATCTCACTCTCTTTAAATCTTCTTTATCATGCTAGGTTTAGCAGGAAAAAGCAAAAAATTTCAGAATTGCACCTTGCAATGCGGAGAAATTACTGTTTGTGCATTTACAATATTCATTGATTTTTTGCCATTGAAAAACATCATGTTATTCATATACCAGAAATGTTTGAAGCTACTGACTGAATGAAAAGAGCTGGCATCTCACTCTCTTTGAATCTTCTTTATCATGCTAAGAGGAGCAGGAAAAAGCAAAAAATTTCAGAATTGCACCTTGCAATGTGGAGATATTACTGTTTGTGCATTTACAATATTCATTGATTTTTGCCATTGAAAAACGTCCAGAAATGTTTGAAGCTACTGACTGAATGAAAGGAGCTGGCATCTCACTCTCTTTGAATCTTCTTTATCATGCTAGGATTAGCAGGAAAAAGCAAAAAATTTCAGAATTGCACCTTGCAATGCGGAGAAATTACTGTTTGTGCATTTACAATATTCATTGATTTTTGCCATTGAAAAACATCATGTTATTCATATACCAGAAATGTTTGAAGCTACTGACTGAATGAAAAGAGCTGGCATCTCACTCTCTTTGAATCTTCTTTATCATGCCAGGATTAGCAGGAAAAAGCCAAAAATTTCAGAATTGCACCTTGCAATGTGGAGATATTACTGTTTGTGCATTTACAATATTCATTGATTTTTGCCATTGAAAAACGTCCAGAAATGTTTGAAGCTACTGACTGAATGAAAGGAGCTGGCATCTCACTCTCTTTGAATCTTCTTTATCATGCTAGGATTAGCAGGAAAAAGCAAAAAATTTCAGAATTGCACCTTGCAATGCGGAGAAATTACTGTTTGTGCATTTACAATATTCATTGATTTTTGCCATTGAAAAACATCATGTTATTCATATACCAGAAATGTTTGAAGCTACTGACTGAATGAAAAGAGCTGGCATCTCATTCTCTTTGAATCTTCTTTATCATGCCAGGATTAGCAGGAAAAAGCAAAAAATTTCAGAATTGCACCTTGCAATGTGGAGATATTACTGTTTGTGCATTTACAATATTCATTGATTTTTGCCATTGAAAAACGTCCAGAAATGTTTGAAGCTACTGACTGAATGAAAGGAACTGGCATCTCACTCTCTTTGAATCTTCTTTATCATGCTAGGGTTAGCAGGAAAAAGCAAAAAATTTCAGAATTGCACCTTGCAATGCGGAGAAATTACTGTTTGTGCATTTACAATATTCATTGATTTTTGCCATTGAAAAACATCATGTTATTCATATACCAGAAATGTTTGAAGCTACTGACTGAATGAAAAGAGCTGGCATCTCACTCTCTTTGAATCTTCTTTATCATGCTAGGAATAGCAGGAAAAAGCAAAAAATTTCAGAATTGCACCTTGCAATGTGGAGATATTACTGTTTGTACATTTACAATATTCATTGATTTTTGCCATTGAAAAACGTCCAGAAATGTTTGAAGCTACTGACTGAATGAAAGGAGCTGGCATCTCACTCTCTTTGAATCTTCTTTATCATGCTAGGATTAGCAGGAAAAAGCAAAAAATTTCAGAATTGCACCTTGCACTGTGGAGATATTACTTTTTGTGCATTTACAATATTCATTGATTTTTGCCATTGAAAAACATCATGTTATTCATATACCAGAAATGTTTGAAGCTACTGACTGAATGAAAAGAGCTGGCATCTCACTCTCTTTGAATCTTCTTTATCATGCTAAGAGGAGCAGGAAAAAGCAAAAAATTTCAGAATTGCACCTTGCAATGTGGAGATATTACTGTTTGTGCATTTACAATATTCATTGATTTTTGCCATTGAAAAACGTCCAGAAATGTTTGAAGCTACTGACTGAATGAAAGGAGCTGGCATCTCACTCTCTTTGAATCTTCTTTATCATGCTAGGATTAGCAGGAAAAAGCAAAAAATTTCAGAATTGCACCTTGCAATGCGGAGAAATTACTGTTTGTGCATTTACAATATTCATTGATTTTTGCCATTGAAAAACATCATGTTATTCATATACCAGAAATGTTTGAAGCTACTGACTGAATGAAAAGAGCTGGCATCTCACTCTCTTTGAATCTTCTTTATCATGCCAGGATTAGCAGGAAAAAGCAAAAAATTTCAGAATTGCACCTTGCAATGTGGAGATATTACTGTTTGTGCATTTACAATATTCATTGATTTTTGCCATTGAAAAACGTCCAGAAATGTTTGAAGCTACTGACTGAATGAAAGGAGCTGGCATCTCACTCTCTTTGATTCTTCTTTATCATGCTAGGATTAGCAGGAAAAAGCAAAAAATTTCAGAATTGCACCTTGCAATGCGGAGAAATTACTGTTTGTGCATTTACAATATTCATTGATTTTTGCCATTGAAAAACATCATGTTATTCATATACCAGAAATGTTTGAAGCTACTGACTGAATGAAAAGAGCTGGCATCTCACTCTCTTTGAATCTTCTTTATCATGCTAGGATTAGCAGGAAAAAGCAAAAAATTTCAGAATTGCACCTTGCAATTTGGAGATATTACTGTTTGTACATTTACAATATTCATTGATTTTTGCCATTGAAAAACGTCCAGAAATGTTTGAAGCTACTGACTGAATGAAAGGAGCTGGCATCTCACTCTCTTTGAATCTTCTTTATCATGCTAGGATTAGCAGGAAAAAGCAAAAAATTTCAGAATTGCACCTTGCAATGTGGAGATATTACTTTTTGTGCATTTATAATATTCATTGATTTTTGCCATTGAAAAACATCATGTTATTCATATACCAGAAATGTTTGAAGCTACTGACTGAATGAAAAGAGCTGGCATCTCACTCTCTTTGAATCTTCTTTATCATGCTAAGAGGAGCAGGAAAAAGCAAAAAATTTCAGAATTGCACCTTGCAATGTGGAGATATTACTGTTTGTGCATTTACAATATTCATTGATTTTTGCCATTGAAAAATGTCCAGAAATGTTTGAAGCTACTGACTGAATGAAAGGAGCTGGCATCTCACTCTCTTTGAATCTTCTTTATCAGGCTAGGATTAGCAGGAAAAAGCAAAAAATTTCAGAATTGCACCTTGCAATGCGGAGAAATTACTGTTTGTGCATTTACAATATTCATTGATTTTTGCCATTGAAAAACATCATGTTATTCATATACCAGAAATGTTTGAAGCTACTGACTGAATGAAAAGAGCTGGCATCTCACTCTCTTTGAATCTTCTTTATCATGCTAAGAGGAGCAGGAAAAAGCAAAAAATTTCAGAATTGCACCTTGCAATGTGGAGATATTATTGTTTGTGCATTTACAATATTCATTGATTTTTGCCATTGAAAAACGTCCAGAAATGTTTGAAGCTACTGACTGAATGAAAGGAGCTGGCATCTCACTCTCTTTAAATCTTCTTTATCATGCTAGGATTAGCAGGAAAAAGCAAAAAATTTCAGAATTGCACCTTGCAATGCGGAGAAATTACTGTTTGTGCATTTACAATATTCATTGATTTTTTGCCATTGAAAAACATCATGTTATTCATATACCAGAAATGTTTGAAGCTACTGACTGAATGAAAAGAGCTGGCATCTCACTCTCTTTGAATCTTCTTTATCATGCTAAGAGGAGCAGGAAAAAGCAAAAAATTTCAGAATTGCACCTTGCAATGTGGAGATATTACTGTTTGTGCATTTACAATATTCATTGATTTTTGCCATTGAAAAACGTCCAGAAATGTTTGAAGCTACTGACTGAATGAAAGGAGCTGGCATCTCACTCTCTTTGAATCTTCTTTATCATGCTAGGATTAGCAGGAAAAAGCAAAAAATTTCAGAATTGCACCTTGCAATGCGGAGAAATTACTGTTTGTGCATTTACAATATTCATTGATTTTTGCCATTGAAAAACATCATGTTATTCATATACCAGAAATGTTTGAAGCTACTGACTGAATGAAAAGAGCTGGCATCTCACTCTCTTTGAATCTTCTTTATCATGCTAAGAGGAGCAGGAAAAAGCAAAAAATTTCAGAATTGCACCTTGCAATGTGGAGATATTACTGTTTGTGCATTTACAATATTCATTGATTTTTGCCATTGAAAAATGTCCAGAAATGTTAGAAGCTACTGACTGAATGAAAGGAGCTGGCATCTCACTCTCTTTGAAACTTCTTTATCATGCTAGGATTAGCAGGAAAAAGCAAAAAATTTCAGAATTGCACCTTGCAATGCGGAGAAATTACTGTTTGTGCATTTACAATATTCATTGATTTTTGCCATTGAAAAACATCATGTTATTCATATACCAGAAATGTTTGAAGCTACTGACTGAATGAAAAGAGCTGGCATCTCACTCTCTTTGAATCTTCTTTATCATGCTAAGAGGAGCAGGAAAAAGCAAAAAATTTCAGAATTGCACCTTGCAATGTGGAGATATTACTGTTTGTGCATTTACAATATTCATTGATTTTTGCCATTGAAAAACGTCCAGAAATGTTTGAAGCTACTGACTGAATGAAAGGAGCTGGCATCTCACTCTCTTTAAATCTTCTTTATCATGCTAGGATTAGCAGGAAAAAGCAAAAAATTTCAGAATTGCACCTTGCAATGCGGAGAAATTACTGTTTGTGCATTTACAATATTCATTGATTTTTTGCCATTGAAAAACATCATGTTATTCATATACCAGAAATGTTTGAAGCTACTGACTGAATGAAAAGAGCTGGCATCTCACTCTCTTTGAATCTTCTTTATCATGCTAAGAGGAGCAGGAAAAAGCAAAAAATTTCAGAATTGCACCTTGCAATGTGGAGATATTACTGTTTGTGCATTTACAATATTCATTGATTTTTGCCATTGAAAAACGTCCAGAAATGTTTGAAGCTACTGACTGAATGAAAGGAGCTGGCATCTCACTCTCTTTGAATCTTCTTTATCATGCTAGGATTAGCAGGAAAAAGCAAAAAATTTCAGAATTGCACCTTGCAATGCGGAGAAATTACTGTTTGTGCATTTACAATATTCATTGATTTTTGCCATTGAAAAACATCATGTTATTCATATACCAGAAATGTTTGAAGCTACTGACTGAATGAAAAGAGCTGGCATCTCACTCTCTTTGAATCTTCTTTATCATGCCAGGATTAGCAGGAAAAAGCAAAAAATTTCAGAATTGCACCTTGCAATGTGGAGATATTACTGTTTGTGCATTTACAATATTCATTGATTTTTGCCATTGAAAAACGTCCAGAAATGTTTGAAGCTACTGACTGAATGAAAGGAACTGGCATCTCACTCTCTTTGAATCTTCTTTATCATGCTAGGATTAGCAGGAAAAAGCAAAAAATTTCAGAATTGCACCTTGCAATGCGGAGAAATTACTGTTTGTGCATTTACAATATTCATTGATTTTTGCCATTGAAAAACGTCCAGAAATGTTTGAAGCTACTGACTGAATGAAAGGAGCTGGCATCTCACTCTCTTTGAATCTTCTTTATCATGCTAGGATTAGCAGGAAAAAGCAAAAAATTTCAGAATTGCACCTTGCACTGTGGAGATATTACTTTTTGTGCATTTACAATATTCATTGATTTTTGCCATTGAAAAACATCATGTTATTCATATACCAGAAATGTTTGAAGCTACTGACTGAATGAAAAGAGCTGGCATCTCACTCTCTTTGAATCTTCTTTATCATGCTAAGAGGAGCAGGAAAAAGCAAAAAAATTCAGAATTGCACCTTGCAATGTGGAGATATTACTGTTTGTGCATTTACAATATTCATTGATTTTTGCCATTGAAAAACGTCCAGAAATGTTTGAAGCTACTGACTGAATGAAAGGAGCTGGCATCTCACTCTCTTTGAATCTTCTTTATCATGCTAGGATTAGCAGGAAAAAGCAAAAAATTTCAGAATTGCACCTTGCAATGCGGAGAAATTACTGTTTGTGCATTTACAATATTCATTGATTTTTGCCATTGAAAAACATCATGTTATTCATATACCAGAAATGTTTGAAGCTACTGACTGAATGAAAAGAGCTGGCATCTCACTCTCTTTGAATCTTCTTTATCATGCTAAGAGGAGCAGGAAAAAGCAAAAAATTTCAGAATTGCACCTTGCAATGTGGAGATATTACTGTTTGTGCATTTACAATATTCATTGATTTTTGCCATTGAAAAACGTCCAGAAATGTTTGAAGCTACTGACTGAATGAAAGGAGCTGGCATCTCACTCTCTTTAAATCTTCTTTATCATGCTAGGATTAGCAGGAAAAAGCAAAAAATTTCAGAATTGCACCTTGCAATGCGGAGAAATTACTGTTTGTGCATTTACAATATTCATTGATTTTTTGCCATTGAAAAACATCATGTTATTCATATACCAGAAATGTTTGAAGCTACTGACTGAATGAAAAGAGCTGGCATCTCACTCTCTTTGAATCTTCTTTATCATGCTAAGAGGAGCAGGAAAAAGCAAAAAATTTCAGAATTGCACCTTGCAATGTGGAGATATTACTGTTTGTGCATTTACAATATTCATTGATTTTTGCCATTGAAAAACGTCCAGAAATGTTTGAAGCTACTGACTGAATGAAAGGAGCTGGCATCTCATTCTCTTTGAATCTTCTTTATCATGCTAGGATTAGCAGGAAAAAGCAAAAAATTTCAGAATTGCACCTTGCAATGCGGAGAAATTACTGTTTGTGCATTTACAATATTCATTGATTTTTGCCATTGAAAAACATCATGTTATTCATATACCAGAAATGTTTGAAGCTACTGACTGAATGAAAAGAGCTGGCATCTCACTCTCTTTGAATCTTTTTTATCATGCTAGGATTAGCAGGAAAAAGCAAAAAATTTCAGAATTGCACATTGCAATGCGGAGATATTACTGTTTGTGCATTTACAATATTCATTGATTTTTGCCATTGAAAAACGTCCAGAAATGTTTGAAGCTACTGACTGAATGAAAGGAGCTGGCATCTCACTCTCTTTGAATCTTCTTTATCATGCTAGGATTAGCAGGAAAAAGCAAAAAATTTCAGAATTGCACCTTGCAATGCGGAGATATTACTGTTTGTGCATTTACAATATTCATTGATTTTTGCCATTGAAAAACGTCCAGAAATGTTTGAAGCTACTGACTGAATGAAAGGAGCTGGCATCTCACTCTCTTTGAATCTTCTTTATCATGCTAGGATTAGCAGGAAAAAGCAAAAAATTTCAGAATTGCACCTTGCAATGCGGAGAAATTACTGTTTGTGCATTTACAATATTCATTGATTTTTGCCATTGAAAAACATCATGTTATTCATATACCAGAAATGTTTGAAGCTACTGACTGAATGAAAAGAGCTGGCATCTCACTCTCTTTGAATCTTCTTTATCATGCTAAGAGGAGCAGGAAAAAGCAAAAAATTTCAGAATTGCACGTTGCAATGTTATGATATTACTGTTTGTGCATTTACAATATTCATTGATTTTTGCCTTTGAAAAACGTCCAGAAATATTTGAAGCTACTGACTGAATGAAAGGAGCTGGCATCTCACTCTCTTTAAATCTTCTTTATCATGCTAGGATTAGCAGGAAAAAGCAAAAAATTTCAGAATTGCACCTTGCAATGCGGAGAAATTACTGTTTGTGCATTTACAATATTCATTGATTTTTTGCCATTGAAAAACATCATGTTATTCATATACCAGAAATGTTTGAAGCTACTGACTGAATGAAAAGAGCTGGCATCTCACTCTCTTTGAATCTTCTTTATCATGCTAAGAGGAGCAGGAAAAAGCAAAAAATTTCAGAATTGCACCTTGCAATGTGGAGATATTACTGTTTGTGCATTTACAATATTCATTGATTTTTGCCATTGAAAAACGTCCAGAAATGTTTGAAGCTACTGACTGAATGAAAGGAGCTGGCATCTCACTCTCTTTGAATCTTCTTTATCATGCTAGGATTAGCAGGAAAAAGCAAAAAATTTCAGAATTGCACCTTGCAATGCGGAGAAATTACTGTTTGTGCATTTACAATATTCATTGATTTTTGCCATTGAAAAACATCATGTTATTCATATACCAGAAATGTTTGAAGCTACTGACTGAATGAAAAGAGCTGGCATCTCACTCTCTTTGAATCTTCTTTATCATGCCAGGATTAGCAGGAAAAAGCAAAAAATTTCAGAATTGCACCTTGCAATGTGGAGATATTACTGTTTGTGCATTTACAATATTCATTGATTTTTGCCATTGAAAAACGTCCAGAAATGTTTGAAGCTACTGACTGAATGAAAGGAACTGGCATCTCACTCTCTTTGAATCTTCTTTATCATGCTAGGATTAGCAGGAAAAAGCAAAAAATTTCAGAATTGCACCTTGCAATGCGGAGAAATTACTGTTTGTGCATTTACAATATTCATTGATTTTTGCCATTGAAAAACGTCCAGAAATGTTTGAAGCTACTGACTGAATGAAAGGAGCTGGCATCTCACTCTCTTTGAATCTTCTTTATCATGCTAGGATTAGCAGGAAAAAGCAAAAAATTTCAGAATTGCACCTTGCACTGTGGAGATATTACTTTTTGTGCATTTACAATATTCATTGATTTTTGCCATTGAAAAACATCATGTTATTCATATACCAGAAATGTTTGAAGCTACTGACTGAATGAAAAGAGCTGGCATCTCACTCTCTTTGAATCTTCTTTATCATGCTAAGAGGAGCAGGAAAAAGCAAAAAATTTCAGAATTGCACCTTGCAATGTGGAGATATTACTGTTTGTGCATTTACAATATTCATTGATTTTTGCCATTGAAAAACGTCCAGAAATGTTTGAAGCTACTGACTGAATGAAAGGAGCTGGCATCTCACTCTCTTTGAATCTTCTTTATCATGCTAGGATTAGCAGGAAAAAGCAAAAAATTTCAGAATTGCACCTTGCAATGCGGAGAAATTACTGTTTGTGCATTTACAATATTCATTGATTTTTGCCATTGAAAAACATCATGTTATTCATATACCAGAAATGTTTGAAGCTACTGACTGAATGAAAAGAGCTGGCATCTCACTCTCTTTGAATCTTCTTTATCATGCTAAGAGGAGCAGGAAAAAGCAAAAAATTTCAGAATTGCACCTTGCAATGTGGAGATATTACTGTTTGTGCATTTACAATATTCATTGATTTTTGCCATTGAAAAACGTCCAGAAATGTTTGAAGCTACTGACTGAATGAAAGGAGCTGGCATCTCACTCTCTTTAAATCTTCTTTATCATGCTAGGATTAGCAGGAAAAAGCAAAAAATTTCAGAATTGCACCTTGCAATGCGGAGAAATTACTGTTTGTGCATTTACAATATTCATTGATTTTTTGCCATTGAAAAACATCATGTTATTCATATACCAGAAATGTTTGAAGCTACTGACTGAATGAAAAGAGCTGGCATCTCACTCTCTTTGAATCTTCTTTATCATGCTAAGAGGAGCAGGAAAAAGCAAAAAATTTCAGAATTGCACCTTGCAATGTGGAGATATTACTGTTTGTGCATTTACAATATTCATTGATTTTTGCCATTGAAAAACGTCCAGAAATGTTTGAAGCTACTGACTGAATGAAAGGAGCTGGCATCTCATTCTCTTTGAATCTTCTTTATCATGCTAGGATTAGCAGGAAAAAGCAAAAAATTTCAGAATTGCACCTTGCAATGCGGAGAAATTACTGTTTGTGCATTTACAATATTCATTGATTTTTGCCATTGAAAAACATCATGTTATTCATATACCAGAAATGTTTGAAGCTACTGACTGAATGAAAAGAGCTGGCATCTCACTCTCTTTGAATCTTTTTTATCATGCTAGGATTAGCAGGAAAAAGCAAAAAATTTCAGAATTGCACATTGCAATGCGGAGATATTACTGTTTGTGCATTTACAATATTCATTGATTTTTGCCATTGAAAAACGTCCAGAAATGTTTGAAGCTACTGACTGAATGAAAGGAGCTGGCATCTCACTCTCTTTGAATCTTCTTTATCATGCTAGGATTAGCAGGAAAAAGCAAAAAATTTCAGAATTGCACCTTGCAATGCGGAGATATTACTGTTTGTGCATTTACAATATTCATTGATTTTTGCCATTGAAAAACGTCCAGAAATGTTTGAAGCTACTGACTGAATGAAAGGAGCTGGCATCTCACTCTCTTTGAATCTTCTTTATCATGCTAGGATTAGCAGGAAAAAGCAAAAAATTTCAGAATTGCACCTTGCAATGCGGAGAAATTACTGTTTGTGCATTTACAATATTCATTGATTTTTGCCATTGAAAAACATCATGTTATTCATATACCAGAAATGTTTGAAGCTACTGACTGAATGAAAAGAGCTGGCATCTCACTCTCTTTGAATCTTCTTTATCATGCTAAGAGGAGCAGGAAAAAGCAAAAAATTTCAGAATTGCACGTTGCAATGTTATGATATTACTGTTTGTGCATTTACAATATTCATTGATTTTTGCCTTTGAAAAACGTCCAGAAATATTTGAAGCTACTGACTGAATGAAAGGAGCTGGCATCTCACTCTCTTTGAATCTTCTTTATCATGCTAGGATTAGCAGGAAAAAGCAAAAAATTTCAGAATTGCACCTTGCAATGCGGAGAAATTACTGTTTGTGCATTTACAATATTCATTGATTTTTGCCATTGAAAAACATCATGTTATTCATATACCAGAAATGTTTGAAGCTACTGACTGAATGAAAAGAGCTGGCATCTCACTCTCTTTGAATCTTCTTTATCATGCTAAGAGGAACAGGAAAAAGCAAAAAATTTCAGAATTACACGTTGCAATGTGGAGATATTACTGTTTGTGCATTTACAATATTAATTGATTTTTGCCATTGAAAAACGTCCAGAAATGTTTGAAGCTACTGACTGAATGAAAGGAGCTGGCATCTCACTCTCTTTGAATCTTCTTTATCATGCTAGGATTAGCAGGAAAAAGCAAAAAATTTCAGAATTGCACCTTGCAATGCGGAGAAATTACTGTTTGTGCATTTACAATATTCATTGATTTTTGCCATTGAAAAACATCATGTTATTCATATACCAGAAATGTTTGAAGCTACTGACTGAATGAAAAGAGCTGGCATCTCACTCTCTTTGAATATTCTTTATCATGCCAGGATTAGCAGGAAAAAGCAAAAAATTTCAGAATTGCACCTTGCAATGTGGAGATATTACTGTTTGTGCATTTACAATATTCATTGATTTTTGCCATTGAAAAACGTCCAGAAATGTTTGAAGCTACTGACTGAATGAAAGGAGCTGGCATCTCACTCTCTTTAAATCTTCTTTATCATGCTAGGATTAGCAGGAAAAAGCAAAAAATTTCAGAATTGCACCTTGCAATGCGGAGAAATTACTGTTTGTGCATTTACAATATTCATTGATTTTTTGCCATTGAAAAACATCATGTTATTCATATACCAGAAATGTTTGAAGCTACTGACTGAATGAAAAGAGCTGGCATCTCACTCTCTTTGAATCTTCTTTATCATGCTAAGAGGAGCAGGAAAAAGCAAAAAATTTCAGAATTGCACCTTGCAATGTGGAGATATTACTGTTTGTGCATTTACAATATTCATTGATTTTTGCCATTGAAAAACGTCCAGAAATGTTTGAAGCTACTGACTGAATGAAAGGAGCTGGCATCTCATTCTCTTTGAATCTTCTTTATCATGCTAGGATTAGCAGGAAAAAGCAAAAAATTTCAGAATTGCACCTTGCAATGCGGATAAATTACTGTTTGTGCATTTACAATATTCATTGATTTTTGCCATTGAAAAACATCATGTTATTCATATACCAGAAATGACTGAAGCTACTGACTGAATGAAAAGAGCTGGCATCTCACTCTCTTTGAATCTTTTTTATCATGCTAGGATTAGCAGGAAAAAGCAAAAAATTTCAGAATTGCACATTGCAATTCGGAGATATTACTGTTTGTGCATTTACAATATTCATTGATTTTTGCCATTGAAAAACGTCCAGAAATGTTTGAAGCTACTGACTGAATGAAAGGAGCTGGCATCTCACTCTCTTTGAATCTTCTTTATCGTGCTAGGATTAGCAGGAAAAAGCAAAAAATTTCAGAATTGCACCTTGCAATGCGGAGATATTACTGTTTGTGCATTTACAATATTCATTGATTTTTGCCATTGAAAAACGTCCAGAAATGTTTGAAGCTACTGACTGAATGAAAGGAGCTGGCATCTCACTCTCTTTGAATCTTCTTTATCATGCTAGGATTAGCAGGAAAAAGCAAAAAATTTCAGAATTGCACCTTGCAATGCGGAGAAATTACTGTTTGTGCATTTACAATATTCATTGATTTTTGCCATTGAAAAACATCATGTTATTCATATACCAGAAATGTTTGAAGCTACTGACTGAATGAAAAGAGCTGGCATCTCACTCTCTTTGAATCTTCTTTATCATGCTAAGAGGAGCAGGAAAAAGCAAAAAATTTCAGAATTGCACGTTGCAATGTTATGATATTACTGTTTGTGCATTTACAATATTCATTGATTTTTGCCTTTGAAAAACGTCCAGAAATATTTGAAGCTACTGACTGAATGAAAGGAGCTGGCATCTCACTCTCTTTGAATCTTCTTTATCATGCTAGGATTAGCAGGAAAAAGCAAAAAATTTCAGAATTGCACCTTGCAATGCGGAGAAATTACTGTATGTGCATTTACAATATTCATTGATTTTTGCCATTGAAAAACATCATGTTATTCATATACCAGAAATGTTTGAAGCTACTGACTGAATGAAAAGAGCTGGCATCTCACTCTCTTTGAATATTCTTTATCATGCCAGGATTAGCAGGAAAAAGCAAAAAATTTCAGAATTGCACCTTGCAATGTGGAGATATTACTGTTTGTGCATTTACAATATTCATTGATTTTTGCCATTGAAAAACGTCCAGAAATGTTTGAAGCTACTGACTGAATGAAAGGAGCTGGCATCTCACTCTCTTTAAATCTTCTTTATCATGCTAGGATTAGCAGGAAAAAGCAAAAAATTTCAGAATTGCACCTTGCAATGCGGAGAAATTACTGTTTGTGCATTTACAATATTCATTGATTTTTTGCCATTGAAAAACATCATGTTATTCATATACCAGAAATGTTTGAAGCTACTGACTGAATGAAAAGAGCTGGCATCTCACTCTCTTTGAATCTTCTTTATCATGCTAAGAGGAGCAGGAAAAAGCAAAAAATTTCAGAATTGCACCTTGCAATGTGGAGATATTACTGTTTGTGCATTTACAATATTCATTGATTTTTGCCATTGAAAAACGTCCAGAAATGTTTGAAGCTACTGACTGAATGAAAGGAGCTGGCATCTCATTCTCTTTGAATCTTCTTTATCATGCTAGGATTAGCAGGAAAAAGCAAAAAATTTCAGAATTGCACCTTGCAATGCGGAGAAATTACTGTTTGTGCATTTACAATATTCATTGATTTTTGCCATTGAAAAACATCATGTTATTCATATACCAGAAATGATTGAAGCTACTGACTGAATGAAAAGAGCTGGCATCTCACTCTCTTTGAATCTTTTTTATCATGCTAGGATTAGCAGGAAAAAGCAAAAAATTTCAGAATTGCACATTGCAATGCGGAGATATTACTGTTTGTGCATTTACAATATTCATTGATTTTTGCCATTGAAAAACGTCCAGAAATGTTTGAAGCTACTGACTGAATGAAAGGAGCTGGCATCTCACTCTCTTTGAATCTTCTTTATCGTGCTAGGATTAGCAGGAAAAAGCAAAAAATTTCAGAATTGCACCTTGCAATGCGGAGATATTACTGTTTGTGCATTTACAATATTCATTGATTTTTGCCATTGAAAAACGTCCAGAAATGTTTGAAGCTACTGACTGAATGAAAGGAGCTTGCATCTCACTCTCTTTGAATCTTCTTTATCATGCTAGGATTAGCAGGAAAAAGCAAAAAATTTCAGAATTGCACCTTGCAATGCGGAGAAATTACTGTTTGTGCATTTACAATATTCATTGATTTTTGCCATTGAAAAACATCATGTTATTCATATACCAGAAATGTTTGAAGCTACTGACTGAATGAAAAGAGCTGGCATCTCACTCTCTTTGAATCTTCTTTATCATGCTAAGAGGAGCAGGAAAAAGCAAAAAATTTCAGAATTGCACGTTGCAATGTTATGATATTACTGTTTGTGCATTTACAATATTCATTGATTTTTGCCTTTGAAAAACGTCCAGAAATATTTGAAGCTACTGACTGAATGAAAGGAGCTGGCATCTCACTCTCTTTGAATCTTCTTTATCATGCTAGGATTAGCAGGAAAAAGCAAAAAATTTCAGAATTGCACCTTGCAATGCGGAGAAATTACTGTTTGTGCATTTACAATATTCATTGATTTTTGCCATTGAAAAACATCATGTTATTCATATACCAGAAATGTTTGAAGCTACTGACTGAATGAAAAGAGCTGGCATCTCACTCTCTTTGAATCTTCTTTATCATGCTAAGAGGAACAGGAAAAAGCAAAAAATTTCAGAATTGCACGTTGCAATGTGGAGATATTACTGTTTGTGCATTTACAATATTAATTGATTTTTGCCATTGAAAAACGTCCAGAAATGTTTGAAGCTACTGACTGAATGAAAGGAGCTGGCATCTCACTCTCTTTGAATCTTCTTTATCATACTAGGATTAGCAGGAAAAAGCAAAAAATTTCAGAATTGCACCTTGCAATGCGGAGAAATTACTGTTTGTGCATTTACAATATTCATTGATTTTTGCCATTGAAAAACATCATGTTATTCATATACCAGAAATGTTTGAAGCTACTGACTGAATGAAAAGAGCTGGCATCTCACTCTCTTTGAATCTTCTTTATCATGCCAGGATTAGCAGGAAAAAGCAAAAAATTTCAGAATTGCACCTTGCAATGTGGAGATATTACTGTTTGTGCATTTACAATATTCATTGATTTTTGCCATTGAAAAACGTCCAGAAATGTTTGAAGCTACTGACTGAATGAAAGGAGCTGGCATCTCACTCTCTTTGAATCTTCTTTATCATGCTAGGATTAGCAGGAAAAAGCAAAAAATTTCAGAATTGCACCTTGCAATGCGGAGAAATTACTGTTTGTGCATTTACAATATTCATTGATTTTTGCCATTGAAAAACATCATGTTATTCATATACAAGAAATGTTTGAAGCTACTGACTGAATGAAAAGAGCTGGCATCTCACTCTCTTTGAATCTTCTTTATCATGCTAAGAGGAGCAGGAAAAAGCAAAAAATTTCAGAATTGCACGTTGCAATGTTATGATATTACTGTTTGTGCATTTACAATATTCATTGATTTTTGCCTTTGAAAAACGTCCAGAAATATTTGAAGCTACTGACTGAATGAAAGGAGCTGGCATCTCACTCTCTTTGAATCTTCTTTATCATGCTAGGATTAGCAGGAAAAAGCAAAAAATTTCAGAATTGCACCTTGCAATGTGGAGAAATTACTGTTTGTGCATTTACAATATTCATTGATTTTTGCCATTGAAAAACATCATGTTATTCATATACCAGAAATGTTTGAAGCTACTGACTGAATGAAAAGAGCTGGCATCTCACTCTCTTTGAATCTTCTTTATCATGCCAGGATTAGCAGGAAAAAGCAAAAAATTTCAGAATTGCACCTTGCAATGTGGAGATATTACTGTTTGTGCATTTACAATATTCATTGATTTTTGCCTTTGAAAAACGTCCAGAAATATTTGAAGCTACTGACTGAATGAAAGGAGCTGGCATCTCACTCTCTTTGAATCTTCTTTATCATGCTAGGATTAGCAGGAAAAAGCAAAAAATTTCAGAATTGCACCTTGCAATGCGGAGAAATTACTGTTTGTGCATTTACAATATTCATTGATTTTTGCCATTGAAAAACATCATGTTATTCATATACCAGAAATGTTTGAAGCTACTGACTGAATGAAAAGAGCTGGCATCTCACTCTCTTTGAATCTTCTTTATCATGCTAAGAGGAACAGGAAAAAGCAAAAAATTTCAGAATTACACGTTGCAATGTGGAGATATTACTGTTTGTGCATTTACAATATTAATTGATTTTTGCCATTGAAAAACGTCCAGAAATGTTTGAAGCTACTGACTGAATGAAAGGAGCTGGCATCTCACTCTCTTTGAATCTTCTTTATCATGCTAGGATTAGCAGGAAAAAGCAAAAAATTTCAGAATTGCACCTTGCAATGCGGAGAAATTACTGTTTGTGCATTTACAATATTCATTGATTTTTGCCATTGAAAAACATCATGTTATTCATATACCAGAAATGTTTGAAGCTACTGACTGAATGAAAAGAGCTGGCATCTCACTCTCTTTGAATATTCTTTATCATGCCAGGATTAGCAGGAAAAAGCAAAAAATTTCAGAATTGCACCTTGCAATGTGGAGATATTACTGTTTGTGCATTTACAATATTCATTGATTTTTGCCATTGAAAAACGTCCAGAAATGTTTGAAGCTACTGACTGAATGAAAGGAGCTGGCATCTCACTCTCTTTAAATCTTCTTTATCATGCTAGGATTAGCAGGAAAAAGCAAAAAATTTCAGAATTGCACCTTGCAATGCGGAGAAATTACTGTTTGTGCATTTACAATATTCATTGATTTTTTGCCATTGAAAAACATCATGTTATTCATATACCAGAAATGTTTGAAGCTACTGACTGAATGAAAAGAGCTGGCATCTCACTCTCTTTGAATCTTCTTTATCATGCTAAGAGGAGCAGGAAAAAGCAAAAAATTTCAGAATTGCACCTTGCAATGTGGAGATATTACTGTTTGTGCATTTACAATATTCATTGATTTTTGCCATTGAAAAACGTCCAGAAATGTTTGAAGCTACTGACTGAATGAAAGGAGCTGGCATCTCATTCTCTTTGAATCTTCTTTATCATGCTAGGATTAGCAGGAAAAAGCAAAAAATTTCAGAATTGCACCTTGCAATGCGGATAAATTACTGTTTGTGCATTTACAATATTCATTGATTTTTGCCATTGAAAAACATCATGTTATTCATATACCAGAAATGACTGAAGCTACTGACTGAATGAAAAGAGCTGGCATCTCACTCTCTTTGAATCTTTTTTATCATGCTAGGATTAGCAGGAAAAAGCAAAAAATTTCAGAATTGCACATTGCAATGCGGAGATATTACTGTTTGTGCATTTACAATATTCATTGATTTTTGCCATTGAAAAACGTCCAGAAATGTTTGAAGCTACTGACTGAATGAAAGGAGCTGGCATCTCACTCTCTTTGAATCTTCTTTATCGTGCTAGGATTAGCAGGAAAAAGCAAAAAATTTCAGAATTGCACCTTGCAATGCGGAGATATTACTGTTTGTGCATTTACAATATTCATTGATTTTTGCCATTGAAAAACGTCCAGAAATGTTTGAAGCTACTGACTGAATGAAAGGAGCTGGCATCTCATTCTCTTTGAATCTTCTTTATCATGCTAGGATTAGCAGGAAAAAGCAAAAAATTTCAGAATTGCACCTTGCAATGCGGATAAATTACTGTTTGTGCATTTACAATATTCATTGATTTTTGCCATTGAAAAACATCATGTTATTCATATACCAGAAATGACTGAAGCTACTGACTGAATGAAAAGAGCTGGCATCTCACTCTCTTTGAATCTTTTTTATCATGCTAGGATTAGCAGGAAAAAGCAAAAAATTTCAGAATTGCACATTGCAATGCGGAGATATTACTGTTTGTGCATTTACAATATTCATTGATTTTTGCCATTGAAAAACGTCCAGAAATGTTTGAAGCTACTGACTGAATGAAAGGAGCTGGCATCTCACTCTCTTTGAATCTTCTTTATCGTGCTAGGATTAGCAGGAAAAAGCAAAAAATTTCAGAATTGCACCTTGCAATGCGGAGATATTACTGTTTGTGCATTTACAATATTCATTGATTTTTGCCATTGAAAAACGTCCAGAAATGTTTGAAGCTACTGACTGAATGAAAGGAGCTGGCATCTCACTCTCTTTGAATCTTCTTTATCATGCTAGGATTAGCAGGAAAAAGCAAAAAATTTCAGAATTGCACCTTGCAATGCGGAGAAATTACTGTTTGTGCATTTACAATATTCATTGATTTTTGCCATTGAAAAACATCATGTTATTCATATACCAGAAATGTTTGAAGCTACTGACTGAATGAAAAGAGCTGGCATCTCACTCTCTTTGAATCTTCTTTATCATGCTAAGAGGAGCAGGAAAAAGCAAAAAATTTCAGAATTGCACGTTGCAATGTTATGATATTACTGTTTGTGCATTTACAATATTCATTGATTTTTGCCTTTGAAAAACGTCCAGAAATATTTGAAGCTACTGACTGAATGAAAGGAGCTGGCATCTCACTCTCTTTGAATCTTCTTTATCATGCTAGGATTAGCAGGAAAAAGCAAAAAATTTCAGAATTGCACCTTGCAATGCGGAGAAATTACTGTATGTGCATTTACAATATTCATTGATTTTTGCCATTGAAAAACATCATGTTATTCATATACCAGAAATGTTTGAAGCTACTGACTGAATGAAAAGAGCTGGCATCTCACTCTCTTTGAATATTCTTTATCATGCCAGGATTAGCAGGAAAAAGCAAAAAATTTCAGAATTGCACCTTGCAATGTGGAGATATTACTGTTTGTGCATTTACAATATTCATTGATTTTTGCCATTGAAAAACGTCCAGAAATGTTTGAAGCTACTGACTGAATGAAAGGAGCTGGCATCTCACTCTCTTTAAATCTTCTTTATCATGCTAGGATTAGCAGGAAAAAGCAAAAAATTTCAGAATTGCACCTTGCAATGCGGAGAAATTACTGTTTGTGCATTTACAATATTCATTGATTTTTGCCATTGAAAAACATCATGTTATTCATATACCAGAAATGTTTGAAGCTACTGACTGAATGAAAAGAGCTGGCATCTCACTCTCTTTGAATCTTCTTTATCATGCTAAGAGGAACAGGAAAAAGCAAAAAATTTCAGAATTACACGTTGCAATGTGGAGATATTACTGTTTGTGCATTTACAATATTAATTGATTTTTGCCATTGAAAAACGTCCAGAAATGTTTGAAGCTACTGACTGAATGAAAGGAGCTGGCATCTCACTCTCTTTGAATCTTCTTTATCATGCTAGGATTAGCAGGAAAAAGCAAAAAATTTCAGAATTGCACCTTGCAATGCGGAGAAATTACTGTTTGTGCATTTACAATATTCATTGATTTTTGCCATTGAAAAACATCATGTTATTCATATACCAGAAATGTTTGAAGCTACTGACTGAATGAAAAGAGCTGGCATCTCACTCTCTTTGAATATTCTTTATCATGCCAGGATTAGCAGGAAAAAGCAAAAAATTTCAGAATTGCACCTTGCAATGTGGAGATATTACTGTTTGTGCATTTACAATATTCATTGATTTTTGCCATTGAAAAACGTCCAGAAATGTTTGAAGCTACTGACTGAATGAAAGGAGCTGGCATCTCACTCTCTTTAAATCTTCTTTATCATGCTAGGATTAGCAGGAAAAAGCAAAAAATTTCAGAATTGCACCTTGCAATGCGGAGAAATTACTGTTTGTGCATTTACAATATTCATTGATTTTTTGCCATTGAAAAACATCATGTTATTCATATACCAGAAATGTTTGAAGCTACTGACTGAATGAAAAGAGCTGGCATCTCACTCTCTTTGAATCTTCTTTATCATGCTAAGAGGAGCAGGAAAAAGCAAAAAATTTCAGAATTGCACCTTGCAATGTGGAGATATTACTGTTTGTGCATTTACAATATTCATTGATTTTTGCCATTGAAAAACGTCCAGAAATGTTTGAAGCTACTGACTGAATGAAAGGAGCTGGCATCTCATTCTCTTTGAATCTTCTTTATCATGCTAGGATTAGCAGGAAAAAGCAAAAAATTTCAGAATTGCACCTTGCAATGCGGATAAATTACTGTTTGTGCATTTACAATATTCATTGATTTTTGCCATTGAAAAACATCATGTTATTCATATACCAGAAATGACTGAAGCTACTGACTGAATGAAAAGAGCTGGCATCTCACTCTCTTTGAATCTTTTTTATCATGCTAGGATTAGCAGGAAAAAGCAAAAAATTTCAGAATTGCACATTGCAATGCGGAGATATTACTGTTTGTGCATTTACAATATTCATTGATTTTTGCCATTGAAAAACGTCCAGAAATGTTTGAAGCTACTGACTGAATGAAAGGAGCTGGCATCTCACTCTCTTTGAATCTTCTTTATCGTGCTAGGATTAGCAGGAAAAAGCAAAAAATTTCAGAATTGCACCTTGCAATGCGGAGATATTACTGTTTGTGCATTTACAATATTCATTGATTTTTGCCATTGAAAAACGTCCAGAAATGTTTGAAGCTACTGACTGAATGAAAGGAGCTGGCATCTCATTCTCTTTGAATCTTCTTTATCATGCTAGGATTAGCAGGAAAAAGCAAAAAATTTCAGAATTGCACCTTGCAATGCGGATAAATTACTGTTTGTGCATTTACAATATTCATTGATTTTTGCCATTGAAAAACATCATGTTATTCATATACCAGAAATGACTGAAGCTACTGACTGAATGAAAAGAGCTGGCATCTCACTCTCTTTGAATCTTTTTTATCATGCTAGGATTAGCAGGAAAAAGCAAAAAATTTCAGAATTGCACATTGCAATGCGGAGATATTACTGTTTGTGCATTTACAATATTCATTGATTTTTGCCATTGAAAAACGTCCAGAAATGTTTGAAGCTACTGACTGAATGAAAGGAGCTGGCATCTCACTCTCTTTGAATCTTCTTTATCGTGCTAGGATTAGCAGGAAAAAGCAAAAAATTTCAGAATTGCACCTTGCAATGCGGAGATATTACTGTTTGTGCATTTACAATATTCATTGATTTTTGCCATTGAAAAACGTCCAGAAATGTTTGAAGCTACTGACTGAATGAAAGGAGCTGGCATCTCACTCTCTTTGAATCTTCTTTATCATGCTAGGATTAGCAGGAAAAAGCAAAAAATTTCAGAATTGCACCTTGCAATGCGGAGAAATTACTGTTTGTGCATTTACAATATTCATTGATTTTTGCCATTGAAAAACATCATGTTATTCATATACCAGAAATGTTTGAAGCTACTGACTGAATGAAAAGAGCTGGCATCTCACTCTCTTTGAATCTTCTTTATCATGCTAAGAGGAGCAGGAAAAAGCAAAAAATTTCAGAATTGCACGTTGCAATGTTATGATATTACTGTTTGTGCATTTACAATATTCATTGATTTTTGCCTTTGAAAAACGTCCAGAAATATTTGAAGCTACTGACTGAATGAAAGGAGCTGGCATCTCACTCTCTTTGAATCTTCTTTATCATGCTAGGATTAGCAGGAAAAAGCAAAAAATTTCAGAATTGCACCTTGCAATGCGGAGAAATTACTGTATGTGCATTTACAATATTCATTGATTTTTGCCATTGAAAAACATCATGTTATTCATATACCAGAAATGTTTGAAGCTACTGACTGAATGAAAAGAGCTGGCATCTCACTCTCTTTGAATATTCTTTATCATGCCAGGATTAGCAGGAAAAAGCAAAAAATTTCAGAATTGCACCTTGCAATGTGGAGATATTACTGTTTGTGCATTTACAATATTCATTGATTTTTGCCATTGAAAAACGTCCAGAAATGTTTGAAGCTACTGACTGAATGAAAGGAGCTGGCATCTCACTCTCTTTAAATCTTCTTTATCATGCTAGGATTAGCAGGAAAAAGCAAAAAATTTCAGAATTGCACCTTGCAATGCGGAGAAATTACTGTTTGTGCATTTACAATATTCATTGATTTTTTGCCATTGAAAAACATCATGTTATTCATATACCAGAAATGTTTGAAGCTACTGACTGAATGAAAAGAGCTGGCATCTCACTCTCTTTGAATCTTCTTTATCATGCTAAGAGGAGCAGGAAAAAGCAAAAAATTTCAGAATTGCACCTTGCAATGTGGAGATATTACTGTTTGTGCATTTACAATATTCATTGATTTTTGCCATTGAAAAACGTCCAGAAATGTTTGAAGCTACTGACTGAATGAAAGGAGCTGGCATCTCACTCTCTTTGAATCTTCTTTATCATGCTAGGATTAGCAGGAAAAAGCAAAAAATTTCAGAATTGCACCTTGCAATGCGGAGAAATTACTGTTTGTGCATTTACAATATTCATTGATTTTTGCCATTGAAAAACATCATGTTATTCATATATCAGAAATGTTTGAAGCTACTGACTGAATGAAAAGAGCTGGCATCTCACTCTCTTTGAATATTCTTTATCATGCCAGGATTAGCAGGAAAAAGCAAAAAATTTCAGAATTGCACCTTGCAATGTGGAGATATTACTGTTTGTGCATTTACAATATTCATTGATTTTTGCCATTGAAAAACGTCCAGAAATGTTTGAAGCTACTGACTGAATGAAAGGAGCTGGCATCTCACTCTCTTTAAATCTTCTTTATCATGCTAGGATTAGCAGGAAAAAGCAAAAAATTTCAGAATTGCACCTTGCAATGCGGAGAAATTACTGTTTGTGCATTTACAATATTCATTGATTTTTTGCCATTGAAAAACATCATGTTATTCATATACCAGAAATGTTTGAAGCTACTGACTGAATGAAAAGAGCTGGCATCTCACTCTCTTTGAATCTTCTTTATCATGCTAAGAGGAGCAGGAAAAAGCAAAAAATTTCAGAATTGCACCTTGCAATGTGGAGATATTACTGTTTGTGCATTTACAATATTCATTGATTTTTGCCATTGAAAAACGTCCAGAAATGTTTGAAGCTACTGACTGAATGAAAGGAGCTGGCATCTCATTCTCTTTGAATCTTCTTTATCATGCTAGGATTAGCAGGAAAAAGCAAAAAATTTCAGAATTGCACCTTGCAATGCGGATAAATTACTGTTTGTGCATTTACAATATTCATTGATTTTTGCCATTGAAAAACATCATGTTATTCATATACCAGAAATGACTGAAGCTACTGACTGAATGAAAAGAGCTGGCATCTCACTCTCTTTGAATCTTTTTTATCATGCTAGGATTAGCAGGAAAAAGCAAAAAATTTCAGAATTGCACATTGCAATGCGGAGATATTACTGTTTGTGCATTTACAATATTCATTGATTTTTGCCATTGAAAAACGTCCAGAAATGTTTGAAGCTACTGACTGAATGAAAGGAGCTGGCATCTCACTCTCTTTGAATCTTCTTTATCGTGCTAGGATTAGCAGGAAAAAGCAAAAAATTTCAGAATTGCACCTTGCAATGCGGAGATATTACTGTTTGTGCATTTACAATATTCATTGATTTTTGCCATTGAAAAACGTCCAGAAATGTTTGAAGCTACTGACTGAATGAAAGGAGCTGGCATCTCATTCTCTTTGAATCTTCTTTATCATGCTAGGATTAGCAGGAAAAAGCAAAAAATTTCAGAATTGCACCTTGCAATGCGGATAAATTACTGTTTGTGCATTTACAATATTCATTGATTTTTGCCATTGAAAAACATCATGTTATTCATATACCAGAAATGACTGAAGCTACTGACTGAATGAAAAGAGCTGGCATCTCACTCTCTTTGAATCTTTTTTATCATGCTAGGATTAGCAGGAAAAAGCAAAAAATTTCAGAATTGCACATTGCAATGCGGAGATATTACTGTTTGTGCATTTACAATATTCATTGATTTTTGCCATTGAAAAACGTCCAGAAATGTTTGAAGCTACTGACTGAATGAAAGGAGCTGGCATCTCACTCTCTTTGAATCTTCTTTATCGTGCTAGGATTAGCAGGAAAAAGCAAAAAATTTCAGAATTGCACCTTGCAATGCGGAGATATTACTGTTTGTGCATTTACAATATTCATTGATTTTTGCCATTGAAAAACGTCCAGAAATGTTTGAAGCTACTGACTGAATGAAAGGAGCTGGCATCTCACTCTCTTTGAATCTTCTTTATCATGCTAGGATTAGCAGGAAAAAGCAAAAAATTTCAGAATTGCACCTTGCAATGCGGAGAAATTACTGTTTGTGCATTTACAATATTCATTGATTTTTGCCATTGAAAAACATCATGTTATTCATATACCAGAAATGTTTGAAGCTACTGACTGAATGAAAAGAGCTGGCATCTCACTCTCTTTGAATCTTCTTTATCATGCTAAGAGGAGCAGGAAAAAGCAAAAAATTTCAGAATTGCACGTTGCAATGTTATGATATTACTGTTTGTGCATTTACAATATTCATTGATTTTTGCCTTTGAAAAACGTCCAGAAATATTTGAAGCTACTGACTGAATGAAAGGAGCTGGCATCTCACTCTCTTTGAATCTTCTTTATCATGCTAGGATTAGCAGGAAAAAGCAAAAAATTTCAGAATTGCACCTTGCAATGCGGAGAAATTACTGTATGTGCATTTACAATATTCATTGATTTTTGCCATTGAAAAACATCATGTTATTCATATACCAGAAATGTTTGAAGCTACTGACTGAATGAAAAGAGCTGGCATCTCACTCTCTTTGAATATTCTTTATCATGCCAGGATTAGCAGGAAAAAGCAAAAAATTTCAGAATTGCACCTTGCAATGTGGAGATATTACTGTTTGTGCATTTACAATATTCATTGATTTTTGCCATTGAAAAACGTCCAGAAATGTTTGAAGCTACTGACTGAATGAAAGGAGCTGGCATCTCACTCTCTTTAAATCTTCTTTATCATGCTAGGATTAGCAGGAAAAAGCAAAAAATTTCAGAATTGCACCTTGCAATGCGGAGAAATTACTGTTTGTGCATTTACAATATTCATTGATTTTTTGCCATTGAAAAACATCATGTTATTCATATACCAGAAATGTTTGAAGCTACTGACTGAATGAAAAGAGCTGGCATCTCACTCTCTTTGAATCTTCTTTATCATGCTAAGAGGAGCAGGAAAAAGCAAAAAATTTCAGAATTGCACCTTGCAATGTGGAGATATTACTGTTTGTGCATTTACAATATTCATTGATTTTTGCCATTGAAAAACGTCCAGAAATGTTTGAAGCTACTGACTGAATGAAAGGAGCTGGCATCTCATTCTCTTTGAATCTTCTTTATCATGCTAGGATTAGCAGGAAAAAGCAAAAAATTTCAGAATTGCACCTTGCAATGCGGAGAAATTACTGTTTGTGCATTTACAATATTCATTGATTTTTGCCATTGAAAAACATCATGTTATTCATATACCAGAAATGATT
The DNA here is from genome assembly GCF_046119375.1 of Phyllobates terribilis. Lineage (NCBI taxonomy): Eukaryota > Metazoa > Chordata > Amphibia > Anura > Dendrobatidae > Phyllobates > Phyllobates terribilis. The sequence goes on along the minus strand of NW_027362909.1, from coordinate 2,826,272 downwards.
GAAGCTACTGACTGAATGAAAAGAGCTGGCATCTCACTCTCTTTGAATCTTTTTTATCATGCTAGGATTAGCAGGAAAAAGCAAAAAATTTCAGAATTGCACATTGCAATGCGGAGATATTACTGTTTGTGCATTTACAATATTCATTGATTTTTGCCATTGAAAAACGTCCAGAAATGTTTGAAGCTACTGACTGAATGAAAGGAGCTGGCATCTCACTCTCTTTGAATCTTCTTTATCGTGCTAGGATTAGCAGGAAAAAGCAAAAAATTTCAGAATTGCACCTTGCAATGCGGAGATATTACTGTTTGTGCATTTACAATATTCATTGATTTTTGCCATTGAAAAACGTCCAGAAATGTTTGAAGCTACTGACTGAATGAAAGGAGCTGGCATCTCACTCTCTTTGAATCTTCTTTATCATGCTAGGATTAGCAGGAAAAAGCAAAAAATTTCAGAATTGCACCTTGCAATGCGGAGAAATTACTGTTTGTGCATTTACAATATTCATTGATTTTTGCCATTGAAAAACATCATGTTATTCATATACCAGAAATGTTTGAAGCTACTGACTGAATGAAAAGAGCTGGCATCTCACTCTCTTTGAATCTTCTTTATCATGCTAAGAGGAGCAGGAAAAAGCAAAAAATTTCAGAATTGCACGTTGCAATGTTATGATATTACTGTTTGTGCATTTACAATATTCATTGATTTTTGCCTTTGAAAAACGTCCAGAAATATTTGAAGCTACTGACTGAATGAAAGGAGCTGGCATCTCACTCTCTTTGAATCTTCTTTATCATGCTAGGATTAGCAGGAAAAAGCAAAAAATTTCAGAATTGCACCTTGCAATGCGGAGAAATTACTGTTTGTGCATTTACAATATTCATTGATTTTTGCCATTGAAAAACATCATGTTATTCATATACCAGAAATGTTTGAAGCTACTGACTGAATGAAAAGAGCTGGCATCTCACTCTCTTTGAATCTTCTTTATCATGCTAAGAGGAACAGGAAAAAGCAAAAAATTTCAGAATTGCACGTTGCAATGTGGAGATATTACTGTTTGTGCATTTACAATATTAATTGATTTTTGCCATTGAAAAACGTCCAGAAATGTTTGAAGCTACTGACTGAATGAAAGGAGCTGGCATCTCACTCTCTTTGAATCTTCTTTATCATACTAGGATTAGCAGGAAAAAGCAAAAAATTTCAGAATTGCACCTTGCAATGCGGAGAAATTACTGTTTGTGCATTTACAATATTCATTGATTTTTGCCATTGAAAAACATCATGTTATTCATATACCAGAAATGTTTGAAGCTACTGACTGAATGAAAAGAGCTGGCATCTCACTCTCTTTGAATCTTCTTTATCATGCCAGGATTAGCAGGAAAAAGCAAAAAATTTCAGAATTGCACCTTGCAATGTGGAGATATTACTGTTTGTGCATTTACAATATTCATTGATTTTTGCCATTGAAAAACGTCCAGAAATATTTGAAGCTACTGACTGAATGAAAGGAGCTGGCATCTCACTCTCTTTGAATCTTCTTTATCATGCTAGGATTAGCAGGAAAAAGCAAAAAATTTCAGAATTGCACCTTGCAATGCGGAGAAATTACTGTTTGTGCATTTACAATATTCATTGATTTTTGCCATTGAAAAACATCATGTTATTCATATACCAGAAATGTTTGAAGCTACTGACTGAATGAAAAGAGCTGGCATCTCACTCTCTTTGAATCTTCTTTATCATGCCAGGATTAGCAGGAAAAAGCAAAAAATTTCAGAATTGCACCTTGCAATGTGGAGATATTACTGTTTGTGCATTTACAATATTCATTGATTTTTGCCATTGAAAAACGTCCAGAAATGTTTGAAGCTACTGACTGAATGAAAGGAGCTGGCATCTCACTCTCTTTGAATCTTCTTTATCATGCTAGGATTAGCAGGAAAAAGCAAAAAATTTCAGAATTGCACCTTGCAATGCGGAGAAATTACTGTTTGTGCATTTACAATATTCATTGATTTTTGCCATTGAAAAACATCATGTTATTCATATACAAGAAATGTTTGAAGCTACTGACTGAATGAAAAGAGCTGGCATCTCACTCTCTTTGAATCTTCTTTATCATGCTAAGAGGAGCAGGAAAAAGCAAAAAATTTCAGAATTGCACGTTGCAATGTTATGATATTACTGTTTGTGCATTTACAATATTCATTGATTTTTGCCTTTGAAAAACGTCCAGAAATATTTGAAGCTACTGACTGAATGAAAGGAGCTGGCATCTCACTCTCTTTGAATCTTCTTTATCATGCTAGGATTAGCAGGAAAAAGCAAAAAATTTCAGAATTGCACCTTGCAATGTGGAGAAATTACTGTTTGTGCATTTACAATATTCATTGATTTTTGCCATTGAAAAACATCATGTTATTCATATACCAGAAATGTTTGAAGCTACTGACTGAATGAAAAGAGCTGGCATCTCACTCTCTTTGAATCTTCTTTATCATGCCAGGATTAGCAGGAAAAAGCAAAAAATTTCAGAATTGCACCTTGCAATGTGGAGATATTACTGTTTGTGCATTTACAATATTCATTGATTTTTGCCATTGAAAAACGTCCAGAAATATTTGAAGCTACTGACTGAATGAAAGGAGCTGGCATCTGACTCTCTTTGAATCTTCTTTATCATGCTAGGATTAGCAGGAAAAAGCAAAAAATTTCAGAATTGCACCTTGCAATGCGGAGAAATTACTGTTTGTGCATTTACAATATTCATTGATTTTTGCCATTGAAAAACATCATGTTATTCATATACCAGAAATGTTTGAAGCTACTGACTGAATGAAAAGAGCTGGAATCTCACTCTCTTTGAATCTTCTTTATCATGCCAGGATTAGCAGGAAAAAGCAAAAAATTTCAGAATTGCACCTTGCAATGTGGAGATATTACTGTTTGTGCATTTACAATATTCATTGATTTTTGCCATTGAAAAACGTCCAGAAATGTTTGAAGCTACTGACTGAATGAAAGGAGCTGGCATCTCACTCTCTTTGAATCTTCTTTATCATGCTAGGATTAGCAGGAAAAAGCAAAAAATTTCAGAATTGCACCTTGCAATGCGGAGAAATTACTGTTTGTGCATTTACAATATTCATTGATTTTTGCCATTGAAAAACATCATGTTATTCATATACCAGAAATGTTTGAAGCTACTGACTGAATGAAAAGAGCTGGCATCTCACTCTCTTTGAATATTCTTTATCATGCTAAGAGGAGCAGGAAAAAGCAAAAAATTTCAGAATTGCACGTTGCAATGTTATGATATTACTGTTTGTGCATTTACAATATTCATTGATTTTTGCCTTTGAAAAACGTCCAGAAATATTTGAAGCTACTGACTGAATGAAAGGAGCTGGCATCTCACTCTCTTTGAATCTTCTTTATCATGCTAGGATTAGCAGGAAAAAGCAAAAAATTTCAGAATTGCACCTTGCAATGCGGAGAAATTACTGTTTGTGCATTTACAATATTCATTGATTTTTGCCATTGAAAAACATCATGTTATTCATATACCAGAAATGTTTGAAGCTACTGACTGAATGAAAAGAGCTGGCATCTCACTCTCTTTGAATCTTCTTTATCATGCTAAGAGGAGCAGGAAAAAGCAAAAAATTTCAGAATTGCACCTTGCAATGTGGAGATATTACTGTTTGTGCATTTACAATATTCATTGATTTTTGCCATTGAAAAACGTCCAGAAATGTTTGAAGCTACTGACTGAATGAAAGGAGCTGGCATCTCATTCTCTTTGAATCTTCTTTATCATGCTAGGATTAGCAGGAAAAAGCAAAAAATTTCAGAATTGCACCTTGCAATGCGGAGAAATTACTGTTTGTGCATTTACAATATTCATTGATTTTTGCCATTGAAAAACATCATGTTATTCATATACCAGAAATGATTGAAGCTACTGACTGAATGAAAAGAGCTGGCATCTCACTCTCTTTGAATCTTTTTTATCATGCTAGGATTAGCAGGAAAAAGCAAAAAATTTCAGAATTGCACATTGCAATGCGGAGATATTACTGTTTGTGCATTTACAATATTCATTGATTTTTGCCATTGAAAAACGTCCAGAAATGTTTGAAGCTACTGACTGAATGAAAGGAGCTGGCATCTCACTCTCTTTGAATCTTCTTTATCGTGCTAGGATTAGCAGGAAAAAGCAAAAAATTTCAGAATTGCACCTTGCAATGCGGAGATATTACTGTTTGTGCATTTACAATATTCATTGATTTTTGCCATTGAAAAACGTCCAGAAATGTTTGAAGCTACTGACTGAATGAAAGGAGCTGGCATCTCACTCTCTTTGAATCTTCTTTATCATGCTAGGATTAGCAGGAAAAAGCAAAAAATTTCAGAATTGCACCTTGCAATGCGGAGAAATTACTGTTTGTGCATTTACAATATTCATTGATTTTTGCCATTGAAAAACATCATGTTATTCATATACCAGAAATGTTTGAAGCTACTGACTGAATGAAAAGAGCTGGCATCTCACTCTCTTTGAATCTTCTTTATCATGCTAAGAGGAGCAGGAAAAAGCAAAAAATTTCAGAATTGCACGTTGCAATGTTATGATATTACTGTTTGTGCATTTACAATATTCATTGATTTTTGCCTTTGAAAAACGTCCAGAAATATTTGAAGCTACTGACTGAATGAAAGGAGCTGGCATCTCACTCTCTTTGAATCTTCTTTATCATGCTAGGATTAGCAGGAAAAAGCAAAAAATTTCAGAATTGCACCTTGCAATGCGGAGAAATTCCTGTTTGTGCATTTACAATATTCATTGATTTTTGCCATTGAAAAACATCATGTTATTCATATACCAGAAATGTTTGAAGCTACTGACTGAATGAAAAGAGCTGGCATCTCACTCTCTTTGAATCTTCTTTATCATGCTAAGAGGAACAGGAAAAAGCAAAAAATTTCAGAATTGCACGTTGCAATGTGGAGATATTACTGTTTGTGCATTTACAATATTAATTGATTTTTGCCATTGAAAAACGTCCAGAAATGTTTGAAGCTACTGACTGAATGAAAGGAGCTGGCATCTCACTCTCTTTGAATCTTCTTTATCATGCTAGGATTAGCAGGAAAAAGCAAAAAATTTCAGAATTGCACCTTGCAATGCGGAGAAAGTACTGTTTGTGCATTTACAATATTCATTGATTTTTGCCATTGAAAAACATCATGTTATTCATATACCAGAAATGTTTGAAGCTACTGACTGAATGAAAAGAGCTGGCATCTCACTCTCTTTGAATCTTCTTTATCATGCCAGGATTAGCAGGAAAAAGCAAAAAATTTCAGAATTGCACCTTGCAATGTGGAGATATTACTGTTTGTGCATTTACAATATTCATTGATTTTTGCCATTGAAAAACGTCCAGAAATATTTGAAGCTACTGACTGAATGAAAGGAGCTGGCATCTCACTCTCTTTGAATCTTCTTTATCATGCTAGGATTAGCAGGAAAAAGCAAAAAATTTCAGAATTGCACCTTGCAATGCGGAGAAATTACTGTTTGTGCATTTACAATATTCATTGATTTTTGCCATTGAAAAACATCATGTTATTCATATACCAGAAATGTTTGAAGCTACTGACTGAATGAAAAGAGCTGGCATCTCACTCTCTTTGAATCTTCTTTATCATGCCAGGATTAGCAGGAAAAAGCAAAAAATTTCAGAATTGCACCTTGCAATGTGGAGATATTACTGTTTGTGCATTTACAATATTCATTGATTTTTGCCATTGAAAAACGTCCAGAAATGTTTGAAGCTACTGACTGAATGAAAGGAGCTGGCATCTCACTCTCTTTGAATCTTCTTTATCATGCTAGGATTAGCAGGAAAAAGCAAAAAATTTCAGAATTGCACCTTGCAATGCGGAGAAATTACTGTTTGTGCATTTACAATATTCATTGATTTTTGCCATTGAAAAACATCATGTTATTCATATACCAGAAATGTTTGAAGCTACTGACTGAATGAAAAGAGCTGGCATCTCACTCTCTTTGAATCTTCTTTATCATGCTAAGAGGAGCAGGAAAAAGCAAAAAATTTCAGAATTGCACGTTGCAATGTTATGATATTACTGTTTGTGCATTTACAATATTCATTGATTTTTGCCTTTGAAAAACGTCCAGAAATATTTGAAGCTACTGACTGAATGAAAGGAGCTGGCATCTCACTCTCTTTGAATCTTCTTTATCATGCTAGGATTAGCAGGAAAAAGCAAAAAATTTCAGAATTGCACCTTGCAATGTGGAGAAATTACTGTTTGTGCATTTACAATATTCTTTGATTTTTGCCATTGAAAAACATCATGTTATTCATATACCAGAAATGTTTGAAGCTACTGACTGAATGAAAAGAGCTGGCATCTCACTCTCTTTGAATCTTCTTTATCATGCCAGGATTAGCAGGAAAAACAAAAAATTTCAGAATTGCACCTTGCAATGTGGAGATATTACTGTTTGTGCATTTACAATATTCATTGATTTTTGCCATTGAAAAACGTCCAGAAATATTTGAAGCTACTGACTGAATGAAAGGAGCTGGCATCTCACTCTCTTTGAATCTTCTTTATCATGCTAGGATTAGCAGGAAAAAGCAAAAAATTTCAGAATTGCACCTTGCAATCGGAGAAATTACTGTTTGTGCATTTACAATATTCATTGATTTTTGCCATTGAAAAACATCATGTTATTCATATACCAGAAATGTTTGAAGCTACTGACTGAATGAAAAGAGCTGGCATCTCACTCTCTTTGAATCTTCTTTATCATGCCAGGATTAGCAGGAAAAAGCAAAAAATTTCAGAATTGCACCTTGCAATGTGGAGATATTACTGTTTGTGCATTTACAATATTCATTGATTTTTGCCATTGAAAAACGTCCAGAAATGTTTGAAGCTACTGACTGAATGAAAGGAGCTGGCATCTCACTCTCTTTGAATCTTCTTTATCATGCTAGGATTAGCAGGAAAAAGCAAAAAATTTCAGAATTGCAGCTTGCAATGCGGAGAAATTACTGTTTGTGCATTTACAATATTCATTGATTTTTGCCATTGAAAAACATCATGTTATTCATATACCAGAAATGTTTGAAGCTACTGACTGAATGAAAAGAGCTGGCATCTCACTCTCTTTGAATCTTCTTTATCATGCTAAGAGGAGCAGGAAAAAGCAAAAAATTTCAGAATTGCACGTTGCAATGTTATGATATTACTGTTTGTGCATTTACAATATTCATTGATTTTTGCCTTTGAAAAACGTCCAGAAATATTTGAAGCTACTGACTGAATGAAAGGAGCTGGCATCTCACTCTCTTTGAATCTTCTTTATCATGCTAGGATTAGCAGGAAAAAGCAAAAAATTTCAGAATTGCACCTTGCAATGCGGAGAAATTACTGTTTGTGCATTTACAATATTCATTGATTTTTGCCATTGAAAAACATCATGTTATTCATATACCAGAAATGTTTGAAGCTACTGACTGAATGAAAAGAGCTGGCATCTCACTCTCTTTGAATCTTCTTTATCATGCTAAGAGGAACAGGAAAAAGCAAAAAATTTCAGAATTGCACGTTGCAATGTGGAGATATTACTGTTTGTGCATTTACAATATTAATTGATTTTTGCCATTGAAAAACGTCCAGAAATGTTTGAAGCTACTGACTGAATGAAAGGAGCTGGCATCTCACTCTCTTTGAATCTTCTTTATCATGCTAGGATTAGCAGGAAAAAGCAAAAAATTTCAGAATTGCACCTTGCAATGCGGAGAAATTACTGTTTGTGCATTTACAATATTCATTGATTTTTGCCATTGAAAAACATCATGTTATTCATATACCAGAAATGTTTGAAGCTACTGACTGAATGAAAAGAGCTGGCATCTCACTCTCTTTGAATCTTCTTTATCATGCCAGGATTAGAAGGAAAAAGCAAAAAATTTCAGAATTGCACCTTGCAATGTGGAGATATTACTGTTTGTGCATTTACAATATTCATTGATTTTTGCCATTGAAAAACGTCCAGAAATGTTTGAAGCTACTGACTGAATGAAAGGAGCTGGCATCTCACTCTCTTTGAATCTTCTTTATCATGCTAGGATTAGCAGGAAAAAGCAAAAAATTTCAGAATTCCACCTTGCAATGCGGAGAAATTACTGTTTGTGCATTTACAATATTCATTGATTTTTGCCATTGAAAAACATCATGTTATTCATATACCAGAAATGTTTGAAGCTACTGACTGAATGAAAAGAGCTGGCATCTCACTCTCTTTGAATCTTCCTTATCATGCCAGGATTAGCAGGAAAAAGCAAAAAATTTCAGAATTGCACCTTGCAATGTGGAGATATTACTGTTTGTGCATTTACAATATTCATTGATTTTTGCCATTGAAAAACGTCCAGAAATGTTTGAAGCTACTGACTGAATGAAAGGAGCTGGCATCTCACTCTCTTTGAATCTTCTTTATCATGCTAGGATTAGCAGGAAAAAGCAAAAAATTTCAGAATTGCACCTTGCAATGCGGAGAAATTACTGTTTGTGCATTTACAATATTCATTGATTTTTGCCATTGAAAAACATCATGTTATTCATATACCAGAAATGTTTGAAGCTACTGACTGAATGAAAAGAGCTTGCATCTCACTCTCTTTGAATCTTCTTTATCATGCCAGGATTAGCAGGAAAAAGAAAAAAATTTCATAATTGCACCTTGCAATGTGGAGATAATACTGTTTGTGCATTTACAATATTCATTGATTTTTGCCATTGAAAAACGTCCAGAAATGTTTGAAGCTACTGACTGAATGAAAGGAGCTGGCATCTCACTCTCTTTGAATCTTCTTTATCATGCTAGGATTAGCAGGAAAAAGCAAAAAATTTCAGAATTGCACCTTGCAATGTGGAGATAATACTGTTTGTGCATTTACAATATTCATTGATTTTTGCCATTGAAAAACGTCCAGAAATGTTTGAAGCTACTGACTGAATGAAAGGAGCTGGCATCTCACTCTCTTTGAATCTTCTTTATCATGCTAGGATTAGCAGGAAAAAGCAAAAAATTTCAGAATTGCACCTTGCAATGCGGAGAAATTACTGTTTGTGCATTTACAATATTCATTGATTTTTGCCATTGAAAAACATCATGTTATTCATATACCAGAAATGTTTGAAGCTACTGACTGAATGAAAAGAGCTGTCATCCCACTCTCTTTGAATCTTCTTTAACATGCTAAGAGGAGCAGGAAAAAGCAAAAAATTTCAGAATTGCACGTTGCAATGTGGAGATATTACTGTTTGTGCATTTACAATATTCATTGATTTTTGCCATTGAAAAACGTCCAGAAATGGTTGAAGCTACTGACTGAATGAAAGGAGCTGGCATCTCACTCTCATTGAATCTTCTTTATCATGCTAGGATTAGCAGGAAAAAGCAAAAAATTTCAGAATTGCACCTTGCAATGCGGAGAAATTACTGTTTGTGCATTTACAATATTCATTGATTTTTGCCATTGAAAAACATCATGTTATTCATATACTAGAAATGTTTGAAGCTACTGACGAATGAAAAGAGCTGGCATCTCACTCTCTTTGAATCTTCTTTATCATGCCAGGATTAGCAGGAAAAAGCAAAAAATTTCAGAATTGCACCTTGCAATGTGGAGATATTACTGTTTGTGCATTTACAATATTCATTGATTTTTGCCATTGAAAAACGTCCAGAAATGTTTGAAGCTACTGACTGAATGAAAGGAGCTGGCATCTCACTCTCTTTGAATCTTCTTTATCGTGCAAGGATTAGCAGGAAAAAGCAAAAAATTTCAGAATTGTACCTTGCAATGCGGAGAAATTACTGTTTGTGCATTTACAATATTCATTGATTTTTGCCATTGAAAAACATCATGTTATTCATATACCAGAAATGTTTGAAGCTACTGACTGAATGAAAAGAGCTGGCATCTCACTCTCTTTGAATCTTCTTTATCATGCTAAGAGGAGCAGGAAAAAGCAAAAAATTTCAGAATTGCACGTTGCAATGTGGAGATGTTACTGTTTGTGCATTTACAATATTCATTGATTTTTGCCATTGAAAAACGTCCAGAAATGTTTGAAGCTACTGACTGAATGAAAGGAGCTGGCATCTCACTCTCTTTGAATATTCTTTATCATGCTAGGATTAGCAGGAAAAAGCAAAAAATTTCAGAATTGCACCTTGCAATGCGGAGAAATTACTGTTTGTGCATTTACAATATTCATTGATTTTTGCCATTGAAAAACATCATGTTATTCATATACCAGAAATGTTTGAAGCTACTGACTGAATGAAAAGAGCTGGCATCTCACTCTCTTTGAATCTTCTTTATCATGCCAGGATTAGCAGGAAAAAGCAAAAAATTTCAGAATTGCACCTTGCAATGTGGAGATATTACTGTTTGTGCATTTACAATATTCATTGATTTTTGCAATTGAAAAACGTCCAGAAATGTTTGAAGCTACTGACTGAATGAAAGGAGCTGGCATCTCACTCTCTTTGAATCTTCTTTATCATGCTAGGATTAGCAGGAAAAAGCAAAAAACTTCAGAATTGCACCTTGCAATGCGGAGAAATTACTGTTTGTGCATTTACAATATTCATTGATTTTTGCCATTGAAAAACATCATGTTATTCATATACCAGAAATGTTTGAAGCTACTGACTGAATGAAAAGAGCTGGCATCTCACTCTCTTTGAATCTTCTTTATCATGCTAAGAGGAGCAGGAAAAAGCAAAAAATTTCAGAATTGCACCTTGCAATGTGGAGATATTACTGTTTGTGCATTTACAATATTCATTGATTTTTGCCATTGAAAAACGTCCAGAAATGTTTGAAGCTACTGACTGAATGAAAGGAGCTGGCATCTCACTCTCTTTGAATCTTCTTTATCATGCTAGGATTAGCAGGAAAAAGCAAAAAATTTCAGAATTGCACCTTGCAATGCGGAGAAATTACTGTTTGTGCATTTACAATATTCATTGATTTTTGCCATTGAAAAACATCATGTTATTCATATACCAGAAATGTTTGAAGCTACTGACTGAATGAAAAGAGCTGGCATCTCACTCTCTTTGAATCTTCTTTATCATGCTAAGAGGAGCAGGAAAAAGCAAAAAATTTCAGAATTGCACCTTGCAATGTGGAGATATTACTGTTTGTGCATTTACAATATTCATTGATTTTTGCCATTGAAAAACGTCCAGAAATGTTTGAAGCTACTGACTGAATGAAAGGAGCTGGCATCTCACTCTCTTTGAATCTTCTTTATCATGCTAGGATTAGCAGGAAAAAGCAAAAAATTTCAGAATTGCACCTTGCAATGCGGAGAAATTACTGTTTGTGCATTTACAATATTCATTGATTTTTGCCATTGAAAAACATCAAGTTATTCATATACCAGAAATGTTTGAAGCTACTGACTGAATGAAAAGAGCTGGCATCTCACTCTATTTTAATCTTCTTTATCATGCTAAGAGGAGCAGGAAAAAGCAAAAAATTTCAGAATTGCACGTTGCAATGTGGAGATATTACTGTTTGTGCATTTACAATATTCATTGATTTTGGCCATTGAAAAACGTCCAGAAATGTTTGAAGCTACTGACTGAATGAAAGGAGCTGGCATCTCACTCTCTTTGAATCTTCTTTATCATGCTAGGATTAGCAGGAAAAAGCAAAAAATTTCAGAATTGCACCTTGCAATGCGGAGAAATTACTGTTTGTGCATTTACAATATTCATTGATTTTTGCCATTGAAAAACATCATGTTATTCATATACCAGAAATGTTTGAAGCTACTGACTGAATGAAAAGAGCTGGCATCTCACTCTCTTTGAATCTTCTTTATCATGCTAGGATTAGCAGGAAAAAGCAAAAAATTTCAGAATTGCACATTGCAATGCGGAGATATTACTGTTTGTGCATTTACAATATTCATTGATTTTTGCCATTGAAAAACGTCCAGAAATGTTTGAAGCTACCGACTGAATGAAAGGAGCTGGCCTCTCACTCTCTTTGAATCTTCTTTATCATGCTAGGATTAGCAGGAAAAAGCAAAAAATTTCAGAATTGCACCTTGCAATGCGGAGATATTACTGTTTGTGCATTTACAATATTCATTGATTTTTGCCATTGAAAAACGTCCAGAAATGTTTGAAGCTACTGACTGAATGAAAGGAGCTGGCATCTCACTCTCTTTGAATCTTCTTTATCATGCTAGGATTAGCAGGAAAAAGCAAAAAATTTCAGAATTGCACCTTGCAATGCGGAGAAATTACTGTTTGTGCATTTACAATATTCATTGATTTTTGCCATTGAAAAACATCATGTTATTCATATACCAGAAATGTTTGAAGCTACTGACTGAATGAAAAGAGCTGGCATCTCACTCTCTTTGAATCTTCTTTATCATGCTAAGAGGAGCAGGAAAAAGCAAAAAATTTCAGAATTGCACCTTGCAATGTGGAGATATTACTGTTTGTGCATTTACAATATTCATTGATTTTTGCCATTGAAAAACGTCCAGAAATGTTTGAAGCTACTGACTGAATGAAAGGAGCTGGCATCTCACTCTCTTTGAATCTTCTTTATCATGCTAGGATTAGCAGGAAAAAGCAAAAAATTTCAGAATTGCACCTTGCAATGCGGAGAAATTACTGTTTGTGCATTTACAATATTCATTGATTTTTGCCATTGAAAAACATCATGTTATTCATATACCAGAAATGTTTGAAGCTACTGACTGAATGAAAAGAGCTGGCATCTCACTCTCTTTGAATCTTCTTTATCATGCTAAGAGGAGCAGGAAAAAGCAAAAAATTTCAGAATTGCACCTTGCAATGTGGAGATATTACTGTTTGTGCATTTACAATATTCATTGATTTTTGCCATTGAAAAACGTCCAGAAATGTTTGAAGCTACTGACTGAATGAAAGGAGCTGGCATCTCACTCTCTTTGAATCTTCTTTATCATGCTAGGATTAGCAGGAAAAAGCAAAAAATTTCAGAATTGCACCTTGCAATGCGGAGAAATTACTGTTTGTGCATTTACAATATTCATTGATTTTTGCCATTGAAAAACATCATGTTATTCATATACCAGAAATGTTTGAAGCTACTGACTGAATGAAAAGAGCTGGCATCTCACTCTCTTTGAATCTTCTTTATCATGCTAAGAGGAGCAGGAAAAAGCAAAAAATTTCAGAATTGCACCTTGCAATGTGGAGATATTACTGTTTGTGCATTTACAATTTTCATTGATTTTTGCCATTGAAAAACATCCAGAAATGTTTGAAGCTACTGACTGAATGAAAGGAGCTGGCATCTCACTCTCTTTGAATCTTCTTTATCATGCTAGGATTAGCAGGAAAAAGCAAAAAATTTCAGAATTGCACCTTGCAATGCGGAGAAATTACTGTTTGTGTATTTACAATATTCATTGATTTTTGCCATTGAAAAACATCATGTTATTCATATACTAGAAATGTTTGAAGCTACTGACGAATGAAAAGAGCTGGCATCTCACTCTCTTTGAATCTTCTTTATCATGCCAGGATTAGCAGGAAAAAGCAAAAAATTTCAGAATTGCACCTTGCAATGTGGAGATATTACTGTTTGTGCATTTACAATATTCATTGATTTTTGCCATTGAAAAACGTCCAGAAATGTTTGAAGCTACTGACTGAATGAAAGGAGCTGGCATCTCACTCTCTTTGAATCTTCTTTATCATGCTAGGATTAGCAGGAAAAAGCAAAAAATTTCAGAATTGCACCTTGCAATGCGGAGAAATTACTGTTTGTGCATTTACAATATTCATTGATTTTTGCCATTGAAAAACATCATGTTATTCATATACCAGAAATGTTTGAAGCTACTGACTGAATGAAAAGAGCTGGCATCTCACTCTCTTTGAATCTTCTTTATCATGCTAAGAGGAGCAGGAAAAAGCAAAAAATTTCAGAATTGCACCTTGCAATGTGGAGATATTACTGTTTGTGCATTTACAATATTCATTGATTTTTGCCATTGAAAAACATCATGTTATTCATATACCAGAAATGTTTGAAGCTACTGACTGAATGAAAAGAGCTGGCATCTCACTCTCTTTAAATCTTCTTTATCATGCTAAGAGGAGCAGGAAAAAGCAAAAAATTTCAGAATTGCACCTTGCAATGTGGAGATATTACTGTTTGTGCATTTACAATATTCATTGATTTTTGCCATTGAAAAACGTCCAGAAATGTTTGAAGCTACTGACTGAATGAAAGGAGCTGGCATCTCACTCTCTTTGAATCTTCTTTATCATGCTAGGATTAGCAGGAAAAAGCAAAAAATTTCAGAATTGCACCTTGCAATGCGGAGAAATTACTGTTTGTGCATTTACAATATTCATTGATTTTTGCCATTGAAAAACATCATGTTATTCATATACTAGAAATGTTTGAAGCTACTGACGAATGAAAAGAGCTGGCATCTCACTCTCTTTGAATCTTCTTTATCATGCCAGGATTAGCAGGAAAAAGCAAAAAATTTCAGAATTGCACCTTGCAATGTGGAGATATTACTGTTTGTGCATTTACAATATTCATTGATTTTTGCCATTGAAAAACGTCCAGAAATGTTTGAAGCTACTGACTGAATGAAAGGAGCTGGCATCTCACTCTCTTTGAATCTTCTTTATCATGCAAGGATTAGCAGGAAAAAGCAAAAAATTTCAGAATTGCACCTTGCAATGCGGAGAAATTACTGTTTGTGCATTTACAATATTCATTGATTTTTGCCATTGAAAAACATCATGTTATTCATATACCAGAAATGTTTGAAGCTACTGACTGAATGAAAAGAGCTGGCATCTCACTCTCTTTGAATCTTCTTTATCATGCTAAGAGGAGCAGGAAAAAGCAAAAAATTTCAGAATTGCACGTTGCAATGTGGAGATATTACTGTTTGTGCATTTACAATATTCATTGATTTTTGCCATTGAAAAACGTCCAGAAATGTTTGAAGCTACTGACTGAATGAAAGGAGCTGGCATCTCACTCTCTTTGAATATTCTTTATCATGCTAGGATTAGCAGGAAAAAGCAAAAAATTTCAGAATTGCACCTTGCAATGCGGAGAAATTACTGTTTGTGCATTTACAATATTCATTGATTTTTGCCATTGAAAAACATCATGTTATTCATATACCAGAAATGTTTGAAGCTACTGACTGAATGAAAAGAGCTGGCATCTCACTCTCTTTGAATCTTGTTTATCATGCCAGGATTAGCAGGAAAAAGCAAAAAATTTCAGAATTGCACCTTGCAATGTGGAGATATTACTGTTTGTGCATTTACAATATTCATTGATTTTTGCCATTGAAAAACGTCCAGAAATGTTTTAAGCTACTGACTGAATGAAAGGAGCTGGCATCTCACTCTCTTTGAATCTTCTTTATCATGCTAGGATTAGCAGGAAAAAGCAAAAAATTTCAGAATTGCACCTTGCAATGCGGAGAAATTACTGTTTGTGCATTTACAATATTCATTGATTTTTGCCATTGAAAAACATCATGTTATTCATATACCAGAAATGTTTGAAGCTACTGACTGAATGAAAAGAGCTGGCATCTCACTCTCTTTGAATCTTCTTTATCATGCTAAGAGGAGCAGGAAAAAGCAAAAAATTTCAGAATTGCACCTTGCAATGTGGAGATATTACTGTTTGTGCATTTACAATATTCATTGATTTTTGCCATTGAAAAACGTCCAGAAATGTTTGAAGCTACTGACTGAATGAAAGGAGCTGGCATCTCACTCTCTTTGAATCTTCTTTATCATGCTAGGATTAGCAGGAAAAAGCAAAAAATTTCAGAATTGCACCTTGCAATGCGGAGAAATTACTGTTTGTGCATTTACAATATTCATTGATTTTTGCCATTGAAAAACATCATGTTATTCATATACCAGAAATGTTTGAAGCTACTGACTGAATGAAAAGAGCTGGCATCTCACTCTCTTTAAATCTTCTTTATCATGCTAAGAGGAGCAGGAAAAAGCAAAAAATTTCAGAATTGCACCTTGCAATGTGGAGATATTACTGTTTGTGCATTTACAATATTCATTGATTTTTGCCATTGAAAAACGTCCAGAAATGTTTGAAGCTACTGACTGAATGAAAGGAGCTGGCATCTCACTCTCTTTGAATCTTCTTTATCATGCTAGGATTAGCAGGAAAAAGCAAAAAATTTCAGAATTGCACCTTGCAATGCGGAGAAATTACTGTTTGTGCATTTACAATATTCATTGATTTTTGCCATTGAAAAACATCAAGTTATTCATATACCAGAAATGTTTGAAGCTACTGACTGAATGAAAAGAGCTGGCATCTCACTCTATTTTAATCTTCTTTATCATGCTAAGAGGAGCAGGAAAAAGCAAAAAATTTCAGAATTGCACGTTGCAATGTGGAGATATTACTGTTTGTGCATTTACAATATTCATTGATTTTTGCCATTGAAAAACGTCCAGAAATGTTTGAAGCTACTGACTGAATGAAAGGAGCTGGCATCTCACTCTCTTTGAATCTTCTTTATCATGCTAGGATTAGCAGGAAAAAGCAAAAAATTTCAGAATTGCACCTTGCAATGCGGAGAAATTACTGTTTGTGCATTTACAATATTCATTGATTTTTGCCATTGAAAAACATCATGTTATTCATATACCAGAAATGTTTGAAGCTACTGACTGAATGAAAAGAGCTGGCATCTCACTTTCTTTGAATCTTCTTTATCATGCTAGGATTAGCAGGAAAAAGCAAAAAATTTCAGAATTGCACATTGCAATGCGGAGATATTACTGTTTGTGCATTTACAATATTCATTGATTTTTGCCATTGAAAAACGTCCAGAAATGTTTGAAGCTACTGACTGAATGAAAGGAGCTGGCCTCTCACTCTCTTTGAATCTTCTTTATCATGCTAGGATTAGCAGGAAAAAGCAAAAAATTTCAGAATTGCACCTTGCAATGCGGAGATATTACTGTTTGTGCATTTACAATATTCATTGATTTTTGCCATTGAAAAACGTCCAGAAATGTTTGAAGCTACTGACTGAATGAAAGGAGCTGGCATCTCACTCTCTTTGAATCTTCTTTATCATGCTAGGATTAGCAGGAAAAAGCAAAAAATTTCAGAATTGCACCTTGCAATGCGGAGAAATTACTGTTTGTGCATTTACAATATTCATTGATTTTTGCCATTGAAAAACATCATGTTATTCATATACCAGAAATGTTTGAAGCTACTGACTGAATGAAAAGAGCTGGCATCTCACTCTCTTTGAATCTTCTTTATCATGCTAAGAGGAGCAGGAAAAAGCAAAAAATTTCAGAATTGCACCTTGCAATGTGGAGATATTACTGTTTGTGCATTTACAATATTCATTCATTTTTGCCATTGAAAAACGTCCAGAAATGTTTGAAGCTACTGACTGAATGAAAGGAGCTGGCATCTCACTCTCTTTGAATCTTCTTTATCATGCTAGGATTAGCAGGAAAAAGCAAAAAATTTCAGAATTGCACCTTGCAATGCGGAGAAATTACTGTTTGTGCATTTACAATATTCATTGATTTTTGCCATTGAAAAACATCATGTTATTCATATACCAGAAATGTTTGAAGCTACTGACTGAATGAAAAGAGCTGGCATCTCACTCTCTTTGAATCTTCTTTATCATGCTAAGAGGAGCAGGAAAAAGCAAAAAATTTCAGAATTGCACCTTGCAATGTGGAGATATTACTGTTTGTGCATTTACAATATTCATTGATTTTTGCCATTGAAAAACGTCCAGAAATGTTTGAAGCTACTGACTGAATGAAAGGAGCTGGCATCTCACTCTCTTTGAATCTTCTTTATCATGCTAGGATTAGCAGGAAAAAGCAAAAAATTTCAGAATTGCACCTTGCAATGCGGAGAAATTACTGTTTGTGCATTTACAATATTCATTGATTTTTGCCATTGAAAAACATCATGTTATTCATATACCAGAAATGTTTGAAGCTACTGACTGAATGAAAAGAGCTGGCATCTCACTCTCTTTGAATCTTCTTTATCATGCTAAGAGGAGCAGGAAAAAGCAAAAAATTTCAGAATTGCACCTTGCAATGTGGAGATATTACTGTTTGTGCATTTACAATATTCATTGATTTTTGCCATTGAAAAACGTCCAGAAATGTTTGAAGCTACTGACTGAATGAAAGGAGCTGGCATCTCACTCTCTTTGAATCTTCTTTATCATGCTAGGATTAGCAGGAAAAAGCAAAAAATTTCAGAATTGCACCTTGCAATGCGGAGAAATTACTTTTTGTGCATTTACAATATTCATTGATTTTTGCCATTGAAAAACATCAAGTTATTCATATACCAGAAATGTTTGAAGCTACTGACTGAATGAAAAGAGCTGGCATCTCACTCTCTTTGAATCTTCTTTATCATGCTAAGAGGAGCAGGAAAAAGCAAAAAATTTCAGAATTGCACGTTGCAATGTGGAGATATTACTGTTTGTGCATTTACAATATTCATTGATTTTTGCCATTGAAAAACATCCAGAAATGTTTGAAGCTACTGACTGAATGAAAGGAGCTGGCATCTCACTCTCTTTGAATCTTCTTTATCATGCTAGGATTAGCAGGAAAAAGAAAAAATTTCAGAATTGCACCTTGCAATGCGGAGAAATTACTGTTTGTGCATTTACAATATTCATTGATTTTTGCCATTGAAAAACATCATGTTATTCATATACCAGAAATGTTTGAAGCTACTGACTGAATGAAAAGAGCTGGCATCTCACTCTCTTTGAATCTTCTTTATCATGCTAAGAGGAGGAGGAAAAAGCAAAAAATTTCAGAATTGCACGTTGCAATGTGGAGATATTACTGTTTGTGCATTTACAATATTCATTGATTTTTGCCATTGAAAAACGTCCAGAAATGGTTGAAGCTACTGACTGAATGAAAGGAGCTGGCATCTCACTCTCTTTGAATATTCTTTATCATGCTAGGATTAGCAGGAAAAAGCAAAAAATTTCAGAATTGCACCTTGCAATGCGGAGAAATTACTGTTTGTGCATTTACAATATTCATTGATTTTTGCCATTGAAAAACATCATGTTATTCATATACCAGAAATGTTTGAAGCTACTGACTGAATGAAAAGAGCTGGCATCTCACTCTCTTTGAATCTTCTTTATCATGCCAGGATTAGCAGGAAAAAGCAAAAAATTTCAGAATTGCACCTTTCAATGTGGAGATATTACTGTTTGTGCATTTACAATATTCATTGATTTTTGCCATTGAAAAACGTCCAGAAATGTTTGAAGCTACTGACTGAATGAAAGGAGCTGGCATCTCATTCTCTTTGAATCTTCTTTATCATGCTAGGATTAGCAGGAAAAAGCAAAAAATTTCAGAATTGCACCTTGCAATGCGGAGAAATTACTGTTTGTGCATTTACAATATTCATTGATTTTTGCCATTGAAAAACATCATGTTATTCATATACCAGAAATGTTTGAAGCTACTGACTGAATGAAAAGAGCTGGCATCTCACTCTCTTTGAATCTTCTTTATCATGCTAAGAGGAGCAGGAAAAAGCAAAAAATTTCAGAATTGCACCTTGCAATGTGGAGATATTACTGTTTGTGCATTTACAATATTCATTGATTTTTGCCATTGAAAAACGTCCAGAAATGTTTGAAGCTACTGACTGAATGAAAGGAGATGGCATCTCACTCTCTTTGAATCTTCTTTATCATGCTAGGATTAGCAGGAAAAAGCAAAAAATTTCAGAATTGCACCTTGCAATGCGGAGAAATTACTGTTTGTGCATTTACAATATTCATTGATTTTTGCCATTGAAAAACATCATGTTATTCATATACCAGAAATGTTTGAAGCTACTGACTGAATGAAAAGAGCTGGCATCTCACTCTCTTTGAATCTTCTTTATCATGCTAAGAGGAGCAGGAAAAAGCAAAAAATTTCAGAATTGCACGTTGCAATGTGGAGATATTACTGTTTGTGCATTTACAATATTCATTGATTTTTGCCATTGAAAAACGTCCAGAAATGTTTGAAGCTACTGACTGAATGAAAGGAGCTGGCATCTCACTCTCTTTGAATCTTCTTTATCATGCTAGGATTAGCAGGAAAAAGCAAAAAATTTCAGAATTGCACCTTGCAATGCGGAGAAATTACTGTTTGTGCATTTACAATATTCATTGATTTTTGCCATTGAAAAACATCATGTTATTCATATACCAGAAATGTTTGAAGCTACTGACTGAATGAAAAGAGCTGGCATCTCACTCTCTTTGAATCTTCTTTATCATGCTAGGATTAGCAGGAAAAAGAAAAAAATTTCAGAATTGCACATTGCAATGCGGAGATATTACTGTTTGTGCATTTACAATATTCATTGATTTTTGCCATTGAAAAACGTCCAGAAATGTTTGAAGCTACTGACTGAATGAAAGGAGCTGGCCTCTCACTCTCTTTGAATCTTCTTTATCATGCTAGGATTAGCAGGAAAAAGCAAAAAATTTCAGAATTGCACCTTGCAATGCGGAGATATTACTGTTTGTGCATTTACAATATTCATTGATTTTTGCCATTGAAAAACGTCCAGAAATGTTTGAAGCTACTGACTGAATGAAAGGAGCTGGCATCTCACTCTCTTTGAATCTTCTTTATCATGCTAGGATTAGCAGGAAAAAGCAAAAAAATTCAGAATTGCACCTTGCAATGCGGAGAAATTACTGTTTGTGCATTTACAATATTCATTGATTTTTGCCATTGAAAAACATCATGTTATTCATATACCAGAAATGTTTGAAGCTACTGACTGAATGAAAAGAGCTGGCATCTCACTCTCTTTGAATCTTCTTTATCATGCTAAGAGGAGCAGGAAAAAGCAAAAAATTTCAGAATTGCACCTTGCAATGTGGAGATATTACTGTTTGTGCATTTACAATATTCATTGATTTTTGCCATTGAAAAACGTCCAGAAATGTTTGAAGCTACTGACTGAATGAAAGGAGCTGGCATCTCACTCTCTTTGAATCTTCTTTATCATGCTAGGATTAGCAGGAAAAAGCAAAAAATTTCAGAATTGCACCTTGCAATGCGGAGAAATTACTGTTTGTGCATTTACAATATTCATTGATTTTTGCCATTGAAAAACATCATGTTATTCATATACCAGAAATGTTTGAAGCTACTGACTGAATGAAAAGAGCTGGCATCTCACTTTCTTTGAATCTTCTTTATCATGCTAGGATTAGCAGGAAAAAGCAAAAAATTTCAGAATTGCACATTGCAATGCGGAGATATTACTGTTTGTGCATTTACAATATTCATTGATTTTTGCCATTGAAAAACGTCCAGAAATGTTTGAAGCTACTGACTGAATGAAAGGAGCTGGCCTCTCACTCTCTTTGAATCTTCTTTATCATGCTAGGATTAGCAGGAAAAAGCAAAAAATTTCAGAATTGCACCTTGCAATGCGGAGATATTACTGTTTGTGCATTTACAATATTCATTGATTTTTGCCATTGAAAAACGTCCAGAAATGTTTGAAGCTACTGACTGAATGAAAGGAGCTGGCATCTCACTCTCTTTGAATCTTCTTTATCATGCTAGGATTAGCAGGAAAAAGCAAAAAATTTCAGAATTGCACCTTGCAATGCGGAGAAATTACTGTTTGTGCATTTACAATATTCATTGATTTTTGCCATTGAAAAACATCATGTTATTCATATACCAGAAATGTTTGAAGCTACTGACTGAATGAAAAGAGCTGGCATCTCACTCTCTTTGAATCTTCTTTATCATGCTAAGAGGAGCAGGAAAAAGCAAAAAATTTCAGAATTGCACCTTGCAATGTGGAGATATTACTGTTTGTGCATTTACAATATTCATTCATTTTTGCCATTGAAAAACGTCCAGAAATGTTTGAAGCTACTGACTGAATGAAAGGAGCTGGCATCTCACTCTCTTTGAATCTTCTTTATCATGCTAGGATTAGCAGGAAAAAGCAAAAAATTTCAGAATTGCACCTTGCAATGCGGAGAAATTACTGTTTGTGCATTTACAATATTCATTGATTTTTGCCATTGAAAAACATCATGTTATTCATATACCAGAAATGTTTGAAGCTACTGACTGAATGAAAAGAGCTGGCATCTCACTCTCTTTGAATCTTCTTTATCATGCTAAGAGGAGCAGGAAAAAGCAAAAAATTTCAGAATTGCACCTTGCAATGTGGAGATATTACTGTTTGTGCATTTACAATATTCATTGATTTTTGCCATTGAAAAACGTCCAGAAATGTTTGAAGCTACTGACTGAATGAAAGGAGCTGGCATCTCACTCTCTTTGAATCTTCTTTATCATGCTAGGATTAGCAGGAAAAAGCAAAAAATTTCAGAATTGCACCTTGCAATGCGGAGAAATTACTGTTTGTGCATTTACAATATTCATTGATTTTTGCCATTGAAAAACATCATGTTATTCATATACCAGAAATGTTTGAAGCTACTGACTGAATGAAAAGAGCTGGCATCTCACTCTCTTTGAATCTTCTTTATCATGCTAAGAGGAGCAGGAAAAAGCAAAAAATTTCAGAATTGCACCTTGCAATGTGGAGATATTACTGTTTGTGCATTTACAATATTCATTGATTTTTGCCATTGAAAAACGTCCAGAAATGTTTGAAGCTACTGACTGAATGAAAGGAGCTGGCATCTCACTCTCTTTGAATCTTCTTTATCATGCTAGGATTAGCAGGAAAAAGCAAAAAATTTCAGAATTGCACCTTGCAATGCGGAGAAATTACTTTTTGTGCATTTACAATATTCATTGATTTTTGCCATTGAAAAACATCAAGTTATTCATATACCAGAAATGTTTGAAGCTACTGACTGAATGAAAAGAGCTGGCATCTCACTCTCTTTGAATCTTCTTTATCATGCTAAGAGGAGCAGGAAAAAGCAAAAAATTTCAGAATTGCACGTTGCAATGTGGAGATATTACTGTTTGTGCATTTACAATATTCATTGATTTTTGCCATTGAAAAACATCCAGAAATGTTTGAAGCTACTGACTGAATGAAAGGAGCTGGCATCTCACTCTCTTTGAATCTTCTTTATCATGCTAGGATTAGCAGGAAAAAGAAAAAATTTCAGAATTGCACCTTGCAATGCGGAGAAATTACTGTTTGTGCATTTACAATATTCATTGATTTTTGCCATTGAAAAACATCATGTTATTCATATACCAGAAATGTTTGAAGCTACTGACTGAATGAAAAGAGCTGGCATCTCACTCTCTTTGAATCTTCTTTATCATGCTAAGAGGAGGAGGAAAAAGCAAAAAATTTCAGAATTGCACGTTGCAATGTGGAGATATTACTGTTTGTGCATTTACAATATTCATTGATTTTTGCCATTGAAAAACGTCCAGAAATGGTTGAAGCTACTGACTGAATGAAAGGAGCTGGCATCTCACTCTCTTTGAATATTCTTTATCATGCTAGGATTAGCAGGAAAAAGCAAAAAATTTCAGAATTGCACCTTGCAATGCGGAGAAATTACTGTTTGTGCATTTACAATATTCATTGATTTTTGCCATTGAAAAACATCATGTTATTCATATACCAGAAATGTTTGAAGCTACTGACTGAATGAAAAGAGCTGGCATCTCACTCTCTTTGAATCTTCTTTATCATGCCAGGATTAGCAGGAAAAAGCAAAAAATTTCAGAATTGCACCTTTCAATGTGGAGATATTACTGTTTGTGCATTTACAATATTCATTGATTTTTGCCATTGAAAAACGTCCAGAAATGTTTGAAGCTACTGACTGAATGAAAGGAGCTGGCATCTCATTCTCTTTGAATCTTCTTTATCATGCTAGGATTAGCAGGAAAAAGCAAAAAATTTCAGAATTGCACCTTGCAATGCGGAGAAATTACTGTTTGTGCATTTACAATATTCATTGATTTTTGCCATTGAAAAACATCATGTTATTCATATACCAGAAATGTTTGAAGCTACTGACTGAATGAAAAGAGCTGGCATCTCACTCTCTTTGAATCTTCTTTATCATGCTAAGAGGAGCAGGAAAAAGCAAAAAATTTCAGAATTGCACCTTGCAATGTGGAGATATTACTGTTTGTGCATTTACAATATTCATTGATTTTTGCCATTGAAAAACGTCCAGAAATGTTTGAAGCTACTGACTGAATGAAAGGAGATGGCATCTCACTCTCTTTGAATCTTCTTTATCATGCTAGGATTAGCAGGAAAAAGCAAAAAATTTCAGAATTGCACCTTGCAATGCGGAGAAATTACTGTTTGTGCATTTACAATATTCATTGATTTTTGCCATTGAAAAACATCATGTTATTCATATACCAGAAATGTTTGAAGCTACTGACTGAATGAAAAGAGCTGGCATCTCACTCTCTTTGAATCTTCTTTATCATGCTAAGAGGAGCAGGAAAAAGCAAAAAATTTCAGAATTGCACGTTGCAATGTGGAGATATTACTGTTTGTGCATTTACAATATTCATTGATTTTTGCCATTGAAAAACGTCCAGAAATGTTTGAAGCTACTGACTGAATGAAAGGAGCTGGCATCTCACTCTCTTTGAATCTTCTTTATCATGCTAGGATTAGCAGGAAAAAGCAAAAAATTTCAGAATTGCACCTTGCAATGCGGAGAAATTACTGTTTGTGCATTTACAATATTCATTGATTTTTGCCATTGAAAAACATCATGTTATTCATATACCAGAAATGTTTGAAGCTACTGACTGAATGAAAAGAGCTGGCATCTCACTCTCTTTGAATCTTCTTTATCATGCTAGGATTAGCAGGAAAAAGAAAAAAATTTCAGAATTGCACATTGCAATGCGGAGATATTACTGTTTGTGCATTTACAATATTCATTGATTTTTGCCATTGAAAAACGTCCAGAAATGTTTGAAGCTACTGACTGAATGAAAGGAGCTGGCCTCTCACTCTCTTTGAATCTTCTTTATCATGCTAGGATTAGCAGGAAAAAGCAAAAAATTTCAGAATTGCACCTTGCAATGCGGAGATATTACTGTTTGTGCATTTACAATATTCATTGATTTTTGCCATTGAAAAACGTCCAGAAATGTTTGAAGCTACTGACTGAATGAAAGGAGCTGGCATCTCACTCTCTTTGAATCTTCTTTATCATGCTAGGATTAGCAGGAAAAAGCAAAAAAATTCAGAATTGCACCTTGCAATGCGGAGAAATTACTGTTTGTGCATTTACAATATTCATTGATTTTTGCCATTGAAAAACATCATGTTATTCATATACCAGAAATGTTTGAAGCTACTGACTGAATGAAAAGAGCTGGCATCTCACTCTCTTTGAATCTTCTTTATCATGCTAAGAGGAGCAGGAAAAAGCAAAAAATTTCAGAATTGCACCTTGCAATGTGGAGATATTACTGTTTGTGCATTTACAATATTCATTGATTTTTGCCATTGAAAAACGTCCAGAAATGTTTGAAGCTACTGACTGAATGAAAGGAGCTGGCATCTCACTCTCTTTGAATCTTCTTTATCATGCTAGGATTAGCAGGAAAAAGCAAAAAATTTCAGAATTGCACCTTGCAATGCGGAGAAATTACTGTTTGTGCATTTACAATATTCATTGATTTTTGCCATTGAAAAACATCATGTTATTCATATACCAGAAATGTTTGAAGCTACTGACTGAATGAAAAGAGCTGGCATCTCACTCTCTTTGAATCTTCTTTATCATGCTAAGAGGAGCAGGAAAAAGCAAAAAATTTCAGAATTGCACCTTGCAATGTGGAGATATTACTGTTTGTGCATTTACAATATTCATTGATTTTTGCCATTGAAAAACGTCCAGAAATGTTTGAAGCTACTGACTGAATGAAAGGAGCTGGCATCTCACTCTCTTTGAATCTTCTTTATCATGCTAGGATTAGCAGGAAAAAGCAAAAAATTTCAGAATTGCACCTTGCAATGCGGAGAAATTACTGTTTGTGCATTTACAATATTCATTGATTTTTGCCATTGAAAAACATCAAGTTATTCATATACCAGAAATGTTTGAAGCTACTGACTGAATGAAAAGAGCTGGCATCTCACTCTCTTTGAATCTTCTTTATCATGCTAAGAGGAGCAGGAAAAAGCAAAAAATTTCAGAATTGCACGTTGCAATGTGGAGATATTACTGTTTGTGCATTTACAATATTCATTGATTTTTGCCATTGAAAAACATCCAGAAATGTTTGAAGCTACTGACTGAATGAAAGGAGCTGGCATCTCACTCTCTTTGAATCTTCTTTATCATGCTAGGATTAGCAGGAAAAAGCAAAAAATTTCAGAATTGCACCTTGCAATGCGGAGAAATTACTGTTTGTGCATTTACAATATTCATTGATTTTTGCCATTGAAAAACATCATGTTTTTCATATACCAGAAATGTTTGAAGCTACTGACTGAATGAAAAGAGCTGGCATCTCACTCTCTTTGAATCTTCTTTATCATGCTAAGAGGAGCAGGAAAAAGCAAAAAATTTCAGAATTGCACGTTGCAATGTGGAGATATTACTGTTTGTGCATTTACAATATTCATTGATTTTTGCCATTGAAAAACGTCCAGAAATGGTTGAAGCTACTGACTGAATGAAAGGAGCTGGCATCTCACTCTCATTGAATCTTCTTTATCATGCTAGGATTAGCAGGAAAAAGCAAAAAATTTCAGAATTGCACCTTGCAATGCGGAGAAATTACTGTTTGTGCATTTACAATATTCATTGATTTTTGCCATTGAAAAACATCATGTTATTCATATACTAGAAATGTTTGAAGCTACTGACGAATGAAAAGAGCTGGCATCTCACTCTCTTTGAATCTTCTTTATCATGCCAGGATTAGCAGGAAAAAGCAAAAAATTTCAGAATTGCACCTTGCAATGTGGAGATATTACTGTTTGTGCATTTACAATATTCATTGATTTTTGCCATTGAAAAACGTCCAGAAATGTTTGAAGCTACTGACTGAATGAAAGGAGCTGGCATCTCACTCTCTTTGAATCTTCTTTATCATGCTAGGATTAGCAGGAAAAAGCAAAAAATTTCAGAATTGCACCTTGCAATGCGGAGAAATTACTGTTTGTGCATTTACAATATTCATTGATTTTTGCCATTGAAAAACATCATGTTATTCATATACCAGAAATGTTTGAAGCTACTGACTGAATGAAAAGAGCTGGCATCTCACTCTCTTTGAATCTTCTTTATCATGCTAAGAGGAGCAGGAAAAAGCAAAAAATTTCAGAATTGCACCTTGCAATGTGGAGATATTACTGTTTGTGTATTTACAATATTCATTGATTTTTGCCATTGAACAACGTCCAGAAATGTTTGAAGCTACTGACTGAATGAAAGGAGCTGGCATCTCACTCTCTTTGAATATTCTTTATCATGCTAGGATTAGCAGGAAAAAGCAAAAAATTTCAGAATTGCACCTTGCAATGCGGAGAAATTACTGTTTGTGCATTTACAATATTCATTGATTTTTGCCATTGAAAAACATCATGTTATTCATATACCAGAAATGTTTGAAGCTACTGACTGAATGAAAAGAGCTGGCATCTCACTCTCTTTGAATCTTCTTTATCATGCTAGGATTAGCAGGAAAAAGCAAAAAATTTCAGAATTGCACATTGCAATGCGGAGATATTACTGTTTGTGCATTTACAATATTCATTGATTTTTGCCATTGAAAAACGTCCAGAAATGTTTGAAGCTACTGACTGAATGAAAGGAGCTGGCCTCTCACTCTCTTTGAATCTTCTTTATAATGCTAGGATTAGCAGGAAAAAGCAAAAAATTTCAGAATTGCACCTTGCAATGCGGAGATATTACTGTTTGTGCATTTACAATATTCATTGATTTTTGCCATTGAAAAACGTCCAGAAATGTTTGAAGCTACTGACTGAATGAAAGGAGCTGGCATCTCACTCTCTTTGAATCTTCTTTATCATGCTAGGATTAGCAGGAAAAAGCAAAAAAATTCAGAATTGCACCTTGCAATGCGGAGAAATTACTGTTTGTGCATTTACAATATTCATTGATTTTTGCCATTGAAAAACATCATGTTATTCATATACCAGAAATGTTTGAAGCTACTGACTGAATGAAAAGAGCTGGCATCTCACTCTCTTTGAATCTTCTTTATCATGCTAAGAGGAGCAGGAAAAAGCAAAAAATTTCAGAATTGCACCTTGCAATGTGGAGATATTACTGTTTGTGCATTTACAATATTCATTGATTTTTGCCATTGAAAAACGTCCAGAAATGTTTGAAGCTACTGACTGAATGAAAGGAGCTGGCATCTCACTCTCTTTGAATCTTCTTTATCATGCTAGGATTAGCAGGAAAAAGCAAAAAATTTCAGAATTGCACCTTGCAATGCGGAGAAATTACTGTTTGTGCATTTACAATATTCATTGATTTTTGCCATTGAAAAACATCATGTTATTCATATACCAGAAATGTTTGAAGCTACTGACTGAATGAAAAGAGCTGGCATCTCACTCTCTTTGAATCTTCTTTATCATGCTAAGAGGAGCAGGAAAAAGCAAAAAATTTCAGAATTGCACCTTGCAATGTGGAGATATTACTGTTTGTGCATTTACAATATTCATTGATTTTTGCCATTGAAAAACGTCCAGAAATGTTTGAAGCTACTGACTGAATGAAAGGAGCTGGCATCTCACTCTCTTTGAATCTTCTTTATCATGCTAGGATTAGCAGGAAAAAGCAAAAAATTTCAGAATTGCACCTTGCAATGCGGAGAAATTACTGTTTGTGCATTTACAATATTCATTGATTTTTGCCATTGAAAAACATCAAGTTATTCATATACCAGAAATGTTTGAAGCTACTGACTGAATGAAAAGAGCTGGCATCTCACTCTCTTTGAATCTTCTTTATCATGCTAAGAGGAGCAGGAAAAAGCAAAAAATTTCAGAATTGCACGTTGCAATGTGGAGATATTACTGTTTGTGCATTTACAATATTCATTGATTTTTGCCATTGAAAAACATCCAGAAATGTTTGAAGCTACTGACTGAATGAAAGGAGCTGGCATCTCACTCTCTTTGAATCTTCTTTATCATGCTAGGATTAGCAGGAAAAAGCAAAAAATTTCAGAATTGCACCTTGCAATGCGGAGAAATTACTGTTTGTGCATTTACAATATTCATTGATTTTTGCCATTGAAAAACATCATGTTATTCATATACCAGAAATGTTTGAAGCTACTGACTGAATTAAAAGAGCTGGCATCTCACTCTCTTTGAATCTTCTTTATCATGCTAAGAGGAGCAGGAAAAAGCAAAAAATTTCAGAATTGCACGTTGCAATGTGGAGATATTACTGTTTGTGCATTTACAATATTCATTGATTTTTGCCATTGAAAAACGTCCAGAAATGGTTGAAGCTACTGACTGAATGAAAGGAGCTGGCATCTCACTCTCATTGAATCTTCTTTATCATGCTAGGATTAGCAGGAAAAAGCAAAAAATTTCAGAATTGCACCTTGCAATGCGGAGAAATTACTGTTTGTGCATTTACAATATTCATTGATTTTTGCCATTGAAAAACATCATGTTATTCATATACTAGAAATGTTTGAAGCTACTGACGAATGAAAAGAGCTGGCATCTCACTCTCTTTGAATCTTCTTTATCATGCCAGGATTAGCAGGAAAAAGCAAAAAATTTCAGAATTGCACCTTGCAATGTGGAGATATTACTGTTTGTGCATTTACAATATTCATTGATTTTTGCCATTGAAAAACGTCCAGAAATGTTTGAAGCTACTGACTGAATGAAAGGAGCTGGCATCTCACTCTCTTTGAATCTTCTTTATCATGCTAGGATTAGCAGGAAAAAGCAAAAAATTTCAGAATTGCACCTTGCAATGCGGAGAAATTACTGTTTGTGCATTTACAATATTCATTGATTTTTGCCATTGAAAAACATCATGTTATTCATATACCAGAAATGTTTGAAGCTACTGACTGAATGAAAAGAGCTGGCATCTCACTCTCTTTGAATCTTCTTTATCATGCTAAGAGGAGCAGGAAAAAGCAAAAAATTTCAGAATTGCACCTTGCAATGTGGAGATATTACTGTTTGTGTATTTACAATATTCATTGATTTTTGCCATTGAACAACGTCCAGAAATGTTTGAAGCTACTGACTGAATGAAAGGAGCTGGCATCTCACTCTCTTTGAATATTCTTTATCATGCTAGGATTAGCAGGAAAAAGCAAAAAATTTCAGAATTGCACCTTGCAATGCGGAGAAATTACTGTTTGTGCATTTACAATATTCATTGATTTTTGCCATTGAAAAACATCATGTTATTCATATACCAGAAATGTTTGAAGCTACTGACTGAATGAAAAGAGCTGGCATCTCACTCTCTTTGAATCTTCTTTATCATGCTAAGCGGAGCAGGAAAAAGCAAAAAATTTCAGAATTGCACCTTGCAATGTGGAGATATTACTGTTTGTGCATTTACAATATTCATTGATTTTTGCCATTGAAAAACATCCAGAAATGTTTGAAGCTACTGACTGAATGAAAGGAGATGGCATCTCACTCTCTTTGAATCTTCTTTATCATGCTAGGATTAGCAGGAAAAAGCAAAAAATTTCAGAATTGCACCTTGCAATGCGGAGAAATTACTGTTTGTGCATTTACAATATTCATTGATTTTTGCCATTGAAAAACATCATGTTATTCATATACCAGAAATGTTTGAAGCTACTGACTGAATGAAAATAGCTGGCATTTCACTCTCTTTGAATCTTCTTTGTCATGCTAGGATTAGCAGGAAAAAGCAAAAAATTTCAGAATTGCACCTTGCAATGTGGAGATATTACTGTTTGTGCATTTACAATATTCATTGATTTTTGCCATTGAAAAACGTCCAGAAATGTTTGAAGCTACTGACTGAAAGAAAGGAGCTGGCATCTCACTCTCTTTGAATCTTCTTTATCATGCTAGGATTAGCAGGAAAAAGCAAAAAATTTCAGAATTGCACCTTGCAATGTGGAGATATTACTGTTTGTGCATTTACAATATTCATTGATTTTTGCCATTGAAAAACATCATGTTATTCATATACCAGAAATGTTTGAAGCTACTGACTGAATGAAAAGAGCTGGCATCTCACTCTCTTTGAATCTTCTTTATCATGCTAAGAGGAGCAGGAAAAAGCAAAAAATTTCAGAATTGCACCTTGCAATGTGGAGATATTACTGTTTGTGCATTTACAATATTCATTGATTTTTGCCATTGAAAAACGTCCAGAAATGTTTGAAGCTACTGACTGAATGAAAGGAGCTGGCATCTCACTCTCTTTGAATCTTCTTTATTATGCTAGGATTAGCAGGAAAAAGCAAAAAATTTCAGAATTGCACCTTGCAATGCGCAGAAATTACTGTTTGTGCATTTACAATATTCATTGATTTTTGCCATTGAAAAACATCATGTTATTCATATACCAGAAATGTTTGAAGCTACTGACTGAATGAAAAGAGCTGGCATCTCACTCTCTTTGAATCTTCTTTATCATGCTAAGAGGAGCAGGAAAAAGCAAAAAATTTCAGAATTGCACCTTGCAATGTGGAGATATTACTGTTTGTGTATTTACAATATTCATTGATTTTTGCCATTGAAAAACGTCCAGAAATGTTTGAAGCTACTGACTGAATGAAAGGAGCTGGCATCTCACTCTCTTTGAATCTTCTTTATCATGCTAGGATTAGCAGGAAAAAGCAAAAAATTTCAGAATTGCACCTTGCAATGCGGAGAAATTACTGTTTGTGCATTTACAATATTCATTGATTTTTGCCATTGAAAAACATCAAGTTATTCATATACCAGAAATGTTTGAAGCTACTGACTGAATGAAAAGAGCTGGCATCTCACTCTCTTTGAATCTTCTTTATCATGCTAAGAGGAGCAGGAAAAAGCAAAAAATTTCAGAATTGCACGTTGCAATGTGGAGATATTATTGTTTGTGCATTTACAATATTCATTGATTTTTGCCATTGAAAAACGTCCAGAAATGTTTGAAGCTACTGACTGAATGAAAGGAGCTGGCATCTCACTCTCTTTGAATCTTCTTTATCATGCTAGGATTAGCAGGAAAAAGCAAAAAATTTCAGAATTGCACCTTGCAATGCGGAGAAATTACTGTTTGTGCATTTACAATATTCATTGATTTTTGCCATTGAAAAACGTCCAGAAATGTTTGAAGCTACTGACTGAATGAAAGGAGCTGGCATCTCACTCTCTTTGAATCTTCTTTATCATGCTAGGATTAGCAGGAAAAAGCAAAAAATTTCAGAATTGCACCTTGCAATGCGGAGAAATTACTGTTTGTGCATTTACAATATTCATTGATTTTTGCCATTGAAAAACATCATGTTATTCATATACCAGAAATGTTTGAAGCTACTGACTGAATGAAAAGAGCTGGCATCTCACTCTCTTTGAATCTTCTTTATCATGCTAAGAGGAGCAGGAAAAAGCAAAAAATTTCAGAATTGCACCTTGCAATGTGGAGATATTACTGTTTGTGCATTTACAATATTCATTGATTTTTGCCATTGAAAAACGTCCAGAAATGTTTGAAGCTACTGACTGAATGAAAGGAGCTGGCATCTCACTCTCTTTGAATCTTCTTTATCATGCTAGGATTAGCAGGAAAAAGCCAAAAATTTCAGAATTGCACCTTGCAATGCGGAGAAATTACTGTTTGTGCATTTACAATATTCATTGATTTTTGCCATTGAAAAACATCATGTTATTCATATACCAGAAATGTTTGAAGCTACTGACTGAATGAAAAGAGCTGGCATTTCACTCTCTTTGAATCTTCTTTATCATGCTAAGAGGAGCAGGAAAAAGCAAAAAATTTCAGAATTGCACCTTGCAATGTGGAGATATTACTGTTTGTGCATTTACAATATTCATTGATTTTTGCCATTGAAAAACGTCCAGAAATGTTTAAAGCTACTGACTGAATGAAAGGAGCTGGCATCTCACTCTCTTTGAATCTTCTTTATCATGCTAGGATTAGCAGGAAAAAGCAAAAAATTTCAGAATTGCACCTTGCAATGCGGAGAAATTACTGTTTGTGCATTTACAATATTCATTGATTTTTGCCATTGAAAAACATCAAGTTATTCATATACCAGAAATGTTTGAAGCTACTGACTGAATGAAAAGAGCTGGCATCTCACTCTCTTTGAATCTTCTTTATCATGCTAAGAGGAGCAGGAAAAAGCAAAAAATTTCAGAATTGCACGTTGCAATGTGGAGATATTACTGTTTGTGCATTTACAATATTCATTGATTTTTGCCATTGAAAAACGTCCAGAAATGTTTGAAGCTACTGACTGAATGAAAGGAGCTGGCATCTCACTCTCTTTGAATCTTCTTTATCATGCTAGGATTAGCAGGAAAAAGCAAAAAATTTCAGAATTGCACCTTGCAATGCGGAGAAATTACTGTTTGTGCATTTACAATATTCATTGATTTTTGCCATTGAAAAACATCATGTTATTCATATACCAGAAATGTTTGAAGCTACTGACTGAATGAAAAGAGCTGGCATCTCACTCTCTTTGAATCTTCTTTATCATGCTAGGATTAGCAGGAAAAAGCAAAAAATTTCAGAATTGCACATTGCAATGCGGAGATATTACTGTTTGTGCATTTACAATATTCATTGATTTTTGCCATTGAAAAACGTCCAGAAATGTTTGAAGCTACTGACTGAATGAAAGGAGCTGGCATCTCACTCTCTTTGAATCTTCTTTATCATGCTAGGATTAGCAGGAAAAAGCAAAAAATTTCAGAATTGCACCTTGCAATGCGGAGATATTAATGTTTGTGCATTTACAATATTCATTGATTTTTGCCATTGAAAAACGTCCAGAAATGTTTGAAGCTACTGACTGAATGAAAGGAGCTGGCATCTCACTCTCTTTGAATCTTCTTTATCATGCTAGGATTAGCAGGAAAAAGCAAAAAATTTCAGAATTGCACCTTGCAATGCGGAGAAATTACTGTTTGTGCATTTACAATATTCATTGATTTTTGCCATTGAAAAACATCATGTTATTCATATACCAGAAATGTTTGAAGCTACTGACTGAATGAAAAGAGCTGGCATCTCACTCTCTTTGAATCTTCTTTATCATGCTAAGAGGAGCAGGAAAAAGCAAAAAATTTCAGAATTGCACCTTGCAATGTGGAGATATTACTGTTTGTGCATTTACAATATTCATTGATTTTTGCCATTGAAAAACGTCCAGAAATGTTTGAAGCTACTGACTGAATGAAAGGAGCTGGCATCTCACTCTCTTTGAATCTTCTTTATCATGCTAGGATTAGCAGGAAAAAGCAAAAAATTTCAGAATTGCACCTTGCAATGCGGAGAAATTACTGTTTGTGCATTTACAATATTCATTGATTTTTGCCATTGAAAAACATCATGTTATTCATATACCAGAAATGTTTGAAGCTACTGACTGAATGAAAAGAGCTGGCATCTCACTCTCTTTGAATCTTCTTTATCATGCTAAGAGGAGCAGGAAAAAGCAAAAAATTTCAGAATTGCACCTTGCAATGTGGAGATATTACTGTTTGTGCATTTACAATATTCATTGATTTTTGCCATTGAAAAACGTCCAGAAATGTTTAAAGCTACTGACTGAATGAAAGGAGCTGGCATCTCACTCTCTTTGAATCTTCTTTATCATGCTAGGATTAGCAGGAAAAAGCAAAAAATTTCAGAATTGCACCTTGCAATGCGGAGAAATTACTGTTTGTGCATTTACAATATTCATTGATTTTTGCCATTGAAAAACATCAAGTTATTCATATACCAGAAATGTTTGAAGCTACTGACTGAATGAAAAGAGCTGGCATCTCACTCTCTTTGAATCTTCTTTATCATGCTAAGAGGAGCAGGAAAAAGCAAAAAATTTCAGAATTGCACGTTGCAATGTGGAGATATTACTGTTTGTGCATTTACAATATTCATTGATTTTTGCCATTGAAAAACATCCAGAAATGTTTGAAGCTACTGACTGAATGAAAGGAGCTGGCATCTCACTCTCTTTGAATCTTCTTTATCATGCTAGGATTAGCAGGAAAAAGCAAAAAATTTCAGAATTGCACCTTGCAATGCGGAGAAATTACTGTTTGTGCATTTACAATATTCATTGATTTTTGCCATTGAAAAACATCATGTTATTCATATACCAGAAATGTTTGAAGCTACTGACTGAATGAAAAGAGCTGGCATCTCACTCTCTTTGAATCTTCTTTATCATGCTAGGATTAGCAGGAAAAAGCAAAAAATTTCAGAATTGCACATTGCAATGCGGAGATATTACTGTTTGTGCATTTACAATATTCATTGATTTTTGCCATTGAAAAACGTCCAGAAATGTTTGAAGCTACTGACTGAATGAAAGGAGCTGGCATCTCACTCTCTTTGAATCTTCTTTATCATGCTAGGATTAGCAGGAAAAAGCAAAAAATTTCAGAATTGCACCTTGCAATGCGGAGATATTACTGTTTGTGCATTTACAATATTCATTGATTTTTGCCATTGAAAAACGTCCAGAAATGTTTGAAGCTACTGACTGAATGAAAGGAGCTGGCATCTCACTCTCTTTGAATCTTCTTTATCATGCTAGGATTAGCAGGAAAAAGCAAAAAATTTCAGAATTGCACCTTGCAATGCGGAGAAATTACTGTTTGTGCATTTACAATATTCATTGATTTTTGCCATTGAAAAACATCATGTTATTCATATACCAGAAATGTTTGAAGCTACTGACTGAATGAAAAGAGCTGGCATCCCACTCTCTTTGAATCTTCTTTATCATGCTAAGAGGAGCAGGAAAAAGCAAAAAATTTCAGAATTGCACGTTGCAATGTGGAGATATTACTGTTTGTGCATTTACAATATTCATTGATTTTTGCCTTTGAAAAACGTCCAGAAATGTTTGAAGCTACTGACTGAATGAAAGGAGCTGGCATCTCACTCTCTTTGAATCTTCTTTATCATGCTAGGATTAGCAGGAAAAAGCAAAAAATTTCAGAATTGCACCTTGCAATGCGGAGAAATTACTGTTTGTGCATTTACAATATTCATTGATTTTTGCCATTGAAAAACATCATGTTATTCATATACCAGAAATGTTTGAAGCTACTGACTGAATGAAAAGAGCTGGCATCTCACTCTCTTTGAATCTTCTTTATCATGCTAAGAGGAGCAGGAAAAAGCAAAAAATTTCAGAATTGCACGTTGCAATGTGGAGATATTACTGTTTGTGCATTTACAATATTCATTGATTTTTGCCATTGAAAAACGTCCAGAAATGTTTGAAGCTACTGACTGAATGAAAGGAGCTGGCATCTCACTCTCTTTGAATCTTCTTTATCATGCTAGGATTAGCAGGAAAAAGCAAAAAATTTCAGAATTGCACCTTGCAATGCGGAGAAATTACTGTTTGTGCATTTACAATATTCATTGATTTTTGCCATTGAAAAACATCATGTTATTCATATACCAGAAATGTTTGAAGCTACTGACTGAATGAAAAGAGCTGGCATCTCACTCTCTTTGAATCTTCTTTATCATGCCAGGATTAGCAGGAAAAAGCAAAAAATTTCAGAATTGCACCTTGCAATGTGGAGATATAACTGTTTGTGCATTTACAATATTCATTGATTTTTGCCATTGAAAAACGTCCAGAAATGTTTGAAGCTACTGACTGAATGAAAGGAGCTGGCATCTCACTCTCTTTGAATCTTCTTTATCATGCTAGGATTAGCAGGAAAAAGCAAAAAATTTCAGAATTGCACCTTGCAATGCGGAGAAATTACTGTTTGTGCATTTACAATATTCATTGATTTTTGCCATTGAAAAACATCATGTTATTCATATACCAGAAATGTTTGAAGCTACTGACTGAATGAAAAGAGCTGGCATCTCACTCTCTTTGAATCTTCTTTATCATGCCAGGATTAGCAGGAAAAAGCAAAAAATTTCAGAATTGCACGTTGCAATGTGGAGATATTAATGTTTGTGCATTTACAATATTCATTGATTTTTGCCTTTGAAAAACGTCCAGAAATGTTTGAAGCTACTGACTGAATGAAAGGAGCTGGCATCTCACTCTCTTTGAATCTTCTTTATCATGCTAGAATTAGCAGGAAAAAGCAAAAAATTTCAGAATTGCACCTTGCAATTCGGAGAAATTACTGTTTGTGCATTTACAATATTCATTGATTTTTGCCATTGAAAAACATCATGTTATTCATATACCAGAAATGTTTGAAGCTACTGACTGAATGAAAAGAGCTGGCATCTCACTCTCTTTGAATCTTCTGTATCATGCTAAGAGGAGCAGGAAAAAGCAAAAAATTTCAGAATTGCACGTTGCAATGTGGAGATATTACTGTTTGTGCATTTACAATATTCATTGATTTTTGCCATTGAAAAACATCCAGAAATGTTTGAAGCTACTGACTGAATGAAAGGAGCTGGCATCTCACTCTCTTTGAATCTTCTTTATCATGCTAGGATTAGCAGGAAAAAGCAAAAAATTTCAGAATTGCACCTTGCAATGCGGAGAAATTACTGTTTGTGCATTTACAATATTCATTGATTTTTGCCATTGAAAAACATCATGTTATTCATATACCAGAAATGTTTGAAGCTACTGACTGAATGAAAAGAGCTGGCATCTCACTCTCTTTGAATCTTCTTTATCATGCTAAGAGGAGCAGGAAAAAGCAAAAAATTTCAGAATTGCACGTTGCAATGTGGAGATATTACTGTTTGTGCATTTACAATATTCATTGATTTTTGCCATTGAAAAACGTCCAGAAATGGTTGAAGCTACTGACTGAATGAAAGGAGCTGGCATCTCACTCTCATTGAATCTTCTTTATCATGCTAGGATTAGCAGGAAAAAGCAAAAAATTTCAGAATTGCACCTTGCAATGCGGAGAAATTACTGTTTGTGCATTTACAATATTCATTGATTTTTGCCATTGAAAAACATCATGTTATTCATATACTAGAAATGTTTGAAGCTACTGACGAATGAAAAGAGCTGGCATCTCACTCTCTTTGAATCTTCTTTATCATGCCAGGATTAGCAGGAAAAAGCAAAAAATTTCAGAATTGCACCTTGCAATGTGGAGATATTACTGTTTGTGTATTTACAATATTCATTGATTTTTGCCATTGAACAACGTCCAGAAATGTTTGAAGCTACTGACTGAATGAAAGGAGCTGGCATCTCACTCTCTTTGAATATTCTTTATCATGCTAGGATTAGCAGGAAAAAGCAAAAAATTTCAGAATTGCACCTTGCAATGCGGAGAAATTACTGTTTGTACATTTACAATATTCATTGATTTTTGCCATTGAAAAACATCATGTTATTCATATACCAGAAATGTTTGAAGCTACTGACTGAATGAAAAGAGCTGGCATCTCACTCTCTTTGAATCTTCTTTATCATGCTAAGAGGAGCAGGAAAAAGCAAAAAATTTCAGAATTGCACCTTGCAATGTGGAGATATTACTGTTTGTGCATTTACAATATTCATTGATTTTTGCCATTGAAAAACATCCAGAAATGTTTGAAGCTACTGACTGAATGAAAGGAGATGGCATCTCACTCTCTTTGAATCTTCTTTATCATGCTAGGATTAGCAGGAAAAAGCAAAAAATTTCAGAATTGCACCTTGCAATGCGGAGAAATTACTGTTTGTGCATTTACAATATTCATTGATTTTTGCCATTGAAAAACATCATGTTATTCATATACCAGAAATGTTTGAAGCTACTGACTGAATGAAAATAGCTGGCATTTCACTCTCTTTGAATCTTCTTTGTCATGCTAGGATTAGCAGGAAAAAGCAAAAAATTTCAGAATTGCACCTTGCAATGTGGAGATATTACTGTTTGTGCATTTACAATATTCATTGATTTTTGCCATTGAAAAACGTCCAGAAATGTTTGAAGCTACTGACTGAAAGAAAGGAGCTGGCATCTCACTCTCTTTGAATCTTCTTTATCATGCTAGGATTAGCAGGAAAAAGCAAAAAATTTCAGAATTGCACCTTGCAATGTGGAGATATTACTGTTTGTGCATTTACAATATTCATTGATTTTTGCCATTGAAAAACATCATGTTATTCATATACCAGAAATGTTTGAAGCTACTGACTGAATGAAAAGAGCTGGCATCTCACTCTCTTTGAATCTTCTTTATCATGCTAAGAGGAGCAGGAAAAAGCAAAAAATTTCAGAATTGCACCTTGCAATGTGGAGATATTACTGTTTGTGCATTTACAATATTCATTGATTTTTGCCATTGAAAAACGTCCAGAAATGTTTGAAGCTACTGACTGAATGAAAGGAGCTGGCATCTCACTCTCTTTGAATCTTCTTTATCATGCTAGGATTAGCAGGAAAAAGCAAAAAATTTCAGAATTGCACCTTGCAATGCGCAGAAATTACTGTTTGTGCATTTACAATATTCATTGATTTTTGCCATTGAAAAACATCATGTTATTCATATACCAGAAATGTTTGAAGCTACTGACTGAATGAAAAGAGCTGGCATCTCACTCTCTTTGAATCTTCTTTATCATGCTAAGAGGAGCAGGAAAAAGCAAAAAATTTCAGAATTGCATCTTGCAATGTGGAGATATTACTGTTTGTGTATTTACAATATTCATTGATTTTTGCCATTGAAAAACGTCCAGAAATGTTTGAAGCTACTGACTGAATGAAAGGAGCTGGCATCTCACTCTCTTTGAATCTTCTTTATCATGCTAGGATTAGCAGGAAAAAGCAAAAAATTTCAGAATTGCACCTTGCAATGCGGAGAAATTACTGTTTGTGCATTTACAATATTCATTGATTTTTGCCATTGAAAAACATCAAGTTATTCATATACCAGAAATGTTTGAAGCTACTGACTGAATGAAAAGAGCTGGCATCTCACTCTCTTTGAATCTTCTTTATCATGCTAAGAGGAGCAGGAAAAAGCAAAAAATTTCAGAATTGCACGTTGCAATGTGGAGATATTATTGTTTGTGCATTTACAATATTCATTGATTTTTGCCATTGAAAAACGTCCAGAAATGTTTGAAGCTACTGACTGAATGAAAGGAGCTGGCATCTCACTCTCTTTGAATCTTCTTTATCATGCTAGGATTAGCAGGAAAAAGCAAAAAATTTCAGAATTGCACCTTGCAATGCGGAGAAATTACTGTTTGTGCATTTACAATATTCATTGATTTTTGCCATTGAAAAACATCATGTTATTCATATACCAGAAATGTTTGAAGCTACTGACTGAATGAAAAGAGCTGGCATCTCACTCTCTTTGAATCTTCTTTATCATGCTAGGATTAGCAGGAAAAAGCAAAAAATTTCAGAATTGCACATTGCAATGCGGAGATATTACTGTTTGTGCATTTACAATATTCATTGATTTTTGCCATTGAAAAACGTCCAGAAATGTTTGAAGCTACTGACTGAATGAAAGGAGCTGGCATCTCACTCTCTTTGAATCTTCTTTATCATGCTAGGATTAGCAGGAAAAAGCAAAAAATTTCAGAATTGCACCTTGCAATGCGGAGATATTACTGTTTGTGCATTTACAATATTCATTGATTTTTGCCATTGAAAAACGTCCAGAAATGTTTGAAGCTACTGACTGAATGAAAGGAGCTGGCATCTCACTCTCTTTGAATCTTCTTTATCATGCTAGGATTAGCAGGAAAAAGCAAAAAATTTCAGAATTGCACCTTGCAATGCGGAGAAATTACTGTTTGTGCATTTACAATATTCATTGATTTTTGCCATTGAAAAACATCATGTTATTCATATACCAGAAATGTTTGAAGCTACTGACTGAATGAAAAGAGCTGGCATCTCACTCTCTTTGAATCTTCTTTATCATGCTAAGAGGAGCAGGAAAAAGCAAAAAATTTCAGAATTGCACCTTGCAATGTGGAGATATTACTGTTTGTGCATTTACAATATTCATTGATTTTTGCCATTGAAAAACGTCCAGAAATGTTTGAAGCTACTGACTGAATGAAAGGAGCTGGCATCTCACTCTCTTTGAATCTTCTTTATCATGCTAGGATTAGCAGGAAAAAGCCAAAAATTTCAGAATTGCACCTTGCAATGCGGAGAAATTACTGTTTGTGCATTTACAATATTCATTGATTTTTGCCATTGAAAAACATCATGTTATTCATATACCAGAAATGTTTGAAGCTACTGACTGAATGAAAAGAGCTGGCATCTCACTCTCTTTGAATCTTCTTTATCATGCTAAGAGGAGCAGGAAAAAGCAAAAAATTTCAGAATTGCACCTTGCAATGTGGAGATATTACTGTTTGTGCATTTACAATATTCATTGATTTTTGCCATTGAAAAACGTCCAGAAATGTTTAAAGCTACTGACTGAATGAAAGGAGCTGGCATCTCACTCTCTTTGAATCTTCTTTATCATGCTAGGATTAGCAGGAAAAAGCAAAAAATTTCAGAATTGCACCTTGCAATGCGGAGAAATTACTGTTTGTGCATTTACAATATTCATTGATTTTTGCCATTGAAAAACATCAAGTTATTCATATACCAGAAATGTTTGAAGCTACTGACTGAATGAAAAGAGCTGGCATCTCACTCTCTTTGAATCTTCTTTATCATGCTAAGAGGAGCAGGAAAAAGCAAAAAATTTCAGAATTGCACGTTGCAATGTGGAGATATTACTGTTTGTGCATTTACAATATTCATTGATTTTTGCCATTGAAAAACGTCCAGAAATGTTTGAAGCTACTGACTGAATGAAAGGAGCTGGCATCTCACTCTCTTTGAATCTTCTTTATCATGCTAGGATTAGCAGGAAAAAGCAAAAAATTTCAGAATTGCACCTTGCAATGCGGAGAAATTACTGTTTGTGCATTTACAATATTCATTGATTTTTGCCATTGAAAAACATCATGTTATTCATATACCAGAAATGTTTGAAGCTACTGACTGAATGAAAAGAGCTGGCATCTCACTCTCTTTGAATCTTCTTTATCATGCTAGGATTAGCAGGAAAAAGCAAAAAATTTCAGAATTGCACATTGCAATGCGGAGATATTACTGTTTGTGCATTTACAATATTCATTGATTTTTGCCATTGAAAAACGTCCAGAAATGTTTGAAGCTACTGACTGAATGAAAGGAGCTGGCATCTCACTCTCTTTGAATCTTCTTTATCATGCTAGGATTAGCAGGAAAAAGCAAAAAATTTCAGAATTGCACCTTGCAATGCGGAGATATTAATGTTTGTGCATTTACAATATTCATTGATTTTTGCCATTGAAAAACGTCCAGAAATGTTTGAAGATACTGACTGAATGAAAGGAGCTGGCATCTCACTCTCTTTGAATCTTCTTTATCATGCTAGGATTAGCAGGAAAAAGCAAAAAATTTCAGAATTGCACCTTGCAATGCGGAGAAATTACTGTTTGTGCATTTACAATATTCATTGATTTTTGCCATTGAAAAACATCATGTTATTCATATACCAGAAATGTTTGAAGCTACTGACTGAATGAAAAGAGCTGGCATCTCACTCTCTTTGAATCTTCTTTATCATGCTAAGAGGAGCAGGAAAAAGCAAAAAATTTCAGAATTGCACCTTGCAATGTGGAGATATTACTGTTTGTGCATTTACAATATTCATTGATTTTTGCCATTGAAAAACGTCCAGAAATGTTTGAAGCTACTGACTGAATGAAAGGAGCTGGCATCTCACTCTCTTTGAATCTTCTTTATCATGCTAGGATTAGCAGGAAAAAGCAAAAAATTTCAGAATTGCACCTTGCAATGCGGAGAAATTACTGTTTGTGCATTTACAATATTCATTGATTTTTGCCATTGAAAAACATCATGTTATTCATATACCAGAAATGTTTGAAGCTACTGACTGAATGAAAAGAGCTGGCATCTCACTCTCTTTGAATCTTCTTTATCATGCTAAGAGGAGCAGGAAAAAGCAAAAAATTTCAGAATTGCACCTTGCAATGTGGAGATATTACTGTTTGTGCATTTACAATATTCATTGATTTTTGCCATTGAAAAACGTCCAGAAATGTTTAAAGCTACTGACTGAATGAAAGGAGCTGGCATCTCACTCTCTTTGAATCTTCTTTATCATGCTAGGATTAGCAGGAAAAAGCAAAAAATTTCAGAATTGCACCTTGCAATGCGGAGAAATTACTGTTTGTGCATTTACAATATTCATTGATTTTTGCCATTGAAAAACATCAAGTTATTCATATACCAGAAATGTTTGAAGCTACTGACTGAATGAAAAGAGCTGGCATCTCACTCTCTTTGAATCTTCTTTATCATGCTAAGAGGAGCAGGAAAAAGCAAAAAATTTCAGAATTGCACGTTGCAATGTGGAGATATTACTGTTTGTGCATTTACAATATTCATTGATTTTTGCCATTGAAAAACGTCCAGAAATGTTTGAAGCTACTGACTGAATGAAAGGAGCTGGCATCTCACTCTCTTTGAATCTTCTTTATCATGCTAGGATTAGCAGGAAAAAGCAAAAAATTTCAGAATTGCACCTTGCAATGCGGAGAAATTACTGTTTGTGCATTTACAATATTCATTGATTTTTGCCATTGAAAAACATCATGTTATTCATATACCAGAAATGTTTGAAGCTACTGACTGAATGAAAAGAGCTGGCATCTCACTCTCTTTGAATCTTCTTTATCATGCTAGGATTAGCAGGAAAAAGCAAAAAATTTCAGAATTGCACATTGCAATGCGGAGATATTACTGTTTGTGCATTTACAATATTCATTGATTTTTGCCATTGAAAAACGTCCAGAAATGTTTGAAGCTACTGACTGAATGAAAGGAGCTGGCATCTCACTCTCTTTGAATCTTCTTTATCATGCTAGGATTAGCAGGAAAAAGCAAAAAATTTCAGAATTGCACCTTGCAATGCGGAGATATTACTGTTTGTGCATTTACAATATTCATTGATTTTTGCCATTGAAAAACGTCCAGAAATGTTTGAAGCTACTGACTGAATGAAAGGAGCTGGCATCTCACTCTCTTTGAATCTTCTTTATCATGCTAGGATTAGCAGGAAAAAGCAAAAAATTTCAGAATTGCACCTTGCAATGCGGAGAAATTACTGTTTGTGCATTTACAATATTCATTGATTTTTGCCATTGAAAAACATCATGTTATTCATATACCAGAAATGTTTGAAGCTACTGACTGAATGAAAAGAGCTGGCATCCCACTCTCTTTGAATCTTCTTTATCATGCTAAGAGGAGCAGGAAAAAGCAAAAAATTTCAGAATTGCACGTTGCAATGTGGAGATATTACTGTTTGTGCATTTACAATATTCATTGATTTTTGCCTTTGAAAAACGTCCAGAAATGTTTGAAGCTACTGACTGAATGAAAGGAGCTGGCATCTCACTCTCTTTGAATCTTCTTTATCATGCTAGGATTAGCAGGAAAAAGCAAAAAATTTCAGAATTGCACCTTGCAATGCGGAGAAATTACTGTTTGTGCATTTACAATATTCATTGATTTTTGCCATTGAAAAACATCATGTTATTCAT
The DNA here is from genome assembly GCF_046119375.1 of Phyllobates terribilis. Lineage (NCBI taxonomy): Eukaryota > Metazoa > Chordata > Amphibia > Anura > Dendrobatidae > Phyllobates > Phyllobates terribilis. The sequence continues at coordinate 2,781,301 of NW_027362909.1, read as the reverse complement.
ATACCAGAAATGTTTGAAGCTACTGACTGAATGAAAAGAGCTGGCATCTCACTCTCTTTGAATCTTCTTTATCATGCTAAGAGGAGCAGGAAAAAGCAAAAAATTTCAGAATTGCACGTTGCAATGTGGAGATATTACTGTTTGTGCATTTACAATATTCATTGATTTTTGCCATTGAAAAACGTCCAGAAATGTTTGAAGCTACTGACTGAATGAAAGGAGCTGGCATCTCACTCTCTTTGAATCTTCTTTATCATGCTAGGATTAGCAGGAAAAAGCAAAAAATTTCAGAATTGCACCTTGCAATGCGGAGAAATTACTGTTTGTGCATTTACAATATTCATTGATTTTTGCCATTGAAAAACATCATGTTATTCATATACCAGAAATGTTTGAAGCTACTGACTGAATGAAAAGAGCTGGCATCTCACTCTCTTTGAATCTTCTTTATCATGCCAGGATTAGCAGGAAAAAGCAAAAAATTTCAGAATTGCACCTTGCAATGTGGAGATATAACTGTTTGTGCATTTACAATATTCATTGATTTTTGCCATTGAAAAACGTCCAGAAATGTTTGAAGCTACTGACTGAATGAAAGGAGCTGGCATCTCACTCTCTTTGAATCTTCTTTATCATGCTAGGATTAGCAGGAAAAAGCAAAAAATTTCAGAATTGCACCTTGCAATGCGGAGAAATTACTGTTTGTGCATTTACAATATTCATTGATTTTTGCCATTGAAAAACATCATGTTATTCATATACCAGAAATGTTTGAAGCTACTGACTGAATGAAAAGAGCTGGCATCTCACTCTCTTTGAATCTTCTTTATCATGCCAGGATTAGCAGGAAAAAGCAAAAAATTTCAGAATTGCACGTTGCAATGTGGAGATATTAATGTTTGTGCATTTACAATATTCATTGATTTTTGCCTTTGAAAAACGTCCAGAAATGTTTGAAGCTACTGACTGAATGAAAGGAGCTGGCATCTCACTCTCTTTGAATCTTCTTTATCATGCTAGAATTAGCAGGAAAAAGCAAAAAATTTCAGAATTGCACCTTGCAATTCGGAGAAATTACTGTTTGTGCATTTACAATATTCATTGATTTTTGCCATTGAAAAACATCATGTTATTCATATACCAGAAATGTTTGAAGCTACTGACTGAATGAAAAGAGCTGGCATCTCACTCTCTTTGAATCTTCTGTATCATGCTAAGAGGAGCAGGAAAAAGCAAAAAATTTCAGAATTGCACGTTGCAATGTGGAGATATTACTGTTTGTGCATTTACAATATTCATTGATTTTTGCCATTGAAAAACGTCCAGAAATGTTTGAAGCTACTGACTGAATGAAAGGAGCTGGCATCTCACTCTCTTTGAATCTTCTTTATCATGCTAGGATTAGCAGGAAAAAGCAAAAAATTTCAGAATTGCACCTTGCAATGCGGAGAAATTACTGTTTGTGCATTTACAATATTCATTGATTTTTGCCATTGAAAAACATCAAGTTATTCATATACCAGAAATGTTTGAAGCTACTGACTGAATGAAAAGAGCTGGCATCTCACTCTCTTTGAATCTTCTTTATCATGCTAAGAGGAGCAGGAAAAAGCAAAAAATTTCAGAATTGCACGTTGCAATGTGGAGATATTACTGTTTGTGCATTTACAATATTCATTGATTTTTGCCATTGAAAAACGTCCAGAAATGTTTGAAGCTACTGACTGAATGAAAGGAGCTGGCATCTCACTCTCTTTGAATCTTCTTTATCATGCTAGGATTAGCAGGAAAAAGCAAAAAATTTCAGAATTGCACCTTGCAATGCGGAGAAATTACTGTTTGTGCATTTACAATATTCATTGATTTTTGCCATTGAAAAACATCATGTTATTCATATACCAGAAATGTTTGAAGCTACTGACTGAATGAAAAGAGCTGGCATCTCACTCTCTTTGAATCTTCTTTATCATGCTAGGATTAGCAGGAAAAAGCAAAAAATTTCAGAATTGCACATTGCAATGCGGAGATATTACTCTTTGTGCATTTACAATATTCATTGATTTTTGCCATTGAAAAACGTCCAGAAATGTTTGAAGCTACTGACTGAATGAAAGGAGCTGGCATCTCACTCTCTTTGAATCTTCTTTATCATGCTAGGATGAGCAGGAAAAAGCAAAAAATTTCAGAATTGCACCTTGCAATGCGGAGATATTACTGTTTGTGCATTTACAATATTCATTGATTTTTGCCATTGAAAAACGTCCAGAAATGTTTGAAGCTACTGACTGAATGAAAGGAGCTGGCATCTCACTCTCTTTGAATCTTCTTTATCATGCTAGGATTAGCAGGAAAAAGCAAAAAATTTCAGAATTGCACCTTGCAATGCGGAGAAATTACTGTTTGTGCATTTACAATATTCATTGATTTTTGCCATTGAAAAACATCATGTTATTCATATACCAGAAATGTTTGAAGCTACTGACTGAATGAAAAGAGCTGGCATCTCACTCTCTTTGAATCTTCTTTATCATGCTAGGATTAGCAGGAAAAAGCAAAAAATTTCAGAATTGCACCTTGCAATGCGGAGATATTACTGTTTGTGCATTTACAATATTCATTGATTTTTGCCATTGAAAAACGTCCAGAAATGTTTGAAGCTACTGACTGAATGAAAGGAGCTGGCATCTCACTCTCTTTGAATCTTCTTTATCATGCTAGGATTAGCAGGAAAAAGCAAAAAATTTCAGAATTGCACCTTGCAATGCGGAGAAATTACTGTTTGTGCATTTACAATATTCATTGATTTTTGCCATTGAAAAACATCATGTTATTCATATACCAGAAATGTTTGAAGCTACTGACTGAATGAAAAGAGCTGGCATCCCACTCTCTTTGAATCTTCTTTATCATGCTAAGAGGAGCAGGAAAAAGCAAAAAATTTCAGAATTGCACGTTGCAATGTGGAGATATTACTGTTTGTGCATTTACAATATTCATTGATTTATGCCTTTGAAAAACGTCCAGAAATGTTTGAAGCTACTGACTGAATGAAAGGAGCTGGCATCTCACTCTCTTTGAATCTTCTTTATCATGCTAGGATTAGCAGGAAAAAGCAAAAAATTTCAGAATTGCACCTTGCAATGCGGAGAAATTACTGTTTGTGCATTTACAATATTCATTGATTTTTGCCATTGAAAAACATCATGTTATTCATATACCAGAAATGTTTGAAGCTACTGACTGAATGAAAAGAGCTGGCATCTCACTCTCTTTGAATCTTCTTTATCATGCTAAGAGGAGCAGGAAAAAGCAAAAAATTTCAGAATTGCACGTTGCAATGTGGAGATATTACTGTTTGTGCATTTACAATATTCATTGATTTTTGCCATTGAAAAACGTCCAGAAATGTTTGAAGCTACTGACTGAATGAAAGGAGCTGGCATCTCACTCTCTTTGAATCTTCTTTATCATGCTAGGATTAGCAGGAAAAAGCAAAAAATTTCAGAATTGCACCTTGCAATGCGGAGAAATTACTGTTTGTGCATTTACAATATTCATTGATTTTTGCCATTGAAAAACATCATGTTATTAATATACCAGAAATGTTTGAAGCTACTGACTGAATGAAAAGAGCTGGCATCTCACTCTCTTTGAATCTTCTTTATCATGCCAGGATTAGCAGGAAAAAGCAAAAAATTTCAGAATTGCACCTTGCAATGTGGAGATATAACTGTTTGTGCATTTACAATATTCATTGATTTTTGCCATTGAAAAACGTCCAGAAATGTTTGAAGCTACTGACTGAATGAAAGGAGCTGGCATCTCACTCTCTTTGAATCTTCTTTATCATGCTAGGATTAGCAGGAAAAAGCAAAAAATTTCAGAATTGCACCTTGCAATGCGGAGAAATTACTGTTTGTGCATTTACAATATTCATTGATTTTTGCCATTGAAAAACATCATGTTATTCATATACCAGAAATGTTTGAAGCTACTGACTGAATGAAAAGAGCTGGCATCTCACTCTCTTTGAATCTTCTTTATCATGCCAGGATTAGCAGGAAAAAGCAAAAAATTTCAGAATTGCACGTTGCAATGTGGAGATATTACTGTTTGTGCATTTACAATATTCATTGATTTTTGCCTTTGAAAAACGTCCAGAAATGTTTGAAGCTACTGACTGAATGAAAGGAGCTGGCATCTCACTCTCTTTGAATCTTCTTTATCACGCTAGAATTAGCAGGAAAAAGCAAAAAATTTCAGAATTGCACCTTGCAATTCGGAGAAATTACTGTTTGTGCATTTACAATATTCATTGATTTTTGCCATTGAAAAACATCATGTTATTCATATACCAGAAATGTTTGAAGCTACTGACTGAATGAAAAGAGCTGGCATCTCACTCTCTTTGAATCTTCTGTATCATGCTAAGAGGAGCAGGAAAAAGCAAAAAATTTCAGAATTGCACCTTGCAATGCGGAGAAATTACTGTTTGTGCATTTACAATATTCATTGATTTTTGCCATTGAAAAACATCAAGTTATTCATATACCAGAAATGTTTGAAGCTACTGACTGAATGAAAAGAGCTGGCATCTCACTCTCTTTGAATCTTCTTTATCATGCTAAGAGGAGCAGGAAAAAGCAAAAAATTTCAGAATTGCACGTTGCAATGTGGAGATATTACTGTTTGTGCATTTACAATATTCATTGATTTTTGCCATTGAAAAACGTCCAGAAATGTTTGAAGCTACTGACTGAATGAAAGGAGCTGGCATCTCACTCTCTTTGAATCTTCTTTATCATGCTAGGATTAGCAGGAAAAAGCAAAAAATTTCAGAATTGCACCTTGCAATGCGGAGAAATTACTGTTTGTGCATTTACAATATTCATTGATTTTTGCCATTGAAAAACATCATGTTATTCATACACCAGAAATGTTTGAAGCTACTGACTGAATGAAAAGAGCTGGCATCTCACTCTCTTTGAATATTCTTTATCATGCTAGGATTAGCAGGAAAAAGCAAAAAATTTCAGAATTGCACATTGCAATGCGGAGATATTACTGTTTGTGCATTTACAATATTCATTGATTTTTGCCATTGAAAAACGTCCAGAAATGTTTGAAGCTACTGACTGAATGAAAGGAGCTGGCATCTCACTCTCTTTGAATCTTCTTTATCATGCTAGGATTAGCAGGAAAAAGCAAAAAATTTCAGAATTGCACCTTGCAATGCGGAGATATTACTGTTTGTGCATTTACAATATTCATTGATTTTTGCCATTGAAAAACGTCCAGAAATGTTTGAAGCTACTGACTGAATGAAAGGAGCTGGCATCTCACTCTCTTTGAATCTTCTTTATCATGCTAGGATTAGCAGGAAAAAGCAAAAAATTTCAGAATTGCACCTTGCAATGCGGAGAAATTACTGTTTGTGCATTTACAATATTCATTGATTTTTGCCATTGAAAAACATCATGTTATTCATATACCAGAAATGTTTGAAGCTACTGACTGAATGAAAAGAGCTGGCATCTCACTCTCTTTGAATCTTCTTTATCATGCTAAGAGGAGCAGGAAAAAGCAAAAAATTTCAGAATTGCACCTTGCAATGTGGAGATATTACTGTTTGTGCATTTACAATATTCATTGATTTTTGCCATTGAAAAACATCCAGAAATGTTTGAAGCTACTGACTGAATGAAAGGAGCTGGCATCTCACTCTCTTTGAATCTTCTTTATCATGCTAGGATTAGCAGGAAAAAGCAAAAAATTTCAGAATTGCACCTTGCAATGCGGAGAAATTACTGTTTGTGCATTTACAATATTCATTGATTTTTGCCATTGAAAAACATCATGTTATTCATATACCAGAAATGTTTGAAGCTACTGACTGAATGAAAAGAGCTGGCATCTCACTCTCTTTGAATCTTCTTTATCATGCTAAGAGGAGCAGGAAAAAGCAAAAAATTTCAGAATTGCACCTTGCAATGTGGAGATATTACTGTTTGTGCATTTACAATATTCATTGATTTTTGCCATTGAAAAACGTCCAGAAATGTTTAAAGCTACTGACTGAATGAAAGGAGCTGGCATCTCACTCTCTTTGAATCTTCTTTATCATGCTAGGATTAGCAGGAAAAAGCAAAAAATTTCAGAATTGCACCTTGCAATGCGGAGAAATTACTGTTTGTGCATTTACAATATTCATTGATTTTTGCCATTGAAAAACATCAAGTTATTCATATACCAGAAATGTTTGAAGCTACTGACTGAATGAAAAGAGCTGGCATCTCACTCTCTTTGAATCTTCTTTATCATGCTAAGAGGAGCAGGAAAAAGCAAAAAATTTCAGAATTGCACGTTGCAATGTGGAGATATTACTGTTTGTGCATTTACAATATTCATTGATTTTTGCCATTGAAAAACGTCCAGAAATGTTTGAAGCTACTGACTGAATGAAAGGAGCTGGCATCTCACTCTCTTTGAATCTTCTTTATCATGCTAGGATTAGCAGGAAAAAGCAAAAAATTTCAGAATTGCACCTTGCAATGCGGAGAAATTACTGTTTGTGCATTTACAATATTCATTGATTTTTGCCATTGAAAAACATCATGTTATTCATATACCAGAAATGTTTGAAGCTACTGACTGAATGAAAAGAGCTGGCATCTCACTCTCTTTGAATCTTCTTTATCATGCTAGGATTAGCAGGAAAAAGCAAAAAATTTCAGAATTGCACATTGCAATGCGGAGATATTACTGTTTGTGCATTTACAATATTCATTGATTTTTGCCATTGAAAAACGTCCAGAAATGTTTGAAGCTACTGACTGAATGAAAGGAGCTGGCATCTCACTCTCTTTGAATCTTCTTTATCATGCTAGGATTAGCAGGAAAAAGCAAAAAATTTCAGAATTGCACCTTGCAATGCGGAGATATTACTGTTTGTGCATTTACAATATTCATTGATTTTTGCCATTGAAAAACGTCCAGAAATGTTTGAAGCTACTGACTGAATGAAAGGAGCTGGCATCTCACTCTCTTTGAATCTTATTTATCATGCTAGGATTAGCAGGAAAAAGCAAAAAATTTCAGAATTGCACCTTGCAATGCGGAGATATTACTGTTTGTGCATTTACAATATTCATTGATTTTTGCCATTGAAAAACATCATGTTATTCATATACCAGAAATGTTTGAAGCTACTGACTGAATGAAAAGAGCTGGCATCCCACTCTCTTTGAATCTTCTTTATCATGCTAAGAGGAGCAGGAAAAAGCAAAAAATTTCAGAATTGCACATTGCAATGTGGAGATATTACTGTTTGTGCATTTACAATATTCATTGATTTTTGCCTTTGAAAAACGTCCAGAAATGTTTGAAGCTACTGACTGAATGAAAGGAGCTGGCATCTCACTCTCTTTGAATCTTCTTTATCATGCTAGGATTAGCAGGAAAAAGCAAAAAATTTCAGAATTGCACCTTGCAATGCGGAGAAATTACTGTTTGTGCATTTACAATATTCATTGATTTTTGCCATTGAAAAACATCATGTTATTCATATACCAGAAATGTTTGAAGCTACTGACTGAATGAAAAGAGCTGGCATCTCACTCTCTTTGAATCTTCTTTATCATGCTAAGAGGAGCAGGAAAAAGCAAAAAATTTCAGAATTGCACGTTGCAATGTGGAGATATTACTGTTTGTGCATTTACAATATTCATTGATTTTTGCCATTGAAAAACGTCCAGAAATGTTTGAAGCTACTGACTGAATGAAAGGAGCTGGCATCTCACTCTCTTTGAATCTTCTTTATCATGCTAGGATTAGCAGGAAAAAGCAAAAAATTTCAGAATTGCACCTTGCAATGCGGAGAAATTACTGTTTGTGCATTTACAATATTCATTGATTTTTGCCATTGAAAAACATCATGTTATTCATATACCAGAAATGTTTGAAGCTACTGACTGAATAAAAAGAGCTGGCATCTCACTCTCTTTGAATCTTCTTTATCATGCCAGGATTAGCAGGAAAAAGCAAAAAATTTCAGAATTGCACCTTGCAATGTGGAGATATAACTGTTTTTGCATTTACAATATTCATTGATTTTTGCCATTGAAAAACGTCCAGAAATGTTTGAAGCTACTGACTGAATGAAAGGAGCTGGCATCTCACTCTCTTTGAATCTTCTTTATCTTGCTAGGATTAGCAGGAAAAAGCAAAAAATTTCAGAATTGCACCTTGCAATGCGGAGAAATTATTGTTTGTGCATTTACAATATTCATTGATTTTTGCCATTGAAAAACATCATGTTATTCATATACCAGAAATGTTTGAAGCTACTGACTGAATGAAAAGAGCTGGCATCTCACTCTCTTTGAATCTTCTTTATCATGCCAGGATTAGCAGGAAAAAGCAAAAAATTTCAGAATTGCACGTTGCAATGTGGAGATATTACTGTTTGTGCATTTACAATATTCATTGATTTTTGCCTTTGAAAAACATCCAGAAATGTTTGAAGCTACTGACTGAATGAAAGGAGCTGGCATCTCACTCTCTTTGAATCTTCTTTATCATGCTAGGATTAGCAGGAAAAAGCAAAAAATTTCAGAATTGCACCTTGCAATTCGGAGAAATTACTGTTTGTGCATTTACAATATTCATTGATTTTTGCCATTGAAAAACATCATGTTATTCATATACCAGAAATGTTTGAAGCTACTGACTGAATGAAAAGAGCTGGCATCTCACTCTCTTTGAATCTTCTTTATCATGCTAAGAGGAGCAGGAAAAAGCAAAAAATTTCAGAATTGCACGTTGCAATGTGGAGATATTACTGTTTGTGCATTTACAATATTCATTGATTTTTGCCATTGAAAAACGTCCAGAAATGTTTGAAGCTACTGACTGAATGAAAGGAGCTGGCATCTCACTCTCTTTGAATCTTCTTTATCATGCTAGGATTAGCAGGAAAAAGCAAAAAATTTCAGAATTGCACCTTGCAATGCGGAGAAATTACTGTTTGTGCATTTACAATATTCATTGATTTTTGCCATTGAAAAACATCATGTTATTCATATACCAGAAATGTTTGAAGCTACTGACTGAATGAAAAGAGCTGGCATCTCACTCTCTTTGAATCTTCTTTATCATGCCAGGATTAGCAGGAAAAAGCAAAAAATTTCAGAATTGCACCTTGCAATGTGGAGATATTACTGTTTGTGCATTTACAATATTCATTGATTTTTGCCATTGAAAAACGTCCAGAAATGTTTGAAGCTACTGACTGAATGAAAGGAGCTGGCATCTCACTCTCTTTGAATCTTCTTTATCATGCTAGGATTAGCAGGAAAAAACAAAAAATTTCAGAATTGCACCTTGCAATGCGGAGAAATTACTGTTTGTGCATTTACAATATTCATTGATTTTTGCCATTGAAAAACATCATGTTATTCATATACCAGAAATGTTTGAAGCTACTGACTGAATGAAAAGAGCTGGCATCTCACTCTCTTTGAATCTTCTTTATCATGCTAAGAGGAGCAGGAAAAAGCAAAAAATTTCAGAATTGCATGTTGCAATGTGGAGATATTACTGTTTGTGCATTAACAATATTCATTGATTTTTGCCATTGAAAAACGTCCAGAAATGTTTGAAGCTACTGACTGAATGAAAGGAGCTGGCATCTCACTCTCTTTGAATCTTCTTTATCATGCTAGGATTAGCAGGAAAAAGCAAAAAATTTCAGAATTGCACCTTGCAATGCGGAGAAATGACTGTTTGTGCATTTACAATATTCATTGATTTTTGCCATTGAAAAACATCATGTTATTCATATACCAGAAATGTTTGAAGCTACTGACTGAATGAAAAGAGCTGGCATCTCACTCTCTTTGAATCTTCTTTATCATGCCAGGATTAGCAGGAAAAAGCAAAAAATTTCAGAATTGCACCTTGCAATGTGGAGATATTACTGTTTGTGCATTTACAATATTCATTGATTTTTGCCATTGAAAAACGTCCAGAAATGTTTGAAGCTACTGACTGAATGAAAGGAGCTGGCATCTCACTTTCTTTGAATCTTCTTTATCATGCTAGGATTAGCAGGAAAAAGCAAAAAATTTCAGAATTGCACCTTGCAATGCGGAGAAATTACTGTTTGTGCATTTACAATATTCATTGATTTTTGCCATTGAAAAACATCATGTTATTCATATACCAGAAATGTTTGAAGCTACTGACTGAATGAAAGAGCTGGCATCTCACTCTCTTTGAATCTTCTTTATCATGCTAAGAGGAGCAGGAAAAAGCAAAAAATTTCAGAATTGCACCTTGCAATGTGGAGATATTACTGTTTGTGCATTTACAATATTCATTGATTTTTGCCATTGAAAAACGTCCAGAAATGTTTGAAGCTACTGACTGAATGAAAGTAGCTGGCATCTCACTCTCTTTGAATCTTCTTTATCATGCTAGGATTAGCAGGAAAAAGCAAAAAATTTCAGAATTGCACCTTGCAATGCGGAGAAATTACTGTTTGTGCATTTACAATATTCATTGATTTTTGCCATTGAAAAACATCATGTTATTCATATACCAGAAATGTTTGAAGCTACTGACTGAATGAAAAGAGCTGGCATCTCACTCTCTTTGAATCTTCTTTATCATGCTAAGAGGAGCAGGAAAAAGCAAAAAATTTCAGAATTGCACCTTGCAATGTGGAGATATTACTGTTTGTGCATTTACAATATTCATTGATTTTTGCCATTGAAAAACGTCCAGAAATGTTTGAAGCTACTGACTGAATGAAAGGAGATGGCATCTCACTCTCTTTGAATCTTCTTTATCATGCTAGGATTAGCAGGAAAAAGCAAAAAATTTCAGAATTGCACCTTGCAATGCGGAGAAATTACTGTTTGTGCATTTACAATATTCATTGATTTTTGCCATTGAAAAACATCATGTTATTCATATACCGGAAATGTTTGAAGCTACTGACTGAATGAAAATAGCTGGCATCTCACTCTCTTTGAATCTTCTTTATCATGCTAGGATTAGCAGGAAAAAGCAAAAAATTTCAGAATTGCACCTTGCAATGTGGAGATATTACTGTTTGTGCATTTACAATATTCATTGATTTTTGCCACTGAAAAACGTCCAGAAATGTTTGAAGCTACTGACTGAATGAAAGGAGCTGGCATCTCACTCTCTTTGAATCTTCTTTATCATGCTAGGATTAGCAGGAAAAAGCAAAAAATTTCAGAATTGCACCTTGCAATGTGGAGATATTACTGTTTGTGCATTTACAATATTCATTGATTTTTGCCATTGAAAAACATCATGTTATTCATATACCAGAAATGTTTGAAGCTACTGACTGAATGAAAAGAGCTGGCATCTCACTCTCTTTGAATCTTCTTTATCATGCTAAGAGGAGCAGGAAAAAGCAAAAAATTTCAGAATTGCACCTTGCAATGTGGAGATATTACTGTTTGTGCATTTACAATATTCATTGATTTTTGCCATTGAAAAACGTCCAGAAATGTTTGAAGCTACTGACTGAATGAAAGGAGCTGGCATCTCACTCTCTTTGAATCTTCTTTATCATGCTAGGATTAGCAGGAAAAAGCAAAAAATTTCAGAATTGCACCTTGCAATGCGGAGAAATTACTGTTTGTGCATTTACAATATTCATTGATTTTTGCCATTGAAAAACATCATGTTATTCATATACCAGAAATGTTTGAAGCTACTGACTGAATGAAAAGAGCTGGCATCTCACTCTCTTTGAATCTTCTTTATCATGCTAGGATTAGCAGGAAAAAGCAAAAAATTTCAGAATTGCACATTGCAATGCGGAGATATTACTGTTTGTGCATTTACAATATTCATTGATTTTTGCCATTGAAAAACGTCCAGAAATGTTTGAAGCTACTGACTGAATGAAAGGAGCTGGCATCTCACTCTCTTTGAATCTTCTTTATCATGCTAGGATTAGCAGGAAAAAGCAAAAAATTTCAGAATTGCACCTTGCAATGCGGAGATATTACTGTTTGTGCATTTACAATATTCATTGATTTTTGCCATTGAAAAACGTCCAGAAATGTTTGAAGCTACTGACTGAATGAAAGGAGCTGGCATCTCACTCTCTTTGAATCTTCTTTATCATGCTAGGATTAGCAGGAAAAAGCAAAAAATTTCAGAATTGCACCTTGCAATGCGGAGAAATTACTGTTTGTGCATTTACAATATTCATTGATTTTTGCCATTGAAAAACATCATGTTATTCATATACCAGAAATGTTTGAAGCTACTGACTGAATGAAAAGAGCTGGCATCTCACTCTCTTTGAATCTTCTTTATCATGCTAAGAGGAGCAGGAAAAAGCAAAAAATTTCAGAATTGCACCTTGCAATGTGGAGATATTACTGTTTGTGCATTTACAATATTCATTGATTTTTGCCATTGAAAAACGTCCAGAAATGTTTGAAGCTACTGACTGAATGAAAGGAGCTGGCATCTCACTCTCTTTGAATCTTCTTTATCATGCTAGGATTAGCAGGAAAAAGCAAAAAATTTCAGAATTGCACCTTGCAATGCGGAGAAATTACTGTTTGTGCATTTACAATATTCATTGATTTTTGCCATTGAAAAACATCATGTTATTCATATACCAGAAATGTTTGAAGCTACTGACTGAATGAAAAGAGCTGGCATCTCACTCTCTTTGAATCTTCTTTATCATGCTAAGAGGAGCAGGAAAAAGCAAAAAATTTCAGAATTGCACCTTGCAATGTGGAGATATTACTGTTTGTGCATTTACAATATTCATTGATTTTTGCCATTGAAAAACGTCCAGAAATGTTTGAAGCTACTGACTGAATGAAAGGAGCTGGCATCTCACTCTCTTTGAATCTTCTTTATCATGCTAGGATTAGCAGGAAAAAGCAAAAAATTTCAGAATTGCACCTTGCAATGCGGAAAAATTACTGTTTGTGCATTTACAATATTCATTGATTTTTGCCATTGAAAAACATCATGTTATTCATATACCAGAAATGTTTGAAGCTACTGACTGAATGAAAAGAGCTGGCATCTCACTCTCTTTGAATCTTCTTTATCATGCTAAGAGGAGCAGGAAAAAGCAAAAAATTTCAGAATTGCACGTTGCAATGTGGAGATATTACTGTTTGTGCATTTACAATATTCATTGATTTTTGCCATTGAAAAACGTCCAGAAATGGTTGAAGCTACTGACTGAATGAAAGGAGCTGGCATCTCACTCTCATTGAATCTTCTTTATCATGCTAGGATTAGCAGGAAAAAGCAAAAAATTTCAGAATTGCACCTTGCAATGCGGAGAAATTACTGTTTGTGCATTTACAATATTCATTGATTTTTGCCATTGAAAAACATCATGTTATTCATATACTAGAAATGTTTGAAGCTACTGACGAATGAAAAGAGCTGGCATCTCACTCTCTTTGAATCTTCTTTATCATGCTAGGATTAGCAGGAAAAAGCAAAAAATTTCAGAATTGCACCTTGCAATGCGGAGAAATTACTGTTTGTGCATTTACAATATTCATTGATTTTTGCCATTGAAAAACATCATGTTATTCATATACCAGAAATGTTTGAAGCTACTGACTGAATGAAAAGAGCTGGCATCTCACTCTCTTTGAATCTTCTTTATTATGCTAAGAGGAGCAGGAAAAAGCAAAAAATTTCAGAATTGCACGTTGCAATGTGGAGATATTACTGTTTGTGCATTTACAATATTCATTGATTTTTGCCATTGAAAAACGTCCAGAAATGTTTGAAGCTACTGACTGAATGAAAGGAGCTGGCATCTCACTCTCTTTGAATCTTCTTTATCATGCTAGGATTAGCAGGAAAAATCAAAAAATTTCAGAATTGCACCTTGCAATGCGGAGAAATTACTGTTTGTGCATTTACAATATTCATTGATTTTTGCCATTGAAAAACATCATGTTATTCATATACCAGAAATGTTTGAAGCTACTGACTGAATGAAAAGAGCTGGCATCTCACTCTCTTTGAATCTTATTTATCATGCCAGGATTAGCAGGAAAAAGCAAAAAATTTCAGAATTGCACCTTGCAATGTGGAGATATTACTGTTTGTGCATTTACAATATTCATTGATTTTTGCCATTGAAAAACGTCCAGAAATGTTTGAAGCTACTGACTGAATGAAAGGAGCTGGCATCTCACTCTCTTTGAATCTTCTTTATCATGCTAGGATTAGCAGGAAAAAGCAAAAAATTTCGGAATTGCACCTTGCAATGCGGAGAAATTACTGTTTGTGCATTTACAATATTCATTGATTTTTGCCATTGAAAAACATCATGTTATTCATATACCAGAAATGTTTGAAGCTACTGACTGAATGAAAAGAGCTGGCATCTCACTCTCTTTGAATCTTCTTTATCATGCTAAGAGGAGCAGGAAAAAGCAAAAAATTTCAGAATTGCACCTTGCAATGTGGAGATATTACTGTTTGTGCATTTACAATATTCATTGATTTTTGCCATTGAAAAACGTCCAGAAATGTTTGAAGCTACTGACTGAATGAAAGGAGCTGGCATCTCACTCTCTTTGAATCTTCTTTATCATGCTAGGATTATCAGGAAAAAGCAAAAAATTTCAGAATTGCACTTTGCAATGCGGAGAAATTACTGTTTGTGCATTTACAATATTCATTGATTTTTGCCATTGAAAAACATCATGTTATTCATATACCAGAAATGTTTGAAGCTACTGACTGAATGAAAAGAGCTGGCATCTCACTCTCTTTGAATCTTCTTTATCATGCTAAGAGGAGCAGGAAAAAGCAAAAAATTTCAGAATTGCACCTTGCAATGTGGAGATATTACTGTTTGTGCATTTACAATATTCATTGATTTTTGCCATTGAAAAACGTCCAGAAATGTTTGAAGCTACTGACTGAATGAAAGGAGATGGCATCTCACTCTCTTTGAATCTTCTTTATCATGCTAGGATTAGCAGGAAAAAGCAAAAAATTTCAGAATTGCACCTTGCAATGCGGAGAAATTACTGTTTGTGCATTTACAATATTCATTGATTTTTGCCATTGAAAAACATCATGTTATTCATATACCGGAAATGTTTGAAGCTACTGACTGAATGAAAATAGCTGGCATCTCACTCTCTTTGAATCTTCTTTATCATGCTAGGATTAGCAGGAAAAAGCAAAAAATTTCAGAATTGCACCTTGCAATGTGGAGATATTACTGTTTGTGCATTTACAATATTCATTGATTTTTGCCACTGAAAAACGTCCAGAAATGTTTGAAGCTACTGACTGAATGAAAGGAGCTGGCATCTCACTCTCTTTGAATCTTCTTTATCATGCTAGGATTAGCAGGAAAAAGCAAAAAATTTCAGAATTGCACCTTGCAATGTGGAGATATTACTGTTTGTGCATTTACAATATTCATTGATTTTTGCCATTGAAAAACATCATGTTATTCATATACCAGAAATGTTTGAAGCTACTGACTGAATGAAAAGAGCTGGCATCTCACTCTCTTTGAATCTTCTTTATCATGCTAAGAGGAGCAGGAAAAAGCAAAAAATTTCAGAATTGCACCTTGCAATGTGGAGATATTACTGTTTGTGCATTTACAATATTCATTGATTTTTGCCATTGAAAAACGTCCAGAAATGTTTGAAGCTACTGACTGAATGAAAGGAGCTGGCATCTCACTCTCTTTGAATCTTCTTTATCATGCTAGGATTAGCAGGAAAAAGCAAAAAATTTCAGAATTGCACCTTGCAATGCGGAGAAATTACTGTTTGTGCATTTACAATATTCATTGATTTTTGCCATTGAAAAACATCATGTTATTCATATACCAGAAATGTTTGAAGCTACTGACTGAATGAAAAGAGCTGGCATCTCACTCTCTTTGAATCTTCTTTATCATGCTAGGATTAGCAGGAAAAAGCAAAAAATTTCAGAATTGCACATTGCAATGCGGAGATATTACTGTTTGTGCATTTACAATATTCATTGATTTTTGCCATTGAAAAACGTCCAGAAATGTTTGAAGCTACTGACTGAATGAAAGGAGCTGGCATCTCACTCTCTTTGAATCTTCTTTATCATGCTAGGATTAGCAGGAAAAAGCAAAAAATTTCAGAATTGCACCTTGCAATGCGGAGATATTACTGTTTGTGCATTTACAATATTCATTGATTTTTGCCATTGAAAAACGTCCAGAAATGTTTGAAGCTACTGACTGAATGAAAGGAGCTGGCATCTCACTCTCTTTGAATCTTCTTTATCATGCTAGGATTAGCAGGAAAAAGCAAAAAATTTCAGAATTGCACCTTGCAATGCGGAGAAATTACTGTTTGTGCATTTACAATATTCATTGATTTTTGCCATTGAAAAACATCATGTTATTCATATACCAGAAATGTTTGAAGCTACTGACTGAATGAAAAGAGCTGGCATCTCACTCTCTTTGAATCTTCTTTATCATGCTAAGAGGAGCAGGAAAAAGCAAAACATTTCAGAATTGCACCTTGCAATGTGGAGATATTACTGTTTGTGCATTTACAATATTCATTGATTTTTGCCATTGAAAAACGTCCAGAAATGTTTGAAGCTACTGACTGAATGAAAGGAGCTGGCATCTCACTCTCTTTGAATCTTCTTTATCATGCTAGGATTAGCAGGAAAAAGCAAAAAATTTCAGAATTGCACCTTGCAATGCGGAGAAATTACTGTTTGTGCATTTACAATATTCATTGATTTTTGCCATTGAAAAACATCATGTTATTCATATACCAGAAATGTTTGAAGCTACTGACTGAATGAAAAGAGCTGGCATCTCACTCTCTTTGAATCTTCTTTATCATGCTAAGAGGAGCAGGAAAAAGCAAAAAATTTCAGAATTGCACCTTGCAATGTGGAGATATTACTGTTTGTGCATTTACAATATTCATTGATTTTTGCCATTGAAAAACGTCCAGAAATGTTTGAAGCTACTGACTGAATGAAAGGAGCTGGCATCTCACTCTCTTTGAATCTTCTTTATCATGCTAGGATTAGCAGGAAAAAGCAAAAAATTTCAGAATTGCACCTTGCAATGCGGAAAAATTACTGTTTGTGCATTTACAATATTCATTGATTTTTGCCATTGAAAAACATCATGTTATTCATATACCAGAAATGTTTGAAGCTACTGACTGAATGAAAAGAGCTGGCATCTCACTCTCTTTGAATCTTCTTTATCATGCTAAGAGGAGCAGGAAAAAGCAAAAAATTTCAGAATTGCACGTTGCAATGTGGAGATATTACTGTTTGTGCATTTACAATATTCATTGATTTTTGCCATTGAAAAACGTCCAGAAATGGTTGAAGCTACTGACTGAATGAAAGGAGCTGGCATCTCACTCTCATTGAATCTTCTTTATCATGCTAGGATTAGCAGGAAAAAGCAAAAAATTTCAGAATTGCACCTTGCAATGCGGAGAAATTACTGTTTGTGCATTTACAATATTCATTGATTTTTGCCATTGAAAAACATCATGTTATTCATATACTAGAAATGTTTGAAGCTACTGACGAATGAAAAGAGCTGGCATCTCACTCTCTTTGAATCTTCTTTATCATGCCAGGATTAGCAGGAAAAAGCAAAAAATTTCAGAATTGCACCTTGCAATGTGGAGATATTACTGTTTGTGCATTTACAATATTCATTGATTTTTGCCATTGAAAAACATCATGTTATTCATATACCAGAAATGTTTGAAGCTTCTGACTGAATGAAAGGAGCTGGCATCTCACTCTCTTTGAATCTTCTTTATCATGCTAGGATTAGCAGGAAAAAGCAAAAAATTTCAGAATTGCACCTTGCAATGCGGAGAAATTACTGTTTGTGCATTTACAATATTCATTGATTTTTGCCATTGAAAAACATCATGTTATTCATATACCAGAAATGTTTGAAGCTACTGACTGAATGAAAAGAGCTGGCATCTCACTCTCTTTGAATCTTCTTTATTATGCTAAGAGGAGCAGGAAAAAGCAAAAAATTTCAGAATTGCACGTTGCAATGTGGAGATATTACTGTTTGTGCATTTACAATATTCATTGATTTTTGCCATTGAAAAACGTCCAGAAATGTTTGAAGCTACTGACTGAATGAAAGGAGCTGGCATCTCACTCTCTTTGAATCTTCTTTATCATGCTAGGATTAGCAGGAAAAATCAAAAAATTTCAGAATTGCACCTTGCAATGCGGAGAAATTACTGTTTGTGCATTTACAATATTCATTGATTTTTGCCATTGAAAAACATCATGTTATTCATATACCAGAAATGTTTGAAGCTACTGACTGAATGAAAAGAGCTGGCATCTCACTCTCTTTGAATCTTCTTTATCATGCCAGGATTAGCAGGAAAAAGCAAAAAATTTCAGAATTGCACCTTGCAATGTGGAGATATTACTGTTTGTGCATTTACAATATTCATTGATTTTTGCCATTGAAAAACGTCCAGAAATGTTTGAAGCTACTGACTGAATGAAAGGAGCTGGCATCTCACTCTCTTTGAATCTTCTTTATCATGCTAGGATTAGCAGGAAAAAGCAAAAAATTTCGGAATTGCACCTTGCAATGCGGAGAAATTACTGTTTGTGCATTTACAATATTCATTGATTTTTGCCATTGAAAAACATCATGTTATTCATATACCAGAAATGTTTGAAGCTACTGACTGAATGAAAAGAGCTGGCATCTCACTCTCTTTGAATCTTCTTTATCATGCTAAGAGGAGCAGGAAAAAACAAAAAATTTCAGAATTGCACCTTGCAATGTGGAGATATTACTGTTTGTGCATTTACAATATTCATTGATTTTTGCCATTGAAAAACGTCCAGAAATGTTTGAAGCTACTGACTGAATGAAAGGAGCTGGCATCTCACTCTCTTTGAATCTTCTTTATCATGCTAGGATTAGCAGGAAAAAGCAAAAAATTTCAGAATTGCACCTTGCAATGCGGAGAAATTACTGTTTGTGCATTTACAATATTCATTGATTTTTGCCATTGAAAAACATCATGTTATTCATATACCAGAAATGTTTGAAGCTACTGACTGAATGAAAAGAGCTGGCATCTCACTCTCTTTGAATCTTCTTTATCATGCTAAGAGGAGCAGGAAAAAGCAAAAAATTTCAGAATTGCACCTTGCAATGTGGAGATATTACTGTTTGTGCATTTACAATATTCATTGATTTTTGCCATTGAAAAACGTCCAGAAATGTTTGAAGCTACTGACTGAATGAAAGGAGCTGGCATCTCACTCTCTTTGAATCTTCTTTATCATGCTAGGATTAGCAGGAAAAAGCAAAAAATTTCAGAATTGCACCTTGCAATGCGGAGAAATTACTGTTTGTGCATTTACAATATTCATTGATTTTTGCCATTGAAAAACATCATGTTATTCATATACCAGAAATGTTTGAAGCTACTGACTGAATGAAAAGAGCTGGCATCTCACTCTCTTTGAATCTTCTTTATCATGCTAAGAGGAGCAGGAAAAAGCAAAAAATTTCAGAATTGCACCTTGCAATGTGGAGATATTACTGTTTGTGCATTTACAATATTCATTGATTTTTGCCATTGAAAAACGTCCAGAAATGTTTGAAGCTACTGACTGAATGAAAGGAGCTGGCATCTCACTCTCTTTGAATCTTCTTTATCATGCTAGGATTAGCAGGAAAAAGCAAAAAATTTCAGAATTGCACCTTGCAATGCGGAGAAATTACTGTTTGTGCATTTACAATATTCATTGATTTTTGCCATTGAAAAACATCATGTTATTCATATACCAGAAATGTTTGAAGCTACTGACTGAATGAAAAGAGCTGGCATCTCACTCTCTTTGAATCTTCTTTATCATGCTAAGAGGAGCAGGAAAAAGCAAAAAATTTCAGAATTGCACGTTGCAATGTGGAGATATTACTGTTTGTGCATTTACAATATTCATTGATTTTTGCCATTGAAAAACGTCCAGAAATGGTTGAAGCTACTGACTGAATGAAAGGAGCTGGCATCTCACTCTCATTGAATCTTCTTTATCATGCTAGGATTAGCAGGAAAAAGCAAAAAATTTCAGAATTGCACCTTGCAATGCGGAGAAATTACTGTTTGTGCATTTACAATATTCATTGATTTTTGCCATTGAAAAACATCATGTTATTCATATACTAGAAATGTTTGAAGCTACTGACGAATGAAAAGAGCTGGCATCTCACTCTCTTTGAATCTTCTTTATCATGCCAGGATTAGCAGAAAAAGCAAAAAATTTCAGAATTGCACCTTGCAATGTGGAGATATTACTGTTTGTGCATTTACAATATTCATTGATTTTTGCCATTGAAAAACATCATGTTATTCATATACCAGAAATGTTTGAAGCTTCTGACTGAATGAAAGGAGCTGGCATCTCACTCTCTTTGAATCTTCTTTATCATGCTAGGATTAGCAGGAAAAAGCAAAAAATTTCAGAATTGCACCTTGCAATGCGGAGAAATTACTGTTTGTGCATTTACAATATTCATTGATTTTTGCCATTGAAAAACATCATGTTATTCATATACCAGAAATGTTTGAAGCTACTGACTGAATGAAAAGAGCTGGCATCTCACTCTCTTTGAATCTTCTTTATCATGCCAGGATTAGCAGGAAAAAGCAAAAAATTTCAGAATTGCACCTTGCAATGTGGAGATATTACTGTTTGTGCATTTACAATATTCAGTGATTTTTGCCATTGAAAAACGTCCAGAAATGTTTGAAGCTACTGACTGAATGAAAGGAGCTGGCATCTCACTCTCTTTGAATCTTCTTTATCATGCTAGGATTAGCAGGAAAAAGCAAAAAATTTCAGAATTGCACCTTGCAATGCGGAGAAATTACTGTTTGTGCATTTACAATATTCATTGATTTTTGCCATTGAAAAACATCATGTTATTCATATACCAGAAATGTTTGAAGCTACTGACTGAATGAAAAGAGCTGGCATCTCACTCTCTTTGAATCTTCTTTATCATGCTAAGAGGAGCAGGAAAAAGCAAAAAATTTCAGAATTGCACCTTGCAATGTGGAGATATTACTGTTTGTGCATTTACAATATTCATTGATTTTTGCCATTGAAAAACGTCCAGAAATGTTTGAAGCTACTGACTGAATGAAAGGAGCTGGCATCTCACTCTCTTTGAATCTTCTTTATCATGCTAGGATTGGCAGGAAAAAGCAAAAAATTTCAGAATTGCACCTTGCAATGCGGAGAAATTACTGTTTGTGCATTTACAATATTCATTGATTTTTGCCATTGAAAAACATCATGTTATTCATATACCAGAAATGTTTGAAGCTACTGACTGAATGAAAAGAGCTGGCATCTCACTCTCTTTGAATCTTCTTTATCATGCTAAGAGGAGCAGGAAAAAGCAAAAAATTTCAGAATTGCACCTTGCAATGTGGAGATATTACTGTTTGTGCATTTACAATATTCATTGATTTTTGCCATTGAAAAACGTCCAGAAATGTTTGAAGCTACTGACTGAATGAAAGGAGCTGGCATCTCACTCTCTTTGAATCTTCTTTATCATGCTAGGATTAGCAGGAAAAAGCAAAAAATTTCAGAATTGCACCTTGCAATGCGGAGAAATTACTGTTTGTGCATTTACAATATTCATTGATTTTTGCCATTGAAAAACATCATGTTATTCATATACCAGAAATGTTTGAAGCTACTGACTGAATGAAAAGAGCTGGCATCTCACTCTCTTTGAATTTTCTTTATCATGCTAAGAGGAGCAGGAAAAAGCAAAAAATTTCAGAATTGCACCTTGCAATGTGGAGATATTACTGTTTGTGCATTTACAATATTCATTGATTTTTGCCATTGAAAAACGTCCAGAAATGTTTGAAGCTACTGACTGAATGAAAGGAGCTGGCATCTCACTCTCTTTGAATCTTCTTTACCATGCTAGGATTAGCAGGAAAAAGCAAAAAATTTCAGAATTGCACCTTGCAATGCGGAGAAATTACTGTTTGTGCATTTACAATATTCATTGATTTTTGCCATTGAAAAACATCATGTTATTCATATAACAGAAATGTTTGAAGCTACTGACTGAATGAAAAGAGCTGGCATCTCACACTCTTTGAATCTTCTTTATCATGCTAGGATTAGCAGGAAAAAGCAAAAAATTTCAGAATTGCACCTTGCAATGTGGAGATATTACTGTTTGTGCATTTACAATATTCATTGATTTTTGCCATTGAAAAATGTCCAGAAATGTTTGAAGCTACTGACTGAATGAAAGGAGCTGGCATCTCACTCTCTTTGAATCTTCTTTATCATGCTAGGATTAGCAGGAAAAAGCAAAAAATTTCAGAATTGCACCTTGCAATGTGGAGATATCACTGTTTGTGCATTTCCAATATTCATTGATTTTTGCCATTGAAAAACATCATGTTATTCATATTCCAGAAATGTTTGAAGCTACTGACTGAATGAAAAGAGCTGGCATCTCACTCTCTTTGAATCTTCTTTATCATGCTAAGAGGAGCAGGAAAAAGCAAAAAATTTCAGAATTGCACCTTGCAATGTGGAGATATTACTGTTTGTGCATTTACAATATTCATTGATTTTTGCCATTGAAAAACGTCCAGAAATGTTTGAAGCTACTGACTGAATGAAAGGTCGTGGCATCTCACTCTCTTTGAATCTTCTTTATCATGCTAGGATTAGCAGGAAAAAGCAAAAAATTTCAGAATTGCACCTTGCAATGCGGAGAAATTACTGATTGTGCATTTACAATATTCATTGATTTTTGCCATTGAAAAACATCATGTTATTCATATACCAGAAATGTTTGAAGCTACTGACTGAATGAAAAGAGCTGGCATCTCACTCTCTTTGAATCTTCTTTATCATGCCAGGATTAGCAGGAGAAAGCAAAAAATTTCAGAATTGCACCTTGTAATGTGGAGATATTACTGTTTGTGCATTTACAATATTCATTGATTTTTGCCATTGAAAAACGTCCAGAAATGTTTGAAGCTACTGACTGAATGAAAGGAGCTGGCATCTCACTCTCTTTGAATCTTCTTTATCATGCTAGGATTAGCAGAAAAAGCAAAAAATTTCAGAATTGCACCTTGCAATGCGGAGAAATTACTGTTTGTGCATTTACAATATTCATTGATTTTTGCCATTGAAAAACATCATGTTATTCATATACTAGAAATGTTTGAAGCTACTGACGAATGAAAAGAGCTGGCATCTCACTCTCTTTGAATCTTCTTTATCATGCTAGGATTAGCAGGAAAAAGCAAAAAATTTCAGAATTGCACCTTGCAATGCGGAGAAATTACTGTTTGTGCATTTACAATATTCATTGATTTTTGCCATTGAAAAACATCATGTTATTCATATACCAGAAATGTTTGAAGCTACTGACTGAATGAAAAGAGCTGGCATCTCACTCTCTTTGAATCTTCTTTATTATGCTAAGAGGAGCAGGAAAAAGCAAAAAATTTCAGAATTGCACGTTGCAATGTGGAGATATTACTGTTTGTGCATTTACAATATTCATTGATTTTTGCCATTGAAAAACGTCCAGAAATGTTTGAAGCTACTGACTGAATGAAAGGAGCTGGCATCTCACTCTCTTTGAATCTTCTTTATCATGCTAGGATTAGCAGGAAAAATCAAAAAATTTCAGAATTGCACCTTGCAATGCGGAGAAATTACTGTTTGTGCATTTACAATATTCATTGATTTTTGCCATTGAAAAACATCATGTTATTCATATACCAGAAATGCTTGAAGCTACTGACTGAATGAAAAGAGCTGGCATCTCACTCTCTTTGAATCTTATTTATCATGCCAGGATTAGCAGGAAAAAGCAAAAAATTTCAGAATTGCACCTTGCAATGTGGAGATATTACTGTTTGTGCATTTACAATATTCATTGATTTTTGCCATTGAAAAACGTCCAGAAATGTTTGAAGCTACTGACTGAATGAAAGGAGCTGGCATCTCACTCTCTTTGAATCTTCTTTATCATGCTAGGATTAGCAGGAAAAAGCAAAAAATTTCGGAATTGCACCTTGCAATGCGGAGAAATTACTGTTTGTGCATTTACAATATTCATTGATTTTTGCCATTGAAAAACATCATGTTATTCATATACCAGAAATGTTTGAAGCTACTGACTGAATGAAAAGAGCTGGCATCTCACTCTCTTTGAATCTTCTTTATCATGCTAAGAGGAGCAGGAAAAAGCAAAAAATTTCAGAATTGCACCTTGCAATGTGGAGATATTACTGTTTGTGCATTTACAATATTCATTGATTTTTGCCATTGAAAAACGTCCAGAAATGTTTGAAGCTACTGACTGAATGAAAGGAGCTGGCATCTCACTCTCTTTGAATCTTCTTTATCATGCTAGGATTATCAGGAAAAAGCAAAAAATTTCAGAATTGCACCTTGCAATGCGGAGAAATTACTGTTTGTGCATTTACAATATTCATTGATTTTTGCCATTGAAAAACATCATGTTATTCATATACCAGAAATGTTTGAAGCTACTGACTGAATGAAAAGAGCTGGCATCTCACTCTCTTTGAATCTTCTTTATCATGCTAAGAGGAGCAGGAAAAAGCAAAAAATTTCAGAATTGCACCTTGCAATGTGGAGATATTACTGTTTGTGCATTTACAATATTCATTGATTTTTGCCATTGAAAAACGTCCAGAAATGTTTGAAGCTACTGACTGAATGAAAGGAGATGGCATCTCACTCTCTTTGAATCTTCTTTATCATGCTAGGATTAGCAGGAAAAAGCAAAAAATTTCAGAATTGCACCTTGCAATGCGGAGAAATTACTGTTTGTGCATTTACAATATTCATTGATTTTTGCCATTGAAAAACATCATGTTATTCATATACCGGAAATGTTTGAAGCTACTGACTGAATGAAAATAGCTGGCATCTCACTCTCTTTGAATCTTCTTTATCATGCTAGGATTAGCAGGAAAAAGCAAAAAATTTCAGAATTGCACCTTGCAATGTGGAGATATTACTGTTTGTGCATTTACAATATTCATTGATTTTTGCCACTGAAAAACGTCCAGAAATGTTTGAAGCTACTGACTGAATGAAAGGAGCTGGCATCTCACTCTCTTTGAATCTTCTTTATCATGCTAGGATTAGCAGGAAAAAGCAAAAAATTTCAGAATTGCACCTTGCAATGTGGAGATATTACTGTTTGTGCATTTACAATATTCATTGATTTTTGCCATTGAAAAACATCATGTTATTCATATACCAGAAATGTTTGAAGCTACTGACTGAATGAAAAGAGCTGGCATCTCACTCTCTTTGAATCTTCTTTATCATGCTAAGAGGAGCAGGAAAAAGCAAAAAATTTCAGAATTGCACCTTGCAATGTGGAGATATTACTGTTTGTGCATTTACAATATTCATTGATTTTTGCCATTGAAAAACGTCCAGAAATGTTTGAAGCTACTGACTGAATGAAAGGAGCTGGCATCTCACTCTCTTTGAATCTTCTTTATCATGCTAGGATTAGCAGGAAAAAGCAAAAAATTTCAGAATTGCACCTTGCAATGCGGAGAAATTACTGTTTGTGCATTTACAATATTCATTGATTTTTGCCATTGAAAAACATCATGTTATTCATATACCAGAAATGTTTGAAGCTACTGACTGAATGAAAAGAGCTGGCATCTCACTCTCTTTGAATCTTCTTTATCATGCTAGGATTAGCAGGAAAAAGCAAAAAATTTCAGAATTGCACATTGCAATGCGGAGATATTACTGTTTGTGCATTTACAATATTCATTGATTTTTGCCATTGAAAAACGTCCAGAAATGTTTGAAGCTACTGACTGAATGAAAGGAGCTGGCATCTCACTCTCTTTGAATCTTCTTTATCATGCTAGGATTAGCAGGAAAAAGCAAAAAATTTCAGAATTGCACCTTGCAATGCGGAGATATTACTGTTTGTGCATTTACAATATTCATTGATTTTTGCCATTGAAAAACGTCCAGAAATGTTTGAAGCTACTGACTGAATGAAAGGAGCTGGCATCTCACTCTCTTTGAATCTTCTTTATCATGCTAGGATTAGCAGGAAAAAGCAAAAAATTTCAGAATTGCACCTTGCAATGCGGAGAAATTACTGTTTGTGCATTTACAATATTCATTGATTTTTGCCATTGAAAAACATCATGTTATTCATATACCAGAAATGTTTGAAGCTACTGACTGAATGAAAAGAGCTGGCATCTCACTCTCTTTGAATCTTCTTTATCATGCTAAGAGGAGCAGGAAAAAGCAAAACATTTCAGAATTGCACCTTGCAATGTGGAGATATTACTGTTTGTGCATTTACAATATTCATTGATTTTTGCCATTGAAAAACGTCCAGAAATGTTTGAAGCTACTGACTGAATGAAAGGAGCTGGCATCTCACTCTCTTTGAATCTTCTTTATCATGCTAGGATTAGCAGGAAAAAGCAAAAAATTTCAGAATTGCACCTTGCAATGCGGAGAAATTACTGTTTGTGCATTTACAATATTCATTGATTTTTGCCATTGAAAAACATCATGTTATTCATATACCAGAAATGTTTGAAGCTACTGACTGAATGAAAAGAGCTGGCATCTCACTCTCTTTGAATCTTCTTTATCATGCTAAGAGGAGCAGGAAAAAGCAAAAAATTTCAGAATTGCACCTTGCAATGTGGAGATATTACTGTTTGTGCATTTACAATATTCATTGATTTTTGCCATTGAAAAACGTCCAGAAATGTTTGAAGCTACTGACTGAATGAAAGGAGCTGGCATCTCACTCTCTTTGAATCTTCTTTATCATGCTAGGATTAGCAGGAAAAAGCAAAAAATTTCAGAATTGCACCTTGCAATGCGGAAAAATTACTGTTTGTGCATTTACAATATTCATTGATTTTTGCCATTGAAAAACATCATGTTATTCATATACCAGAAATGTTTGAAGCTACTGACTGAATGAAAAGAGCTGGCATCTCACTCTCTTTGAATCTTCTTTATCATGCTAAGAGGAGCAGGAAAAAGCAAAAAATTTCAGAATTGCACGTTGCAATGTGGAGATATTACTGTTTGTGCATTTACAATATTCATTGATTTTTGCCATTGAAAAACGTCCAGAAATGGTTGAAGCTACTGACTGAATGAAAGGAGCTGGCATCTCACTCTCATTGAATCTTCTTTATCATGCTAGGATTAGCAGGAAAAAGCAAAAAATTTCAGAATTGCACCTTGCAATGCGGAGAAATTACTGTTTGTGCATTTACAATATTCATTGATTTTTGCCATTGAAAAACATCATGTTATTCATATACTAGAAATGTTTGAAGCTACTGACGAATGAAAAGAGCTGGCATCTCACTCTCTTTGAATCTTCTTTATCATGCCAGGATTAGCAGGAAAAAGCAAAAAATTTCAGAATTGCACCTTGCAATGTGGAGATATTACTGTTTGTGCATTTACAATATTCATTGATTTTTGCCATTGAAAAACATCATGTTATTCATATACCAGAAATGTTTGAAGCTTCTGACTGAATGAAAGGAGCTGGCATCTCACTCTCTTTGAATCTTCTTTATCATGCTAGGATTAGCAGGAAAAAGCAAAAAATTTCAGAATTGCACCTTGCAATGCGGAGAAATTACTGTTTGTGCATTTACAATATTCATTGATTTTTGCCATTGAAAAACATCATGTTATTCATATACCAGAAATGTTTGAAGCTACTGACTGAATGAAAAGAGCTGGCATCTCACTCTCTTTGAATCTTCTTTATTATGCTAAGAGGAGCAGGAAAAAGCAAAAAATTTCAGAATTGCACGTTGCAATGTGGAGATATTACTGTTTGTGCATTTACAATATTCATTGATTTTTGCCATTGAAAAACGTCCAGAAATGTTTGAAGCTACTGACTGAATGAAAGGAGCTGGCATCTCACTCTCTTTGAATCTTCTTTATCATGCTAGGATTAGCAGGAAAAATCAAAAAATTTCAGAATTGCACCTTGCAATGCGGAGAAATTACTGTTTGTGCATTTACAATATTCATTGATTTTTGCCATTGAAAAACATCATGTTATTCATATACCAGAAATGTTTGAAGCTACTGACTGAATGAAAAGAGCTGGCATCTCACTCTCTTTGAATCTTCTTTATCATGCCAGGATTAGCAGGAAAAAGCAAAAAATTTCAGAATTGCACCTTGCAATGTGGAGATATTACTGTTTGTGCATTTACAATATTCATTGATTTTTGCCATTGAAAAACGTCCAGAAATGTTTGAAGCTACTGACTGAATGAAAGGAGCTGGCATCTCACTCTCTTTGAATCTTCTTTATCATGCTAGGATTAGCAGGAAAAAGCAAAAAATTTCGGAATTGCACCTTGCAATGCGGAGAAATTACTGTTTGTGCATTTACAATATTCATTGATTTTTGCCATTGAAAAACATCATGTTATTCATATACCAGAAATGTTTGAAGCTACTGACTGAATGAAAAGAGCTGGCATCTCACTCTCTTTGAATCTTCTTTATCATGCTAAGAGGAGCAGGAAAAAACAAAAAATTTCAGAATTGCACCTTGCAATGTGGAGATATTACTGTTTGTGCATTTACAATATTCATTGATTTTTGCCATTGAAAAACGTCCAGAAATGTTTGAAGCTACTGACTGAATGAAAGGAGCTGGCATCTCACTCTCTTTGAATCTTCTTTATCATGCTAGGATTAGCAGGAAAAAGCAAAAAATTTCAGAATTGCACCTTGCAATGCGGAGAAATTACTGTTTGTGCATTTACAATATTCATTGATTTTTGCCATTGAAAAACATCATGTTATTCATATACCAGAAATGTTTGAAGCTACTGACTGAATGAAAAGAGCTGGCATCTCACTCTCTTTGAATCTTCTTTATCATGCTAAGAGGAGCAGGAAAAAGCAAAAAATTTCAGAATTGCACCTTGCAATGTGGAGATATTACTGTTTGTGCATTTACAATATTCATTGATTTTTGCCATTGAAAAACGTCCAGAAATGTTTGAAGCTACTGACTGAATGAAAGGAGCTGGCATCTCACTCTCTTTGAATCTTCTTTATCATGCTAGGATTAGCAGGAAAAAGCAAAAAATTTCAGAATTGCACCTTGCAATGCGGAGAAATTACTGTTTGTGCATTTACAATATTCATTGATTTTTGCCATTGAAAAACATCATGTTATTCATATACCAGAAATGTTTGAAGCTACTGACTGAATGAAAAGAGCTGGCATCTCACTCTCTTTGAATCTTCTTTATCATGCTAAGAGGAGCAGGAAAAAGCAAAAAATTTCAGAATTGCACCTTGCAATGTGGAGATATTACTGTTTGTGCATTTACAATATTCATTGATTTTTGCCATTGAAAAACGTCCAGAAATGTTTGAAGCTACTGACTGAATGAAAGGAGCTGGCATCTCACTCTCTTTGAATCTTCTTTATCATGCTAGGATTAGCAGGAAAAAGCAAAAAATTTCAGAATTGCACCTTGCAATGCGGAGATATTACTGTTTGTGCATTTACAATATTCATTGATTTTTGCCATTGAAAAACGTCCAGAAATGTTTGAAGCTACTGACTGAATGAAAGGAGCTGGCATCTAACTCTCTTTGAATCTTCTTTATCATGCTAGGATTAGCAGGAAAAAGCAAAAAATTTCAGAATTGCACCTTGCAATGCGGAGAAATTACTGTTTGTGCATTTACAATATTCATTGATTTTTGCCATTGAAAAACATCATGTTATTCATATACCAGAAATGTTTGAAGCTACTGACTGAATGAAAAGAGCTGGCATCTCACTCTCTTTGAATCTTCTTTATCATGCTAAGAGGAGCAGGAAAAAGCAAAAAATTTCAGAATTGCACCTTGCAATGTGGAGATATTACTGTTTGTGCATTTACAATATTCATTGATTTTTGCCATTGAAAAACGTCCAGAAATGTTTGAAGCTACTGACTGAATGAAAGGAGCTGGCATCTCACTCTCTTTGAATCTTCTTTATCATGCTAGGATTAGCAGGAAAAAGCAAAAAATTTCAGAATTGCACCTTGCAATGCGGAGAAATTACTGTTTGTGCATTTACAATATTCATTGATTTTTGCCATTGAAAAACATCATGTTATTCATATACCAGAAATGTTTGAAGCTACTGACTGAATGAAAAGAGCTGGCATCTCACTCTCTTTGAATCTTCTTTATCATGCTAAGAGGAGCAGGAAAAAGCAAAAAATTTCAGAATTGCACCTTGCAATGTGGAGATATTACTGTT
Source organism: Phyllobates terribilis (assembly GCF_046119375.1). Taxonomy (NCBI): domain Eukaryota; kingdom Metazoa; phylum Chordata; class Amphibia; order Anura; family Dendrobatidae; genus Phyllobates; species Phyllobates terribilis. Next base: position 2,750,832 of record NW_027362909.1, on the reverse strand, counting down.
TGTGCATTTACAATATTCATTGATTTTTGCCATTGAAAAACGTCCAGAAATGTTTGAAGCTACTGACTGAATGAAAGGAGCTGGCATCTCACTCTCTTTGAATCTTCTTTATCATGCTAGGATTAGCAGGAAAAAGCAAAAAATTTCAGAATTGCACCTTGCAATGCGGAGAAATTACTGTTTGTGCATTTACAATATTCATTGATTTTTTCCATTGAAAAACATCATGTTATTCATATACCAGAAATGTTTGAAGCTACTGACTGAATGAAAAGAGCTGGCATCTCACTCTCTTTGAATCTTCTTTATCATGCTAAGAGGAGCAGGAAAAAGCAAAAAATTTCAGAATTGCACGTTGCAATGTGGAGATATTACTGTTTGTGCATTTACAATATTCATTGATTTTTGCCATTGAAAAACGTCCAGAAATGGTTGAAGCTACTGACTGAATGAAAGGAGCTGGCATCTCACTCTCATTGAATCTTCTTTATCATGCTAGGATTAGCAGGAAAAAGCAAAAAATTTCAGAATTGCACCTTGCAATGCGGAGAAATTACTGTTTGTGCATTTACAATATTCATTGATTTTTGCCATTGAAAAACATCATGTTATTCATATACTAGAAATGTTTGAAGCTACTGACGAATGAAAAGAGCTGGCATCTCACTCTCTTTGAATCTTCTTTATCATGCCAGGATTAGCAGAAAAAGCAAAAAATTTCAGAATTGCACCTTGCAATGTGGAGATATTACTGTTTGTGCATTTACAATATTCATTGATTTTTGCCATTGAAAAACATCATGTTATTCATATACCAGAAATGTTTGAAGCTTCTGACTGAATGAAAGGAGCTGGCATCTCACTCTCTTTGAATCTTCTTTATCATGCTAGGATTAGCAGGAAAAAGCAAAAAATTTCAGAATTGCACCTTGCAATGCGGAGAAATTACTGTTTGTGCATTTACAATATTCATTGATTTTTGCCATTGAAAAACATCATGTTATTCATATACCAGAAATGTTTGAAGCTACTGACTGAATGAAAAGAGCTGGCATCTCACTCTCTTTGAATCTTCTTTATCATGCCAGGATTAGCAGGAAAAAGCAAAAAATTTCAGAATTGCACCTTGCAATGTGGAGATATTACTGTTTGAGCATTTACAATATTCAGTGATTTTTGCCATTGAAAAACGTCCAGAAATGTTTGAAGCTACTGACTGAATGAAAGGAGCTGGCATCTCACTCTCTTTGAATCTTCTTTATCATGCTAGGATTAGCAGGAAAAAGCAAAAAATTTCAGAATTGCACCTTGCAATGCGGAGAAATTACTGTTTGTGCATTTACAATATTCATTGATTTTTGCCATTGAAAAACATCATGTTATTCATATACCAGAAATGTTTGAAGCTACTGACTGAATGAAAAGAGCTGGCATCTCACTCTCTTTGAATCTTCTTTATCATGCTAAGAGGAGCAGGAAAAAGCAAAAAATTTCAGAATTGCACCTTGCAATGTGGAGATATTACTGTTTGTGCATTTACAATATTCATTGATTTTTGCCATTGAAAAACGTCCAGAAATGTTTGAAGCTACTGACTGAATGAAAGGAGCTGGCATCTCACTCTCTTTGAATCTTCTTTATCATGCTAGGATTGGCAGGAAAAAGCAAAAAATTTCAGAATTGCACCTTGCAATGCGGAGAAATTACTGTTTGTGCATTTACAATATTCATTGATTTTTGCCATTGAAAAACATCATGTTATTCATATACCAGAAATGTTTGAAGCTACTGACTGAATGAAAAGAGCTGGCATCTCACTCTCTTTGAATCTTCTTTATCATGCTAAGAGGAGCAGGAAAAAGCAAAAAATTTCAGAATTGCACCTTGCAATGTGGAGATATTACTGTTTGTGCATTTACAATATTCATTGATTTTTGCCATTGAAAAACGTCCAGAAATGTTTGAAGCTACTGACTGAATGAAAGGAGCTGGCATCTCACTCTCTTTGAATCTTCTTTATCATGCTAGGATTAGCAGGAAAAAGCAAAAAATTTCAGAATTGCACCTTGCAATGCGGAGAAATTACTGTTTGTGCATTTACAATATTCATTGATTTTTGCCATTGAAAAACATCATGTTATTCATATACCAGAAATGTTTGAAGCTACTGACTGAATGAAAAGAGCTGGCATCTCACTCTCTTTGAATCTTCTTTATCATGCTAAGAGGAGCAGGAAAAAGCAAAAAATTTCAGAATTGCACCTTGCAATGTGGAGATATTACTGTTTGTGCATTTACAATATTCATTGATTTTTGCCATTGAAAAACGTCCAGAAATGTTTGAAGCTACTGACTGAATGAAAGGAGCTGGCATCTCACTCTCTTTGAATCTTCTTTACCATGCTAGGATTAGCAGGAAAAAGCAAAAAATTTCAGAATTGCACCTTGCAATGCGGAGAAATTACTGTTTGTGCATTTACAATATTCATTGATTTTTGCCATTGAAAAACATCATGTTATTCATATAACAGAAATGTTTGAAGCTACTGACTGAATGAAAAGAGCTGGCATCTCACACTCTTTGAATCTTCTTTATCATGCTAGGATTAGCAGGAAAAAGCAAAAAATTTCAGAATTGCACCTTGCAATGTGGAGATATTACTGTTTGTGCATTTACAATATTCATTGATTTTTGCCATTGAAAAATGTCCAGAAATGTTTGAAGCTACTGACTGAATGAAAGGAGCTGGCATCTCACTCTCTTTGAATCTTCTTTATCATGCTAGGATTAGCAGGAAAAAGCAAAAAATTTCAGAATTGCACCTTGCAATGTGGAGATATCACTGTTTGTGCATTTCCAATATTCATTGATTTTTGCCATTGAAAAACATCATGTTATTCATATTCCAGAAATGTTTGAAGCTACTGACTGAATGAAAAGAGCTGGCATCTCACTCTCTTTGAATCTTCTTTATCATGCTAAGAGGAGCAGGAAAAAGCAAAAAATTTCAGAATTGCACCTTGCAATGTGGAGATATTACTGTTTGTGCATTTACAATATTCATTGATTTTTGCCATTGAAAAACGTCCAGAAATGTTTGAAGCTACTGACTGAATGAAAGGTCGTGGCATCTCACTCTCTTTGAATCTTCTTTATCATGCTAGGATTAGCAGGAAAAAGCAAAAAATTTCAGAATTGCACCTTGCAATGCGGAGAAATTACTGATTGTGCATTTACAATATTCATTGATTTTTGCCATTGAAAAACATCATGTTATTCATATACCAGAAATGTTTGAAGCTACTGACTGAATGAAAAGAGCTGGCATCTCACTCTCTTTGAATCTTCTTTATCATGCCAGGATTAGCAGGAGAAAGCAAAAAATTTCAGAATTGCACCTTGTAATGTGGAGATATTACTGTTTGTGCATTTACAATATTCATTGATTTTTGCCATTGAAAAACGTCCAGAAATGTTTGAAGCTACTGACTGAATGAAAGGAGCTGGCATCTCACTCTCTTTGAATCTTCTTTATCATGCTAGGATTAGCAGGAAAAAGCAAAAAATTTCAGAATTGCACCTTGCAATGCGGAGAAATTACTGTTTGTGCATTTACAATATTCATTGATTTTTGCCATTGAAAAACATCATGTTATTCATATACCAGAAATGTTTGAAGCTACTGACTGAATGAAAAGAGCTGGCATCTCACTCTCTTTGAATCTTCTTTATCATGCTAAGAGGAGCAGGAAAAAGCAAAAAATTTCAGAATTGCACCTTTCAATGTGGAGATATTACTGTTTGTGCATTTACAATATTCATTGATTTTTGCCATTGAAAAACGTCCAGAAATGTTTGAAGCTACTGACTGAATGAAAGGAGCTGGCATCTCACTCTCTTTGAATCTTCTTTATCATGCTAGGATTAGCAGGAAAAAGCAAAAAATTTCAGAATTGCACCTTGCAATGCGGAGAAATTACTGTTTGTGCATTTACAATATTCATTGATTTTTGCCATTGAAAAACATCATGTTATTCATATACCAGAAATGTTTGAAGCTACTGACTGAATGAAAAGAGCTGGCATCTCACTCTCTTTGAATATTCTTTATCATGCTAAGAGGAGCAGGAAAAAGCAAATAATTTCAGAATTGCACGTTGCAATGTGGAGATATTACTGTTTGTGCATTTACAATATTCATTGATTTTTGCCATTGAAAAACGTCCAGAAATGTTTGAAGCTACTGACTGAATGAAAGGAGCTGGCATCTCACTCTCTTTGAATCTTCTTTATCATGCTAGGATTAGCAGGAAAAAGCAAAAAATTTCAGAATTGCACCTTGCAATGCGGAGAAATTACTGTTTGTGCATTTACAATATTCATTGATTTTTGCCATTGAAAAACATCATGTTATTCATATACCAGAAATGTTTGAAGCTACTGACTGAATGAAAAGAGCTGGCATCTCACTCTCTTTGAATCTTCTTTATCATGCCAGGATTAGCAGGAAAAAGCAAAAAATTTCAGAATTGCACCTTGCAATGTGGAGATATTACTGTTTGTGCATTTACAATATTCATTGATTTTTGCCATTGAAAAACGTCCAGAAATGTTTGAAGCTACTGACTGAATGAAAGGAGCTGGCATCTCACTCTCTTTGAATCTTCTTTATCATGCTAGGATTAGCAGGAAAAAGCAAAAAAATTCAGAATTGCACCTTACAATGCGGAGAAATTACTGTTTGTGCATTTACAATATTCATTGATTTTTGCCATTGAAAAACATCATGTTATTCATATACCAGAAATGTTTGAAGCTACTGACTGAATGAAAAGAGCTGGCATCTCACTCTCTTTGAATCTTCTTTGTCATGCTAAGAGGAGCAGGAAAAAGCAAAAAATTTCAGAATTGCACCTTGCAATGTGGAGATATTACTGTTTGTGCATTTACAATATTCATTGATTTTTGCCATTGAAAAACGTCCAGAAATGTTTGAAGCTACTGACTGAATGAAAGGAGCTGGCATCTCACTCTCTTTGAATCTTCTTTATCATGCTAGGATTAGCAGGAAAAAGCAAAAAATTTCAGAATTGCACCTTGCAATGCGGAGAAATTACTGTTTGTGCATTTACAATATTCATTGATTTTTGCCATTGAAAAACATCATGTTATTCATATACCAGAAATGTTTGAAGCTACTGACTGAATGAAAAGAGCTGGCATCTCACTCTCTTTGAATCTTCTTTATCATGCCAGGATTAGCAGGAAAAAGCAAAAAATTTCAGAATTGCACCTTGCAATGTGGAGATATTACTGTTTGTGCATTTACAATATTCATTGATTTTTGCCATTGAAAAACGTCCAGAAATGTTTGAAGCTACTGACTGAATGAAAGGAGCTGGCATCTCACTCTCTTTGAATCTTCTTTATCATGCTAGGATTAGCAGGAAAAAGCAAAAAAATTCAGAATTGCACCTTGCAATGCGGAGAAATTACTGTTTGTGCATTTACAATATTCATTGATTTTTGCCATTGAAAAACATCATGTTATTCATATACCAGAAATGTTTGAAGCTACTGACTGACTGAAAAGAGCTGGCATCTCACTCTCTTTGAATCTTCTTTATCATGCTAAGAGGAGCAGGAAAAAGCAAAAAATTTCAGAATTGCACCTTGCAATGTGGAGATATTACTGTTTGTGCATTTACAATATTCATTGATTTTTGCCATTGAAAAACGTCCAGAAATGTTTGAAGCTACTGACTGAATGAAAGGAGCTGGCATCTCACTCTCTTTGAATCTCCTTTATCATGCTAGGATTAGCAGGAAAAAGCAAAAAATTTCAGAATTGCACCTTGCAATGCGGAGAAATTACTGTTTGTGCATTTACAATATTCATTGATTTTTGCCATTGAAAAACATCATGTTATTCATATACCAGAAATGTTTGAAGCTACTGACTGAATGAAAAGAGCTGGCATCTCACTCTCTTTGAGTCTTCCTTATCATGCTAAGAGGAGCAGGAAAAAGCAAAAAATTTCAGAATTGCACGTTGCAATGTGGAGATATTACTGTTTGTGCATTTACAATATTCATTGATTTTTGCCATTGAAAAACGTCCAGAAATGTTTGAAGCTACTGACTGAATGAAAGGAGCTGGCATCTCACTCTCTTTGAATCTTCTTTATCATGCTAGGATTAGCAGGAAAAAGCAAAAAATTTCAGAATTGCACCTTGCAATGCGGAGAAATTACTGTTTGTGCATTTACAATATTCATTGATTTTTGCCATTGAAAAACATCATGTTATTCATATACCAGAAATGTTTGAAGCTACTGACTGAATGAAAAGAGCTGGCATCTCACTCTCTTTGAATCTTCTTTATCATGCCAGGATTAGCAGGAAAAAGCAAAAAATTTCAGAATTGCACCTTGCAATGTGGAGATATTACTGTTTGTGCATTTACAAAATTCATTGATTTTTGCCATTGAAAAACGTCCAGAAATGTTTGAAGCTACTGACTGAATGAAAGGAGCTGGCATCTCACTCTCTTTGAATCTTCTTTATCATGCTAGGATTAGCAGGAAAAAGCAAAAAATTTCAGAATTGCACCTTGCAATGCGGAGAAATTACTGTTTGTGCATTTACAATATTCATTGATTTTTGCCATTGAAAAACATCATGTTATTCATATACCAGAAATGTTTGAAGCTACTGACTGAATGAAAAGAGCTGGCATCTCACTCTCTTTAAATCTTCTTTATCATGCTAAGAGGAGCAGGAAAAAGCAAAAAATTTCAGAATTGCACCTTGCAATGTGGAGATATTACTGTTTGTGCATTTACAATATTCATTGATTTTTGCCATTGAAAAACGTCCAGAAATGTTTGAAGCTACTGACTGAATGAAAGGAGCTGGCATCTCACTCTCTTTGAATCTTCTTTATCATGCTAGGATTAGCAGGAAAAAGCAAAAAATTTCAGAATTGCACCTTGCAATGCGGAGAAATTACTGTTTGTGCATTTACAATATTCATTGATTTTTGCCATTGAAAAACATCATGTTATTCATATACCAGAAATGTTTGAAGCTACTGACTGAATGAAAAGAGCTGGCATCTCACTCTCTTTGAATCTTCTTTATCATGCTAGGCTTAGCAGGAAAAAGCAAAAAATTTCAGAATTGCACCTTGCAATGTGGAGATATTACTGTTTGTGCATTTACAATATTCATTGATTTTTGCCATTGAAAAACGTCCAGAAATGTTTGAAGCTACTGACTGAATGAAAGGAGCTGGCATCTCACTCTCTTTGAATCTTCTTTATCATGCTAGGATTAGCAGGAAAAAGCAAAAAATTTCAGAATTGCACCTTGCAATGTGGAGATATTACTGTTTGTGCATTTACAATATTCATTGATTTTTGCCATTGAAAAACATCATGTTATTCATATACCAGAAATGTTTGAAGCTACTGACTGAATGAAAAGAGCTGGCATCTCACTCTCTTTGAATCTTCTTTATCATGCTAAGAGGAGCAGGAAAAAGCAAAAAATTTCAGAATTGCACCTTGCAATGTGGAGATATTACTGTTTGTGCATTTACAATATTCATTGATTTTTGCCATTGAAAAACGTCCAGAAATGTTTGAAGCTACTGACTGAATGAAAGGAGCTGGCATCTCACTCTCTTTGAATCTTCTTTATCATGCTAGGATTAGCAGGAAAAAGCAAAAAATTTCAGAATTGCACCTTGCAATGCGGAGAAATTACTGTTTGTGCATTTACAATATTCATTGATTTTTGCCATTGAAAAACATCATGTTATTCATATACCAGAAATGTTTGAAGCTACTGACTGAATGAAAAGAGCTGGCATCTCACTCTCTTTAAATCTTCTTTATCATGCTAAGAGGAACAGGAAAAAGCAAAAAATTTCAGAATTGCACCTTGCAATGTGGAGATATTACTGTTTGTGCATTTACAATATTCATTGATTTTTGCCATTGAAAAACGTCCAGAAATGTTTGAAGCTACTGACTGAATGAAAGCAGCTGGCATCTCACTCTCTTTGAATCGTCTTTATCATGCTAGGATTAGCAGGAAAAAGCAAAAAATTTCAGAATTGCACCTTGCAATGCGGAGAAATTACTGTTTGTGCATTTACAATATTCATTGATTTTTGCCATTGAAAAACATCATGTTATTCATATACCAGAAATGTTTGAAGCTACTGACTGAATGAAAAGAGCTGGCATCTCACTCTCTTTGAATCTTCTTTATCATGCTAGGCTTAGCAGGAAAAAGCAAAAAATTTCAGAATTGCACCTTGCAATGTGGAGATATTACTGTTTGTGCATTTACAATATTCATTGATTTTTGCCATTGAAAAACGTCCAGAAATGTTTGAAGCTACTGACTGAATGAAAGGAGCTGGCATCTCACTCTCTTTGAATCTTCTTTATCATGCTAGGATTAGCAGGAAAAAGCAAAAAATTTCAGAATTGCACCTTGCAATGTGGAGATATTACTGTTTGTGCATTTACAATATTCATTGATTTTTGCCATTGAAAAACATCATGTTATTCATATACCAGAAATGTTTGAAGCTACTGACTGAATGAAAAGAGCTGGCATCTCACTCTCTTTGAATCTTCTTTATCATGCTAAGAGGAGCAGGAAAAAGCAAAAAATTTCAGAATTGCACCTTGCAATGTGGAGATATTACTGTTTGTGCATTTACAATATTCATTGATTTTTGCCATTGAAAAACGTCCAGAAATGTTTGAAGCTACTGACTGAATGAAAGGAGCTGGCATCTCACTCTCTTTGAATCTTCTTTATCATGCTAGGATTAGCAGGAAAAAGCAAAAAATTTCAGAATTGCACCTTGCAATGCGGAGAAATTACTGTTTGTGCATTTACAATATTCATTGATTTTTGCCATTGAAAAACATCATGTTATTCATATACCAGAAATGTTTGAAGCTACTGACTGAATGAAAAGAGCTGGCATCTCAATCTCTTTGAATCTTCTTTATCATGCTAAGAGGAGAAGGAAAAAGCAAAAAATTTCAGAATTGCACCTTGCAATGTGGAGATATTGCTGTTTGTGCATTTACAATATTCATTGATTTTTGCCATTGAAAAACGTCCAGAAATGTTTGAAGCTACTGACTGAATGAAAGGAGCTGGCATCTCACTCTCTTTGAATCTTCTTTATCATGCTAGGATTAGCAGGAAAAAGCAAAACATTTCAGAATTGCACCTTGCAATGCGGAGAAATTACTGTTTGTGCATTTACAATATTCATTGATTTTTGCCATTGAAAAACATCATGTTATTCATATACCAGAAATGTTTGAAGCTACTGACTGAATGAAAAGAGCTGGCATCTCACTCTCTTTGAATCTTCTTTATCATGCTAAGAGGAGCAGGAAAAAGCAAAAAATTTCAGAATTGCACCTTGCAATGTGGAGATATTACTGTTTGTGCATTTACAATATTCATTGATTTTTGCCATTGAAAAACGTCCAGAAATGTTTGAAGCTACTGACTGAATGAAAGGAGCTGGCATCTCACTCTCTTTGAATCTTCTTTATCATGCTAGGATTAGCAGGAAAAAGCAAAAAATTTCAGAATTGCACCTTGCAATGTGGAGATATTACTGTTTGTGCATTTACAATATTCATTGATTTTTGCCATTGAAAAACATCATGTTATTCATATACCAGAAATGTTTGAAGCTACTGACTGAATGAAAAGAGCTGGCATCTCACTCTCTTTAAATCTTCTTTATCATGCTAAGAGGAGCAGGAAAAAGCAAAAAATTTCAGAATTGCACCTTGCAATGTGGAGATATTACTGTTTGTGCATTTACAATATTCATTGATTTTTGCCATTGAAAAACGTCCAGAAATGTTTGAAGCTACTGACTGAATGAAAGCAGCTGGCATCTCACTCTCTTTGAATCATCTTTATCATGCTAGGATTAGCAGGAAAAAGCAAAAAATTTCAGAATTGCACCTTGCAATGCGGAGAAATTACTGTTTGTGCATTTACAATATTCATTGATTTTTGCCATTGAAAAACATCATGTTATTCATATACCAGAAATGTTTGAAGCTACTGACTGAATGAAAAGAGCTGGCATCTCACTCTCTTTGAATCTTCTTTATCATGCTAGGCTTAGCAGGAAAAAGCAAAAAATTTCAGAATTGCACCTTGCAATGTGGAGATATTACTGTTTGTGCATTTACAATATTCATTGATTTTTGCCATTGAAAAACATCATGTTATTCATGTACCAGAAATGTTTGAAGCTACTGACTGAATGAAAAGAGCTGGCATCTCACTCTCTTTGAATCTTCTTTATCATGCTAAGAGGAGCAGGAAAAAGCAAAAAATTTCAGAATTGCACCTTGCAATGTGGAGATATTACTGTTTGTGCATTTACAATATTCATTGATTTTTGCCATTGAAAAACGTCCAGAGATGTTTGAAGCTACTGACTGAATGAAAGGAGCTGGCATCTCACTCTCTTTGAATCTTCTTTATCATGCTAGGATTAGCAGGAAAAAGCAAAAAATTTCAGAATTGCACCTTGCAATGTGGAGATATTACTGTTTGTGCATTTACAATATTCATTGATTTTTGCCATTGAAAAACATCATGTTATTCATATACCAGAAATGTTTGAAGCTACTGACTGAATGAAAAGAGCTGGCATCTCACTCTCTTTAAATCTTCTTTATCATGCTAAGAGGAGCAGGAAAAAGCAAAAAATTTCAGAATTGCACCTTGCAATGTGGAGATATTACTGTTTGTGCATTTACAATATTCATTGATTTTTGCCATTGAAAAACGTCCAGAAATGTTTGAAGCTACTGACTGAATGAAAGCAGCTGGCATCTCACTCTCTTTGAATCATCTTTATCATGCTAGGATTAGCAGGAAAAAGCAAAAAATTTCAGAATTGCACCTTGCAATGCGGAGAAATTACTGTTTGTGCATTTACAATATTCATTGATTTTTGCCATTGAAAAACATCATGTTATTCATATACCAGAAATGTTTGAAGCTACTGACTGAATGAAAAGAGCTGGCATCTCACTCTCTTTGAATCTTCTTTATCATGCTAGGCTTAGCAGGAAAAAGCAAAAAATTTCAGAATTGCACCTTGCAATGTGGAGATATTACTGTTTGTGCATTTACAATATTCATTGATTTTTGCCATTGAAAAACATCATGTTATTCATGTACCAGAAATGTTTGAAGCTACTGACTGAATGAAAAGAGCTGGCATCTCACTCTCTTTGAATCTTCTTTATCATGCTAAGAGGAGCAGGAAAAAGCAAAAAATTTCAGAATTGCACCTTGCAATGTGGAGATATTACTGTTTGTGCATTTACAATATTCATTGATTTTTGCCATTGAAAAACGTCCAGAAATGTTTGAAGCTACTGACTGAATGAAAGGAGCTGGCATCTCACTTTCTTTGAATCTTCTTTATCATGCTAGGATTAGCAGGAAAAAGAAAAAAATTTCAGAATTGCACCTTGCAATGCGGAGAAATTACTGTTTGTGCATTTACAATATTCATTGATTTTTGCCATTGAAAAACATCATGTTATTCATATACCAGAAATGTTTGAAGCTACTGACTGAATGAAAAGAGCTGGCATCTCACTCTCTTTGAATCTTCTTTATCATGCTAAGAGGAGCAGGAAAAAGCAAAAAATTTCATAATTGCACCTTGCAATGTGGAGATATTACTGTTTGTGCATTTACAATATTCATTGATTTTTGCCATTGAAAAACGTACAGAAATGTTTGAAGCTAATGACTGAATGAAAGGAGCTGGCATCTCACTCTCTTTGAATCTTCTTTATCATGCTAGGATTAGCAGGAAAAAGCAAAAAATTTCAGAATTGCACCTTGCAATGTGGAGATATTACTGTTTGTGCATTTACAATATTCATTGATTTTTGCCATTGAAAAACATCATGTTATTCATATACCAGAAATGTTTGAAGCTACTGACTGAATGAAAAGAGCTGGCATCTCACTCTCTTTGAATCTTCTTTATCATGCTAAGAGGAGCAGGAAAAAGCAAAAAATTTCAGAATTGCACCTTGCAATGTGGAGATATTGCTGTTTGTGCATTTACAATATTCATTGATTTTTGCCATTGAAAAACGTCCAGAAATGTTTGAAGCTACTGACTGAATGAAAGGAGCTGGCATCTCACTCTCTTTGAATCTTCTTTATCATGCTAGGATTAGCAGGAAAAAGCAAAAAAATTTCAGAATTGCACCTTGCAATGCGGAGAAATTACTGTTTGTGCATTTAGAATATTCATTGATTTTTGCCATTGAAAAACATCATGTTATTCATATACCAGAAATGTTTGAAGCTACTGACTGAATAAAAAGAGCTGGCATCTCACTCTCTTTGAATCTTCTTTATCATGCTAAGAGGAGCAGGAAAAAGCAAAAAATTTCGGAATTGTACCTTGCAATGTGGAGATATTACTGTTTGTGCATTTACAATATTCATTGATTTTTGCCATTGAAAAACGTCCAGAAATGTTTGAAGCTACTGACTGAATGAAAGGAGCTGGCATCTCACTCTCTTTGAATATTCTTTATCATGCTAGGATTAGCAGGAAAAAGCAAAAAATTTCAGAATTGCACCTTGCAATGTGGAGATATTACTGTTTGTGCATTTACAATATTCATTGATTTTTGCCATTGAAAAACATCATGTTATTCATATACCAGAAATGTTTGAAGCTACTGACTGAATGAAAAGGGCTGGCATCTCACTCTCTTTGAATCTTCTTTATCATGCTAGGATTAGCAGGAAAAAGCAAAAAATTTCAGAATTGCACCTTGCAATGCGGAGAAATTACTGTTTGTGCATTTACAATATTCATTGATTTTTGCCATTGAAAAACATCATGTTATTCATATACCAGAAATGTTTGAAGCTACTGACTGAATGAAAAGAGCTGGCATCTCACTCTCTTTGAATCTTCTTTATCATGCTAGGATTAGCAGGAAAAAGCAAAAAATTTCAGAATTGCACCTTGCAATGTGGAGATATTACTGTTTGTGCATTTACAATATTCATTGATTTTTGCCATTAAAAAACGTCCAGAAATGTTTGAAGCTACTGACTGAATGAAAGGAGCTGGCATCTCACTCTCTTTGAATCTTCTTTATCATGCTAGGATTAGCAGGAAAAAGCAAAAAATTTCAGAATTGCACCTTGCAATGTGGAGATATTACTGTTTGTGCATTTACAATATTCATTGATTTTTGCCATTGAAAAACATCATGTTATTCATATACCAGAAATGTTTGAAGCTACTGACTGAATGAAAAGAGCTGGCATCTCACTCTCTTTGAATCTTCTTTATCATGCTAAGAGGAGCAGGAAAAAGCAAAAAATTTCAGAATTGCACCTTGCAATGTGGAGATATTACTGTTTGTGCATTTACAATATTCATTGATTTTTGCCATTGAAAAACATCATGTTATTCATATACCAGAAATGTTTGAAGCTACTGACTGAATGAAAAGAGCTGGCATCTCACTCTCTTTGAATCTTCTTTATCATGCTAAGAGGAGCAGGAAAAAGCAAAAAATTTCAGAATTGTACCTTGCAATGTGGAGATATTACTGTTTGTGCATTTACAATATTCATTGATTTTTGCCATTGAAAAACGTCCAGAAATGTTTGAAGCTACTGACTGAATGAAAGGAGCTGGCATCTCACTCTCTTTGAATCTTCTTTATCATGCTAGGATTAGCAGGAAAAAGCAAAAAATTTCAGAATTGCACCTTGCAATGCGGAGAAATTACTGTTTGTGCATTTAGAATATTCATTGATTTTTGCCATTGAAAAACATCATGTTATTCATATACCAGAAATGTTTGAAGCTACTGACTGAATAAAAAGAGCTGGCATCTCACTCTCTTTGAATCTTCTTTATCATGCTAAGAGGAGCAGGAAAAAGCAAAAAATTTCGGAATTGTACCTTGCAATGTGGAGATATTACTGTTTGTGCATTTACAATATTCATTGATTTTTGCCATTGAAAAACGTCCAGAAATGTTTGAAGCTACTGACTGAATGAAAGGAGCTGGCATCTCACTCTCTTTGAATATTCTTTATCATGCTAGGATTAGCAGGAAAAAGCAAAAAATTTCAGAATTGCACCTTGCAATGTGGAGATATTACTGTTTGTGCATTTACAATATTCATTGATTTTTGCCATTGAAAAACATCATGTTATTCATATACCAGAAATGTTTGAAGCTACTGACTGAATGAAAAGGGCTGGCATCTCACTCTCTTTGAATCTTCTTTATCATGCTAGGATTAGCAGGAAAAAGCAAAAAATTTCAGAATTGCACCTTGCAATGCGGAGAAATTACTGTTTGTGCATTTACAATATTCATTGATTTTTGCCATTGAAAAACATCATGTTATTCATATACCAGAAATGTTTGAAGCTACTGACTGAATGAAAAGAGCTGGCATCTCACTCTCTTTGAATCTTCTTTATCATGCTAGGATTAGCAGGAAAAAGCAAAAAATTTCAGAATTGCACCTTGCAATGTGGAGATATTACTGTTTGTGCATTTACAATATTCATTGATTTTTGCCATTAAAAAACGTCCAGAAATGTTTGAAGCTACTGACGGAATGAAAGGAGCTGGCATCTCACTCTCTTTGAATCTTCTTTATCATGCTAGGATTAGCAGGAAAAAGCAAAAAATTTCAGAATTGCACCTTGCAATGTGGAGATATTACGTTTTGTGCATTTACAATATTCATTGATTTTTGCCATTGAAAAACATCATGTTATTCATATAACAGAAATGTTTGAAGCTACTGACTGAATGAAAAGAGCTGGCATCTCACTCTCTTTGAATCTTCTTTATCATGCTAAGAGGAGCAGGAAAAAGCAAAAAATTTCAGAATTGCACCTTGCAATGTGGAGATATTACTGTTTGTGCATTTACAATATTCATTGATTTTTGCCATTGAAAAACATCATGTTATTCATATACCAGAAATGTTTGAAGCTACTGACTGAATGAAAAGAGCTGGCATCTCACTCTCTTTGAATCTTCTTTATCATGCTAAGAGGAGCAGGAAAAAGCAAAAAATTTCAGAATTGTACCTTGCAATGTGGAGATATTACTGTTTGTGCATTTACAATATTCATTGATTTTTGCCATTGAAAAACGTCCAGAAATGTTTGAAGCTACTGACTGAATGAAAGGAGCTGGCATCTCACTCTCTTTGAATCTTCTTTATCATGCTAGGATTAGCAGGAAAAAGCAAAAAATTTCAGAATTGCACCTTGCAATGTGGAGATATTACTGTTTGTGCATTTACAATATTCATTGATTTTTGCCATTGAAAAACATCATGTTATTCATATACCAGAAATGTTTGAAGCTACTGACTGAATGAAAAGGGCTGGCATCTCACTCTCTTTGAATCTTCTTTATCATGCTAGGATTAGCAGGAAAAAGCAAAAAATTTCAGAATTGCACCTTGCAATGCGGAGAAATTACTGTTTGTGCATTTACAATATTCATTGATTTTTGCCATTGAAAAACATCATGTTATTCATATACCAGAAATGTTTGAAGCTACTGACTGAATGAAAAGAGCTGGCATCTCACTCTCTTTGAATCTTCTTTATCATGCTAGGATTAGCAGGAAAAAGCAAAAAATTTCAGAATTGCACCTTGCAATGTGGAGATATTACTGTTTGTGCATTTACAATATTCATTGATTTTTGCCATTGAAAAACATCATGTTATTCATATACCAGAAATGTTTGAAGCTACTGACTGAATGAAAAGAGCTGGCATCTCACTCTCTTTGAATCTTCTTTATCATTCTAAGAGGAGCAGGAAAAAGCAAAAAATTTCAGAATTGCACCTTGCAATGTGGAGATATTACTGTTTGTGCATTTACAATATTCATTGATTTTTGCCATTGAAAAACGTCCAGAAATGTTTGAAGCTACTGACTGAATGAAAGGAGCTGGCATCTCACTCTCTTTGAATCTTCTTTATCATGCTAGGATTAGCAGGAAAAAGCAAAAAATTTCAGAATTGCACCTTGCAATGTGGAGATATTACTGTTTGTGCATTTACAATATTGATTGATTTTTGCCATTGAAAAACATCATGTTATTCATATACCAGAAATGTTTGAAGCTACTGACTGAATGAAAAGGGCTGGCATCTCACTCTCTTTGAATCTTCTTTATCATGCTAAGAGGAGCAGGAAAAAGCAAAAAATTTCAGAATTGCACCTTGCAATGTGGAGAAATTACTGTTTGTGCATTTACAATATTCATTGATTTTTGCCATTGAAAAACGTCCAGAAATGTTTGAAGCTACTGACTGAATGAAAGGAGCTGGAATCTCACTCTCTTTGAATCTTCTTTATCATGCTAGGATTAGCAGGAAAAAGCAAAAAATTTCAGAATTGCACCTTGCAATGCGGAGAAATTACTGTTTTTGCATTTACAATATTCATTGATTTTTGCCATTGAAAAACATCATGTTATTCATATACCAGAAATGTTTGAAGCTACTGACTGAATGAAAAGAGCTGGCATCTCACTCTCTTTGAATCTTCTTTATCATGCTAAGAGGAGCAGGAAAAAGCAAAAAATTTCAGAATTGTACCTTGCAATGTGGAGATATTACTGTTTGTGCATTTACAATATTCATTGATTTTTGCCATTGAAAAACGTCCAGAAATGTTTGAAGCTACTGACTGAATGAAAGGAGCTGGCATCTCACTCTCTTTGAATCTTCTTTATCATGCTAGGATTAGCAGGAAAAAGCAAAAAATTTCAGAATTGCACCTTGCAATGTGGAGATATTACTGTTTGTGCATTTACAATATTCATTGATTTTTGCCATTGAAAAACATCATGTTATTCATATACCAGAAATGTTTGAAGCTACTGACTGAATGAAAAGGGCTGGCATCTCACTCTCTTTGAATCTTCTTTATCATGCTAGGATTAGCAGGAAAAAGCAAAAAATTTCAGAATTGCACCTTGCAATGCGGAGAAATTACTGTTTGTGCATTTACAATATTCATTGATTTTTGCCATTGAAAAACATCATGTTATTCATATACCAGAAATGTTTGAAGCTACTGACTGAATGAAAAGAGCTGGCATCTCACTCTCTTTGAATCTTCTTTATCATGCTAGGATTAGCAGGAAAAAGCAAAAAATTTCAGAATTGCACCTTGCAATGTGGAGATATTACTGTTTGTTCATTTACAATATTCATTGATTTTTGCCATTGAAAAACGTCCAGAAATGTTTGAAGCTACTGACTGAATGAAAGGAGCTGGCATCTCACTCTCTTTGAATCTTCTTTATCATGCTAGGATTAGCAGGAAAAAGCAAAAAATTTCAGAATTGCACCTTGCAATGTGGAGATATTACTGTTTGTGCATTTACAATATTCATTGATTTTTGCCATTGAAAAACATCATGTTATTCATATACCAGAAATGTTTGAAGCTACTGACTGAATGAAAAGAGCTGGCAACTCACTCTCTTTGAATCTTCTTTATCATGCTAAGAGGAGCAGGAAAAAGCAAAAAATTTCAGAATTGCACCTTGCAATGTGGAGATATTACTGTTTGTGCATTTACAATATTCATTGATTTTTGCCATTGAAAAATGTCCAGAAATGTTTGAAGCTACTGACTGAATGAAAGGAGCTGGCATCTCACTCTCTTTGAATCTTCTTTATCATGCTAGGATTAGCAGGAAAAAGCAAAAAATTTCAGAATTGCACCTTGCAATGCGGAGAAATTACTGTTTGTGCATTTACAATATTCATTGATTTTTGCCATTGAAAAACATCATGTTATTCACATACCAGAAATGTTTGAAGCTACTGACTGAATGAAAAGAGCTGGCATCTCACTCTCTTTGAATCTTCTTTATCATGCTAAGAGGAGCAGGAAAAAGCAAAAAATTTCAGAATTGCACCTTGCAATGTGGAGATATTACTGTTTGTGCATTTACAATATTCATTGATTTTTGCCATTGAAAAACGTCCAGAAATGTTTGAAGCTACTGACTGAATGAAAGGAGCTGGCAACTCACTCTCTTTGAATCTTCTTTATCATGCTAGGATTAGCAGGAAAAAGCAAAAAATTTCAGAATTGCACCTTGCAATGCGGAGAAATTACTGTTTGTGCATTTACAATATTCATTGATTTTTGCCATTGAAAAACATCATGTTATTCATATACCAGAAATGTTTGAAGCTACTGACTGAATGAAAAGAGCTGGCATCTCACTCTCTTTGAATCTTCTTTATCATGCTAAGAGGAGCAGGAAAAAGCAAAAAATTTCAGAATTGTACCTTGCAATGTGGAGATATTACTGTTTGTGCATTTACAATATTCATTGATTTTTGCCATTGAAAAACGTCCAGAAATGTTTGAAGCTACTGACTGAATGAAAGGAGCTGGCATCTCACTCTCTTTGAATCTTCTTTATCATGCTAGGATTAGCAGGAAAAAGCAAAAAATTTCAGAATTGCACCTTGCAATGTGGAGATATTACTGTTTGTGCATTTACAATATTCATTGATTTTTGCCATTGAAAAACATCATGTTATTCATATACCAGAAATGTTTGAAGCTACTGACTGAATGAAAAGGGCTGGCATCTCACTCTCTTTGAATCTTCTTTATCATGCTAGGATTAGCAGGAAAAAGCAAAAAATTTCAGAATTGCACCTTGCAATGCGGAGAAATTACTGTTTGTGCATTTACAATATTCATTGATTTTTGCCATTGAAAAACATCATGTTATTCATATACCAGAAATGTTTGAAGCTACTGACTGAATGAAAAGAGCTGGCATCTCACTCTCTTTGAATCTTCTTTATCATGCTAGGATTAGCAGGAAAAAGCAAAAAATTTCAGAATTGCACCTTGCAATGTGGAGATATTACTGTTTGTGCATTTACAATATTCATTGATTTTTGCCATTGGAAAACGTCCAGAAATGTTTGAAGCTACTGACTGAATGAAAGGAGCTGGCATCTCACTCTCTTTGAATCTTCTTTATCATGCTAGGATTAGCAGGAAAAAGCAAAAAATTTCAGAATTGCACCTTGCAATGCGGAGAAATTACTGTTTGTGCATTTACAATATTCATTGATTTTTGCCATTGAAAAACATCATGTTATTCATATACCAGAAATGTTTGAAGCTACTGACTGAATGAAAAGAGCTGGCATCTCACTCTCTTTGAATCTTCTTTATCATGCTAAGAGGAGCAGGAAAAAGCAAAAAATTTCAGAATTGTACCTTGCAATGTGGAGATATTACTGTTTGTGCATTTAAAATATTCATTGATTTTTGCCATTGAAAAACGTCCAGAAATGTTTGAAGCTACTGACTGAATGAAAGGAGCTGGCATCTCACTCTCTTTGAATCTTCTTTATCATGCTAGGATTAGCAGGAAAAAGCAAAAAATTTCAGAATTGCACCTTGCAATGTGGAGATATTACTGTTTGTGCATTCACAATATTCATTGATTTTTGCCATTGAAAAACATCATGTTATTCATATACCAGAAATGTTTGAAGCTACTGACTGAATGAAAAGGGCTGGCATCTCACTCTCTTTGAATCTTCTTTATCATGCTAGGATTAGCAGGAAAAAGCAAAAAATTTCAGAATTGCACCTTGCAATGCGGAGAAATTACTGTTTGTGCATTTACAATATTCATTGATTTTTGCCATTGAAAAACATCATGTTATCCATATACCAGAAATGTTTGAAGCTACTGACTGAATGAAAAGAGCTGGCATCTCACTCTCTTTGAATCTTCTTTATCATGCTAGGATTAGCAGGAAAAAGCAAAAAATTTCAGAATTGCACCTTGCAATGCGGAGAAATTACTGTTTGTGCATTTACAATATTCATTGATTTTTGCCATTGAAAAACATCATGTTATTCATATACCAGAAATGTTTGAAGCTACTGACTGAATGAAAAGAGCTGGCATCTCACTCTCTTTGAATCTTCTTTATCATGCTAAGAGGAGCAGGAAAAAGCAAAAAATTTCAGAATTGTACCTTGCAATGTGGAGATATTACTGTTTGTGCATTTACAATATTCATTGATTTTTGCCATTGAAAAACGTCCAGAAATGTTTGAAGCTACTGACTGAATGAAAGGAGCTGGCATCTCACTCTCTTTGAATCTTCTTTATCATGCTAGGATTAGCAGGAAAAAGCAAAAAAATTCAGAATTGCACCTTGCAATGTGGAGATATTACTGTTTGTGCATTTACAATATTCATTGATTTTTGCCATTGAAAAACATCATGTTATTCATATACCAGAAATGTTTGAAGCTACTGACTGAATGAAAAGAGCTGGCATCTCACTCTCTTTGAATCTTCTTTATCATGCTAAGAGGAGCAGGAAAAAGCAAAAAATTTCAGAATTGCACCTTGCAATGTGGAGATATTACTGTTTGTGCATTTACAATATTCATTGATTTTTGCCATTGAAAAACGTCCAGAAATGTTTGAAGCTACTGACTGAATGAAAGGAGCTGGCATCTCACTCTCTTTGAATCTTCTTTATCATGCTAGGATTAGCAGGAAAAAGCAAAAAATTTCAGAATTGCACCTTGCAATGTGGAGATATTACTGTTTGTGCATTTACAATATTCATTGATTTTTGCCATTGAAAAACATCATGTTATTCATATACCAGAAATGTTTGAAGCTACTGACTGAATGAAAAGAGCTGGCATCTCACTCTCTTTGAATCTTCTTTATCATGCTAAGAGGAGCAGGAAAAAGCAAAAAATTTCAGAATTGCACCTTGCAATGTGGAGATATTACTGTTTGTGCATTTACAATATTCATTGATTTTTGCCATTGAAAAACATCCAGAAATGTTTGAAGCTACTGACTGAATGAAAGGAGCTGGCATCTCACTCTCTTTGAATCTTCTTTATCATGCTAGGATTAGCAGGAAAAAGCAAAAAATTTCAGAATTGCACCTTGCAATGCGGAGAAATTACTGTTTGTGCATTTACAATATTCATTGATTTTTGCCATTGAAAAACATCATGTTATTCATATACCAGAAATGTTTGAAGCTACTGACTGAATGAAAAGAGCTGGCATCTCACTCTCTTTGAATCTTCTTTATCATGCTAAGAGGAGCAGGAAAAAGCAAAAAATTTCAGAATTGTACCTTGCAATGTGGAGATATTACTGTTTGTGCATTTACAATATTCATTGATTTTTGCCATTGAAAAACGTCCAGAAATGTTTGAAGCTACTGACTGAATGAAAGGAGCTGGCATCTCACTCTCTTTGAATCTTCTTTATCATGCTAGGATTAGCAGGAAAAAGCAAAAAAATTCAGAATTGCACCTTGCAATGTGGAGATATTACTGTTTGTGCATTTACAATATTCATTGATTTTTGCCATTGAAAAACATCATGTTATTCATATACCAGAAATGTTTGAAGCTACTGACTGAATGAAAAGAGCTGGCATCTCACTCTCTTTGAATCTTCTTTATCATGCTAAGAGGAGCAGGAAAAAGCAAAAAATTTCAGAATTGCACCTTGCAATGTGGAGATATTACTGTTTGTGCATTTACAATATTCATTGATTTTTGCCATTGAAAAACGTCCAGAAATGTTTGAAGCTACTGACTGAATGAAAGGAGCTGGCATCTCACTCTCTTTGAATCTTCTTTATCATGCTAGGATTAGCAGGAAAAAGCAAAAAATTTCAGAATTGCACCTTGCAATGTGGAGATATTACTGTTTGTGCATTTACAATATTCATTGATTTTTGCCATTGAAAAACATCATGTTATTCATATACCAGAAATGTTTGAAGCTACTGACTGAATGAAAAGAGCTGGCATCTCACTCTCTTTGAATCTTCTTTATCATGCTAAGAGGAGCAGGAAAAAGCAAAAAATTTCAGAATTGCACGTTGCAATGTGGAGATATTACTGTTTGTGCATTTACAATATTCATTGATTTTTGCCATTGAAAAACATCATGTTATTCATATACCAGAAATGTTTGAAGCTACTGACTGAATGAAAAGAGCTGGCATCTCACTCTCTTTGAATCTTCTTTATCATGCTAGGATTAGCAGGAAAAAGCAAAAAATTTCAGAATTGCACCTTGCAATGCGGAGAAATTACTGTTTGTGCATTTACAATATTCATTGATTTTTGCCATTGAAAAACATCATGTTATTCATATACCAGAAATGTTTGAAGCTACTGACTGAATGAAAAGAGCTGGCATCTCACTCTCTTTGAATCTTCTTTATCATGCTAAGAGGAGCAGGAAAAAGCAAAAAATTTCAGAATTGTACCTTGCAATGTGGAGATATTACTGTTTGTGCATTTACAATATTCATTGATTTTTGCCATTGAAAAACGTCCAGAAATGTTTGAAGCTACTGACTGAATGAAAGGAGCTGGCATCTCACTCTCTTTGAATCTTCTTTATCATGCTAGGATTAGCAGGAAAAAGCAAAAAATTTCAGAATTGCACCTTGCAATGTGGAGATATTACTGTTTGTGCATTTACAATATTCATTGATTTTTGCCATTGAAAAACATCATGTTATTCATATACCAGAAATGTTTGAAGCTACTGACTGAATGAAAAGGGCTGGCATCTCACTCTCTTTGAATCTTCTTTATCATGCTAGGATTAGCAGGAAAAAGCAAAAAATTTCAGAATTGCACCTTGCAATGCGGAGAAATTACTGTATGTGCATTTACAATATTCATTGATTTTTGCCATTGAAAAACATCATGTTATTCATATACCAGAAATGTTTGAAGCTACTGACTGAATGAAAAGAGCTGGCATCTCACTCTCTTTGAATCTTCTTTATCATGCTAGGATTAGCAGGAAAAAGCAAAAAATTTCAGAATTGCACCTTGCAATGCGGAGAAATTACTGTTTGTGCATTTACAATATTCATTGATTTTTGCCATTGAAAAACATCATGTTATTCATATACCAGAAATGTTTGAAGCTACTGACTGAATGAAAAGAGCTGGCATCTCACTCTCTTTGAATCTTCTTTATCATGCTAGGATTAGCAGGAAAAAGCAAAAAATTTCAGAATTGCACCTTGCAATGTGGAGATATTACTGTTTGTGCATTTACAATATTCATTGATTTTTGCCATTGAAAAACGTCCAGAAATGTTTGAAGCTACTGACTGAATGAAAGGAGCTGTCATCTCACTCTCTTTGAATCTTCTTTATCATGCTAGGATTAACAGGAAAAAGCAAAAAATTTCAGAATTGCACCTTGCAATGCGGAGAAATTACTGTTTGTGCATTTACAATATTCATTGATTTTTGCCATTGAAAAACATCATGTTATTCATATACCAGAAATGTTTGAAGCTACTGACTGAATGAAAAGAGCTGGCATCTCACTCTCTTTGAATCTTCTTTATCATGCTAAGAGGAGCAGGAAAAAGCAAAAAATTTCAGAATTGTACCTTGCAATGTGGAGATATTACTGTTTGTGCATTTACAATATTCATTGATTTTTGCCATTGAAAAACGTCCAGAAATGTTTGAAGCTACTGACTGAATGAAAGGAGCTGGCATCTCACGCTCTTTGAATCTTCTTTATCATGCTAGGATTAGCAGGAAAAAGCAAAAAATTTCAGAATTGCACCTTGCAATGTGGAGATATTACTGTTTGTGCATTTACAATATTCATTGATTTTTGCCATTGAAAAACATCATGTTATTCATATACCAGAAATGTTTGAAGCTACTGACTGAATGAAAAGGGCTGGCATCTCACTCTCTTTGAATCTTCTTTATCATGCTAGGATTAGCAGGAAAAAGCAAAAAATTTCAGAAATGCACCTTGCAATGCGGAGAAATTACTGTTTGTGCATTTACAATATTCATTGATTTTTGCCATTGAAAAACATCATGTTATTCATATACCAGAAATGTTTGAAGCTACTGACTGAATGAAAAGAGCTGGCATCTCACTCTCTTTGAATCTTCTTTATCATGCTAGGATTAGCAGGAAAAAGCAAAAAATTTCAGAATTGCACCTTGCAATGTGGAGATATTACTGTTTGTGCATTTACAATATTCATTGATTTTTGCCATTGAAAAACGTCCAGAAATGTTTGAAGCTACTGACTGAATGAAAGGAGCTGGCATCTCACTCTCTTTGAATCTTCTTTATCATGCTAGGATTAGCAGGAAAAAGCAAAAAATTTCAGAATTGCACCTTGCAATGCGGAGAAATTACTGTTTGTGCATTTACAATATTCATTGATTTTTGCCATTGAAAAACATCATGTTATTCATATACCAGAAATGTTTGAAGCTACTGACTGAATGAAAAGAGCTGGCATCTCACTCTCTTTGAATCTTCTTTATCATGCTAGGATTAGCAGGAAAAAGCAAAAAATTTCAGAATTGCACCTTGCAATGCGGAGAAATTACTGTTTGTGCATTTACAATATTCATTGATTTTTGCCATTGAAAAACATCATGTTATTCATATACCAGAAATGTTTGAAGCTACTGACTGAATGAAAAGAGCTGGCATCTCACTCTCTTTGAATCTTCTTTATCATGCTAGGATTAGCAGGAAAAAGCAAAAAATTTCAGAATTGCACCTTGCAATGTGGAGATATTACTGTTTGTGCATTTACAATATTCATTGATTTTTGCCATTGAAAAACATCCAGAAATGTTTGAAGCTACTGACTGAATGAAAGGAGCTGTCATCTCACTCTCTTTGAATCTTCTTT
Source organism: Phyllobates terribilis (assembly GCF_046119375.1). NCBI lineage: Eukaryota > Metazoa > Chordata > Amphibia > Anura > Dendrobatidae > Phyllobates > Phyllobates terribilis. The sequence continues at coordinate 2,725,938 of NW_027362909.1, read as the reverse complement.
ATCATGCTAGGATTAGCAGGAAAAAGCAAAAAATTTCAGAATTGCACCTTGCAATGTGGAGATATTACTGTTTGTGCATTTACAATATTCATTGATTTTTGCCATTGAAAAACATCATGTTATTCATATACCAGAAATGTTTGAAGCTACTGACTGAATGAAAAGAGCTGGCATCTCACTCTCTTTGAATCTTCTTTATCATGCTAAGAGGAGCAGGAAAAAGCAAAAAATTTCAGAATTGCACCTTGCAATGTGGAGATATTACTGTTTGTGCATTTACAATATTCATTGATTTTTGCCATTGAAAAACGTCCAGAAATGTTTGAAGCTACTGACTGAATGAAAGGAGCTGTCATCTCACTCTCTTTGAATCTTCTTTATCATGCTAGGATTAACAGGAAAAAGCAAAAAATTTCAGAATTGCACCTTGCAATGCGGAGAAATTACTGTTTGTGCATTTACAATATTCATTGATTTTTGCCATTGAAAAACATCATGTTATTCATATACCAGAAATGTTTGAAGCTACTGACTGAATGAAAAGAGCTGGCATCTCACTCTCTTTGAATCTTCTTTATCATGCTAAGAGGAGCAGGAAAAAGCAAAAAATTTCAGAATTGTACCTTGCAATGTGGAGATATTACTGTTTGTGCATTTACAATATTCATTGATTTTTGCCATTGAAAAACGTCCAGAAATGTTTGAAGCTACTGACTGAATGAAAGGAGCTGGCATCTCACTCTCTTTGAATCTTCTTTATCATGCTAGGATTAGCAGGAAAAAGCAAAAAATTTCAGAATTGCATTTTGCAATGTGGAGATATTACTGTTTGTGCATTTACAATATTCATTGATTTTTGCCATTGAAAAACATCATGTTATTCATATACCAGAAATGTTTGAAGCTACTGACTGAATGAAAAGGGCTGGCATCTCACTCTCTTTGAATCTTCTTTATCATGCTAGGATTAGCAGGAAAAAGCAAAAAATTTCAGAAATGCACCTTGCAATGCGGAGAAATTACTGTTTGTGCATTTACAATATTCATTGATTTTTGCCATTGAAAAACATCATGTTATTCATATACCAGAAATGTTTGAAGCTACTGACTGAATGAAAAGAGCTGGCATCTCACTCTCTTTGAATCTTCTTTATCATGCTAGGATTAGCAGGAAAAAGCAAAAAATTTCAGAATTGCACCTTGCAATGTGGAGATATTACTGTTTGTGCATTTACAATATTCATTGATTTTTGCCATTGAAAAACGTCCAGAAATGTTTGAAGCTAATGACTGAATGAAAGGAGCTGGCATCTCACTCTCTTTGAATCTTCTTTATCATGCTAGGATTAGCAGGAAAAAGCAAAAAATTTCAGAATTGCACCTTGCAATGCGGAGAAATTACTGTTTGTGCATTTACAATATTCATTGATTTTTGCCATTGAAAAACATCATGTTATTCATATACCAGAAATGTTTGAAGCTACTGACTGAATGAAAAGAGCTGGCATCTCACTCTCTTTGAATCTTCTTTATCATGCTAGGATTAGCAGGAAAAAGCAAAAAATTTCAGAATTGCACCTTGCAATGCGGAGAAATTACTGTTTGTGCATTTACAATATTCATTGATTTTTGCCATTGAAAAACATCATGTTATTCATATACCAGAAATGTTTGAAGCTACTGACTGAATGAAAAGAGCTGGCATCTCACTCTCTTTGAATCTTCTTTATCATGCTAGGATTAGCAGGAAAAAGCAAAAAATTTCAGAATTGCACCTTGCAATGTGGAGATATTACTGTTTGTGCATTTACAATATTCATTGATTTTTGCCATTGAAAAACATCCAGAAATGTTTGAAGCTACTGACTGAATGAAAGGAGCTGTCATCTCACTCTCTTTGAATCTTCTTTATCATGCTAGGATTAGCAGGAAAAAGCAAAAAATTTCAGAATTGCACCTTGCAATGCGGAGAAATTACTGTTTGTGCATTTACAATATTCATTGATTTTTGCCATTGAAAAACATCATGTTATTCATATACCAGAAATGTTTGAAGCTACTGACTGAATGAAAAGAGCTGGCATCTCACTCTCTTTGAATCTTCTTTATCATGCTAAGAGGAGCAGGAAAAAGCAAAAAATTTCAGAATTGTACCTTGCAATGTGGAGATATTACTGTTTGTGCATTTACAATATTCATTGATTTTTGCCATTGAAAAACGTCCAGAAATGTTTGAAGCTACTGACTGAATGAAAGGAGCTGGCATCTCACTCTCTTTGAATCTTCTTTATCATGCTAGGATTAGCAGGAAAAAGCAAAAAATTTCAGAATTGCACCTTGCAATGTGGAGATATTACTGTTTGTGCATTTACAATATTCATTGATTTTTGCCATTGAAAAACATCATGTTATTCATATACCAGAAATGTTTGAAGCTACTGACTGAATGAAAAGGGCTGGCATCTCACTCTCTTTGAATCTTCTTTATCATGCTAGGATTAGCAGGAAAAAGCAAAAAATTTCAGAATTGCACCTTGCAATGCGGAGAAATTATTGTTTGTGCATTTACAATATTCATTGATTTTTGCCATTGAAAAACATCATGTTATTCATATACCAGAAATGTTTGAAGCTACTGACTGAATGAAAAGAGCTGGCATCTCACTCTCTTTGAATCTTCTTTATCATGCTAAGAGGAGCAGGAAAAAGCAAAAAATTTCAGAATTGTACCTTGCAATGTGGAGATATTACTGTTTGTGCATTTACAATATTCATTGATTTTTGCCATTGAAAAACGTCCAGAAATGTTTGAAGCTACAGACTGAATGAAAGGAGCTGGCATCTCACTCTCTTTGAATCTTCTTTATCATGCTAGGATTAGCAGGAAAAAGCAAAAAATTTCAGAATTGCACCTTGCAATGTGGAGATATTACTGTTTGTGCATTTACAATATTCATTGATTTTTGCCATTGAAAAACATCATGTTATTCATATACCAGAAATGTTTCAAGCTACTGACTGAATGAAAAGGGCTGGCATCTCACTCTCTTTGAATCTTCTTTATCATGCTAGGATTAGCAGGAAAAAGCAAAAAATTTCAGAATTGCACCTTGCAATGCGGAGAAATTATTGTTTGTGCATTTACAATATTCATTGATTTTTGCCATTGAAAAACATCATGTTATTCATATACCAGAAATGTTTGAAGCTACTGACTGAATGAAAAGAGCTGGCATCTCACTCTCTTTGAATCTTCTTTATCATGCTAGGATTAGCAGGAAAAAGCAAAAAATTTCAGAATTGCACCTTGCAATGTGGAGATATTACTGTTTGTGCATTTACAATATTCATTGATTTTTGCCATTGAAAAACGTCCAGAAATGTTTGAAGCTACTGACTGAATGAAAGGAGCTGGCATCTCACTCTCTTTGAATCTTCTTTATCATGCTAGTATTAGCAGGAAAAAGCAAAAAATTTCAGAATTGCACCTTGCAATGCGGAGAAATTACTGTTTGTGCATTTACAATATTCATTGATTTTTGCCATTGAAAAACATCATGTTATTCATATACCAGAAATGTTTGAAGCTACTGACTGAATGAAAAGAGCTGGCATCTCACTCTCTTTGAATCTTCTTTATCATGCTAAGAGGAGCAGGAAAAAGCAAAAAATTTCAGAATTGTACCTTGCAATGTGGAGCTATTACTGTTTGTGCATTTACAATATTCATTGATTTTTGCCATTGAAAAACGTCCAGAAATGTTTGAAGCTACTGACTGAATGAAAGGAGCTGGCATCTCACTCTCTTTGAATCTTCTTTATCATGCTAGGATTAGCAGGAAAAAGCAAAAAATTTCAGAATTGCACCTTGCAATGTGGAGATATTACTGTTTGTGCATTTACAATATTCATTGATTTTTGCCATTGAAAAACATCATGTTATTCATATACCAGAAATGTTTGAAGCTACTGACTGAATGAAAAGGGCTGGCATCTCACTCTCTTTGAATCTTCTTTATCATGCTAGGATTAGCAGGAAAAAGCAAAAAATTTCAGAATTGCACCTTGCAATGCGGAGAAATTACTGTTTGTGCATTTACAATATTCATTGATTTTTGCCATTGAAAAACATCATGTTATTCATATACCAGAAATGCTTGAAGCTACTGACTGAATGAAAAGAGCTGGCATCTCACTCTCTTTGAATCTTCTTTATCATGCTAGGATTAGCAGGAAAAAGCAAAAAATTTCAGAATTGCACCTTGCAATGTGGAGATATTACTGTTTGTGCATTTACAATATTCATTGATTTTTGCCATTGAAAAACGTCCAGAAATGTTTGAAGCTACTGACTAAATGAAAGGAGCTGGCATCTCACTCTCTTTGAATCTTCTTTATCATGCTAGGATTAGCAGGAAAAAGCAAAACATTTCAGAATTGCACCTTGCAATGTGGAGATATTACTGTTTGTGCATTTACAATATTCATTGATTTTTGCCATTGAAAAACATCATGTTATTCATATACCAGAAATGTTTGAAGCTACTGACTGAATGAAAAGAGCTGGCATCTCACCCTCTTTGAATCTTCTTTATCATGCTAAGAGGAGCAGGAAAAAGCAAAAAATTTCAGAATTGCACCTTGCAATGTGGAGATATTACTGTTTGTGCATTTACAATATTCATTGATTTTTGCCATTGAAAAACGTCCAGAAATGTTTGAAGCTACTGACTGAATGAAAGGAGCTGGCATCTCACTCTCTTTGAATCTTCTTTATCATGCTAGGATTAGCAGGAAAAAGCAAAAAATTTCAGAATTGCACCTTGCAATGCGGAGAAATTACTGTTTGTGCATTTACAATATTCATTGATTCTTGCCATTGAAAAACATCATGTTATTCATATACCAGAAATGTTTGAAGCTACTGACTGAATGAAAAGAGCTGGCATCTCACTCTCTTTGAATCTTCTTTATCATGCTAAGAGGAGCAGGAAAAAGCAAAAAATTTCAGAATTGTACCTTGCAATGTGGAGATATTACTGTTTGTGCATTTACAATATTCATTGATTTTTGCCATTGAAAAACGTCCAGAAATGTTTGAAGCTACTGACTGAATGAAAGGAGCTGGCATCTCACTCTCTTTGAATCTTCTTTATCATGCTAGGATTAGCAGGAAAAAGCAAAAAATTTCAGAATTGCACCTTGCAATGTGGAGATATTACTGTTTGTGCCTTTACAATATTCATTGATTTTTGCCATTGAAAAACATCATGTTATTCATATACCAGAAATGTTTGAAGCTACTGACTGAATGAAAAGAGCTGGCATCTCACTCTCTTTGAATCTTCTTTATCATGCTAGGATTAGCAGGAAAAAGCAAAAAATTTCAGAATTGCACCTTGCAATGTGGAGATATTACTGTTTGTGCATTTACAATATTCATTGATTTTTGCCATTGAAAAACGTCCAGAAATGTTTGAAGCTACTGACTGAATGAAAGGAGCTGGCATCTCACTCTCTTTGAATCTTCTTTATCATGCTAGGATTAGCAGGAAAAAGCAAAAAATTTCAGAATTGCACCTTGCAATGCGGAGAAATTACTGTTTGTGCATTTACAATATTCATTGATTTTTGCCATTGAAAAACATCATGTTATTCATATACCAGAAATGTTTGAAGCTACTGACTGAATGAAAAGAGCTGGCATCTCACTCTCTTTGAATCTTCTTTATCATGCTAAGAGGAGCAGGAAAAAGCAAAAAATTTCAGAATTGTACCTTGCAATGTGGAGATATTACTGTTTGTGCATTTACAATATTCATTGATTTTTGCCATTGAAAAACGTCCAGAAATGTTTGAAGCTACTGACTGAATGAAAGGAGCTGGCATCTCACTCTCTTTGAATCTTCTTTATCATGCTAGGATTAGCAGGAAAAAGCAAAAAATTTCAGAATTGCACCTTGCAATGTGGAGATATTACTGTTTGTGCATTTACAATATTCATTGATTTTTGCCATTGAAAAACATCATGTTATTCATATACCAGAAATGTTTGAAGCTACTGACTGAATGAAAAGGGCTGGCATCTCACTCTCTTTGAATCTTCTTTATCATGCTAGGATTAGCAGGAAAAAGCAAAAAATTTCAGAATTGCACCTTGCAATGCGGAGAAATTACTCTTTGTGCATTTACAATATTCATTGATTTTTGCCATTGAAAAACATCATGTTATTCATATACCAGAAATGTTTGAAGCTACTGACTGAATGAAAAGAGCTGGCATCTCACTCTCTTTGAATCTTCTTTATCATGCTAGGATTAGCAGGAAAAAGCAAAAAATTTCAGAATTGCACCTTGCAATGTGGAGATATTACTGTTTGTGCATTTACAATATTCATTGATTTTTGCCATTGAAAAACGTCCAGAAATGTTTGAAGCTACTGACTGAATGAAAGGAGCTGGCATCTCACTCTCTTTGAATCTTCTTTATCATGCTAGGATTAGCAGGAAAAAGCAAAAAATTTCAGAATTGCACCTTGCAATGTGGAGATATTACTGTTTGTGCATTTACAATATTCATTGATTTTTGCCATTGAAAAACATCATGTTATTCATATACCAGAAATGTTTGAAGCTACTGACTGAATGAAAAGAGCTGGCATCTCACTCTCTTTGAATCTTCTTTATCATGCTAAGAGGAGCAGGAAAAAGCAAAAAATTTCAGAATTGCACCTTGCAATGTGGAGATATTACTGTTTGTGCATTTACAATATTCATTGATTTTTGCCATTGAAAAACGTCCAGAAATGTTTGAAGCTACTGACTGAATGAAAGGAGCTGGCATCTCACTCTCTTTGAATCTTCTTTATCATGCTAGGATTAGCAGGAAAAAGCAAAAAATTTCAGAATTGCACCTTGCAATGTGGAGATATTACTGTTTGTGCATTTACAATATTCATTGATTTTTGCCATTGAAAAACATCATGTTATTCATATACCAGAAATGTTTGAAGCTACTGACTGAATGAAAAGGGCTGGCATCTCACTCTCTTTGAATCTTCTTTATCATGCTAAGAGGAGCAGGAAAAAGCAAAAAATTTCAGAATTGCACCTTGCAATGTGGAGATATTACTGTTTGTGCATTTACAATATTCATTGATTTTTGCCATTGAAAAACGTCCAGAAATGTTTGAAGCTACTGACTGAATGAAAGGAGCTGGCATCTCACTCTCTTTGAATCTTCTTTATCATGCTAGGATTAGCAGGAAAAAGCAAAAAATTTCAGAATTGCACCTTGCAATGTGGAGATATTACTGTTTGTGCATTTACAATATTCATTGATTTTTGCCATTGAAAAACATCATGTTATTCATATACCAGAAATGTTTGAAGCTACTGACTGAATGAAAAGGGCTGGCATCTCACTCTCTTTGAATCTTCTTTATCATGCTAGGATTAGCAGGAAAAAGCAAAAAATTTCAGAATTGCACCTTGCAATGCGGAGAAATTACTCTTTGTGCATTTACAATATTCATTGATTTTTGCCATTGAAAAACATCATGTTATTCATATACCAGAAATGTTTGAAGCTACTGACTGAATGAAAAGAGCTGGCATCTCACTCTCTTTGAATCTTCTTTATCATGCTAGGATTAGCAGGAAAAAGCAAAAAATTTCAGAATTGTACCTTGCAATGTGGAGATATTACTGTTTGTGCATTTACAATATTCATTGATTTTTGCCATTGAAAAACGTCCAGAAATGTTTGAAGCTACTGACTGAATGAAAGGAGCTGGCATCTCACTCTCTTTGAATCTTCTTTATCATGCTAGGATTAGCAGGAAAAAGCAAAAAATTTCAGAATTGCACCTTGCAATGTGGAGATATTACTGTTTGTGCATTTACAATATTCATTGATTTTTGCCATTGAAAAACATCATGTTATTCATATACCAGAAATGTTTGAAGCTACTGACTGAATGAAAAGGGCTGGCATCTCACTCTCTTTGAATCTTCTTTATCATGCTAGGATTAGCAGGAAAAAGCAAAAAATTTCAGAATTGCACCTTGCAATGCGGAGAAATTACTGTTTGTGCATTTACAATATTCATTGATTTTTGCCATTGAAAAACATCATGTTATTCATATACCAGAAATGTTTGAAGCTACTGACTGAATGAAAAGAGCTGGCAACTCACTCTCTTTGAATCTTCTTTATCATGCTAGGATTAGCAGGAAAAAGCAAAAAATTTCAGAATTGCACCTTGCAATGCGGAGAAATTACTGTTTGTGCATTTACAATATTCATTGATTTTTGCCATTGAAAAACATCATGTTATTCATATACCAGAAATGTTTGAAGCTACTGACTGAATGAAAAGAGCTGGCATCTCACTCTCTTTGAATCTTCTTTATCATGCTAGGATTAGCAGGAAAAAGCAAAAAATTTCAGAATTGCACCTTGCAATGTGGAGATATTACTGTTTGTGCATTTACAATATTCATTGATTTTTGCCATTGAAAAACGTCCAGAAATGTTTGAAGCTACTGACTGAATGAAAGGAGCTGGCATCTCACTCTCTTTGAATCTTCTTTATCATGCTAGGATTAGCAGGAAAAAGCAAAAAATTTCAGAATTGCACCTTGCAATGTGGAGATATTACTGTTTGTGCATTTACAATATTCATTGATTTTTGCCATTGAAAAACATCATGTTATTCATATACCAGAAATGTTTGAAGCTACTGACTGAATGAAAAGGGCTGGCATCTCACTCTCTTTGAATCTTCTTTATCATGCTAGGATTAGCAGGAAAAAGCAAAAAATTTCAGAATTGCACCTTGCAATGTGGAGATATTACTCTTTGTGCATTTACAATATTCATTGATTTTTGCCATTGAAAAACATCATGTTATTCATATACCAGAAATGTTTGAAGCTACTGACTGAATGAAAAGGGCTGGCATCTCACTCTCTTTGAATCTTCTTTATCATGCTAGGATTAGCAGGAAAAAGCAAAAAATTTCAGAATTGCACCTTGCAATGCGGAGAAATTACTGTTTGTGCATTTACAATATTCATTGATTTTTGCCATTGAAAAACATCATGTTATTCATATACCAGAAATGTTTGAAGCTACTGACTGAATGAAAAGAGCTGGCATCTCACTCTCTTTGAATCTTCTTTATCATGCTAGGATTAGCAGGAAAAAGCAAAAAATTTCAGAATTGCACCTTGCAATGTGGAGATATTACTGTTTGTGCATTTACAATATTCATTGATTTTTGCCATTGAAAAACGTCCAGAAATGTTTGAAGCTACTGACTGAATGAAAGGAGCTGGCATCTCACTCTCTTTGAATCTTCTTTATCATGCTAGGATTAGCAGGAAAAAGCAAAAAAATTTCAGAATTGCACCTTGCAATGTGGAGATATTACTGTTTGTGCATTTACAATATTCATTGATTTTTGCCATTGAAAAACATCATGTTATTCATATACCAGAAATGTTTGAAGCTACTGACTGAATGAAAAGGGCTGGCATCTCACTCTCTTTGAATCTTCTTTATCATGCTAGGATTAGCAGGAAAAAGCAAAAAATTTCAGAATTGCACCTTGCAATGCGGAGAAATTACTGTTTGTGCATTTACAATATTCATTGATTTTTGCCATTGAAAAACATCATGTTATTCATATACCAGAAATGTTTGAAGCTACTGACTGAATGAAAAGGGCTGGCATCTCACTCTCTTTGAATCTTCTTTATCATGCTAGGATTAGCAGGAAAAAGCAAAAAATTTCAGAATTGCACCTTGCAATGCGGAGAAATTACTGTTTGTGCATTTACAATATTCATTGATTTTTGCCATTGAAAAACATCATGTTATTCATATACCAGAAATGTTTGAAGCTACTGACTGAATGAAAAGAGCTGGCATCTCACTCTCTTTGAATCTTCTTTATCATGCTAGGATTAGCAGGAAAAAGCAAAAAAATTTCAGAATTGTACCTTGCAATGTGGAGATATTACTGTTTGTGCATTTACAATATTCATTGATTTTTGCCATTGAAAAACGTCCAGAAATGTTTGAAGCTACTGACTGAATGAAAGGAGCTGGCATCTCACTCTCTTTGAATCTTCTTTATCATGCTAGGATTAGCAGGAAAAAGCAAAAAATTTCAGAATTGCACCTTGCAATGTGGAGATATTACTGTTTGTGCATTTACAATATTCATTGATTTTTGCCATTGAAAAACATCATGTTATTCATATACCAGAAATGTTTGAAGCTACTGACTGAATGAAAAGGGCTGGCATCTCACTCTCTTTGAATCTTCTTTATCATGCTAGGATTAGCAGGAAAAAGCAAAAAATTTCAGAATTGCACCTTGCAATGCGGAGAAATTACTGTTTGTGCATTTACAATATTCATTGATTTTTGCCATTGAAAAACATCATGTTATTCATATACCAGAAATGTTTGAAGCTACTGACTGAATGAAAAGAGCTGGCAACTCACTCTCTTTGAATCTTCTTTATCATGCTAGGATTAGCAGGAAAAAGCAAAAAATTTCAGAATTGCACCTTGCAATGTGGAGATATTACTGTTTGTGCATTTACAATATTCATTGATTTTTGCCATTGAAAAACATCATGTTATTCATATACCAGAAATGTTTGAAGCTACTGACTGAATGAAAAGGGCTGGCATCTCACTCTCTTTGAATCTTCTTTATCATGCTAGGATTAGCAGGAAAAAGCAAAAAATTTCAGAATTGCACCTTGCAATGTGGAGATATTACTGTTTGTGCATTTACAATATTCATTGATTTTTGCCATTGAAAAACATCATGTTATTCATATACCAGAAATGTTTGAAGCTACTGACTGAATGAAAAGGGCTGGCATCTCACTCTCTTTGAATCTTCTTTATCATGCTAGGATTAGCAGGAAAAAGCAAAAAATTTCAGAATTGCACCTTGCAATGTGGAGATATTACTGTTTGTGCATTTACAATATTCATTGATTTTTGCCATTGAAAAACATCATGTTATTCATATACCAGAAATGTTTGAAGCTACTGACTGAATGAAAAGGGCTGGCATCTCACTCTCTTTGAATCTTCTTTATCATGCTAGGATTAGCAGGAAAAAGCAAAAAATTTCAGAATTGCACCTTGCAATGCGGAGAAATTACTGTTTGTGCATTTACAATATTCATTGATTTTTGCCATTGAAAAACATCATGTTATTCATATACCAGAAATGTTTGAAGCTACTGACTGAATGAAAAGAGCTGGCATCTCACTCTCTTTGAATCTTCTTTATCATGCTAGGATTAGCAGGAAAAAGCAAAAAATTTCAGAATTGCACATTGCAATGTGGAGATATTACTGTTTGTGCATTTACAATATTCATTGATTTTTGCCATTGAAAAACGTCCAGAAATGTTTGAAGCTACTGACTGAATGAAAGGAGCTGGCATCTCACTCTCTTTGAATCTTCTTTATCATGCTAGGATTAGCAGGAAAAAGCAAAAAATTTCAGAATTGCACCTTGCAATGTGGAGATATTACTGTTTGTGCATTTACAATATTCATTGATTTTTGCCATTGAAAAACGTCCAGAAATGCTTGAAGCTACTGACTGAATGAAAAGAGCTGGCATCTCACTCTCTTTGAATCTTCTTTATCATGCTAGGATTAGCAGGAAAAAGCAAAAAATTTCAGAATTGCACCTTGCAATGTGGAGATATTACTGTTTGTGCATTTACAATATTCATTGATTTTTGCCATTGAAAAACGTCCAGAAATGTTTGAAGCTACTGACTGAATGAAAGGAGCTGGCATCTCACTCTCTTTGAATCTTCTTTATCATGCTAGGATTAGCAGGAAAAAGCAAAAAATTTCAGAATTGCACCTTGCAATGTGGAGATATTACTGTTTGTGCATTTACAATATTCATTGATTTTTGCCATTGAAAAACGTCCAGAAATGTTTGAAGCTACTGACTGAATGAAAGGAGCTGGCATCTCATTCTCTTTGAATCTTCTTTATCATGCTAGGATTAGCAGGAAAAAGCAAAAAATTTCAGAATTGCACCTTGCAATGTGGAGATATTACTGTTTGTGCATTTACAATATTCATTGATTTTTGCCATTGAAAAACATCATGTTATTCATATACCAGAAATGTTTGAAGCTACTGACTGAATGAAAAGAGCTGGCATCTCACTCTCTTTGAATCTTCTTTATCATGCTAAGAGGAGCAGGAAAAAGCAAAAAATTTCAGCATTGTACCTTGCAATGTGGAGATATTACTGTTTGTGCATTTACAATATTCATTGATTTTTGCCATTGAAAAACGTCCAGAAATGTTTGAAGCTACTGACTGAATGAAAGGAGCTGGCATCTCACTCTCTTTGAATCTTCTTTATCATGCTAGGATTAGCAGGAAAAAGCAAAAAATTTCAGAATTGCACCTTGCAATGTGGAGATATTACTGTTTGTGCATTTACAATATTCATTGATTTTTGCCATTGAAAAACATCATGTTATTCATATACCAGAAATGTTTGAAGCTACTGACTGAATGAAAAGGGCTGGCATCTCACTCTCTTTGAATCTTCTTTATCATGCTAGGATTAGCAGGAAAAAGCAAAAAATTTCAGAATTGCACCTTGCAATGCGGAGAAATTACTGTTTGTGCATTTACAATATTCATTGATTTTTGCCATTGAAAAACATCATGTTATTCATATACCAGAAATGTTTGAAGCTACTGACTGAATGAAAAGAGCTGGCATCTCACTCTCTTTAAATCTTCTTTATCATGCTAGGATTAGCAGGAAAAAGCAAAAAATTCCAGAATTGCACCTTGCAATATGGAGATATTACTGTTTGTGCATTTACAATATTCATTGATTTTTGCCATTGAAAAACGTCCAGAAATGTTTGAAGCTACTGACTGAATGAAAGGAGCTGGCATCTCACTCTCTTTGAATCTTCTTTATCATGCTAGGATTAGCAGGAAAAAGCAAAAAATTTCAGAATTGCACCTTGCAATGCGGAGAAATTACTGTTTGTGCATTTACAATATTCATTGATTTTTGCCATTGAAAAGCATCATGTTATTCATATACCAGAAATGTTTGAAGCTACTGACTGAATGAAAAGAGCTGGCATCTCACTCTCTTTGAATCTTCTTTATCATGCTAAGATGAGCAGGAAAAAGCAAAAAATTTCAGAATTGTACCTTGCAATGTGGAGATATTACTGTTTGTGCATTTACAATATTCATTGATTTTTGCCATTGAAAAACGTCCAGAAATGTTTGAAGCTACTGACTGAATGAAAGGAGCTGGCATCTCACTCTCTTTGAATCTTCTTTATCATGCTAGGATTAGCAGGAAAAAGCAAAAAATTTCAGAATTGCACCTTGCAATGTGGAGATATTACTGTTTGTGCATTTACAATATTCATTGATTTTTGCCATTGAAAAACATCATGTTATTCATATACCAGAAATGTTTGAAGCTACTGACTGAATGAAAAGGGCTGGCATCTCACTCTCTTTGAATCTTCTTTATCATGCTAGGATTAGCAGGAAAAAGCAAAAAATTTCAGAAATGCACCTTGCAATGCGGAGAAATTACTGTTTGTGCATTTACAATATTCATTGATTTTTGCCATTGAAAAACATCATGTTATTCATAGACCAGAAATGTTTGAAGCTACTGACTGAATGAAAAGAGCTGGCATCTCACTCTCTTTGAATCTTCTTTATCATGCTAGGATTAGCAGGAAAAAGCAAAACATTTCAGAATTGCACCTTGCAATGTGGAGATATTACTGTTTGTGCATTTACAATATTCATTGATTTTTGCCATTGAAAAACGTCCAGAAATGTTTGAAGCTACTGACTGAATGAAAGGAGCTGGCATCTCACTCTCTTTGAATCTTCTTTATCATGCTAGGATTAGCAGGAAAAAGCAAAAAATTTCAGAATTGCACCTTGCAATGCGGAGAAATTACTGTTTGTGCATTTACAATATTCATTGATTTTTGCCATTGAAAAACATCATGTTATTCATATACCAGAAATGTTTGAAGCTACTGACTGAATGAAAAGAGCTGGCATCTCACTCTCTTTGAATCTTCTTTATCATGCTAAGAGGAGCAGGAAAAAGCAAAAAATTTCAGAATTGTACCTTGCAATGTGGAGATATTACTGTTTGTGCATTTACAATATTCATTGATTTTTGCCATTGAAAAACGTCCAGAAATGTTTGAAGCTACTGACTGAATGAAAGGAGCTGGCATCTCACTCTCTTTGAATCTTCTTTATCATGCTAGGATTAGCAGGAAAAAGCAAAAAATTTCAGAATTGCACCTTGCAATGTGGAGATATTACTGTTTGTGCATTTACAATATTCATTGATTTTTGCCATTGAAAAACATCATGTTATTCATATACCAGAAATGTTTGAAGCTACTGACTGAATGAAAAGGGCTGGCATCTCACTCTCTTTGAATCTTCTTTATCATGCTAGGATTAGCAGGAAAAAGCAAAAAATTTCAGAATTGCACCTTGCAATGCGGAGAAATTACTGTTTGTGCATTTACAATATTCATTGATTTTTGCCATTGAAAAACATCATGTTATTCATATACCAGAAATGTTTGAAGCTACTGACTGAATGAAAAGAGCTGGCATCTCACTCTCTTTGAATCTTCTTTATCATGCTAGGATTAGCAGGAAAAAGCAAAAAATTTCAGAATTGCACCTTGCAATGTGGAGATATTACTGTTTGTGCATTTACAATATTCATTGATTTTTGCCATTGAAAAACGTCCAGAAATGTTTGAAGCTACTGACTGAATGAAAGGAGCTGGCATCTCACTCTCTTTGAATCTTCTTTATCATGCTAGGATTAGCAGGAAAAAGCAAAAAATTTCAGAATTGCACCTTGCAATGTGGAGATATTACTGTTTGTGCATTTACAATATTCATTGATTTTTGCCATTGAAAAACGTCCAGAAATGTTTGAAGCTACTGACTGAATGAAAGGAGCTGGCATCTCATTCTCTTTGAATCTTCTTTATCATGCTAGGATTAGCAGGAAAAAGCAAAAAATTTCAGAATTGCACCTTGCAATGTGGAGATATTACTGTTTGTGCATTTACAATATTCATTGATTTTTGCCATTGAAAAACATCATGTTATTCATATACCAGAAATGTTTGAAGCTACTGACTGAATGAAAAGAGCTGGCATCTCACTCTCTTTGAATCTTCTTTATCATGCTAAGAGGAGCAGGAAAAAGCAAAAAATTTCAGCATTGTACCTTGCAATGTGGAGATATTACTGTTTGTGCATTTACAATATTCATTGATTTTTGCCATTGAAAAACGTCCAGAAATGTTTGAAGCTACTGACTGAATGAAAGGAGCTGGCATCTCACTCTCTTTGAATCTTCTTTATCATGCTAGGATTAGCAGGAAAAAGCAAAAAATTTCAGAATTGCACCTTGCAATGTGGAGATATTACTGTTTGTGCATTTACAATATTCATTGATTTTTGCCATTGAAAAACATCATGTTATTCATATACCAGAAATGTTTGAAGCTACTGACTGAATGAAAAGGGCTGGCATCTCACTCTCTTTGAATCTTCTTTATCATGCTAGGATTAGCAGGAAAAAGCAAAAAATTTCAGAATTGCACCTTGCAATGCGGAGAAATTACTGTTTGTGCATTTACAATATTCATTGATTTTTGCCATTGAAAAACATCATGTTATTCATATACCAGAAATGTTTGAAGCTACTGACTGAATGAAAAGAGCTGGCATCTCACTTTCTTTAAATCTTCTTTATCATGCTAGGATTAGCAGGAAAAAGCAAAAAATTCCAGAATTGCACCTTGCAATATGGAGATATTACTGTTTGTGCATTTACAATATTCATTGATTTTTGCCATTGAAAAACGTCCAGAAATGTTTGAAGCTACTGACTGAATGAAAGGAGCTGGCATCTCACTCTCTTTGAATCTTCTTTATCATGCTAGGATTAGCAGGAAAAAGCAAAAAATTTCAGAATTGCACCTTGCAATGCGGAGAAATTACTGTTTGTGCATTTACAATATTCATTGATTTTTGCCATTGAAAAGCATCATGTTATTCATATACCAGAAATGTTTGAAGCTACTGACTGAATGAAAAGAGCTGGCATCTCACTCTCTTTGAATCTTCTTTATCATGCTAAGATGAGCAGGAAAAAGCAAAAAATTTCAGAATTGTACCTTGCAATGTGGAGATATTACTGTTTGTGCATTTACAATATTCATTGATTTTTGCCATTGAAAAACGTCCAGAAATGTTTGAAGCTACTGACTGAATGAAAGGAGCTGGCATCTCACTCTCTTTGAATCTTCTTTATCATGCTAGGATTAGCAGGAAAAAGCAAAAAATTTCAGAATTGCACCTTGCAATGTGGAGATATTACTGTTTGTGCATTTACAATATTCATTGATTTTTGCCATTGAAAAACATCATGTTATTCATATACCAGAAATGTTTGAAGCTACTGACTGAATGAAAAGGGCTGGCATCTCACTCTCTTTGAATCTTCTTTATCATGCTAGGATTAGCAGGAAAAAGCAAAAAATTTCAGAAATGCACCTTGCAATGCGGAGAAATTACTGTTTGTGCATTTACAATATTCATTGATTTTTGCCATTGAAAAACATCATGTTATTCATAGACCAGAAATGTTTGAAGCTACTGACTGAATGAAAAGAGCTGGCATCTCACTCTCTTTGAATCTTCTTTATCATGCTAGGATTAGCAGGAAAAAGCAAAACATTTCAGAATTGCACCTTGCAATGTGGAGATATTACTGTTTGTGCATTTACAATATTCATTGATTTTTGCCATTGAAAAACGTCCAGAAATGTTTGAAGCTACTGACTGAATGAAAGGAGCTGGCATCTCACTCTCTTTGAATCTTCTTTATCATGCTAGGATTAGCAGGAAAAAGCAAAAAATTTCAGAATTGCACCTTGCAATGCGGAGAAATTACTGTTTGTGCATTTACAATATTCATTGATTTTTGCCATTGAAAAACATCATGTTATTCATATACCAGAAATGTTTGAAGCTACTGACTGAATGAAAAGAGCTGGCATCTCACTCTCTTTGAATCTTCTTTATCATGCTAAGAGGAGCAGGAAAAAGCAAAAAATTTCAGAATTGTACCTTGCAATGTGGAGATATTACTGTTTGTGCATTTACAATATTCATTGATTTTTGCCATTGAAAAACGTCCAGAAATGTTTGAAGCTACTGACTGAATGAAAGGAGCTGGCATCTCACTCTCTTTGAATCTTCTTTATCATGCTAGGATTAGCAGGAAAAAGCAAAAAATTTCAGAATTGCACCTTGCAATGTGGAGATATTACTGTTTGTGCATTTACAATATTCATTGATTTTTGCCATTGAAAAACATCATGTTATTCATATACCAGAAATGTTTGAAGCTACTGACTGAATGAAAAGGGCTGGCATCTCACTCTCTTTGAATCTTCTTTATCATGCTAGGATTAGCAGGAAAAAGCAAAAAATTTCAGAATTGCACCTTGCAATGCGGAGAAATTACTGTTTGTGCATTTACAATATTCATTGATTTTTGCCATTGAAAAACATCATGTTATTCATATACCAGAAATGTTTGAAGCTACTGACTGAATGAAAAGAGCTGGCATCTCACTCTCTTTGAATCTTCTTTATCATGCTAGGATTAGCAGGAAAAAGCAAAAAATTTCAGAATTGCACCTTGCAATGTGGAGATATTACTGTTTGTGCATTTACAATATTCATTGATTTTTGCCATTGAAAAACATTATGTTATTCATATACCAGAAATGTTTGAAGCTACTGACTGAATGAAAAGGGCTGGCATCTCACTCTCTTTGAATCTTCTTTATCATGCTAGGATTAGCAGGAAAAAGCAAAAAATTTCAGAATTGCACCTTGCAATGCGGAGAAATTACTGTTTGTGCATTTACAATATTCATTGATTTTTGCCATTGAAAAACATCATGTTATTGATATACCAGAAATGTTTGAAGCTACTGACTGAATGAAAAGAGCTGGCATCTCGCTCTCTTTGAATCTTCTTTATCATGCTAGGATTAGCAGGAAAAAGCAAAAAATTTCAGAATTGCACCTTGCAATGTGGAGATATTACTGTTTGTGCATTTACAA
Source organism: Phyllobates terribilis (assembly GCF_046119375.1). NCBI lineage: Eukaryota > Metazoa > Chordata > Amphibia > Anura > Dendrobatidae > Phyllobates > Phyllobates terribilis. The sequence goes on along the minus strand of NW_027362909.1, from coordinate 2,707,676 downwards.
TATTCATTGATTTTTGCCATTGAAAAACGTCCAGAAATGTTTGAAGCTACTGACTGAATGAAAGGAGCTGGCATCTCACTCTCTTTGAATCTTCTTTATCATGCTAGGATTAGCAGGAAAAAGCAAAAAATTTCAGAATTGCACCTTGCAATGTGGAGATATTACTGTTTGTGCATTTACAATATTCATTGATTTTTGCCATTGAAAAACGTCCAGAAATGTTTGAAGCTACTGACTGAATGAAAGGAGCTGGCATCTCACTCTCTTTGAATCTTCTTTATCATGCTAAGAGGAGCAGGAAAAAGCAAAAAATTTCAGAATTGCACGTTGCAATGTGGAGATATTACTGTTTGTGCATTTACAATATTCATTGATTTTTGCCATTGAAAAACGTCCAGAAATGTTTGAAGCTACTGACTGAATGAAAGGTCATGGCATCTCACTCTCTTTGAATCTTCTTTATCATGCTAGGATTAGCAGGAAAAAGCAAAAAATTTCAGAATTGCACCTTGCAATGCGGAGAAATTACTGTTTGTGCATTTACAATATTCATTGATTTTTGCCATTGAAAAACATCATGTTATTCATATACCAGAAATGTTTGAAGCTACTGACTGAATGAAAAGAGCTGGCATCTCACTCTCTTTGAATCTTCTTTATCATGCCAGGATTAGCAGGAGAAAGCAAAAAATTTCAGAATTGCACCTTGCAATGTGGAGATATTACTGTTTGTGCATTTACAATATTCATTGATTTTTGCCATTGAAAAACGTCCAGAAATGTTTGAAGCTACTGACTGAATGAAAGGAGCTGGCATCTCACTCTCTTTGAATCTTCTTTATCATGCTAGGATTAGCAGGAAAAAGCAAAAAATTTCAGAATTGCACCTTGCAATGCGGAGAAATTACTGTTTGTGCATTTACAATATTCATTGATTTTTGCCATTGAAAAACATCATGTTATTCATATACCAGAAATGTTTGAAGCTACTGACTGAATGAAAAGAGCTGGCATCTCACTCTCTTTGAATCTTCTTTATCATGCTAGGACTAGCAGGAAAAAGCAAAAAATTTCAGAATTGCACCTTGCAATGTGGAGATATTACTGTTTGTGCATTTACAATATTCATTGATTTTTGCCATTGAAAAACGTCCAGAAATGTTTGAAGCTACTGACTGAATGAAAGGAGCTGGCATCTCACTCTCTTTGAATCTTCTTTATCATGCTAGGATTAGCAGGAAAAAGCAAAAAGTTTCAGAATTGCACCTTGCAATGTGGAGATATTACTGTTTGTGCATTTACAATATTCATTGATTTTTGCCATTGAAAAACATCATGTTATTCATATACCAGAAATGTTTGAAGCTACTGACTGAATGAAAAGAGCTGGCATCTCACTCTCTTTGAATCTTCTTTATCATGCTAAGAGGAGCAGGAAAAAGCAAAAAATTTCAGAATTGCACCTTGCAATATGGAGATATTACTGTTTGTGCATTTACAATATTCATTGATTTTTGCCATTGAAAAATGTCCAGAAATGTTTGAAGCTACTGACTGAATGAAAGGAGCTGGCATCTCACTCTCTTTGAATCTTCTTTATCATGCTAGGATTAGCAGGAAAAAGCAAAAAATTTCAGAATTGCACCTTGCAATGTGGAGATATTACTGTTTGTGCATTTACAATATTCATTGATTTTTGCCATTGAAAAACGTCCAGAAATGTTTGAAGCTACTGACTGAATGAAAGGAGCTGGCATCTCACTCTCTTTGAATCTTCTTTATCATGCTAAGAGGAGCAGGAAAAAGCAAAAAATTTCAGAATTGCACGTTGCAATGTGGAGATATTACTGTTTGTGCATTTACAATATTCATTGATTTTTGCCATTGAAAAACGTCCAGAAATGTTTGAAGCTACTGACTGAATGAAAGGTCATGGCATCTCACTCTCTTTGAATCTTCTTTATCATGCTAGGATTAGCAGGAAAAAGCAAAAAATTTCAGAATTGCACCTTGCAATGCGGAGAAATTACTGTTTGTGCATTTACAATATTCATTGATTTTTGCCATTGAAAAACATCATGTTATTCATATACCAGAAATGTTTGAAGCTACTGACTGAATGAAAAGAGCTGGCATCTCACTCTCTTTGAATCTTCTTTATCATGCAAGGATTAGCAGGAGAAAGCAAAAAATTTCAGAATTGCACCTTGCAATGTGGAGATATTACTGTTTGTGCATTTACAATATTCATTGATTTTTGCCATTGAAAAACGTCCAGAAATGTTTGAAGCTACTGACTGAATGAAAGGAGCTGGCATCTCACTCTCTTTGAATCTTCTTTATCATGCTAGGATTAGCAGGAAAAAGCAAAAAATTTCAGAATTGCACCTTGCAATGCGGAGAAATTACTGTTTGTGCATTTACAATATTCATTGATTTTTGCCATTGAAAAACATCATGTTATTCATATACCAGAAATGTTTGAAGCTACTGACTGAATGAAAAGAGCTGGCATCTCACTCTCTTTGAATCTTCTTTATCATGCTAAGAGGAGCAGGAAAAAGCAAAAAATTTCAGAATTGTACCTTGCAATGTGAAGATATTACTGTTTGTGCATTTACAATATTCATTGATTTTTGCCATTGAAAAACGTCCAGAAATGTTTGAAGCTACTGACTGAATGAAAGGAGCTGGCATCTCACTCTCTTTGAATCTTCTTTATCATGCTAGGATTAGCAGGAAAAAGCAAAAAATTTCAGAATTGCACCTTGCAATGCGGAGAAATTACTGTTTGTGCATTTACAATATTCATTGATTTTTGCCATTGAAAAACATCATGTTATTCATATACCAGAAATGTTTGAAGCTACTGACTGAATGAAAAGAGCTGGCATCTCACTCTCTTTGAACCTTCTTTATCATGCTAGGATTAGCAGGAAAAAGCAAAAAATTTCAGAATTGCACCTTGCAATGTGGAGATATTACTGTTTGTGCATTTACAATATTCATTGATTTTTGCCATTGAAAAACATCATGTTATTCATATACCAGAAATGTTTGAAGCTACTGACTGAATGAAAAGGGCTGGCATCTCACTCTCTTTGAATCTTTTTTATCATGCTAGGATTAGCAGGAAAAAGCAAAAAATTTCAGAATTGCACCTTGCAATGCGGAGAAATTACTGTTTGTGCATTTACAATATTCATTGATTTTTGCCATTGAAAAACATCATGTTATTGATATACCAGAAATGTTTGAAGCTACTGACTGAATGAAAAGAGCTGGCATCTCGCTCTCTTTGAATCTTCTTTATCATGCTAGGATTAGCAGGAAAAAGCAAAAAATTTCAGAATTGCACCTTGCAATGTGGAGATATTACTGTTTGTGCATTTACAATATTCATTGATTTTTGCCATTGAAAAACGTCCAGAAATGTTTGAAGCTACTGACTGAATGAAAGGAGCTGGCATCTCACTCTCTTTGAATCTTCTTTATCATGCTAGGATTAGCAGGAAAAAGCAAAAAATTTCAGAATTGCATCTTGCAATGTGGAGATATTACTGTTTGTGCATTTACAATATTCATTGATTTTTGCCATTGAAAAACATCATGTTATTCATATACCAGAAATGTTTGAAGCTACTGACTGAATGAAAAGAGCTGGCATCTCACTCTCTTTGAATCTTCTTTATCATGCTAAGAGGAGCAGGAAAAAGCAAAAAATTTCAGAATTGCACCTTGCAATGTGGAGATATTACTGTTTGTGCATTTACAATATTCATTGATTTTTGCCATTGAAAAACGTCCAGAAATGTTTGAAGCTACTGACTGAATGAAAGGAGCTGGCATCTCACTCTCTTTGAATCTTCTTTATCATGCTAAGAGGAGCAGGAAAAAGCAAAAAATTTCAGAATTGCACGTTGCAATGTGGAGATATTACTGTTTGTGCATTTACAATATTCATTGATTTTTGCCATTGAAAAACGTCCAGAAATGTTTGAAGCTACTGACTGAATGAAAGGTCATGGCATCTCACTCTCTTTGAATCTTCTTTATCATGCTAGGATTAGCAGGAAAAAGCAAAAAATTTCAGAATTGCACCTTGCAATGCGGAGAAATTACTGTTTGTGCATTTACAATATTCATTGATTTTTGCCATTGAAAAACATCATGTTATTCATATACCAGAAATGTTTGAAGCTACTGACTGAATGAAAAGAGCTGGCAACTCACTCTCTTTGAATCTTCTTTATCATGCCAGGATTAGCAGGAGAAAGCAAAAAATTTCAGAATTGCACCTTGCAATGTGGAGATATTACTGTTTGTGCATTTACAATATTCATTGATTTTTGCCATTGAAAAACGTCCAGAAATGTTTGAAGCTACTGACTGAATGAAAGGAGCTGGCATCTCACTCTCTTTGAATCTTCTTTATCATGCTAGGATTAGCAGGAAAAAGCAAAAAATTTCAGAATTGCACCTTGCAATGCGGAGAAATTACAGTTTGTGCATTTACAATATTCATTGATTTTTGCCATTGAAAAACATCATGTTATTCATATACCAGAAATGTTTGAAGCTACTGACTGAATGAAAAGAGCTGGCATCTCACTCTCTTTGAATCTTCTTTATCATGCTAGGATTAGCAGGAAAAGGCAAAAAATTTCAGAATTGCAACTTGCAATGTGGAGATATTACTGTTTGTGCATTTACAATATTCATTGATTTTTGCCATTGAAAAACGTCCAGAAATGTTTGAAGCTACTGACTGAATGAAAGGAGCTGGCATCTCACTCTCTTTGAATCTTCTTTATCATGCTAGGATTAGCAGGAAAAAGCAAAAAATTTCTGAATTGCACCTTGCAATGTGGAGATATTACTGTTTGTGCATTTACAATATTCATTGATTTTTGCCATTGAAAAACATCATGTTATTCATATACCAGAAATGTTTGAAGCTACTGACTGAATGAAAAGAGCTGGCATCTCACTCTCTTTGAATCTTCTTTATCATGCTAGGATTAGCAGGAAAAAGCAAAAAATTTCAGAATTGCACCTTGCAATGTGGAGATATTACTGTTTGTGCATTTACAATATTCATTGATTTTTGCCATTGAAAAACATCATGTTATTCATATACCAGAAATGTTTGAAGCTACTGACTGAATGAAAAGGGCTGGCATCTCACTCTCTTTGAATCTTTTTTATCATGCTAGGATTAGCAGGAAAAAGCAAAAAATTTCAGAATTGCACCTTGCAATGCGGAGAAATTACTGTTTGTGCATTTACAATATTCATTGATTTTTGCCATTGAAAAACATCATGTTATTGATATACCAGAAATGTTTGAAGCTACTGACTGAATGAAAAGAGCTGGCATCTCGCTCTCTTTGAATCTTCTTTATCATGCTAGGATTAGCAGGAAAAAGCAAAAAATTTCAGAATTGCACCTTGCAATGTGGAGATATTACTGTTTGTGCATTTACAATATTCATTGATTTTTGCCATTGAAAAACGTCCAGAAATGTTTGAAGCTACTGACTGAATGAAAGGAGCTGGCATCTCACTCTCTTTGAATCTTCTTTATCATGCTAGGATTAGCAGGAAAAAGCAAAAAATTTCAGAATTGCATCTTGCAATGTGGAGATATTACTGTTTGTGCATTTACAATATTCATTGATTTTTGCCATTGAAAAACATCATGTTATTCATATACCAGAAATGTTTGAAGCTACTGACTGAATGAAAAGAGCTGGCATCTCACTCTCTTTGAATCTTCTTTATCATGCTAAGAGGAGCAGGAAAAAGCAAAAAATTTCAGAATTGCACCTTGCAATGTGGAGATATTACTGTTTGTGCATTTACAATATTCATTGATTTTTGCCATTGAAAAACGTCCAGAAATGTTTGAAGCTACTGACTGAATGAAAGGAGCTGGCATCTCACTCTCTTTGAATCTTCTTTATCATGCTAAGAGGAGCAGGAAAAAGCAAAAAATTTCAGAATTGCACGTTGCAATGTGGAGATATTACTGTTTGTGCATTTACAATATTCATTGATTTTTGCCATTGAAAAACGTCCAGAAATGTTTGAAGCTACTGACTGAATGAAAGGTCATGGCATCTCACTCTCTTTGAATCTTCTTTATCATGCTAGGATTAGCAGGAAAAAGCAAAAAATTTCAGAATTGCACCTTGCAATGCGGAGAAATTACTGTTTGTGCATTTACAATATTCATTGATTTTTGCCATTGAAAAACATCATGTTATTCATATACCAGAAATGTTTGAAGCTACTGACTGAATGAAAAGAGCTGGCAACTCACTCTCTTTGAATCTTCTTTATCTTGCCAGGATTAGCAGGAGAAAGCAAAAAATTTCAGAATTGCACCTTGCAATGTGGAGATATTACTGTTTGTGCATTTACAATATTCATTGATTTTTGCCATTGAAAAACGTCCAGAAATGTTTGAAGCTACTGACTGAATGAAAGGAGCTGGCATCTCACTCTCTTTGAATCTTCTTTATCATGCTAGGATTAGCAGGAAAAAGCAAAAAATTTCAGAATTGCACCTTGCAATGCGGAGAAATTACAGTTTGTGCATTTACAATATTCATTGATTTTTGCCATTGAAAAACATCATGTTATTCATATACCAGAAATGTTTGAAGCTACTGACTGAATGAAAAGAGCTGGCATCTCACTCTCTTTGAATCTTCTTTATCATGCTAGGATTAGCAGGAAAAGGCAAAAAATTTCAGAATTGCAACTTGCAATGTGGAGATATTACTGTTTGTGCATTTACAATATTCATTGATTTTTGCCATTGAAAAACGTCCAGAAATGTTTGAAGCTACTGACTGAATGAAAGGAGCTGGCATCTCACTCTCTTTGAATCTTCTTTATCATGCTAGGATTAGCAGGAAAAAGCAAAAAATTTCTGAATTGCACCTTGCAATGTGGAGATATTACTGTTTGTGCATTTACAATATTCATTGATTTTTGCCATTGAAAAACATCATGTTATTCATATACCAGAAATGTTTGAAGCTACTGACTGAATGAAAAGAGCTGGCATCTCACTCTCTTTGAATCTTCTTTATCATGCTAAGAGGAGCAGGAAAAAGCAAAAAATTTCAGAATTGCACCTTGCAATGTGGAGATATTACTGTTTGTGCATTTACAATATTCATTGATTTTTGCCATTGAAAAATGTCCAGAAATGTTTGAAGCTACTGACTGAATGAAAGGAGCTGGCATCTCACTCTCTTTGAATCTTCTTTATCATGCTAGGATTAGCAGGAAAAAGCAAAAAATTTCAGAATTGCACCTTGCAATGTGGAGATATTACTGTTTGTGCATTTACAATATTCATTGATTTTTGCCATTGAAAAACGTCCAGAAATGTTTGAAGCTACTGACTGAATGAAAGGTCATGGCATCTCACTCTCTTTGAATCTTCTTTATCATGCTAGGATTAGCAGGAAAAAGCAAAAAATTTCAGAATTGCACCTTGCAATGCGGAGAAATTACTGTTTGTGCATTTACAATATTCATTGATTTTTGCCATTGAAAAACATCATGTTATTCATATACCAGAAATGTTTGAAGCTACTGACTGAATGAAAAGAGCTGGCATCTCACTCTCTTTGAATCTTCTTTATCATGCAAGGATTAGCAGGAGAAAGCAAAAAATTTCAGAATTGCACCTTGCAATGTCGAGATATTACTGTTTGTGCATTTACAATATTCATTGATTTTTGCCATTGAAAAACGTCCAGAAATGTTTGAAGCTACTGACTGAATGAAAGGAGCTGGCATCTCACTCTCTTTGAATCTTCTTTATCATGCTAGGATTAGCAGGAAAAAGCAAAAAATTTCAGAATTGCACCTTGCAATGCGGAGAAATTACTGTTTGTGCATTTACAATATTCATTGATTTTTGCCATTGAAAAACATCATGTTATTCATATACCAGAAATGTTTGAATCTACTGATTGAATGAAAAGAGCTGGCATCTCACTCTCTTTGAATCTTCTTTATCATGCTAAGAGGAGTAGGAAAAAGCAAAAAATGTCAGAATTGCACGTTGCAATGTGGAGATATTACTGTTTGTGCATTTACAATATTCATTGATTTTTGCCATTGAAAAACGTCCAGAAATGTTTGAAGCTACTGACTGAATGAAAGGAGCTGGCATCTCACTCTCTTTGAATCTTCTTTATCATGCTAGGATTAGCAGGAAAAAGCAAAAAATTTCAGAATTGCACCTTGCAATGCGGAGAAATTACTGTTTGTGCATTTACAATATTCATTGATTTTTGCCATTGAAAAACATCATGTTATTCATATACCAGAAATGTTTGAAGCTACTGACTGAATGAAAAGAGCTGGCATCTCACTCTCTTTGAATCTTCTTTATCATGCCAGGATTAGCAGGAAAAAGCAAAAAATTTCAGAATTGCACCTTGCAATGTGGAGATATTACTGTTTGTGCATTTACAATATTCATTGATTTTTGCCATTGAAAAACGTCCAGAAATGTTTGAAGCTACTGACTGAATGAAAGGAGCTGGCATCTCACTCTCTTTGAATCTTCTTTATCATGCTAGGATTAGCAGGAAAAAGCAAAAAATTTCAGAATTGCACCTTGCAATGCGGAGAACTTACTGTTTGTGCATTTACAATATTCATTGATTTTTGCCATTGAAAAACATCATGTTATTCATATACCAGAAATGTTTGAAGCTACTGACTGAATGAAAAGAGCTGGCATCTCACTCTCTTTGAATCTTCTTTATCATGCCAGGATTAGCAGGAAAAAGCAAAAAATTTCAGAATTGCACCTTGCAATGTGGAGATATTACTGTTTGTGCATTTACAATATTCATTGATTTTTGCCATTGAAAAACGTCCAGAAATGTTTGAAGCTACTGACTGAATGAAAGGAGCTGGCATCTCACTCTCTTTGAATCTTCTTTATCATGCTAGGATTAGCAGGAAAAAGCAAAAAATTTCAGAATTGCACCTTGCAATGCGGAGAAATTACTGTTTGTGCATTTACAATATTCATTGATTTTTGCCATTGAAAAACATCATGTTATTCATATACCAGAAATGTTTGAAGCTACTGACTGAATGAAAAGAGCTGGCATCTCACTCTCTTTGAATCTTCTTTATCATGCTAAGAGGAGCAGGAAAAAGCAAAAAATTTCAGAATTGCACCTTGCAATGTGGAGATATTACTGTTTGTGCATTTACAATATTCATTGATTTTTGCCATTGAAAAACGTCCAGAAATGTTTGAAGCTACTGACTGAATGAAAGGAGCTGGCATCTCACTCTCTTTGAATCTTCTTTATCATGCTAGGATTAGCAGGAAAAAGCAAAAAATTTCAGAATTGCACCTTGCAATGCGGAGAAATTACTGTTTGTGCATTTACAATATTCATTGATTTTTGCCATTGAAAAACATCATGTTATTCATATACCAGAAATGTTTGAAGCTACTGACTGAATGAAAAGAGCTGGCATCTCACTCTCTTTGAATCTTCTTTATCATGCTAAGAGGAGCAGGAAAAAGCAAAAAATTTCAGAATTGCACCTTGCAATGTGGAGATATTACTGTTTGTGCATTTACAATATTCATTGATTTTTGCCATTGAAAAACGTCCAGAAATGTTTGAAGCTACTGACTGAATGAAAGGAGCTGGCATCTCACTCTCTTTGAATCTTCTTTATCATGCTAGGATTAGCAGGAAAAAGCAAAAAATTTCAGAATTGCACCTTGCAATGTGGAGATATTACTCTTTGTGCATTTACAATATTCATTGATTTTTGCCATTGAAAAACGTCCAGAAATGTTTGAAGCTACTGACTGAATGAAAGGAGCTGGCATCTCACTCTCTTTGAATCTTCTTTATCATGCTAGGATTAGCAGGAAAAAGCAAAAAATTTCAGAATTGCACCTTGCAATGTGGAGATATTACTGTTTGTGCATTTACAATATTCATTGATTTTTGCCATTGAAAAACGTCCAGAAATGTTTGAAGCTACTGACTGAATGAAAGGAGCTGGCATCTCACTCTCTAAGAATCTTCTTTATCATGCTAAGAGGAGCAGGAAAAAGCAAAAAATTTCAGAATTGCACGTTGCAATGTGGAGATATTACTGTTTGTGCATTTACAATATTCATTGATTTTTGCCATTGAAAAACGTCCAGAAATGTTTGAAGCTACTGACTGAATGAAAGGTCATGGCATCTCACTCTCTTTGAATCTTCTTTATCATGCTAGGATTAGCAGGAAAAAGCAAAAAATTTCAGAATTGCACCTTGCAATGCGGAGAAATTACTGTTTGTGCATTTACAATATTCATTGATTTTTGCCATTGAAAAACATCATGTTATTCATATACCAGAAATGTTTGAAGCTACTGACTGAATGAAAAGAGCTGGAATCTCACTCTCTTTGAATCTTCTTTATCATGCCAGGATTAGCAGGAAAAAGCAAAAAATTTCAGAATTGCACCTTGCAATGTGGAGATATTACTGTATGTGCATTTACAATATTCATTGATTTTTGCCATTGAAAAACGTCCAGAAATGTTTGAAGCTACTGACTGAATGAAAGGAGCTGGCATCTCACTCTCTTTGAATCTTCTTTATCATGCTAGGATTAGCAGGAAAAAGCAAAAAATTTCAGAATTGCACCTTGCAATGCGGAGAAATTACTGTTTGTGCATTTACAATATTCATTGATTTTTGCCATTGAAAAACATCATGTTATTCATATACCAGAAATGTTTGAAGCTACTGACTGAATGAAAAGAGCTGGCATCTCACTCTCTTTGAATCTTCTTTATCATGCTAAGAGGAGCAGGAAAAAGCAAAAAATTTCAGAATTGCACCTTGCAATGTGGAGATATTACTGTTTGTGCATTTACAATATTCATTGATTTTTGCCATTGAAAAACGTCCAGAAATGTTTGAAGCTACTGACTGAATGAAAGGAGCTGGCATCTCACTCTCTTTGAATCTTCTTTATCATGCTAGGATTAGCAGGAAAAAGCAAAAAATTTCAGAATTGCACCTTGCAATGCGGAGAAATTACTGTTTGTGCATTTACAATATTCATTGATTTTTGCCATTGAAAAACATCATGTTATTCATATACCAGAAATGTTTGAAGCTACTGACTGAATGAAAAGAGCTGGCATCTCACTCTCTTTGAATCTTCTTTATCATGCCAGGATTAGCAGGAAAAAGCAAAAAATTTCAGAATTGCACCTTGCAATGTGGAGATATTACTGTTTGTGCATTTACAATATTCATTGATTTTTGCCATTGAAAAACGTCCAGAAATGTTTGAAGCTACTGACTGAATGAAAGGAGCTGGCATCTCACTCTCTTTGAATCTTCTTTATCATGCTAGGATTAGCAGGAAAAAGCAAAAAATTTCAGAATTGCACCTTGCAATGCGGAGAACTTACTGTTTGTGCATTTACAATATTCATTGATTTTTGCCATTGAAAAACATCATGTTATTCATATACCAGAAATGTTTGAAGCTACTGACTGAATGAAAAGAGCTGGCATCTCACTCTCTTTGAATCTTCTTTATCATGCCAGGATTAGCAGGAAAAAGCAAAAAATTTCAGAATTGCACCTTGCAATGTGGAGATATTACTGTTTGTGCATTTACAATATTCATTGATTTTTGCCATTGAAAAACGTCCAGAAATGTTTGAAGCTACTGACTGAATGAAAGGAGCTGGCATCTCACTCTCTTTGAATCTTCTTTATCATGCTAGGATTAGCAGGAAAAAGCAAAAAATTTCAGAATTGCACCTTGCAATGCGGAGAAATTACTGTTTGTGCATTTACAATATTCATTGATTTTTGCCATTGAAAAACATCATGTTATTCATATACCAGAAATGTTTGAAGCTACTGACTGAATGAAAAGAGCTGGCATCTCACTCTCTTTGAATCTTCTTTATCATGCTAAAAGGAGCAGGAAAAAGCAAAAAATTTCAGAATTGCACCTTGCAATGTGGAGATATTACTGTTTGTGCATTTACAATATTCATTGATTTTTGCCATTGAAAAACGTCCAGAAATGTTTGAAGCTACTGACTGAATGAAAGGAGCTGGCATCTCACTCTCTTTGAATCTTCTTTATCATGCTAGGATTAGCAGGAAAAAGCAAAAAATTTCAGAATTGCACCTTGCAATGCGGAGAAATTACTGTTTGTGCATTTACAATATTCATTGATTTTTGCCATTGAAAAACATCATGTTATTCATATACCAGAAATGTTTGAAGCTACTGACTGAATGAAAGGAGCTGGCATCTCACTCTCTTTGAATCTTCTTTATCATGCTAAGAGGAGCAGGAAAAAGCAAAAAATTTCAGAATTGCACCTTGCAATGTGGAGATATTACTGTTTGTGCATTTACAATATTCATTGATTTTTGCCATTGAAAAACGTCCAGAAATGTTTGAAGCTACTGACTGAATGAAAGGAGCTGGCATCTCACTCTCTTTGAATCTTCTTTATCATGCTAGGATTAGCAGGAAAAAGCAAAAAATTTCAGAATTGCACCTTGCAATGTGGAGATATTACTCTTTGTGCATTTACAATATTCATTGATTTTTGCCATTGAAAAACGTCCAGAAATGTTTGAAGCTACTGACTGAATGAAAGGAGCTGGCATCTCACTCTCTTTGAATCTTCTTTATCATGCTAGGATTAGCAGGAAAAAGCAAAAAATTTCAGAATTGCACCTTGCAATGTGGAGATATTACTGTTTGTGCATTTACAATATTCATTGATTTTTGCCATTGAAAAACGTCCAGAAATGTTTGAAGCTACTGACTGAATGAAAGGAGCTGGCATCTCACTCTCTAAGAATCTTCTTTATCATGCTAAGAGGAGCAGGAAAAAGCAAAAAATTTCAGAATTGCACGTTGCAATGTGGAGATATTACTGTTTGTGCATTTACAATATTCATTGATTTTTGCCATTGAAAAACGTCCAGAAATGTTTGAAGCTACTGACTGAATGAAAGGTCATGGCATCTCACTCTCTTTGAATCTTCTTTATCATGCTAGGATTAGCAGGAAAAAGCAAAAAATTTCAGAATTGCACCTTGCAATGCGGAGAAATTACTGTTTGTGCATTTACAATATTCATTGATTTTTGCCATTGAAAAACATCATGTTATTCATATACCAGAAATGTTTGAAGCTACTGACTGAATGAAAAGAGCTGGAATCTCACTCTCTTTGAATCTTCTTTATCATGCCAGGATTAGCAGGAAAAAGCAAAAAATTTCAGAATTGCACCTTGCAATGTGGAGATATTACTGTATGTGCATTTACAATATTCATTGATTTTTGCCATTGAAAAACGTCCAGAAATGTTTGAAGCTACTGACTGAATGAAAGGAGCTGGCATCTCACTCTCTTTGAATCTTCTTTATCATGCTAGGATTAGCAGGAAAAAGCAAAAAATTTCAGAATTGCACCTTGCAATGCGGAGAAATTACTGTTTGTGCATTTACAATATTCATTGATTTTTGCCATTGAAAAACATCATGTTATTCATATACCAGAAATGTTTGAAGCTACTGACTGAATGAAAAGAGCTGGCATCTCACTCTCTTTGAATCTTCTTTATCATGCTAAGAGGAGCAGGAAAAAGCAAAAAATTTCAGAATTGCACCTTGCAATGTGGAGATATTACTGTTTGTGCATTTACAATATTCATTGATTTTTGCCATTGAAAAACGTCCAGAAATGTTTGAAGCTACTGACTGAATGAAAGGAGCTGGCATCTCACTCTCTTTGAATCTTCTTTATCATGCTAGGATTAGCAGGAAAAAGCAAAAAATTTCAGAATTGCACCTTGCAATGCGGAGAACTTACTGTTTGTGCATTTACAATATTCATTGATTTTTGCCATTGAAAAACATCATGTTATTCATATACCAGAAATGTTTGAAGCTACTGACTGAATGAAAAGAGCTGGCATCTCACTCTCTTTGAATCTTCTTTATCATGCCAGGATTAGCAGGAAAAAGCAAAAAATTTCAGAATTGCACCTTGCAATGTGGAGATATTACTGTTTGTGCATTTACAATATTCATTGATTTTTGCCATTGAAAAACGTCCAGAAATGTTTGAAGCTACTGACTGAATGAAAGGAGCTGGCATCTCACTCTCTTTGAATCTTCTTTATCATGCTAGGATTAGCAGGAAAAAGCAAAAAATTTCAGAATTGCACCTTGCAATGCGGAGAAATTACTGTTTGTGCATTTACAATATTCATTGATTTTTGCCATTGAAAAACATCATGTTATTCATATACCAGAAATGTTTGAAGCTACTGACTGAATGAAAAGAGCTGGCATCTCACTCTCTTTGAATCTTCTTTATCATGCTAAGAGGAGCAGGAAAAAGCAAAAAATTTCAGAATTGCACCTTGCAATGTGGAGATATTACTGTTTGTGCATTTACAATATTCATTGATTTTTGCCATTGAAAAACGTCCAGAAATGTTTGAAGCTACTGACTGAATGAAAGGAGCTGGCATCTCACTCTCTTTGAATCTTCTTTATCATGCTAGGATTAGCAGGAAAAAGCAAAAAATTTCAGAATTGCACCTTGCAATGCGGAGAAATTACTGTTTGTGCATTTACAATATTCATTGATTTTTGCCATTGAAAAACATCATGTTATTCATATACCAGAAATGTTTGAAGCTACTGACTGAATGAAAAGAGCTGGCATCTCACTCTCTTTGAATCTTCTTTATCATGCTAAGAGGAGCAGGAAAAAGCAAAAAATTTCAGAATTGCACCTTGCAATGTGGAGATATTACTGTTTGTGCATTTACAATATTCATTGATTTTTGCCATTGAAAAACGTCCAGAAATGTTTGAAGCTACTGACTGAATGAAAGGAGCTGGCATCTCACTCTCTTTGAATCTTCTTTATCATGCTAGGATTAGCAGGAAAAAGCAAAAAATTTCAGAATTGCACCTTGCAATGTGGAGATATTACTCTTTGTGCATTTACAATATTCATTGATTTTTGCCATTGAAAAACGTCCAGAAATGTTTGAAGCTACTGACTGAATGAAAGGAGCTGGCATCTCACTCTCTTTGAATCTTCTTTATCATGCTAGGATTAGCAGGAAAAAGCAAAAAATTTCAGAATTGCACCTTGCAATGTGGAGATATTACTGTTTGTGCATTTACAATATTCATTGATTTTTGCCATTGAAAAACGTCCAGAAATGTTTGAAGCTACTGACTGAATGAAAGGAGCTGGCATCTCACTCTCTAAGAATCTTCTTTATCATGCTAAGAGGAGCAGGAAAAAGCAAAAAATTTCAGAATTGCACGTTGCAATGTGGAGATATTACTGTTTGTGCATTTACAATATTCATTGATTTTTGCCATTGAAAAACGTCCAGAAATGTTTGAAGCTACTGACTGAATGAAAGGTCATGGCATCTCACTCTCTTTGAATCTTCTTTATCATGCTAGGATTAGCAGGAAAAAGCAAAAAATTTCAGAATTGCACCTTGCAATGCGGAGAAATTACTGTTTGTGCATTTACAATATTCATTGATTTTTGCCATTGAAAAACATCATGTTATTCATATACCAGAAATGTTTGAAGCTACTGACTGAATGAAAAGAGCTGGAATCTCACTCTCTTTGAATCTTCTTTATCATGCCAGGATTAGCAGGAAAAAGCAAAAAATTTCAGAATTGCACCTTGCAATGTGGAGATATTACTGTATGTGCATTTACAATATTCATTGATTTTTGCCATTGAAAAACGTCCAGAAATGTTTGAAGCTACTGACTGAATGAAAGGAGCTGGCATCTCACTCTCTTTGAATCTTCTTTATCATGCTAGGATTAGCAGGAAAAAGCAAAAAATTTCAGAATTGCACCTTGCAATGCGGAGAAATTACTGTTTGTGCATTTACAATATTCATTGATTTTTGCCATTGAAAAACATCATGTTATTCATATACCAGAAATGTTTGAAGCTACTGACTGAATGAAAAGAGCTGGCATCTCACTCTCTTTGAATCTTCTTTATCATGCTAAGAGGAGCAGGAAAAAGCAAAAAATTTCAGAATTGCACCTTGCAATGTGGAGATATTACTGTTTGTGCATTTACAATATTCATTGATTTTTGCCATTGAAAAACGTCCAGAAATGTTTGAAGCTACTGACTGAATGAAAGGAGCTGGCATCTCACTCTCTTTGAATCTTCTTTATCATGCTAGGATTAGCAGGAAAAAGCAAAAAATTTCAGAATTGCACCTTGCAATGCGGAGAAATTACTGTTTGTGCATTTACAATATTCATTGATTTTTGCCATTGAAAAACATCATGTTATTCATATACCAGAAATGTTTGAAGCTACTGACTGAATGAAAAGAGCTGGCATCTCACTCTCTTTGAATCTTCTTTATCATGCTAGGATTAGCAGGAAAAAGCAAAAAATGTCAGAATTGCACCTTGCAATGTGGAGATATTACTGTTTGTGCATTTACAATATTCATTGATTTTTGCCATTGAAAAACGTCCAGAAATGTTTGAAGCTACTGACTGAATGAAAGGAGCTGGCATCTCACTCTCTTTGAATCTTCTTTATCATGCTAGGATTAGCAGGAAAAAGCAAAAAATTTCAGAATTGCACCTTGCAATGTGGAGTTATTACTGTTTGTGCATTTACAATATTCATTGATTTTTGCCATTGAAAAATGTCCAGAAATGTTTGAAGCTACTGACTGAATGAAAGGAGCTGACATCTCACTCTCTTTGAATCTTCTTTATCATGCTAGGATTAGCAGGAAAAAGCAAAAAATTTCAGAATTGCACCTTGCAATGTTGAGATATTACTGTTTGTGCATTTACAATATTCATTGATTTTTGCCATTGAAAAACATCATGTTATTCATATACCAGAAATGTTTGAAGATACTGACTGAATGGAAAGGGCTGGCATCTCACTCTCTTTGAATCTTCTTTATCATGCTAAGAGGAGCAGGAAAAAGCAAAAAATTTCAGAATTGCACCTTGCAATGTGGAGATATTACTGTTTGTGCATTTGCAATATTCATTGATTTTTGCCATTGAAAAACGTCCAGAAATGTTTGAAGCTACTGACTGAATGAAAGGAGCTGGCATCTCACTCTCTTTGAATCTTCTTTATCATGCTAGGATTAGCAGGAAAAAGCAAAAAATTTCAGAATTGCACCTTGCAATGTGGAGATATTACTGTTTGTGCATTTACAATATTCATTGATTTTTGCCATTGAAAAACATCATGTTATTCATATACCAGAAATGTTTGAAGCTACTGACTGAATGAAAAGGGCTGGCATCTCACTCTCTTTGAATCTTCTTTATCATGCTAGGATTAGCAGGAAAAAGCAAAAAATTTCAGAATTGCACCTTGCAATGCGGAGAAATTACTGTTTGTGCATTTACAATATTCATTGATTTTTGCCATTGAAAAACATCATGTTATTCATATACCAGAAATGTTTGAAGCTACTGACTGAATGAAAAGAGCTGGCATCTCACTCTCTTTGAATCTTCTTTATCATGCTAGGATTAGCAGGAAAAAGCAAAAAATTTCAGAATTGCACCTTGCAATGTGGAGATATTACTGTTTGTGCATTTACAATATTCATTGATTTTTGCCATTGAAAAACGTCCAGAAATGTTTGAAGCTACTGACTGAATGAAAGCAGCTGGCATCTCACTCTCTTTGAATCTTCTTTATCATGCTAGGATTAGCAGGAAAAAGCAAAAAATTTCAGAATTGCACCTTGCAATGTGGAGATATTACTGTTTGTGCATTTACAATATTCATTGATTTTTGCCATTGAAAAACATCATGTTATTCATATACCAGAAATGTTTGAAGCTACTGACTGAATGAAAAGAGCTGGCATCTCACTCTCTTTGAATCTTCTTTATCATGCTAAGAGGAGCAGGAAAAAGCAAAAAATTTCAGAATTGCACCTTGCAATGTGGAGATATTACTGTTTGTGCATTTACAATATTCATTGATTTTTGCCATTGAAAAACGTCCAGAAATGTTTGAAGCTACTGACTGAATGAAAGGACCTGGCATCTCACTCTCTTTGAATCTTCTTTATCATGCTAGGATTAGCAGGAAAAAGCAAAAAATTTCAGAATTGCACCTTGCAATGTGGAGATATTACTGTTTGTGCATTTACAATATTCATTGATTTTTGCCATTGAAAAACGTCCAGAAATGTTTGAAGCTACTGACTGAATGAAAGGAGCTGGCATCTCACTCTCTTTGAATCTTCTTTATCATGCTAAGAGGAGCAGGAAAAAGCAAAAAATTTCAGAATTGCACGTTGCAATGTGGAGATATTACTGTTTGTGCATTTACAATATTCATTGATTTTTGCCATTGAAAAACGTCCAGAAATGTTTGAAGCTACTGACTGAATGAAAGGTCATGGCATCTCACTCTCTTTGAATCTTCTTTATCATGCTAGGATTAGCAGGAAAAAGCAATACATTTCAGAATTGCACCTTGCAATGCGGAGAAATTACTGTTTGTGCATTTACAATATTCATTGATTTTTGCCATTGAAAAACATCATGTTATTCATATACCAGAAATGTTTGAAGCTACTGACTGAATGAAAAGAGCTGGCATCTCACTCTCTTTGAATCTTCTTTATCATGCCAGGATTAGCAGGAGAAAGCAAAAAATTTCAGAATTGCACCTTGCAATGTGGAGATATTACTGTTTGTGCATTTACAATATTCATTGATTTTTGCCATTGAAAAACGTCCAGAAATGTTTGAAGCTACTGACTGAATGAAAGGAGCTGGCATCTCACTCTCTTTGAATCTTCTTTATCATGCTAGGATTAGCAGGAAAAAGCAAAAAATTTCAGAATTGCACCTTGCAATGCGGAGAAATTACTGTTTGTGCATTTACAATATTCATTGATTTTTGCCATTGAAAAACATCATGTTATTCATATACCAGAAATGTTTGAAGCTACTGACTGAATGAAAAGAGCTGGCATCTCACTCTCTTTGAATCTTCTTTATCATGCCAGGATTAGCAGGAAAAAGCAAAAAATTTCAGAATTGCACCTTGCAATGTGGAGATATTACTGTTTGTGCATTTACAATATTCATTGATTTTTGCCATTGAAAAACGTCCAGAAATGTTTGAAGCTACTGACTGAATGAAAGGAGCTGGCATCTCACTCTCTTTGAATCTTCTTTATCATGCTAGGATTAGCAGGAAAAAGCAAAAAATTTCAGAATTGCACCTTGCAATGCGGAGAAATTACTGTTTGTGCATTTACAATATTCATTGATTTTTGCCATTGAAAAACATCATGTTATTCATATACCAGAAATGTTTGAAGCTACTGACTGAATGAAAAGAGCTGGCATCTCACTCTCTTTGAATCTTCTTTATCATGCTAAGAGGAGCAGGAAAAAGCAAAAAATTTCAGAATTGCACGTTGCAATGTGGAGATATTACTGTTTGTGCATTTACAATATTCATTGATTTTTGCCATTGAAAAACGTCCAGAAATGTTTGAAGCTACTGACTGAATGAAAGGAGCTGGCATCTCACTCTCTTTGAATCTTCTTTATCATGCTAGGATTAGCAGGAAAAAGCAAAAAATTTCAGAATTGCACCTTGCAATGCGGAGAAATTACTGTTTGTGCATTTACAATATTCATTGATTTTTGCCATTGAAAAACATCATGTTATTCATATACCAGAAATGTTTGAAGCTACTGACTGAATGAAAAGAGCTGGCATCTCACTCTCTTTGAATCTTCTTTATCATGCTAAGAGGAGCAGGAAAAAGCAAAAAATTTCAGAATTGCACCTTGCAATGTGGAGATATTACTGTTTGTGCATTTACAATATTCATTGATTTTTGCCATTGAAAAACATCCAGAAATGTTTGAAGCTACTGACTGAATGAAAGGAGCTGGCATCTCACTCTCTTTGAATCTTCTTTATCATGCTAGGATTAGCAGGAAAAAGCAAAAAATTTCAGAATTGCACCTTGCAATGCGGAGAAATTACTGTTTGTGCATTTACAATATTCATTGATTTTTGCCATTGAAAAACATCATGTTATTCATATACCAGAAATGTTTGAAGCTACTGACTGAATGAAAAGAGCTGGCATCTCACTCTCTTTGAATCTTCTTTATCATGCTAAGAGGAGCAGGAAAAAGCAAAAAATTTCAGAATTGCACCTTGCAATGTGGAGATATTACTGTTTGTGCATTTACAATATTCATTGATTTTTGCCATTGAAAAACGTCCAGAAATGTTTGAAGCTACTGACTGAATGAAAGGAGCTGGCATCTCACTCTCTTTGAATCTTCTTTATCATGCTAGGATTAGCAGGAAAAAGCAAAAAATTTCAGAATTGCACCTTGCAATGTGGAGATATTACTGTTTGTGCATTTACAATATTCATTGATTTTTGCCATTGAAAAACGTCCAGAAATGTTTGAAGCTACTGACTGAATGAAAGGAGCTGGCATCTCACTCTCTTTGAATCTTCTTTATCATGCTAAGAGGAGCAGGAAAAAGCAAAAAATTTCAGAATTGCACGTTGCAATGTGGAGATATTACTGTTTGTGCATTTACAATATTCATTGATTTTTGCCATTGAAAAACGTCCAGAAATGTTTTAAGCTACTGACTGAATGAAAGGTCATGGCATCTCACTCTCTTTGAATCTTCTTTATCATGCTAGGATTAGCAGGAAAAAGCAAAAAATTTCAGAATTGCACCTTGCAATGCGGAGAAATTACTGTTTGTGCATTTACAATATTCATTGATTTTTGCCATTGAAAAACATCATGTTATTCATATACCAGAAATGTTTGAAGCTACTGACTGAATGAAAAGAGCTGGCATCTCACTATCTTTGAATCTTCTTTATCATGCCAGGATTAGCAGGAGAAAGCAAAAAATTTCAGAATTGCACCTTGCAATGTGGAGATATTACTGTTTGTGCATTTACAATATTCATTGATTTTTGCCATTGAAAAACGTCCAGAAATGTTTGAAGCTACTGACTGAATGAAAGGAGCTGGCATCTCACTCTCTTTGAATCTTCTTTATCATGCTAGGATTAGCAGGAAAAAGCAAAAAATTTCAGAATTGCACCTTGCAATGCGGAGAAATTACTGTTTGTGCATTTACAATATTCATTGATCTTTGCCATTGAAAAAAATCATGTTATTCATATACCAGAAATGTTTGAAGCTACT
The DNA here is from genome assembly GCF_046119375.1 of Phyllobates terribilis. NCBI lineage: Eukaryota > Metazoa > Chordata > Amphibia > Anura > Dendrobatidae > Phyllobates > Phyllobates terribilis. The sequence continues at coordinate 2,686,324 of NW_027362909.1, read as the reverse complement.
GACTGAATGAAAAGAGCTGGCATCTCACTCTCTTTGAATCTTCTTTATCATGCTAAGAGGAGCAGGAAAAAGCAAAAAATGTCAGAATTGCACCTTGCAATGTTGAGATATTACTGTTTGTGCATTTACAATATTCATTGATTTTTGCCATTGAAAAACGTCCAGAAATGTTTGAAGCTACTGACTGAATGAAAGGAGCTGGCATCTCACTCTCTTTGAATCTTCTTTATCATGCTAGGATTAGCAGGAAAAAGCAAAAAATTTCAGAATTGCACCTTGCAATGTGGAGTTATTACTGTTTGTGCATTTACAATATTCATTGATTTTTGCCATTGAAAAATGTCCAGAAATGTTTGAAGCTACTGACTGAATGAAAGGAGCTGGCATCTCACTCTCTTTGAATCTTCTTTATCATGCTAGGATTAGCAGGAAAAAGCAAAAAATTTCACAATTGCACCTTGCAATGTGGAGATATTACTGTTTGTGCATTTACAATATTCATTGATTTTTGCCATTGAAAAACATCATGTTATTCATATACCAGAAATGTTTGAAGCTACAGACTGAATGAAATGGGCTGGCATCTCACTCTCTTTGAATCTTCTTTATCATGCTAGGATTAGCAGGAAAAAGCAAAAAATTTCAGAATTGCACCTTGCAATGCGGAGAAATTACTGTTTGTGCATTTACAATATTCATTGATTTTTGCCATTGAAAAACATCATGTTATTCATATACCAGAAATGTTTGAAGCTACTGACTGAATGAAAAGAGCTGGCATCTCACTCTCTTTGAATCTTCTTTATCATGCTAAGAGGAGCAGGAAAAAGCAAAAAATTTCAGAATTGCACCTTGCAATGTGGAGATATTACTGTTTGTGCATTTACAATATTCATTGATTTTTGCCATTGAAAAACGTCCAGAAATGTTTGAAGCTACTGACTGAATGAAAGGAGCTGGCATCTCACTCTCTTTGAATCTTCTTTATCATGCTAGGATTAGCAGGAAAAAGCAAAAAATTTCAGAATTGCACCTTGCAATGTGGAGATATTACTGTTTGTGCATTTACAATATTCATTGATTTTTGCCATTGAAAAACGTCCAGAAATGTTTGAAGCTACTGACTGAATGAAAGGAGCTGGCATCTCACTCTCTTTGAATCTTCTTTATCATGCTAAGAGGAGCAGGAAAAAGCAAAAAATTTCAGAATTGCACGTTGCAATGTGGAGATATTACTGTTTGTGCATTTACAATATTCATTGATTTTTGCCATTGAAAAACGTCCAGAAATGTTTTAAGCTACTGACTGAATGAAAGGTCATGGCATCTCACTCTCTTTGAATCTTCTTTATCATGCTAGGATTAGCAGGAAAAAGCAAAAAATTTCAGAATTGCACCTTGCAATGCGGAGAAATTACTGTTTGTGCATTTACAATATTCATTGATTTTTGCCATTGAAAAACATCATGTTATTCATATACCAGAAATGTTTGAAGCTACTGACTGAATGAAAAGAGCTGGCATCTCACTCTCTTTGAATCTTCTTTATCATGCCAGGATTAGCAGGAGAAAGCAAAAAATTTCAGAATTGCACCTTGCAATGTGGAGATATTACTGTTTGTGCATTTACAATATTCATTGATTTTTGCCATTGAAAAACGTCCAGAAATGTTTGAAGCTACTGACTGAATGAAAGGAGCTGGCATCTCACTCTCTTTGAATCTTCTTTATCATGCTAGGATTAGCAGGAAAAAGCAAAAAATTTCAGAATTGCACCTTGCAATGTGGAGTTATTACTGTTTGTGCATTTACAATATTCATTGATTTTTGCCATTGAAAAATGTCCAGAAATGTTTGAAGCTACTGACTGAATGAAAGGAGCTGGCATCTCACTCTCTTTGAATCTTCTTTATCATGCTAGGATTAGCAGGAAAAAGCAAAAAATTTCAGAATTGCACCTTGCAATGTTGAGATATTACTGTTTGTGCATTTACAATATTCATTGATTTTTGCCATTGAAAAACATCATGTTATTCATATACCAGAAATGTTTGAAGATACTGACTGAATGGAAAGGGCTGGCATCTCACTCTCTTTGAATCTTCTTTATCATGCTAAGAGGAGCAGGAAAAAGCAAAAAATTTCAGAATTGCACCTTGCAATGTGGAGATATTACTGTTTGTGCATTTACAATATTCATTGATTTTTGCCATTGAAAAACGTCCAGAAATGTTTGAAGCTACTGACTGAATGAAAGGAGCTGGCATCTCACTCTCTTTGAATCTTCTTTATCATGCTAGGATTAGCAGGAAAAAGCAAAAAATTTCAGAATTGCACCTTGCAATGTGGAGATATTACTGTTTGTGCATTTACAATATTCATTGATTTTTGCCATTGAAAAACATCATGTTATTCATATACCAGAAATGTTTGAAGCTACTGACTGAATGAAAAGGGCTGGCATCTCACTCTCTTTGAATCTTCTTTATCATGCTAGGATTAGCAGGAAAAAGCAAAAAATTTCAGAATTGCACCTTGCAATGCGGAGAAATTACTGTTTGTGCATTTACAATATTCATTGATTTTTGCCATTGAAAAACATCATGTTATTCATATACCAGAAATGTTTGAAGCTACTGACTGAATGAAAAGAGCTGGCATCTCACTCTCTTTGAATCTTCTTTATCATGCTAGGATTAGCAGGAAAAAGCAAAAAATTTCAGAATTGCACCTTGCAATGTGGAGATATTACTGTTTGTGCATTTACAATATTCATTGATTTTTGCCATTGAAAAACGTCCAGAAATGTTTGAAGCTACTGACTGAATGAAAGGAGCTGGCATCTCACTCTCTTTGAATCTTCTTTATCATGCTAGGATTAGCAGGAAAAAGCAAAAAATTTCAGAATTGCACCTTGCAATGTGGAGATATTACTGTTTGTGCATTTACAATATTCATTGATTTTTGCCATTGAAAAACATCATGTTATTCATATACCAGAAATGTTTGAAGCTACTGACTGAATGAAAAGAGCTGGCATCTCACTCTCTTTGAATCTTCTTTATCATGCTAAGAGGAGCAGGAAAAAGCAAAAAATTTCAGAATTGCACCTTGCAATGTGGAGATATTACTGTTTGTGCATTTACAATATTCATTGATTTTTGCCATTGAAAAACGTCCAGAAATGTTTGAAGCTACTGACTGAATGAACGGACCTGGCATCTCACTCTCTTTGAATCTTCTTTATCATGCTAGGATTAGCAGGAAAAAGCAAAAAATTTCAGAATTGCACCTTGCAATGTGGAGATATTACTGTTTGTGCATTTAAAATATTCATTGATTTTTGCCATTGAAAAACGTCCAGAAATGTTTGAAGCTACTGACTGAATGAAAGGAGCTGGCATCTCACTCTCTTTGAATCTTCTTTATCATGCTAAGAGGAGCAGGAAAAAGCAAAAAATTTCAGAATTGCACGTTGCAATGTGGAGATATTACTGTTTGTGCATTTACAATATTCATTGATTTTTGCCATTGAAAAACGTCCAGAAATGTTTGAAGCTACTGACTGAATGAAAGGTCATGGCATCTCACTCTCTTTGAATCTTCTTTATCATGCTAGGATTAGCAGGAAAAAGCAAAAAATTTCAGAATTGCACCTTGCAATGCGGAGAAATTACTGTTTGTGCATTTACAATATTCATTGATTTTTGCCATTGAAAAACATCATGTTATTCATATACCAGAAATGTTTGAAGCTACTGACTGAATGAAAAGAGCTGGCATCTCACTCTCTTTGAATCTTCTTTATCATGCCAGGATTAGCAGGAGAAAGCAAAAAATTTCAGAATTGCACCTTGCAATGTGGAGATATTACTGTTTGTGCATTTACAATATTCATTGATTTTTGCCATTGAAAAACGTCCAGAAATGTTTGAAGCTACTGACTGAATGAAAGGAGCTGGCATCTCACTCTCTTTGAATCTTCTTTATCATGCTAGGATTAGCAGGAAAAAGCAAAAAATTTCAGAATTGCACCTTGCAATGCGGAGAAATTACTGTTTGTGCATTTACAATATTCATTGATTTTTGCCATTGAAAAACATCATGTTATTCATATACCAGAAATGTTTGAAGCTACTGACTGAATGAAAAGAGCTGGCATCTCACTCTCTTTGAATCTTCTTTATCATGCCAGGATTAGCAGGAAAAAGCAAAAAATTTCAGAATTGCACCTTGCAATGTGGAGATATTACTGTTTGTGCATTTACAATATTCATTGATTTTTGCCATTGAAAAACGTCCAGAAATGTTTGAAGCTACTGACTGAATGAAAGGAGCTGGCATCTCACTCTCTTTGAATCTTCTTTATCATGCTAGGATTAGCAGGAAAAAGCAAAAAATTTCAGAATTGCACCTTGCAATGTTGAGATATTACTGTTTGTGCATTTACAATATTCATTGATTTTTGCCATTGAAAAACATCATGTTATTCATATACCAGAAATGTTTGAAGATACTGACTGAATGGAAAGGGCTGGCATCTCACTCTCTTTGAATCTTCTTTATCATGCTAAGAGGAGCAGGAAAAAGCAAAAAATTTCAGAATTGCACCTTGCAATGTGGAGATATTACTGTTTGTGCATTTACAATATTCATTGATTTTTGCCATTGAAAAACGTCCAGAAATGTTTGAAGCTACTGACTGAATGAAAGGAGCTGGCATCTCACTCTCTTTGAATCTTCTTTATCATGCTAGGATTAGCAGGAAAAAGCAAAAAATTTCAGAATTGCACCTTGCAATGTGGAGATATTACTGTTTGTGCATTTACAATATTCATTGATTTTTGCCATTGAAAAACATCATGTTATTCATATACCAGAAATGTTTGAAGCTACTGACTGAATGAAAAGGGCTGGCATCTCACTCTCTTTGAATCTTCTTTATCATGCTAGGATTAGCAGGAAAAAGCAAAAAATTTCAGAATTGCACCTTGCAATGCGGAGAAATTACTGTTTGTGCATTTACAATATTCATTGATTTTTGCCATTGAAAAACATCATGTTATTCATACACCAGAAATGTTTGAAGCTACTGACTGAATGAAAAGAGCTGGCATCTCACTCTCTTTGAATCTTCTTTATCATGCTAGGATTAGCAGGAAAAAGCAAAAAATTTCAGAATTGCACCTTGCAATGTGGAGATATTACTGTTTGTGCATTTACAATATTCATTGATTTTTGCCATTGAAAAACGTCCAGAAATGTTTGAAGCTACTGACTGAATGAAAGGAGCTGGCATCTCACTCTCTTTGAATCTTCTTTATCATGCTAGGATTAGCAGGAAAAAGCAAAAAATTTCAGAATTGCACCTTGCAATGTGGAGATATTACTGTTTGTGCATTTACAATATTCATTGATTTTTGCCATTGAAAAACATCATGTTATTCATATACCAGAAATGTTTGAAGCTACTGACTGAATGAAAAGAGCTGGCATCTCACTCTCTTTGAATCTTCTTTATCATGCTAAGAGGAGCAGGAAAAAGCAAAAAATTTCAGAATTGCACCTTGCAATGTGGAGATATTACTGTTTGTGCATTTACAATATTCATTGATTTTTGCCATTGAAAAACGTCCAGAAATGTTTGAAGCTACTGACTGAATGAAAGGACCTGGCATCTCACTCTCTTTGAATCTTCTTTATCATGCTAGGATTAGCAGGAAAAAGCAAAAAATTTCAGAATTGCACCTTGCAATGTGGAGATATTACTGTTTGTGCATTTAAAATATTCATTGATTTTTGCCATTGAAAAACGTCCAGAAATGTTTGAAGCTACTGACTGAATGAAAGGAGCTGGCATCTCACTCTCTTTGAATCTTCTTTATCATGCTAAGAGGAGCAGGAAAAAGCAAAAAATTTCAGAATTGCACGTTGCAATGTGGAGATATTACTGTTTGTGCATTTACAATATTCATTGATTTTTGCCATTGAAAAACGTCCAGAAATGTTTGAAGCTACTGACTGAATGAAAGGTCATGGCATCTCACTCTCTTTGAATCTTCTTTATCATGCTAGGATTAGCAGGAGAAAGCAAAAAATTTCAGAATTGCACCTTGCAATGTGGAGATATTACTGTTTGTGCATTTACAATATTCATTGATTTTTGCCATTGAAAAACGTCCAGAAATGTTTGAAGCTACTGACTGAATGAAAGGAGCTGGCATCTCACTCTCTTTGAATCTTCTTTATCATGCTAGGATTAGCAGGAAAAAGCAAAAAATTTCAGAATTGCACCTTGCAATGCGGAGAAATTACTGTTTGTGCATTTACAATATTCATTGATTTTTGCCATTGAAAAACATCATGTTATTCATATACCAGAAATGTTTGAAGCTACTGACTGAATGAAAAGAGCTGGCATCTCACTCTCTTTGAATCTTCTTTATCATGCCAGGATTAGCAGGAAAAAGCAAAAAATTTCAGAATTGCACCTTGCAATGTGGAGATATTACTGTTTGTGCATTTACAATATTCATTGATTTTTGCCATTGAAAAACGTCCAGAAATGTTTGAAGCTACTGACTGAATGAAAGGAGCTGGCATCTCACTCTCTTTGAATCTTCTTTATCATGCTAGGATTAGCAGGAAAAAGCAAAAAATTTCAGAATTGCACCTTGCAATGTTGAGATATTACTGTTTGTGCATTTACAATATTCATTGATTTTTGCCATTGAAAAACATCATGTTATTCATATACCAGAAATGTTTGAAGATACTGACTGAATGGAAAGGGCTGGCATCTCACTCTCTTTGAATCTTCTTTATCATGCTAAGAGGAGCAGGAAAAAGCAAAAAATTTCAGAATTGCACCTTGCAATGTGGAGATATTACTGTTTGTGCATTTACAATATTCATTGATTTTTGCCATTGAAAAACGTCCAGAAATGTTTGAAGCTACTGACTGAATGAAAGGAGCTGGCATCTCACTCTCTTTGAATCTTCTTTATCATGCTAGGATTAGCAGGAAAAAGCAAAAAATTTCAGAATTGCACCTTGCAATGTGGAGATATTACTGTTTGTGCATTTACAATATTCATTGATTTTTGCCATTGAAAAACATCATGTTATTCATATACCAGAAATGTTTGAAGCTACTGACTGAATGAAAAGGGCTGGCATCTCACTCTCTTTGAATCTTCTTTATCATGCTAGGATTAGCAGGAAAAAGCAAAAAATTTCAGAATTGCACCTTGCAATGCGGAGAAATTACTGTTTGTGCATTTACAATATTCATTGATTTTTGCCATTGAAAAACATCATGTTATTCATACACCAGAAATGTTTGAAGCTACTGACTGAATGAAAAGAGCTGGCATCTCACTCTCTTTGAATCTTCTTTATCATGCTAGGATTAGCAGGAAAAAGCAAAAAATTTCAGAATTGCACCTTGCAATGTGGAGATATTACTGTTTGTGCATTTACAATATTCATTGATTTTTGCCATTGAAAAACGTCCAGAAATGTTTGAAGCTACTGACTGAATGAAAGGAGCTGGCATCTCACTCTCTTTGAATCTTCTTTATCATGCTAGGATTAGCAGGAAAAAGCAAAAAATTTCAGAATTGCACCTTGCAATGTGGAGATATTACTGTTTGTGCATTTACAATATTCATTGATTTTTGCCATTGAAAAACATCATGTTATTCATATACCAGAAATGTTTGAAGCTACTGACTGAATGAAAAGAGCTGGCATCTCACTCTCTTTGAATCTTCTTTATCATGCTAAGAGGAGCAGGAAAAAGCAAAAAATTTCAGAATTGCACCTTGCAATGTGGAGATATTACTGTTTGTGCATTTACAATATTCATTGATTTTTGCCATTGAAAAACGTCCAGAAATGTTTGAAGCTACTGACTGAATGAAAGGACCTGGCATCTCACTCTCTTTGAATCTTCTTTATCATGCTAGGATTAGCAGGAAAAAGCAAAAAATTTCAGAATTGCACCTTGCAATGTGGAGATATTACTGTTTGTGCATTTAAAATATTCATTGATTTTTGCCATTGAAAAACGTCCAGAAATGTTTGAAGCTACTGACTGAATGAAAGGAGCTGGCATCTCACTCTCTTTGAATCTTCTTTATCATGCTAAGAGGAGCAGGAAAAAGCAAAAAATTTCAGAATTGCACGTTGCAATGTGGAGATATTACTGTTTGTGCATTTACAATATTCATTGATTTTTGCCATTGAAAAACGTCCAGAAATGTTTGAAGCTACTGACTGAATGAAAGGTCATGGCATCTCACTCTCTTTGAATCTTCTTTATCATGCTAGGATTAGCAGGAGAAAGCAAAAAATTTCAGAATTGCACCTTGCAATGCGGAGAAATTACTGTTTGTGCATTTACAATATTCATTGATTTTTGCCATTGAAAAACATCATGTTATTCATATACCAGAAATGTTTGAAGCTACTGACTGAATGAAATAAGCTGGTATCTCACTCTCTTTGAATCTTCTTTATCATGCCAGGATTAGCAGGAGAAAGCAAAAAATTTCAGAATTGCACCTTGCAATGTGGAGATATTACTGTTTGTGCATTTACAATATTCATTGATTTTTGCCATTGAAAAACGTCCAGAAATGTTTGAAGCTACTGACTGAATGAAAGGAGCTGGCATCTCACTCTCTTTGAATCTTCTTTATCATGCTAGGATTAGCAGGAAAAAGCAAAAAATTTCAGAATTGCACCTTGCAATGCGGAGAAATTACTGTTTGTGCATTTACAATATTCATTGATTTTTGCCATTGAAAAACATCATGTTATTCATATACCAGAAATGTTTGAAGCTACTGACTGAATGAAAAGAGCTGGCATCTCACTCTCTTTGAATCTTCTTTATCATGCTAAGAGGAGCAGGAAAAAGCAAAAAATTTCAGAATTGCACCTTGCAATGTGGAGATATTACTGTTTGTGCATTTACAATATTCATTGATTTTTGCCATTGAAAAACGTCCAGAAATGTTTGAAGCTACTGACTGAATGAAAGGAGCTGGCATCTCACTCTCTTTGAATCTTCTTTATCATGCTCGGATTAGCAGGAAAAAGCAAAAAATTTCAGAATTGCACCTTGCAATGCGGAGAAATTACTGTTTGTGCATTTACAATATTCATTGATTTTTGCCATTGAAAAACATCATGTTATTCATATACCAGAAATGTTTGAAGCTACTGACTAAATGTAAAGAGCTGGCATCTCACTCTCTTTGAATCTTCTTTATCATGCCAGGATTAGCAGGAAAAAGCAAAAAATTTCAGAATTGCACCTTGCAATGTGGAGATATTACTGTTTGTGCATTTACAATATTCATTGATTTTTGCCATTGAAAAACGTCCAGAAATGTTTGAAGCTACTGACTGAATGAAAGGAGCTGGCATCTCACTCTCTTTGAATCTTCTTTATCATGCTAGGATTAGCAGGAAAAAGCAAAAAATTTCAGAATTGCACCTTGCAATGCGGAGAAATTACTGTTTGTGCATTTACAATATTCATTGATTTTTGCCATTGAAAAACATCATGTTATTCATATACCAGAAATGTTTGAAGCTACTGACTGAATGAAAAGAGCTGGCATCTCACTCTCTTTGAATCTTCTTTATCATGCTAAGAGGAGCAGGAAAAAGCAAAAAATTTCAGAATTGCACGTTGCAATGTGGAGATATTACTGTTTGTGCATTTACAATATTCATTGATTTTTGCCATTGAAAAACGTCCAGAAATGTTTGAAGCTACTGACTGAATGAAAGGAGCTGGCATCTCACTCTCTTTGAATCTTCTTTATCATGCTAGGATTAGCAGGAAAAAGCAAAAAATTTCAGAATTGCACCTTGCAATGCGGAGAAATTACTGTTTGTGCATTTACAATATTCATTGATTTTTGCCATTGAAAAACATCATGTTATTCATATACCAGAAATGTTTGAAGCTACTGACTGAATGAAAAGAGCTGGCATCTCACTCTCTTTGAATCTTCTTTATCATGCTAAGAGGAGCAGGAAAAAGCAAAAAATTTCAGAATTGCACCTTGCAATGTGGAGATATTACTGTTTGTGCATTTACAATATTCATTGATTTTTGCCATTGAAAAACATCCAGAAATGTTTGAAGCTACTAACTGAATGAAAGGAGCTGGCATCTCACTCTCTTTGAATCTTCTTTATCATGCTAGGATTAGCAGGAAAAAGCAAAAAATTTCAGAATTGCACCTTGCAATGCGGAGAAATTACTGTTTGTGCATTTACAATATTCATTGATTTTTGCCATTGAAAAACATCATGTTATTCATATACCAGAAATATTTGAAGCTACTGACTGAATGAAAAGAGCTGGCATCTCACTCTCTTTGAATCTTCTTTATCATGCTAGGATTAGCAGGAAAAAGCAAAAAATGTCAGAATTGCACCTTGCAATGTGGAGATATTACTGTTTGTGCATTTACAATATTCATTGATTTTTGCCATTGAAAAACGTCCAGAAATGTTTGAAGCTACTGACTGAATGAAAGGAGCTGGCATCTCACTCTCTTTGAATCTTCTTTATCATGCTAGGATTAGCAGGAAAAAGCAAAAAATTTCAGAATTGCACCTTGCAATGTGGAGTTATTACTGTTTGTGCATTTACAATATTCATTGATTTTTGCCATTGAAAAATGTCCAGAAATGTTTGAAGCTACTGACTGAATGAAAGGAGCTGGCATCTCACTCTCTTTGAATCTTCTTTATCATGCTAGGATTAGCAGGAAAAAGCAAAAAATTTCAGAATTGCACCTTGCAATGTTGAGATATTACTGTTTGTGCATTTACAATATTCATTGATTTTTGCCATTGAAAAACATCATGTTATTCATATACCAGAAATGTTTGAAGATACTGACTGAATGGAAAGGGCTGGCATCTCACTCTCTTTGAATCTTCTTTATCATGCTAAGAGGAGCAGGAAAAAGCAAAAAATTTCAGAATTGCACCTTGCAATGTGGAGATATTACTGTTTGTGCATTTACAATATTCATTGATTTTTGCCATTGAAAAACGTCCAGAAATGTTTGAAGCTACTGACTGAATGAAAGGAGCTGGCATCTCACTCTCTTTGAATCTTCTTTATCATGCTAGGATTAGCAGGAAAAAGCAAAAAATTTCAGAATTGCACCTTGCAATGTGGAGATATTACTGTTTGTGCATTTACAATATTCATTGATTTTTGCCATTGAAAAACATCATGTTATTCATATACCAGAAATGTTTGAAGCTACTGACTGAATGAAAAGGGCTGGCATCTCACTCTCTTTGAATCTTCTTTATCATGCTAGGATTAGCAGGAAAAAGCAAAAAATTTCAGAATTGCACCTTGCAATGCGGAGAAATTACTGTTTGTGCATTTACAATATTCATTGATTTTTGCCATTGAAAAACATCATGTTATTCATATACCAGAAATGTTTGAAGCTACTGACTGAATGAAAAGAGCTGGCATCTCACTCTCTTTGAATCTTCTTTATCATGCTAGGATTAGCAGGAAAAAGCAAAAAATTTCAGAATTGCACCTTGCAATGTGGAGATATTACTGTTTGTGCATTTACAATATTCATTGATTTTTGCCATTGAAAAACGTCCAGAAATGTTTGAAGCTACTGACTGAATGAAAGGAGCTGGCATCTCACACTCTTTGAATCTTCTTTATCATGCTAGGATTAGCAGGAAAAAGCAAAAAATTTCAGAATTGCACCTTGCAATGTGGAGATATTACTGTTTGTGCATTTACAATATTCATTGATTTTTGCCATTGAAAAACATCATGTTATTCATATACCAGAAATGTTTGAAGCTACTGACTGAATGAAAAGAGCTGGCATCTCACTCTCTTTGAATCTTCTTTATCATGCTAATAGGAGCAGGAAAAAGCAAAAAATTTCAGAATTGCACCTTGCAATGTGGAGATATTACTGTTTGTGCATTTACAATATTCATTGATTTTTGCCATTGAAAAACGTCCAGAAATGTTTGAAGCTACTGACTGAATGAAAGGACCTGGCATCTCACTCTCTTTGAATCTTCTTTATCATGCTAGGATTAGCAGGAAAAAGCAAAAAATTTCAGAATTGCACCTTGCAATGTGGAGATATTACTGTTTGTGCATTTACAATATTCATTGATTTTTGCCATTGAAAAACGTCCAGAAATGTTTGAAGCTACTGACTGAATGAAAGGAGCTGGCATCTCACTCTCTTTGAATCTTCTTTATCATGCTAAGAGGAGCAGGAAAAAGCAAAAAATTTCAGAATTGCACGTTGCAATGTGGAGATATTACTGTTTGTGCATTTACAATATTCATTGATTTTTGCCATTGAAAAACGTCCAGAAATGTTTGAAGATACTGACTGAATGAAAGGTCATGGCATCTCACTCTCTTTGAATCTTCTTTATCATGCTAGGATTAGCAGGAAAAAGCAAAAAATTTCAGAATTGCACCTTGCAATGCGGAGAAATTACTGTTTGTGCATTTACAATATTCATTGATTTTTGCCATTGAAAAACATCATGTTATTCATATACCAGAAATGTTTGAAGCTACTGACTGATTGAAAGGAGCTGGCATCTCACTCTCTTTGAATCTTCTTTATCATGCCAGGATTAGCAGGAGAAAGCAAAAAATTTCAGAATTGCACCTTGCAATGTGGAGATATTACTGTTTGTGCATTTACAATATTCATTGATTTTTGCCATTGAAAAACGTCCAGAAATGTTTGAAGCTACTGACTGAATGAAAGGAGCTGGCATCTCACTCTCTTTGAATCTTCTTTATCATGCTAGGATTAGCAGGAAAAAGCAAAAAATTTCAGAATTGCACCTTGCAATGTTGAGATATTACTGTTTGTGCATTTACAATATTCATTGATTTTTGCCATTGAAAAACATCATGTTATTCATATACCAGAAATGTTTGAAGATAGTGACTGAATGGAAAGGGCTGGCATCTCACTCTCTTTGAATCTTCTTTATCATGCTAAGAGGAGCAGGAAAAAGCAAAAAATTTCAGAATTGCACCTTGCAATGTGGAGATATTACTGTTTGTGCATTTACAATATTCATTGATTTTTGCCATTGAAAAACGTCCAGAAATGTTTGAAGCTACTGACTGAATGAAAGGAGCTGGCATCTCACTCTCTTTGAATCTTCTTTATCATGCTAGGATTAGCAGGAAAAAGCAAAAAATTTCAGAATTGCACCTTGCAATGTGGAGATATTACTGTTTGTGCATTTACAATATTCATTGATTTTTGCCATTGAAAAACATCATGTTATTCATATACCAGAAATGTTTGAAGCTACTGACTGAATGAAAAGGGCTGGCATCTCACTCTCTTTGAATCTTCTTTATCATGCTAGGATTAGCAGGAAAAAGCAAAAAATTTCAGAATTGCACCTTGCAATGCGGAGAAATTACTGTTTGTGCATTCACAATATTCATTGATTTTTGCCATTGAAAAACATCTTGTTATTCATATACCAGAAATGTTTGAAGCTACTGACTGAATGAAAAGAGCTGGCATCTCACTCTCTTTGAATCTTCTTTATCATGCTAGGATTAGCAGGAAAAAGCAAAAAATTTCAGAATTGCACCTTGCAATGTGGAGATATTACTGTTTGTGCATTTACAATATTCATTGATTTTTGCCATTGAAAAACGTCCAGAAATGTTTGAAGCTACTGACTGAATGAAAGGAGCTGGCATCTCACACTCTTTGAATCTTCTTTATCATGCTAGGATTAGCAGGAAAAAGCAAAAAATTTCAGAATTGCACCTTGCAATGTGGAGATATTACTGTTTGTGCATTTACAATATTCATTGATTTTTGCCATTGAAAAACATCATGTTATTCATATACCAGAAATGTTTGAAGCTACTGACTGAATGAAAAGAGCTGGCATCTCACTCTCTTTGAATCTTCTTTATCATGCTAATAGGAGCAGGAAAAAGCAAAAAATTTCAGAATTGCACCTTGCAATGTGGAGATATTACTGTTTGTGCATTTACAATATTCATTGATTTTTGCCATTGAAAAACGTCCAGAAATGTTTGAAGCTACTGACTGAATGAAAGGACCTGGCATCTCACTCTCTTTGAATCTTCTTTATCATGCTAGGATTAGCAGGAAAAAGCAAAAAATTTCAGAATTGCACCTTGCAATGTGGAGATATTACTGTTTGTGCATTTACAATATTCATTGATTTTTGCCATTGAAAAACGTCCAGAAATGTTTGAAGCTACTGACTGAATGAAAGGAGCTGGCATCTCACTCTCTTTGAATCTTCTTTATCATGCTAAGAGGAGCAGGAAAAAGCAAAAAATTTCAGAATTGCACGTTGCAATGTGGAGATATTACTGTTTGTGCATTTACAATATTCATTGATTTTTGCCATTGAAAAACGTCCAGAAATGTTTGAAGATACTGACTGAATGAAAGGTCATGGCATCTCACTCTCTTTGAATCTTCTTTATCATGCTAGGATTAGCAGGAAAAAGCAAAAAATTTCAGAATTGCACCTTGCAATGCGGAGAAATTACTGTTTGTGCATTTACAATATTCATTGATTTTTGCCATTGAAAAACATCATGTTATTCATATACCAGAAATGTTTGAAGCTACTGACTGAATGAAAAGAGCTGGCATCTCACTCTCTTTGAATCTTCTTTATCATGCCAGGATTAGCAGGAGAAAGCAAAAAATTTCAGAATTGCACCTTGCAATGTGGAGATATTACTGTTTGTGCATTTACAATATTCATTGATTTTTGCCATTGAAAAACGTCCAGAAATGTTTGAAGCTACTGACTGAATGAAAGGAGCTGGCATCTCACTCTCTTTGAATCTTCTTTATCATGCTAGGATTAGCAGGAAAAAGCAAAAAATTTCAGAATTGCACCTTGCAATGCGGAGAAATTACTGTTTGTGCATTTACAATATTCATTGATTTTTGCCATTGAAAAACATCATGTTATTCATATACCAGAAATGTTTGAAGCTACTGACTGAATGAAAAGAGCTGGCATCTCACTCTCTTTGAATCTTCTTTATCATGCTAAGAGGAGCAGGAAAAAGCAAAAAATTTCAGAATTGCACCTTGCAATGTGGAGATATTACTGTTTGTGCATTTACAATATTCATTGATTTTTGCCATTGAAAAACGTCCAGAAATGTTTGAAGCTACTGACTGAATGAAAGGAGCTGGCATCTCACTCTCTTTGAATCTTCTTTATCATGCTAGGATTAGCAGGAAAAAGCAAAAAATTTCAGAATTGCACCTTGCAATGTGGAGAAATTACTGTTTGTGCATTTACAATATTCATTGATTTTTGCCATTGAAAAACATCATGTTATTCATATACCAGAAATGTTTGAAGCTACTGACTGAATGAAAAGAGCTGGCATCTCACTCTCTTTGAATCTTCTTTATCATGCCGGGATTAGCAGGAAAAAGCAAAAAATTTCAGAATTGCACCTTGCAATGTGGAGATATTACTGTTTGTGCATTTACAATATTCATTGATTTTTGCCATTGAAAAACGTCCAGAAATGTTTGAAGCTACTGACTGAATGAAAGGAGCTGGCATCTCACTCTCTTTGAATCTTCTTTATCATGCTAGGATTAGCAGGAAAAAGCAAAAAAATTCAGAATTGCACCTTGCAATGCGGAGAAATTACTGTTTGTGCATTTACAATATTCATTGATTTTTGCCATTGAAAAACATCATGTTATTCATATACCAGAAATGTTTGAAGCTACTGACTGAATGAAAAGAGCTGGCATCTCACTCTCTTTGAATCTTCTTTATCATGCTAAGAGGAGCAGGAAAAAGCAAAAAATTTCAGAATTGCACCTTGCAATGTGGAGATATTACTGTTTGTGCATTTACAATATTCATTGATTTTTGCCATTGAAAAACATCCAGAAATGTTTGAAGCTACTGACTGAATGAAAGGAGCTGGCATCTCACTCTCTTTGAATCTTCTTTATCATGCTAGGATTAGCAGGAAAAAGCAAAAAATTTCAGAATTGCACCTTGCAATGCGGAGAAATTACTGTTTGTGCATTTACAATATTCATTGATTTTTGCCATTGAAAAACATCATGTTATTCATATACCAGAAATGTTTGAAGCTACTGACTGAATGAAAAGAGCTGGCATCTCACTCTCTTTGAATCTTCTTTATCATGCTAGGATTAGCAGGAAAAAGCAAAAAATTTCAGAATTGCACCTTGCAATGTGGAGATATTACTGTTTGTGCATTTACAATATTCATTGATTTTTGCCATTGAAAAACGTCCAGAAATGTTTGAAGCTACTGACTGAATGAAAGGAGCTGGCATCTCACTCTCTTTGAATCTTCTTTATCATGCTAGGATTAGCAGGAAAAAGCAAAAAATTTCAGAATTGCACCTTGCAATGTGGAGATATTACTGTTTGTGCATTTACAATATTCTTTGATTTTTGCCATTGAAAAACATCATGTTATTCATATACCAGAAATGTTTGAAGCTACTGACTGAATGAAAAGAGCTGGCATCTCACTCTCTTTGAATCTTCTTTATCATGCTAAGAGGAGCAGGAAAAAGCAAAAAATTTCAGAATTGCACCTTGCAATGTGGAGATATTACTGTTTGTGCATTTACAATATTCATTGATTTTTGCCATTGAAAAACATCCAGAAATGTTTGAAGCTACTGACTGAATGAAAGGAGCTGGCATCTCACTCTCTTTGAATCTTCTTTATCATGCTAGGATTAGCAGGAAAAAGCAAAAAATTTCAGAATTGCACCTTGCAATGCGGAGAAATTACTGTTTGTGCATTTACAATATTCATTGATTTTTGCCATTGAAAAACATCATGTTATTCATATACCAGAAATGTTTGAAGCTACTGACTGAATGAAAAGAGCTGGCATCTCACTCTCTTTGAATCTTCTTTATCATGCTAGGATTAGCAGGAAAAAGCAAAAAATTTCAGAATTGCACCTTGCAATGTGGAGATATTACTGTTTGTGCATTTACAATATTCTTTGATTTTTGCCATTGAAAAACATCATGTTATTCATATACCAGAAATGTTTGAAGCTACTGACTGAATGAAAACAGCTGGCATCTCACTCTCTTTGAATCTTCTTTATCATGCTAACAGGAGCAGGAAAAAGCAAAAAATTTCAGAATTGCACCTTGCAATGTGGAGATATTACTGTTTGTGCATTTACAATATTCATTGATTTTTGCCATTGAAAAACGTCCAGAAATGTTTGAAGCTACTGACTGAATGAAAGGAGCTGGCATCTCACTCTCTTTGAATCTTCTTTATCATGCTAGGATTAGCAGGAAAAAGCAAAAAATTTCAGAATTGCACCTTGCAATGTGGAGATATTACTGTTTGTGCATTTGCAATATTCATTGATTTTTGCCATTGAAAAAGGTCCAGAAATGTTTGAAGCTACTGACTGAATGAAAGGAGCTGGCATCTCACTCTCTTTGAATCTTCTTTATCATGCTAAGAGGAGCAGGAAAAAGCAAAAAATTTCAGAATTGCACGTTGCAATGTGGAGATATTACTGTTTGTGCATTTACAATATTCATTGATTTTTGCCATTGAAAAACGTCTAGAAATGTTTTAAGCTACTGACTGAATGAAAGGTCATGGCATCTCACTCTCTTTGAATCTTCTTTATCATGCTAGGATTAGCAGGAAAAAGCAAAAAATTTCAGAATTGCACCTTGCAATGCGGAGAAATTACTGTTTGTGCATTTACAATATTCATTGATTTTTGCCATTGAAAAACATCATGTTATTCATATACCAGAAATGTTTGAAGCTACTGACTGAATGAAAAGAGCTGGCATCTCACTCTCTTTGAATCTTCTTTATCATGCCAGGATTAGCAGGAGAAAGCAAAAAATTTCAGAATTGCACCTTGCAATGTGGAGATATTACTGTTTGTGCATTTACAATATTCATTGATTTTTGCCATTGAAAAAGGTCCAGAAATGTTTGAAGCTACTGACTGAATGAAAGGAGCTGGCATCTCACTCTCTTTGAATCTTCTTTATCATGCTAGGATTAGCAGGAAAAAGCAAAAAATTTCAGAATTGCACCTTGCAATGCGGAGAAATTACTGTTTTTGCATTTACAATATTCATTGATTTTTGCCATTGAAAAACATCATGTTATTCATATACCAGAAATGTTTGAAGCTACTGACTGAATGAAAAGAGCTGGCATCTCACTCTCTTTGAATCTTCTTTATCATGCTAAGAGGAGTAGGAAAAAGCAAAAAATTTCAGAATTGCACGTTGCAATGTGGAGATATTACTGTTTGTGCATTTACAATATTCATTGATTTTTGCCATTGAAAAACGTCCAGAAATGTTTGAAGCTACTGACTGAATGAAAGGAGCTGGCATCTCACTCTCTTTGAATCTTCTTTATCATGCTAGGATTAGCAGGAAAAAGCAAAAAAATTCAGAATTGCACCTTGCAATGCGGAGAAATTACTGTTTGTGCATTTACAATATTCATAGATTTTTGCCATTGAAAAACATCATGTTATTCATATACCAGAAATGTTTGAAGCTACTGACTGAATGAAAAGAGCTGGCATCTCACTCTCTTTGAATCTTTTTTATCATGCCAGGATTAGCAGGAAAAAGCAAAAAATTTCAGAATTGCACCTTGCAATGTGGAGATATTACTGTTTGTGCATTTACAATATTCATTGATTTTTGCCATTGAAAAACGTCCAGAAATGTTTGAAGCTACTGACTGAATCAAAGGAGCTGGCATCTCACTCTCTTTGAATCTTCTTTATCATGCTAGGATTAGCAGGAAAAAGCAAAAAATTTCAGAATTGCACCTTGCAATGCGGAGAAATTACTGTTTGTGCATTGACAATATTCATTGATTTTTGCCATTGAAAAACATCATGTTATTCATATACCAGAAATGTTTGAAGCTACTGACTGAATGAAAAGAGCTGGCATCTCACTCTCTTTGAATCTTCTTTATCATGCTAAGAGGAGCAGGAAAAAGCAAAAAATTTCAGAATTGCACCTTGCAATGTGGAGATATTACTGTTTGTGCATTTACAATATTCATTGATTTTTGCCATTGAAAAACGTCCAGAAATGTTTGAAGCTACTGACTGAATGAAAGGAGCTGGCATCTCACTCTCTTTGAATCTTCTTTATCATGCTAGGATTAGCAGGAAAAAGTAAAAAATTTCAGAATTGCACCTTGCAATGCGGAGAAATTACTGTTTGTGCATTTACAATATTCATTGATTTTTGCCATTGAAAAACATCATGTTATTCATATACCAGAAATGTTTGAAGCTACTGACTGAATGAAAAGAGCTGGCATCCCACTCTCTTTGAATCTTCTTTATCATGCTAAGAGGAGCAGGAAAAAGCAAAAAATTTCAGAATTGCACCTTGCAATGTGGAGATATTACTGTTTGTGCATTTACAATATTCATTGATTTTTGCCATTGAAAAACGTCCAGAAATGTTTGAAGCTACTGACTGAATGAAAGGAGCTGGCATCTCACTCTCTTTGAATCTTCTTTATCATGCTAGGATTAGCAGGAAAAAGCAAAAAATTTCAGTATTGCACCTTGCAATGCGGAGAAATTACTGTTTGTGCATTTACAATATTCATTGATTTTTGCCATTGAAAAACATCATGTTATTCATAATCCAGAAATGTTTGAAGCTACTGACTGAATGAAAAGAGCTGGCATCTCACTCTCTTTGAATCTTCTTTATCATGCTAGGATTAGCAGGAAAAAGCAAAAAATGTCAGAATTGCACCTTGCAATGTGGAGATATTACTGTTTGTGCATTTACAATATTCATTGATTTTTGCCATTGAAAAACGTCCAGAAATGTTTGAAGCTACTGACTGAATGAAAGGAGCTGGCATCTCACTCTCTTTGAATCTTCTTTATCATGCTAGGATTAGCAGGAAAAAGCAAAAAATTTCAGAATTGCACCTTGCAATCTGGAGATATTACTGTTTGTGCATTTACAATATTCATTGATTTTTGCCATTGAAAAACATCATGTTATTCATATACCAGAAATGTTTGAAGCTACTGACTGAATGAAAAGGGCTGGCATCTCACTCTCTTTGAATCTTCTTTATCATGCTAAGAGGAGCAGGAAAAAGCAAAAAATTTCAGAATTGCACCTTGCAATGTGGAGATATTACTGTTTGTGCATTTACAATATTCATTGATTTTTGCCATTGAAAAACGTCCAGAAATGTTTGAAGCTACTGACTGAATGAAAGGAGCTGGCATCTCACTCTCTTTGAATCTTCTTTATCATGCTAGGATTAGCAGGAAAAAGCAAAAAATTTCAGAATTGCACCTTGCAATGCGGAGAAATTACTGTTTGTGCATTTACAATATTCATTGATTTTTGCCATTGAAAAACATCATGTTATTCATATACCAGAAATGTTTGAAGCTACTGACTGAATGAAAAGAGCTGGCATCTCACTCTCTTTGAATCTTCTTTATCATGCTTAGAGGAGCAGGAAAAAGCAAAAAATTTCAGAATTGTACCTTGCAATGTGGAGATATTACTGTTTGTGCATTTACAATATTCATTGATTTTTGCCATTGAAAAACGTCCAGAAATGTTTGAAGCTACTGACTGAATGAAAGGAGCTGGCATCTCACTCTCTTTGAATCTTCTTTATCATGCTAGGATTAGCAGGAAAAAGCAAAAAATTTCAGAATTGCACCTTGCAATGCGGAGAAATTACTGTTTGTGCATTTACAATATTCATTGATTTTTGCCATTGAAAAACATCATGTTATTCATATACCAGAAATGTTTGAAGCTACTGACTGAATTAAAAGAGCTGGCATCTCACTCTCTTTGAATCTTCTTTATCATGCTAAAAGGAGCAGGAAAAAGCAAAAAATTTCAGAATTGCACCTTGCAATGTGGAGATATTACTGTTTGTGCATTTACAATATTCATTGATTTTTGCCATTGAAAAACGTCCAGAAATGTTTGAAGCTACTGACTGAATGAAAGGAGCTGGCATCTCACTCTCTTTGAATCTTCTTTATCATGCTAGGATTAGCAGGAAAAAGCAAAAAATTTCAGAATTGCACCTTGCAATGCGGAGAAATTACTGTTTGTGCATTTACAATATTCATTGATTTTTGCCATTGAAAAACATCATGTTATTCATATACCAGAAATGTTTGAAGCTACTGACTGAATGAAAAGAGCTGGCATCTCACTCTCTTTGAATCTTCTTTATCATGCTAAGAGGAGCAGGAAAAAGCAAAAAATTTCAGAATTGCACGTTGCAATGTGGAGATATTACTGTTTGTGCATTTACAATATTCATTGATTTTTGCCATTGAAAAACGTCCAGAAATGTTTGAAGCTACTGACTGAATGAAAAGAGCTGGCATCTCACTCTCATTGAATCTTCTTTATCATGCTAAGAGGAGCAGGAAAAAGCAAAAAATTTCAGAATTGTACCTTGCAATGTGGAGATATTACTGTTTGTGCATTTACAATATTCATTGATTTTTGCCATTGAAAAACGTCCAGAAATGTTTGAAGCTACTGACTGAATGAAAGGAGCTGGCATCTCACTCTCTTTGAATCTTCTTTATCATGCTAGGATTAGCAGGAAAAAGCAAAAAATTTCAGAATTGCACCTTGCAATGCGGAGAAATTACTGTTTGTGCATTTACAATATTTATTGATTTTTGCCATTGAAAAAAATCATGTTATTCATATACCAGAAATGTTTGAAGCTACTGACTGAATGAAAAGAGCTGGCATCTCACTCTCTTTGAATCTTCTTTATCATGCTAAGAGGAGCAGGAAAAAGCAAAAAATTTCAGAATTGCACCTTGCAATGTGGAGATATTACTGTTTGTGCATTTACAATATTCATTGATTTTTGCCATTGAAAAAGGTCCAGAAATGTTTGAAGCTACTGACTGAATGAAAGGAGCTGGCATCTCACTCTCTTTGAATCTTCTTTATCATGCTAGGATTAGCAGGAAAAAGCAAAAAATTTCAGAATTGCACCTTGCAATGCGGAGAAATTACTGTTTGTGCATTTACAATATTCATTGATTTTTGCCATTGAAAAACATCATGTTATTCATATACCAGAAATGTTTGAAGCTACTGACTGAATGAAAAGAGCTGGCATCTCACTCTCTTTGAATCTTCTTTATCATGCTAAGAGGAGTAGGAAAAAGCAAAAAATTTCAGAATTGCACGTTGCAATGTGGAGATATTACTGTTTGTGCATTTACAATATTCATTGATTTTTGCCATTGAAAAACGTCCAGAAATGTTTGAAGCTACTGACTGAATGAAAGGAGCTGGCATCTCACTCTCTTTGAATCTTCTTTATCATGCTAGGATTAGCAGGAAAAAGCAAAAAATGTCAGAATTGCACCTTGCAATGTGGAGATATTACTGTTTGTGCATTTACAATATTCATTGATTTTTGCCATTGAAAAACGTCCAGAAATGTTTGAAGCTACTGACTGAATGAAAGGAGCTGGCATCTCACTCTCTTTGAATCTTCTTTATCATGCTAGGATTAGCAGGAAAAAGCAAAAAATTTCAGAATTGCACCTTGCAATGCGGAGAAATTACTGTTTGTGCATTTACAATATTCATTGATTTTTGCCATTGAAAAACATCATGTTATTCATATACCAGAAATGTTTGAAGCTACTGACTGAATGAAAAGAGCTGGCATCTCACTCTCTTTGAATCTTCTTTATCATGCTAAGAGGAGTAGGAAAAAGCAAAAAATTTCAGAATTGCACGTTGCAATGTGGAGATATTACTGTTTGTGCATTTACAATATTCATTGATTTTTGCCATTGAAAAACGTCCAGAAATGTTTGAAGCTACTGACTGAATGAAAGGAGCTGGCATCTCACTCTCTTTGAATCTTGTTTATCATGCTAGGATTAGCAGGAAAAAGCAAAAAATGTCAGAATTGCACCTTGCAATGTGGAGATATTACTGTTTGTGCATTTACAATATTCATTGATTTTTGCCATTGAAAAACGTCCAGAAATGTTTGAAGCTACTGACTGAATGAAAGGAGCTGGCATCTCACTCTCTTTGAATCTTCTTTATCATGCTAGGATTAGCAGGAAAAAGCAAAAAATTTCAGAATTGCACCTTGCAATCTGGAGATATTACTGTTTGTGCATTTACAATATTCATTGATTTTTGCCATTGAAAAACATCATGTTATTCATATACCAGAAATGTTTGAAGCTACTGACTGAATGAAAAGGGCTGGCATCTCACTCTCTTTGAATCTTCTTTATCATGCTAAGAGGAGCAGGAAAAAGCAAAAAATTTCAGAATTGCACCTTGCAATGTGGAGATATTACTGTTTGTGCATTTACAATATTCATTGATTTTTGCCATTGAAAAACGTCCAGAAATGTTTGAAGCTACTGACTGAATGAAAGGAGCTGGCATCTCACTCTCTTTGAATCTTCTTTATCATGCTAGGATTAGCAGGAAAAAGCAAAAAAATTCAGAATTGCACCTTGCAATGCGGAGAAATTACTGTTTGTGCATTTACAATATTCATTGATTTTTGCCATTGAAAAACATCATGTTATTCATATACCAGAAATGTTTGAAGCTACTGACTGAATGAAAAGAGCTGGCATCTCACTCTCTTTGAATCTTCTTTATCATGCTAAGAGGAGCAGGAAAAAGCAAAAAATTTCAGAATTGCACCTTGCAATGTGGAGATATTACTGTTTGTGCATTTACAATATTCATTGATTTTTGCCATTGAAAAACATCCAGAAATGTTTGAAGCTACTGACTGAATGAAAGGAGCTGGCATCTCACTCTCTTTGAATCTTCTTTATCATGCTAGGATTAGCAGGAAAAAGCAAAAAATTTCAGAATTGCACCTTGCAATGCGGAGAAATTACTGTTTGTGCATTTACAATATTCATTGATTTTTGCCATTGAAAAACATCATGTTATTCATATACCAGAAATGTTTGAAGCTACTGACTGAATGAAAAGAGCTGGCATCTCACTCTCTTTGAATCTTCTTTATCATGCTAGGATTAGCAGGAAAAAGCAAAAAATTTCAGAATTGCACCTTGCAATGTGGAGATATTACTGTTTGTGCATTTACAATATTCATTGATTTTTGCCATTGAAAAACGTCCAGAAATGTTTGAAGCTACTGACTGAATGAAAGGAGCTGGCATCTCACTCTCTTTGAATCTTCTTTATCATGCTAGGATTAGCAGGAAAAAGCAAAAAATTTCAGAATTGCACCTTGCAATGTGGAGATATTACTGTTTGTGCATTTACAATATTCTTTGATTTTTGCCATTGAAAAACATCATGTTATTCATATACCAGAAATGTTTGAAGCTACTGACTGAATGAAAAGAGCTGGCATCTCACTCTCTTTGAATCTTCTTTATCATGCTAAGAGGAGCAGGAAAAAGCAAAAAATTTCAGAATTGCACCTTGCAATGTGGAGATATTACTGTTTGTGCATTTACAATATTCATTGATTTTTGCCATTGAAAAACATCCAGAAATGTTTGAAGCTACTGACTGAATGAAAGGAGCTGGCATCTCACTCTCTTTGAATCTTCTTTATCATGCTAGGATTAGCAGGAAAAAGCAAAAAATTTCAGAATTGCACCTTGCAATGCGGAGAAATTACTGTTTGTGCATTTACAATATTCATTGATTTTTGCCATTGAAAAACATCATGTTATTCATATACCAGAAATGTTTGAAGCTACTGACTGAATGAAAAGAGCTGGCATCTCACTCTCTTTGAATCTTCTTTATCATGCTAGGATTAGCAGGAAAAAGCAAAAAATTTCAGAATTGCACCTTGCAATGTGGAGATATTACTGTTTGTGCATTTACAATATTCTTTGATTTTTGCCATTGAAAAACATCATGTTATTCATATACCAGAAATGTTTGAAGCTACTGACTGAATGAAAACAGCTGGCATCTCACTCTCTTTGAATCTTCTTTATCATGCTAACAGGAGCAGGAAAAAGCAAAAAATTTCAGAATTGCACCTTGCAATGTGGAGATATTACTGTTTGTGCATTTACAATATTCATTGATTTTTGCCATTGAAAAACGTCCAGAAATGTTTGAAGCTACTGACTGAATGAAAGGAGCTGGCATCTCACTCTCTTTGAATCTTCTTTATCATGCTAGGATTAGCAGGAAAAAGCAAAAAATTTCAGAATTGCACCTTGCAATGTGGAGATATTACTGTTTGTGCATTTGCAATATTCATTGATTTTTGCCATTGAAAAACGTCCAGAAATGTTTGAAGCTACTGACTGAATGAAAGGAGCTGGCATCTCACTCTCTTTGAATCTTCTTTATCATGCTAAGAGGAGCAGGAAAAAGCAAAAAATTTCAGAATTGCACGTTGCAATGTGGAGATATTACTGTTTGTGCATTTACAATATTCATTGATTTTTGCCATTGAAAAACGTCTAGAAATGTTTTAAGCTACTGACTGAATGAAAGGTCATGGCATCTCACTCTCTTTGAATCTTCTTTATCATGCTAGGATTAGCAGGAAAAAGCAAAAAATTTCAGAATTGCACCTTGCAATGCGGAGAAATTACTGTTTGTGCATTTACAATATTCATTGATTTTTGCCATTGAAAAACATCATGTTATTCATATACCAGAAATGTTTGAAGCTACTGACTGAATGAAAAGAGCTGGCATCTCACTCTCTTTGAATCTTCTTTATCATGCCAGGATTAGCAGGAGAAAGCAAAAAATTTCAGAATTGCACCTTGCAATGTGGAGATATTACTGTTTGTGCATTTACAATATTCATTGATTTTTGCCATTGAAAAAGGTCCAGAAATGTTTGAAGCTACTGACTGAATGAAAGGAGCTGGCATCTCACTCTCTTTGAATCTTCTTTATCATGCTAGGATTAGCAGGAAAAAGCAAAAAATTTCAGAATTGCACCTTGCAATGCGGAGAAATTACTGTTTTTGCATTTACAATATTCATTGATTTTTGCCATTGAAAAACATCATGTTATTCATATACCAGAAATGTTTGAAGCTACTGACTGAATGAAAAGAGCTGGCATCTCACTCTCTTTGAATCTTCTTTATCATGCTAAGAGGAGTAGGAAAAAGCAAAAAATTTCAGAATTGCACGTTGCAATGTGGAGATATTACTGTTTGTGCATTTACAATATTCATTGATTTTTGCCATTGAAAAACGTCCAGAAATGTTTGAAGCTACTGACTGAATGAAAGGAGCTGGCATCTCACTCTCTTTGAATCTTCTTTATCATGCTAGGATTAGCAGGAAAAAGCAAAAAAATTCAGAATTGCACCTTGCAATGCGGAGAAATTACTGTTTGTGCATTTACAATATTCATAGATTTTTGCCATTGAAAAACATCATGTTATTCATATACCAGAAATGTTTGAAGCTACTGACTGAATGAAAAGAGCTGGCATCTCACTCTCTTTGAATCTTTTTTATCATGCCAGGATTAGCAGGAAAAAGCAAAAAATTTCAGAATTGCACCTTGCAATGTGGAGATATTACTGTTTGTGCATTTACAATATTCATTGATTTTTGCCATTGAAAAACGTCCAGAAATGTTTGAAGCTACTGACTGAATCAAAGGAGCTGGCATCTCACTCTCTTTGAATCTTCTTTATCATGCTAGGATTAGCAGGAAAAAGCAAAAAATTTCAGAATTGCACCTTGCAATGCGGAGAAATTACTGTTTGTGCATTGACAATATTCATTGATTTTTGCCATTGAAAAACATCATGTTATTCATATACCAGAAATGTTTGAAGCTACTGACTGAATGAAAAGAGCTGGCATCTCACTCTCTTTGAATCTTCTTTATCATGCTAAGAGGAGCAGGAAAAAGCAAAAAATTTCAGAATTGCACCTTGCAATGTGGAGATATTACTGTTTGTGCATTTACAATATTCATTGATTTTTGCCATTGAAAAACGTCCAGAAATGTTTGAAGCTACTGACTGAATGAAAGGAGCTGGCATCTCACTCTCTTTGAATCTTCTTTATCATGCTAGGATTAGCAGGAAAAAGTAAAAAATTTCAGAATTGCACCTTGCAATGCGGAGAAATTACTGTTTGTGCATTTACAATATTCATTGATTTTTGCCATTGAAAAACATCATGTTATTCATATACCAGAAATGTTTGAAGCTACTGACTGAATGAAAAGAGCTGGCATCCCACTCTCTTTGAATCTTCTTTATCATGCTAAGAGGAGCAGGAAAAAGCAAAAAATTTCAGAATTGCACCTTGCAATGTGGAGATATTACTGTTTGTGCATTTACAATATTCATTGATTTTTGCCATTGAAAAACGTCCAGAAATGTTTGAAGCTACTGACTGAATGAAAGGAGCTGGCATCTCACTCTCTTTGAATCTTCTTTATCATGCTAGGATTAGCAGGAAAAAGCAAAAAATTTCAGTATTGCACCTTGCAATGCGGAGAAATTACTGTTTGTGCATTTACAATATTCATTGATTTTTGCCATTGAAAAACATCATGTTATTCATATACCAGAAATGTTTGAAGCTACTGACTGAATGAAAAGAGCTGGCATCTCACTCTCTTTGAATCTTCTTTATCATGCTAGGATTAGCAGGAAAAAGCAAAAAATGTCAGAATTGCACCTTGCAATGTGGAGATATTACTGTTTGTGCATTTACAATATTCATTGATTTTTGCCATTGAAAAACGTCCAGAAATGTTTGAAGCTACTGACTGAATGAAAGGAGCTGGCATCTCACTCTCTTTGAATCTTCTTTATCATGCTAGGATTAGCAGGAAAAAGCAAAAAATTTCAGAATTGCACCTTGCAATCTGGAGATATTACTGTTTGTGCATTTACAATATTCATTGATTTTTGCCATTGAAAAACATCATGTTATTCATATACCAGAAATGTTTGAAGCTACTGACTGAATGAAAAGGGCTGGCATCTCACTCTCTTTGAATCTTCTTTATCATGCTAAGAGGAGCAGGAAAAAGCAAAAAATTTCAGAATTGCACCTTGCAATGTGGAGATATTACTGTTTGTGCATTTACAATATTCATTGATTTTTGCCATTGAAAAACGTCCAGAAATGTTTGAAGCTACTGACTGAATGAAAGGAGCTGGCATCTCACTCTCTTTGAATCTTCTTTATCATGCTAGGATTAGCAGGAAAAAGCAAAAAATTTCAGAATTGCACCTTGCAATGCGGAGAAATTACTGTTTGTGCATTTACAATATTCATTGATTTTTGCCATTGAAAAACATCATGTTATTCATATACCAGAAATGTTTGAAGCTACTGACTGAATGAAAAGAGCTGGCATCTCACTCTCTTTGAATCTTCTTTATCATGCTTAGAGGAGCAGGAAAAAGCAAAAAATTTCAGAATTGTACCTTGCAATGTGGAGATATTACTGTTTGTGCATTTACAATATTCATTGATTTTTGCCATTGAAAAACGTCCAGAAATGTTTGAAGCTACTGACTGAATGAAAGGAGCTGGCATCTCACTCTCTTTGAATCTTCTTTATCATGCTAGGATTAGCAGGAAAAAGCAAAAAATTTCAGAATTGCACCTTGCAATGCGGAGAAATTACTGTTTGTGCATTTACAATATTCATTGATTTTTGCCATTGAAAAACATCATGTTATTCATATACCAGAAATGTTTGAAGCTACTGACTGAATTAAAAGAGCTGGCATCTCACTCTCTTTGAATCTTCTTTATCATGCTAAAAGGAGCAGGAAAAAGCAAAAAATTTCAGAATTGCACCTTGCAATGTGGAGATATTACTGTTTGTGCATTTACAATATTCATTGATTTTTGCCATTGAAAAACGTCCAGAAATGTTTGAAGCTACTGACTGAATGAAAGGAGCTGGCATCTCACTCTCTTTGAATCTTCTTTATCATGCTAGGATTAGCAGGAAAAAGCAAAAAATTTCAGAATTGCACCTTGCAATGCGGAGAAATTACTGTTTGTGCATTTACAATATTCATTGATTTTTGCCATTGAAAAACATCATGTTATTCATATACCAGAAATGTTTGAAGCTACTGACTGAATGAAAAGAGCTGGCATCTCACTCTCTTTGAATCTTCTTTATCATGCTAAGAGGAGCAGGAAAAAGCAAAAAATTTCAGAATTGCACGTTGCAATGTGGAGATATTACTGTTTGTGCATTTACAATATTCATTGATTTTTGCCATTGAAAAACGTCCAGAAATGTTTGAAGCTACTGACTGAATGAAAAGAGCTGGCATCTCACTCTCATTGAATCTTCTTTATCATGCTAAGAGGAGCAGGAAAAAGCAAAAAATTTCAGAATTGTACCTTGCAATGTGGAGATATTACTGTTTGTGCATTTACAATATTCATTGATTTTTGCCATTGAAAAACGTCCAGAAATGTTTGAAGCTACTGACTGAATGAAAGGAGCTGGCATCTCACTCTCTTTGAATCTTCTTTATCATGCTAGGATTAGCAGGAAAAAGCAAAAAATTTCAGAATTGCACCTTGCAATGCGGAGAAATTACTGTTTGTGCATTTACAATATTCATTGATTTTTGCCATTGAAAAAAATCATGTTATTCATATACCAGAAATGTTTGAAGCTACTGACTGAATGAAAAGAGCTGGCATCTCACTCTCTTTGAATCTTCTTTATCATGCTAAGAGGAGCAGGAAAAAGCAAAAAATTTCAGAATTGCACCTTGCAATGTGGAGATATTACTGTTTGTGCATTTACAATATTCATTGATTTTTGCCATTGAAAAAGGTCCAGAAATGTTTGAAGCTACTGACTGAATGAAAGGAGCTGGCATCTCACTCTCTTTGAATCTTCTTTATCATGCTAGGATTAGCAGGAAAAAGCAAAAAATTTCAGAATTGCACCTTGCAATGCGGAGAAATTACTGTTTGTGCATTTACAATATTCATTGATTTTTGCCATTGAAAAACATCATGTTATTCATATACCAGAAATGTTTGAAGCTACTGACTGAATGAAAAGAGCTGGCATCTCACTCTCTTTGAATCTTCTTTATCATGCTAAGAGGAGTAGGAAAAAGCAAAAAATTTCAGAATTGCACGTTGCAATGTGGAGATATTACTGTTTGTGCATTTACAATATTCATTGATTTTTGCCATTGAAAAACGTCCAGAAATGTTTGAAGCTACTGACTGAATGAAAGGAGCTGGCATCTCACTCTCTTTGAATCTTCTTTATCATGCTAGGATTAGCAGGAAAAAGCAAAAAATGTCAGAATTGCACCTTGCAATGTGGAGATATTACTGTTTGTGCATTTACAATATTCATTGATTTTTGCCATTGAAAAACGTCCAGAAATGTTTGAAGCTACTGACTGAATGAAAGGAGCTGGCATCTCACTCTCTTTGAATCTTCTTTATCATGCTAGGATTAGCAGGAAAAAGCAAAAAATTTCAGAATTGCACCTTGCAATGCGGAGAAATTACTGTTTGTGCATTTACAATATTCATTGATTTTTGCCATTGAAAAACATCATGTTATTCATATACCAGAAATGTTTGAAGCTACTGACTGAATGAAAAGAGCTGGCATCTCACTCTCTTTGAATCTTCTTTATCATGCTAAGAGGAGTAGGAAAAAGCAAAAAATTTCAGAATTGCACGTTGCAATGTGGAGATATTACTGTTTGTGCATTTACAATATTCATTGATTTTTGCCATTGAAAAACGTCCAGAAATGTTTGAAGCTACTGACTGAATGAAAGGAGCTGGCATCTCACTCTCTTTGAATCTTGTTTATCATGCTAGGATTAGCAGGAAAAAGCAAAAAATGTCAGAATTGCACCTTGCAATGTGGAGATATTACTGTTTGTGCATTTACAATATTCATTGATTTTTGCCATTGAAAAACGTCCAGAAATGTTTGAAGCTACTGACTGAATGAAAGGAGCTGGCATCTCACTCTCTTTGAATCTTCTTTATCATGCTAGGATTAGCAGGAAAAAGCAAAAAATTTCAGAATTGCACCTTGCAATCTGGAGATATTACTGTTTGTGCATTTACAATATTCATTGATTTTTGCCATTGAAAAACATCATGTTATTCATATACCAGAAATGTTTGAAGCTACTGACTGAATGAAAAGGGCTGGCATCTCACTCTCTTTGAATCTTCTTTATCATGCTAAGAGGAGCAGGAAAAAGCAAAAAATTTCAGAATTGCACCTTGCAATGTGGAGATATTACTGTTTGTGCATTTACAATATTCATTGATTTTTGCCATTGAAAAACGTCCAGAAATGTTTGAAGCTACTGACTGAATGAAAGGAGCTGGCATCTCACTCTCTTTGAATCTTCTTTATCATGCTAGGATTAGCAGGAAAAAGCAAAAAATTTCAGAATTGCACCTTGCAATGCGGAGAAATTACTGTTTGTGCATTTACAATATTCATTGATTTTTGCCATTGAAAAACATCATGTTATTCATATACCAGAAATGTTTGAAGCTACTGACTGAATGAAAAGAGCTGGCATCTCACTCTCTTTGAATCTTCTTTATCATGCTAAGAGGAGCAGGAAAAAGCAAAAAATTTCAGAATTGTACCTTGCAATGTGGAGATATTACTGTTTGTGCATTTACAATATTCATTGATTTTTGCCATTGAAAAACGTCCAGAAATGTTTGAAGCTACTGACTGAATGAAAGGAGCTGGCATCTCACTCTCTTTGAATCTTCTTTATCATGCTAGGATTAGCAGGAAAAAGCAAAAAATTTCAGAATTGCACCTTGCAATGCGGAGAAATTACTGTTTGTGCATTTACAATATTCATTGATTTTTGCCATTGAAAAACATCATGTTATTCATATACCAGAAATGTTTGAAGCTACTGACTGAATGAAAAGAGCTGGCATCTCACTCTCTTTGAATCTTCTTTATCATGCTAAGAGGAGCAGGAAAAAGCAAAAAATTTCAGAATTGCACCTTGCAATGTGGAGATATTACTGTTTGTGCATTTACAATATTCATTGATTTTTGCCATTGAAAAAGGTCCAGAAATGTTTGAAGCTACTGACTGAATGAAAGGAGCTGGCATCTCACTCTCTTTGAATCTTCTTTATCATGCTAGGATTAGCAGGAAAAAGCAAAAAATTTCAGAATTGCACCTTGCAATGCGGAGAAATTACTGTTTGTGCATTTACAATATTCATTGATTTTTGCCATTGAAAAACATCATGTTATTCATATACCAGAAATGTTTGAAGCTACTGACTGAATGAAAAGAGCTGGCATCTCACTCTCTTTGAATCTTCTTTATCATGCTAAGAGGAGTAGGAAAAAGCAAAAAATTTCAGAATTGCACGTTGCAATGTGGAGATATTACTGTTTGTGCATTTACAATATTCATTGATTTTTGCCATTGAAAAACGTCCAGAAATGTTTGAAGCTACTGACTGAATGAAAGGAGCTGGCATCTCACTCTCTTTGAATCTTCTTTATCATGCTAGGATTAGCAGGAAAAAGCAAAAAAATTCAGAATTGCACCTTGCAATGCGGAGAAATTACTGTTTGTGCATTTACAATATTCATTGATTTTTGCCATTGAAAAACATCATGTTATTCATATACCAGAAATGTTTGAAGCTACTGACTGAATGAAAAGAGCTGGCATCTCACTCTCTTTGAATCTTTTTTATCATGCCAGGATTAGCAGGAAAAAGCAAAAAATTTCAGAATTGCACCTTGCAATGTGGAGATATTACTGTTTGTGCATTTACAATATTCATTGATTTTTGCCATTGAAAAACGTCCAGAAATGTTTGAAGCTACTGACTGAATCAAAGGAGCTGGCATCTCACTCTCTTTGAATCTTCTTTATCATGCTAGGATTAGCAGGAAAAAGCAAAAAATTTCAGAATTGCACCTTGCAATGCGGAGAAATTACTGTTTGTGCATTTACAATATTCATTGATTTTTGCCATTGAAAAACATCATGTTATTCATATACCAGAAATGTTTGAAGCTACTGACTGAATGAAAAGAGCTGGCATCTCACTCTCTTTGAATCTTCTTTATCATGCTAAGAGGAGCAGGAAAAAGCAAAAAATTTCAGAATTGCACCTTGCAATGTGGAGATATTACTGTTTGTGCATTTACAATATTCATTGATTTTTGCCATTGAAAAACGTCCAGAAATGTTTGAAGCTACTGACTGAATGAAAGGAGCTGGCATCTCACTCTCTTTGAATCTTCTTTATCATGCTAGGATTAGCAGGAAAAAGTAAAAAATTTCAGAATTGCACCTTGCAATGCGGAGAAATTACTGTTTGTGCATTTACAATATTCATTGATTTTTGCCATTGAAAAAAATCATGTTATTCATATACCAGAAATGTTTGAAGCTACTGACTGAATGAAAAGAGCTGGCATCTCACTCTCTTTGAATCTTCTTTATCATGCTAAGAGGAGCAGGAAAAAGCAAAAAATTTCAGAATTGCACCTTGCAATGTGGAGATATTACTGTTTGTGCATTTACAATATTCATTGATTTTTGCCATTGAAAAAGGTCCAGAAATGTTTGAAGCTACTGACTGAATGAAAGGAGCTGGCATCTCACTCTCTTTGAATCTTCTTTATCATGCTAGGATTAGCAGGAAAAAGCAAAAAATTTCAGAATTGCACCTTGCAATGCGGAGAAATTACTGTTTGTGCATTTACAATATTCATTGATTTTTGCCATTGAAAAACATCATGTTATTCATATACCAGAAATGTTTGAAGCTACTGACTGAATGAAAAGAGCTGGCATCTCACTCTCTTTGAATCTTCTTTATCATGCTAAGAGGAGTAGGAAAAAGCAAAAAATTTCAGAATTGCACGTTGCAATGTGGAGATATTACTGTTTGTGCATTTACAATATTCATTGATTTTTGCCATTGAAAAACGTCCAGAAATGTTTGAAGCTAATGACTGAATGAAAGGAGCTGGCATCTCACTCTCTTTGAATCTTCTTTATCATGCTAGGATTAGCAGGAAAAAGCAAAAAAATTCAGAATTGCACCTTGCAATGCGGAGAAATTACTGTTTGTGCATTTACAATATTCATTGATTTTTGCCATTGAAAAACATCATGTTATTCATATACCAGAAATGTTTGAAGCTACTGACTGAATGAAAAGAGCTGGCATCTCACTCTCTTTGAATCTTTTTTATCATGCCAGGATTAGCAGGAAAAAGCAAAAAATTTCAGAATTGCACCTTGCAATGTGGAGATATTACTGTTTGTGCATTTACAATATTCATTGATTTTTGCCATTGAAAAACGTCCAGAAATGTTTGAAGCTACTGACTGAATCAAAGGAGCTGGCATCTCACTCTCTTTGAATCTTCTTTATCATGCTAGGATTAGCAGGAAAAAGCAAAAAATTTCAGAATTGCACCTTGCAATGCGGAGAAATTACTGTTTGTGCATTTACAATATTCATTGATTTTTGCCATTGAAAAACATCATGTTATTCATATACCAGAAATGTTTGAAGCTACTGACTGAATGAAAAGAGCTGGCATCTCACTCTCTTTGAATCTTCTTTATCATGCTAAGAGGAGCAGGAAAAAGCAAAAAATTTCAGAATTGCACCTTGCAATGTGGAGATATTACTGTTTGTGCATTTACAATATTCATTGATTTTTGCCATTGAAAAACGTCCAGAAATGTTTGAAGCTACTGACTGAATGAAAGGAGCTGGCATCTCACTCTCTTTGAATCTTCTTTATCATGCTAGGATTAGCAGGAAAAAGTAAAAAATTTCAGAATTGCACCTTGCAATGCGGAGAAATTACTGTTTGTGCATTTACAATATTCATTGATTTTTGCCATTGAAAAACATCATGTTATTCATATACCAGAAATGTTTGAAGCTACTGACTGAATGAAAAGAGCTGGCATCTCACTCTCTTTGAATCTTCTTTATCATGCTAGGATTAGCAGGAAAAAGCAAAAAATGTCAGAATTGCACCTTGCAATGTGGAGATATTACTGTTTGTGCATTTACAATATTCATTGATTTTTGCCATTGAAAAACGTCCAGAAATGTTTGAAGCTACTGACTGAATGAAAGGAGCTGGCATCTCACTCTCTTTGAATCTTCTTTATCATGCTAGGATTAGCAGGAAAAAGCAAAAAATTTCAGAATTGCACCTTGCAATGTGGAGATATTACTGTTTGTGCATTTACAATATTCATTGATTTTTGCCATTGAAAAACATCATGTTATTCATATACCAGAAATGTTTGAAGCTACTGACTGAATGAAAAGGGCTGGCATCTCACTCTCTTTGAATCTTCTTTATCATGCTAAGAGGAGCAGGAAAAAGCAAAAAATTTCAGAATTGCACCTTGCAATGTGGAGATATTACTGTTTGTGCATTTACAATATTCATTGATTTTTGCCATTGAAAAACGTCCAGAAATGTTTGAAGCTACTGACTGAATGAAAGGAGCTGGCATCTCACTCTCTTTGAATCTTCTTTATCATGCTAGGATTAGCAGGAAAAAGCAAAAAATTTCAGAATTGCACCTTGCAATGCGGAGAAATTACTGTTTGTGCATTTACAATATTCATTGATTTTTGCCATTGAAAAACATCATGTTATTCATATACCAGAAATGTTTGAAGCTACTGACTGAATGAAAAGAGCTGGCATCTCACTCTCTTTGAATCTTCTTTATCATGCTAAAAGGAGCAGGAAAAAGCAAAAAATTTCAGAATTGCACCTTGCAATGTGGAGATATTACTGTTTGTGCATTTACAATATTCATTGATTTTTGCCATTGAAAAACGTCCAGAAATGTTTGAAGCTACTGACTGAATGAAAGGAGCTGGCATCTCACTCTCTTTGAATCTTCTTTATCATGCTAGGATTAGCAGGAAAAAGCAAAAAATTTCAGAATTGCACCTTGCAATGCGGAGAAATTACTGTTTGTGCATTTACAATATTCATTGATTTTTGCCATTGAAAAACATCATGTTATTCATATACCAGAAATGTTTGAAGCTACTGACTGAATGAAAAGAGCTGGCATCTCACTCTCTTTGAATCTTCTTTATCATGCTAAGAGGAGCAGGAAAAAGCAAAAAATTTCAGAATTGCACGTTGCAATGTGGAGATATTACTGTTTGTGCATTTGCAATATTCATTGATTTTTGCCATTGAAAAACGTCCAGAAATGTTTGAAGCTACTGACTGAATGAAAAGAGCTGGC
Source organism: Phyllobates terribilis (assembly GCF_046119375.1). Classification (NCBI taxonomy): domain Eukaryota; kingdom Metazoa; phylum Chordata; class Amphibia; order Anura; family Dendrobatidae; genus Phyllobates; species Phyllobates terribilis. The sequence goes on along the minus strand of NW_027362909.1, from coordinate 2,649,872 downwards.
ATCTCACTCTCATTGAATCTTCTTTATCATGCTAAGAGGAGCAGGAAAAAGCAAAAAATTTCAGAATTGTACCTTGCAATGTGGAGATATTACTGTTTGTGCATTTACAATATTCATTGATTTTTGCCATTGAAAAACGTCCAGAAATGTTTGAAGCTACTGACTGAATGAAAGGAGCTGGCATCTCACTCTCTTTGAATCTTCTTTATCATGCTAGGATTAGCAGGAAAAAGCAAAAAATTTCAGAATTGCACCTTGCAATGCGGAGAAATTACTGTTTGTGCATTTACAATATTCATTGATTTTTGCCATTGAAAAACATCATGTTATTCATATACCAGAAATGTTTGAAGCTACTGACTGAATGAAAAGAGCTGGCATCTCACTCTCTTTGAATCTTCTTTATCATGCTAAAAGGAGCAGGAAAAAGCAAAAAATTTCAGAATTGCACCTTGCAATGTGGAGATATTACTGTTTGTGCATTTACAATATTCATTGATTTTTGCCATTGAAAAACGTCCAGAAATGTTTGAAGCTACTGACTGAATGAAAGGAGCTGGCATCTCACTCTCTTTGAATCTTCTTTATCATGCTAGGATTAGCAGGAAAAAGCAAAAAATTTCAGAATTGCACCTTGCAATGCGGAGAAATTACTGTTTGTGCATTTACAATATTCATTGATTTTTGCCATTGAAAAACATCATGTTATTCATATACCAGAAATGTTTGAAGCTACTGACTGAATGAAAAGAGCTGGCATCTCACTCTCTTTGAATCTTCTTTATCATGCTAAGAGGAGCAGGAAAAAGCAAAAAATTTCAGAATTGCACGTTGCAATGTGGAGATATTACTGTTTGTGCATTTACAATATTCATTGATTTTTGCCATTGAAAAACGTCCAGAAATGTTTGAAGCTACTGACTGAATGAAAGGAGCTGGCATCTCACTCTCTTTGAATCTTCTTTATCATGCTACGATTAGCAGGAAAAAGCAAAAAATTTCAGAATTGCACCTTGCAATGCGGAGAAATTACTGTTTGTGCATTTACAATATTCATTGATTTTTGCCATTGAAAAACATCATGTTATTCATATACCAGAAATGTTTGAAGCTACTGACTGAATGAAAAGAGCTGGCATTTCACTCTCTTTGAATCTTCTTTATCATGCTAAGAGGAGCAGGAAAAAGCAAAAAATTTCAGAATTGCACGTTGCAATGTGGAGATATTACTGTTTGTGCATTTACAATATTCATTGATTTTTGCCATTGAAAAACGTCCAGAAATGTTTGAAGCTACTGACTGAATGAAAGGAGCTGGCATCTCACTCTCTTTGAATCTTCTTTATCATGCTAAGAGGAGCAGGAAAAAGCAAAAAATTTCAGAATTGCACGTTGCAATGTGGAGATATTACTGTTTGTGCATTTACAATATTCATTGATTTTTGACATTGAAAAACGTCCAGAAATGTTTGAAGCTACTGACTGAATGAAAGGTCGTGTCATCTCACTCTCTTTGAATCTTCTTTATCATGCTAGGATTAGCAGGAAAAAGCAAAAAATTTCAGAATTGCACCTTGCAATGCGGAGAAATTACTGTTTGTGCATTTACAATATTCATTGATTTTTGCCATTGAAAACATCATGTTATTCATATACCAGAAATGTTTGAAGCTACTGACTGAATGAAAAGAGCTGGCATCTCACTCTCTTTGAATCTTCTTTATCATGCTAAGAGGAGCAGGAAAAAGCAAAAAATTTCAGAATTGCACGTTGCAATGTGGAGATATTACTGTTTGTGCATTTACAATATTCATTGATTTTTGCCATTGAAAAACGTCCAGAAATGTTTGAAGCTACTGACTGAATGAAAGGAGCTGGCATCTCACTCTCTTTGAATCTTCTTTATCATGCTAGGATTAGCAGGAAAAAGCAAAAAATTTCAGAATTGCACCTTGCAATGCGGAGAAATTACTGTTTGTGCATTTACAATATTCATTGATTTTTGCCATTGAAAAACATCATGTTATTCATATACCAGAAATGTTTGAAGCTACTGACTGAATGAAAAGAGCTGGCATCTCACTCTCTTTGAATCTTCTTTATCATGCCAGGATTAGCAGGAAAAAGCAAAAAATTTCAGAATTGCACCTTGCAATGTGGAGATATTACTGTTTGTGCATTTACAATATTCATTGATTTTTGCCATTGAAAAACGTCCAGAAATGTTTGAAGCTACTGACTGAATGAAAGGAGCTGGCATCTCACTCTCTTTGAATCTTCTTTATCATGCTAGGATTAGCAGGAAAAAGCAAAAAATTTCAGAATTGCACCTTGCAATGCGGAGAAATTACTGTTTGTGCATTTACAATATTCATTGATTTTTGCCATTGAAAAACATCATGTTATTCATATACCAGAAATGTTTGAAGCTACTGACTGAATGAAAAGAGCTGGCATCTCACTCTCTTTGAATCTTCTTTATCATGCTAAGAGGAGCAGGAAAAAGCAAAAAATTTCAGAATTGCACTTTGCAATGTGGAGATATTACTGTTTGTGCATTTACAATATTCATTGATTTTTGCCATTGAAAAACGTCCAGAAATGTTTGAAGCTACTGACTGAATGAAAGGTCGTGGCATCTCACTCTCTTTGAATCTTCTTTATCATGCTAGGATTAGCAGGAAAAAGCAAAAAATTTCAGAATTGCACCTTGCAATGCGGAGAAATTACTGTTTGTGCATTTACAATATTCATTGATTTTTGCCTTTGAAAAACATCATGTTATTCATATACCAGAAATGTTTGAAGCTACTGACTGAATGAAAAGAGCTGGCATCTCACTCTCTTTGAATCTTCTTTATCATGCCAGGATTAGCAGGAAAAAGCAAAAAATTTCAGAATTGCACCTTGCAATGTGGAGATATTACTGTTTGTGCATTTACAATATTCATTGATTTTTGCCATTGAAAAACGTCCAGAAATGTTTGAAGCTACTGACTGAATGAAAGGAGCTGGCATCTCACTCTCTTTGAATCTTCTTTATCATGCTAGGATTAGCAGGAAAAAGCAAAAAATTTCAGAATTGCACCTTGCAATGCGGAGAAATTACTGTTTGTGCATTTACAATATTCATTGATTTTTGCCATTGAAAAACATCATGTTATTCATATACCAGAAATGTTTGAAGCTACTGACTGAATGAAAAGAGCTGGCATCTCACTCTCTTTGAATCTTCTTTATCATGCTAAGAGGAGCAGGAAAAAGCAAAAAATTTCAGAATTGCACGTTGCAATGTGGAGATATTACTGTTTGTGCATTTACAATATTCATTGATTTTTGCCATTGAAAAACGTCCAGAAATGTTTGAAGCTACTGACTGAATGAAAGGAGCTGGCATCTCACTCTCTTTGAATCTTCTTTATCATGCTAGGATTAGCAGGAAAAAGCAAAAAATTTCAGAATTGCACCTTGCAATGCGGAGAAATTACTGTTTGTGCATTTACAATATTCATTGATTTTTGCCATTGAAAAACATCATGTTATTCATATACCAGAAATGTTTGAAGCTACTGACTGAATGAAAAGAGCTGGCATCTCACTCTCTTTGAATCTTCTTTATCATGCTAAGAGGAGCAGGAAAAAGCAAAAAATTTCAGAATTGCACGTTGCAATGTGGAGATATTACTGTTTGTGCATTTACAATATTCATTGATTTTTGCCATTGAAAAACATCCAGAAATGTTTGAAGCTACTGACTGAATGAAAGGAGCTGGCATCTCACTCTCTTTGAATCTTCTTTATCATGCTAAGAGGAGCAGGAAAAAGCAAAAAATTTCAGAATTGCACATTGCAATGTGGAGATATTACTGTTTGTGCATTTACAATATTCATTGATTTTTGCCATTGAAAAACGTCCAGAAATGTTTGAAGCTACTGACTGAATGAAAGGAGCTGGCATCTCACTCTCTTTGAATCTTCTTTATCATGCTAGGATTAGCAGGAAAAAGCAAAAAATTTCAGAATTGCACCTTGCAATGCGGAGAAATTACTGTTTGTGCATTTACAATATTCATTGATTTTTGCCATTGAAAAACATCATGTTATTCATATACCAGAAATGTTTGAAGCTACTGACTGAATGAAAAGAGCTGGCATCTCACTCTCTTTGAATCTTCTTTATCATGCCAGGATTAGCAGGAAAAAGCAAAAAATTTCAGAATTGCACCTTGCAATGTGGAGATATTACTGTTTGTGCATTTACAATATTCATTGATTTTTGCCATTGAAAAACGTCCAGAAATGATTGAAGCTACTGACTGAATGAAAGGAGCTGGCATCTCACTCTCTTTGAATCTTCTTTATCATGCTAAGAGGAGCAGGAAAAAGCAAAAAATTTCAGAATTGTACGTTGCAATGTGGAGATATTACTGTTTGTGCATTTACAATATTCATTGATTTTTGCCATTGAAAAACGTCCAGAAATGTTTGAAGCTACTGACTGAATGAAAGGTCGTGGCATCTCACTCTCTTTGAATCTTCTTTATCATGCTAGGATTAGCAGGAAAAAGCAAAAAATTTCAGAATTGCACCTTGCAATGCGGAGAAATTACTGTTTGTGCATTTACAATATTCATTGATTTTTGCCATTGAAAAACATCATGTTATTCATATACCAGAAATGTTTGAAGCTACTGACTGAATGAAAAGAGCTGGCATCTCACTCTCTTTGAATCTTCTTTATCATGCCAGGATTAGCAGGAAAAAGCAAAAAATTTCAGAATTGCACCTTGCAATGTGGAGATATTACTGTTTGTGCATTTACAATATTCATTGATTTTTGCCATTGAAAAACGTCCAGAAATGTTTGAAGCTACTGACTGAATGAAAGGAGCTGGCATCTCACTCTCTTTGAATCTTCTTTATCATGCTAAGAGGAGCAGGAAAAAGCAAAAAAATTCAGAATTGCACGTTGCAATGTGGAGATATTACTGTTTGTGCATTTACAATATTCATTGATTTTTGCCATTGAAAAACGTCCAGAAATGTTTGAAGCTACTGACTGAATGAAAGGTCGTGGCATCTCACTCTCTTTGAATCTTCTTTATCATGCTAGGATTAGCAGGAAAAAGCAAAAAATTTCAGAATTGCACCTTGCAATGCGGAGAAATTACTGTTTGTGCATTTACAATATTCATTGATTTTTGCCATTGAAAAACATCATGTTATTCATATACCAGAAATGTTTGAAGCTACTGACTGAATGAAAAGAGCTGGCATCTCACTCTCTTTGAATCTTCTTTATCATGCCAGGATTAGCAGGAAAAAGCAAAAAATTTCAGAATTGCACCTTGCAATGTGGAGATATTACTGTTTGTGCATTTACAATATTCATTGATTTTTGCCATTGAAAAACGTCCAGAAATGTTTGAAGCTACTGACTGAATGAAAGGAGCTGGCATCTCACTCTCTTTGAATCTTCTTTATCATGCTAGGATTAGCAGGAAAAAGCAAAAAATTTCAGAATTGCACCTTGCAATGCGGAGAAATTACTGTTTGTGCATTTACAATATTCATTGATTTTTGCCATTGAAAAACATCATGTTATTCATATACCAGAAATGTTTGAAGCTACTGACTGAATGAAAAGAGCTGGCATCTCAATCTCTTTGAATCTTCTTTATCATGCCAGGATTAGCAGGAAAAAGCAAAAAATTTCAGAATTGCACCTTGCAATGTGGAGATATTACTGTTTGTGCATTTACAATATTCATTGATTTTTGCCATTGAAAAACGTCCAGAAATGTTTGAAGCTACTGACTGAATGAAAGGAGCTGGCATCTCACTCTCTTTGAATCTTCTTTGTCATGCTAGGATTAGCAGGAAAAAGCAAAAAATTTCAGAATTGCACCTTGCAATGCGGAGAAATTACTGTTTGTGCATTTACAATATTCATTGATTTTTGCCATTGAAAAACATCATGTTATTCATATACCAGAAATCTTTGAAGCTACTGACTGAATGAAAAGAGCTGGCATCTCACTCTCTTTGAATCTTCTTTATCATGTTAAGAGGAGCAGTGAAAAGCAAAAAATTTCAGAATTGCACGTTGCAATGTGGAGATATTACTGTTTGTGCATTTACAATATTCATTGATTTTTGCCATTGAAAAACGTCCAGAAATGTTTGAAGCTACTGACTGAATGAAAGGTCGTGGCATCTCACTCTCTTTGAATCTTCTTTATCATGCTAGGATTAGCAGGAAAAAGCAAAAAATTTCAGAATTGCACCTTGCAATGCGGAGAAATTACTGTTTGTGCATTTACAATATTCATTGATTTTTGCCATTGAAAAACATCATGTTATTCATATACCAGAAATGTTTGAAGCTACTGACTGAATGAAAAGAGCTGGCATCTCACTCTCTTTGAATCTTCTTTATCATGCCAGGATTAGCAGGAAAAAGCAAAAAATTTCAGAATTGCACCTTGCAATGTGGAGATATTAGTGTTTGTGCATTTACAATATTCATTGATTTTTGCCATTGAAAAACGTCCAGAAATGTTTGAAGCTACTGACTGAATGAAAGGAGCTGGCATCTCACTCTCTTTGAATCTTCTTTATCATGCTAGGTTTAGCAGGAAAAAGCAAAAAATTTCAGAATTGCACCTTGCAATGCGGAGAAATTACTGTTTGTGCATTTACAATATTCATTGATTTTTGCCATTGAAAAACATCATGTTATTCATATACCAGAAATGTTTGAAGCTACTGACTGAATGAAAAGAGCTGGCATCTCACTCTCTTTGAATCTTCTTTATCATGCTAAGAGGAGCAGGAAAAAGCAAAAAATTTCAGAATTGCACCTTGCAATGTGGAGATATTACTGTTTGTGCATTTACAATATTCATTGATTTTTGCCATTGAAAAACGTCCAGAAATGTTTGAAGCTACTGACTGAATGAAAGGAGCTGGCATCTCACTCTCTTTGAATCTTCTTTATCATGCTAGGATTAGCAGGAAAAAGCAAAAAATTTCAGAATTGCACCTTGCAATGCGGAGAAATTACTGTTTGTGCATTTACAATATTCATTGATTTTTGCCATTGAAAAACATCATGTTATTCATATACCAGAAATGTTTGAAGCTACTGACTGAATGAAAAGAGCTGGCATCTCACTCTCTTTGAATCTTCTTTATCATGCCAGGATTAGCAGGAGAAAGCAAAAAATTTCTGAATTGCACCTTGCAATGTGGAGATATTACTGTTTGTGCATTTACAATATTCATTGATTTTTGCCATTGAAAAACGTCCAGAAATGTTTGAAGCTACTGACTGAATGAAAGGAGCTGGCATCTCACTCTCTTTGAATCTTCTTTATCATGCTAGGATTAGCAGGAAAAAGCAAAAAATTTCAGAATTGCACCTTGCAATGCGGAGAAATTACTGTTTGTGCATTTACAATATTCATTGATTTTTGCCATTGAAAAACATCATGTTATTCATATACCAGAAATGTTTGAAGCTACTGACTGAATGAAAAGAGCTGGCATCTCACTCTCTTTGAATCTTCTTTATCATGCTAAGAGGAGCAGGAAAAAGCAAAAAATTTCAGAATTGCACCTTGCAATGTGGAGATATTACTGTTTGTGCATTTACAATATTCATTGATTTTTGCCATTGAAAAACGTCCAGAAATGTTTGAAGCTACTGACTGAATGAAAAGAGCTGGCATCTCACTCTCTTTGAATCTTCTTTATCATGCTAGGATTAGCAGGAAAAAGCAAAAAATTTCAGAATTGCACCTTGCAATGCGGAGAAATTACTGTTTGTGCATTTACAATATTCATTGATTTTTGCCATTGAAAAACATCATGTTATTCATATACCAGAAATGTTTGAAGCTACTGACTGAATGAAAAGAGCTGGCATCTCACTCTCTTTGAATCTTCTTTATCATGCTAAGAGGAGCAGGAAAAAGCAAAAAATTTCAGAATTGCACCTTGCAATGTGGAGATATTACTGTTTGTGCATTTACAATATTCATTGATTTTTGCCATTGAAAAACGTCCAGAAATGTTTGAAGCTACTGATTGAATGAAAGGAGCTGGCATCTCACTCTCTTTGAATCTTCTGTATCATGCTAGGATTAGCAGGAAAAAGCAAAAAATTTCAGAATTGCACCTTGCAATGCGGAGAAATTACTGTTTGTGCATTTACAATATTCATTGATTTTTGCCATTGAAAAACATCATGTTATTCATATACCAGAAATGTTTGAAGCTACTGACTGAATGAAAAGAGCTGGCATCTCACTCTCTTTGAATCTTCTTTATCATGCTAAGAGGAGCAGGAAAAAGCAAAAAATTTCAGAATTGCACCTTGCAATGTGGAGATATTACTGTTTGTGCATTTACAATATTCATTGATTTTTGCCATTGAAAAACGTCCAGAAATGTTTGAAGCTACTGACTGAATGAAAGGAGCTGGCATCTCACTCTCTTTGAATCTTCTTTATCATGCTAGGATTAGCAGGAAAAAGCAAAAAATTTCAGAATTGCACCTTGCAATGCGGAGAAATTAATGTTTGTGCATTTACAATATTCATTGATTTTTGCCATTGAAAAACATCATGTTATTCATATACCAGAAATGTTTGAAGCTACTGACTGAATGAAAAGAGCTGGCATCTCACTCTCTTTGAATCTTCTTTATCATGCTAGGATTAGCAGGAAAAAGCAAAAAATGTCAGAATTGCACCTTGCAGTGTGGAGATATTACTGTTTGTGCATTTACAATATTCATTGATTTTTGCCATTGAAAAACGTCCAGAAATGTTTGAAGCTACTGACTGAATGAAAGGAGCTGGCATCTCACTCTCTTTGAATCTTCTTTATCATGCTAGGATTAGCAGGAAAAAGCAAAAAATTTCAGAATTGCACCTTGCAATGTGGAGTTATCACTGTTTGTGCATTTACAATATTCATTGATTTTTGCCATTGAAAAATGTCCAGAAATGTTTGAAGCTACTGACTGAATGAAAGGAGCTGGCATCTCACTCTCTTTGAATCTTCTTTATCATGCTAGGATTAGCAGGAAAAAGCAAAAAATTTCAGAATTGCACCTTGCAATGTGGAGATATTACTGTTTGTGCATTTACAATATTCATTGATTTTTGCCATTGAAAAACATCATGTTATTCATATACCAGAAATGTTTGAAGCTACTGACTGAATGAAAAGAGCTGGCATCTCAATCTCTTTGAATCTTCTTTATCATGCTAAGAGGAGCAGGAAAAAGCAAAAAATTTCAGAATTGCACCTTGCAATGTGGAGATATTACTGTTTGTGCATTTACAATATTCATTGATTTTTGCCATTGAAAAACGTCCAGAAATGTTTGAAGCTACTGACTGAATGAAAGGAGCTGGCATCTCACTCTCTTTGAATATTCTTTATCATGCTAGGATTAGCAGGAAAAAGCAAAAAATTTCAGAATTGCACCTTGCAATGCGGAGAAATTACTGTTTGTGCATTTACAATATTCATTGATTTTTGCCATTGAAAAATATCATGTTATTCATATACCAGAAATGTTTGAAGCTACTGACTGAATGAAAAGAGCTGGCATCTCACTCTCTTTGAATCTTCTTTATCATGCTAAGAGGAGCAGGAAAAAGCAAAAAATTTCAGAATTGCACCTTGCAATGTGGAGATATTACTGTTTGTGCATTTACAATATTCATTGATTTTTGCCATTGAAAAACGTCCAGAAATGTTTGAAGCTACTGACTGAATGAAAGGAGCTGGCATCTCACTCTCTTTGAATCTTCTTTATCATGCTAGGATTAGCAGGAAAAAGCAAAAAATTTCAGAATTGCACCTTGCAATGCGGAGAAATTACTGTTTGTGCATTTACAATATTCATTGATTTTTGCCATTGAAAAACATCATGTTATTCATATACCAGAAATGTTTGAAGCTACTGACTGAATGAAAAGAGCTGGCATCTCACTCTCTTTGAATCTTCTTTATCATGCTAAGAGGAGCAGGAAAAAGCAAAAAATTTCAGAATTGCACCTTGCAATGTGGAGATATTACTGTTTGTGCATTTACAATATTCATTGATTTTTGCCATTGAAAAACGTCCAGAAATGTTTGAAGCTACTGACTGAATGAAAGGAGCTGGCATCTCACTCTCTTTGAATCTTCTTTATCATGCTAGGATTAGCAGGAAAAAGCAAAAAATTTCAGAATTGCACCTTGCAATGCGGAGAAATTAATGTTTGTGCATTTACAATATTCATTGATTTTTGCCATTGAAAAACATCATGCTATTCATATACCAGAAATGTTTGAAGCTACTGACTGAATGAAAAGAGCTGGCATCTCACTCTCTTTGAATCTTCTTTATCATGCTAGGATTAGCAGGAAAAAGCAAAAAATGTCAGAATTGCACCTTGCAGTGTGGAGATATTACTGTTTGTGCATTTACAATATTCATTGATTTTTGCCATTGAAAAACGTCCAGAAATGTTTGAAGCTACTGACTGAATGAAAGGAGCTGGCATCTCACTCTCTTTGAATCTTCTTTATCATGCTAGGATTAGCAGGAAAAAGCAAAAAATTTCAGAATTGCACCTTGCAATGTGGAGTTATTACTGTTTGTGCATTTACAATATTCATTGATTTTTGCCATTGAAAAATGTCCAGAAATGTTTGAAGCTACTGACTGAATGAAAGGAGCTGGCATCTCACTCTCTTTGAATCTTCTTTATCATGCTAGGATTAGCAGGAAAAAGCAAAAAATTTCAGAATTGCACCTTGCAATGTGGAGATATTACTGTTTGTGCATTTACAATATTCATTGATTTTTGCCATTGAAAAACATCATGTTATTCATATACCAGAAATGTTTGAAGCTACTGACTGAATGAAAAGAGCTGGCATCTCAATCTCTTTGAATCTTCTTTATCATGCTAAGAGGAGCAGGAAAAAGCAAAAAATTTCAGAATTGCACCTTGCAATGTGGAGATATTACTGTTTGTGCATTTACAATATTCATTGATTTTTGCCATTGAAAAACGTCCAGAAATGTTTGAAGCTACTGACTGAATGAAAGGAGCTGGCATCTCACTCTCTTTGAATATTCTTTATCATGCTAGGATTAGCAGGAAAAAGCAAAAAATTTCAGAATTGCACCTTGCAATGCGGAGAAATTACTGTTTGTGCATTTACAATATTCATTGATTTTTGCCATTGAAAAATATCATTTTATTCATATACCAGAAATGTTTGAAGCTACTGACTGAATGAAAAGAGCTGGCATCTCACTCTCTTTGAATCTTCTTTATCATGCTAAGAGGAGCAGGAAAAAGCAAAAAATTTCAGAATTGCACCTTGCAATGTGGAGATATTACTGTTTGTGCATTTACAATATTCATTGATTTTTGCCATTGAAAAACGTCCAGAAATGTTTGAAGCTACTGACTGAATGAAAGGAGCTGGCATCTCACTCTCTTTGAATCTTCTTTATCATGCTAGGATTAGCAGGAAAAAGCAAAAAATTTCAGAATTGCACCTTGCAATGCAGAGAAATTACTGTTTGTGCATTTACAATATTCATTGATTTTTGCCATTGAAAAACATCATGTTATTCATATACCAGAAATGTTTGAAGCTACTGACTGAATGAAAAGAGCTGGCATCTCACTCTCTTTGAATCTTCTTTATCATGCTAAGAGGAGCAGGAAAAAGCAAAAAATTTCAGAATTGCACCTTGCAATGTGGAGATATTACTGTTTGTGCATTTACAATATTCATTGATTTTTGCCATTGAAAAACGTCCAGAAATGTTTGAAGCTACTGACTGAATGAAAGGAGCTGGCATCTCACTCTCTTTGAATCTTCTTTATCATGCTAGGATTAGCAGGAAAAAGCAAAAAATTTCAGAACTGCACCTTGCAATGCGGAGAAATTACTGTTTGTGCATTTACAATATTCATTGATTTTTGCCATTGAAAAACATCATGTTCTTCATATACCAGAAATGTTTGAAGCTACTGACTGAATGAAAAGAGCTGGCATCTCACTCTCTTTGAATCTTCTTTATCATGCTAAGAGGAGCAGGAAAAAGCAAAAAATTTCAGAATTGCACGTTGCAATGTGGAGATATTACTGTTTGTGCATTTACAATATTCATTGATTTTTGACATTGAAAAACATCATGTTATTCATATACCAGAAATCTTTGAAGCTACTGACTGAATGAAAAGAGCTGGCATCTCACTCTCTTTGAATCTTCTTTATCATGCTAAGAGGAGCAGTGAAAAGCAAAAAATTTCAGAATTGCACGTTGCAATGTGGAGATATTACTGTTTGTGCATTTACAATATTCATTGATTTTTGCCATTGAAAAACGTCCAGAAATGTTTGAAGCTACTGACTGAATGAAAGGTCGTGGCATCTCACTCTCTTTGAATCTTCTTTATCATGCTAGGATTAGCAGGAAAAAGCAAAAAATTTCAGAATTGCACCTTGCAATGCGGAGAAATTACTGTTTGTGCATTTACAATATTCATTGATTTTTGCCATTGAAAAACATCATGTTATTCATATACCAGAAATGTTTGAAGCTACTGACTGAATGAAAAGAGCTGGCATCTCACTCTCTTTGAATCTTCTTTATCATGCTAAGAGGAGCAGGAAAAAGCAAAAAATTTCAGAATTGCACCTTGCAATGTGGAGATATTACTGTTTGTGCATTTACAATATTCATTGATTTTTGCCATTGAAAAACGTCCAGAAATGTTTGAAGCTACTGACTGAATGAAAGGAGCTGGCATCTCACTCTCTTTGAATCTTCTTTATCATGCTAGGATTAGCAGGAAAAAGCAAAAAATTTCAGAATTGCACCTTGCAATGCAGAGAAATTACTGTTTGTGCATTTACAATATTCATTGATTTTTGCCATTGAAAAACATCATGTTATTCATATACCAGAAATGTTTGAAGCTACTGACTGAATGAAAAGAGCTGGCATCTCACTCTCTTTGAATCTTCTTTATCATGCTAAGAGGAGCAGGAAAAAGCAAAAAATTTCAGAATTGCACCTTGCAATGTGGAGATATTACTGTTTGTGCATTTACAATATTCATTGATTTTTGCCATTGAAAAACGTCCAGAAATGTTTGAAGCTACTGACTGAATGAAAGGAGCTGGCATCTCACTCTCTTTGAATCTTCTTTATCATGCTAGGATTAGCAGGAAAAAGCAAAAAATTTCAGAACTGCACCTTGCAATGCGGAGAAATTACTGTTTGTGCATTTACAATATTCATTGATTTTTGCCATTGAAAAACATCATGTTCTTCATATACCAGAAATGTTTGAAGCTACTGACTGAATGAAAAGAGCTGGCATCTCACTCTCTTTGAATCTTCTTTATCATGCTAAGAGGAGCAGGAAAAAGCAAAAAATTTCAGAATTGCACGTTGCAATGTGGAGATATTACTGTTTGTGCATTTACAATATTCATTGATTTTTGACATTGAAAAACATCATGTTATTCATATACCAGAAATCTTTGAAGCTACTGACTGAATGAAAAGAGCTGGCATCTCACTCTCTTTGAATCTTCTTTATCATGCTAAGAGGAGCAGTGAAAAGCAAAAAATTTCAGAATTGCACGTTGCAATGTGGAGATATTACTGTTTGTGCATTTACAATATTCATTGATTTTTGCCATTGAAAAACGTCCAGAAATGTTTGAAGCTACTGACTGAATGAAAGGTCGTGGCATCTCACTCTCTTTGAATCTTCTTTATCATGCTAGGATTAGCAGGAAAAAGCAAAAAATTTCAGAATTGCACCTTGCAATGCGGAGAAATTACTGTTTGTGCATTTACAATATTCATTGATTTTTGCCATTGAAAAACATCATGTTATTCATATACCAGAAATGTTTGAAGCTACTGACTGAATGAAAAGAGCTGGCATCTCACTCTCTTTGAATCTTCTTTATCATGCCAGGATTAGCAGGAAAAAGCAAAAAATTTCAGAATTGCACCTTGCAATGTGGAGATATTAGTGTTTGTGCATTTACAATATTCATTGATTTTTGCCATTGAAAAACGTCCAGAAATGTTTGAAGCTACTGACTGAATGAAAGGAGCTGGCATCTCACTCTCTTTGAATCTTCTTTATCATGCTAGGATTAGCAGGAAAAAGCAAAACATTTCAGAATTGCACCTTGCAATGCGGAGAAATTACTGTTTGTGCATTTACAATATTCATTGATTTTTGCCATTGAAAAACATCATGTTATTCATATACCAGAAATGTTTGAAGCTACTGACTGAATGAAAAGAGCTGGCATCTCACTCTCTTTGAATCTTCTTTATCATGCTAAGAGGAGCAGGAAAAAGCAAAAAATTTCAGAATTGCACGTTGCAATGTGGAGATATTACTGTTTGTGCATTTACAATATTCATTGATTTTTGCCATTGAAAAACGTCCAGAAATGTTTGAAGCTACTGACTGAATGAAAGGAGCTGGCATCTCACTCTCTTTGAATCTTCTTTATCATGCTAGGATTAGCAGGAAAAAGCAAAAAATTTCAGAATTGCACCTTGCAATGCGGAGAAATTACTGTTTGTGCATTTACAATATTCATTGATTTTTGCCATTGAAAAACATCATGTTATTCATATACCAGAAATGTTTGAAGCTACTGACTGAATGAAAAGAGCTGGCATCTCACTATCTTTGAATCTTCTTTATCATGCCAGGATTAGCAGGAAAAAGCAAAAAATTTCAGAATTGCACCTTGCAATGTGGAGATATTACTGTTTGTGCATTTACAATATTCATTGATTTTTGCCATTGAAAAACGTCCAGAAATGTTTGAAGCTACTGACTGAATGAAAGGAGCTGGCATCTCACTCTCTTTGAATCTTCTTTATCATGCTAGGATTAGCAGGAAAAAGCAAAAAATTTCAGAATTGCACCTTGCAATGCGGAGAAATTACTGTTTGTGCATTTACAATATTCATTGATTTTTGCCATTGAAAAACATCATGTTATTCATATACCAGAAATGTTTGAAGCTACTGACTGAATGAAAAGAGCTGGCATCTCACTCTCCTTGAATCTTCTTTATCATGCCAGGATTAGCAGGAAAAAGCAAAAAATTTCAGAATTGCACCTTGCAATGTGGAGATATTACTGTTTGTGCATTTACAATATTCATTGATTTTTGCCATTGAAAAACGTCCAGAAATGTTTGAAGCTACTGACTGAATGAAAGGAGCTGGCATCTCACTCTCTTTGAATCTTCTTTATCATGCTAGGATTAGCAGGAAAAAGCAAAAAATTTCAGAATTGCACCTTGCAATGCGGAGAAATTACTGTTTGTGCATTTACAATATTCATTGATTTTTGCCATTGAAAAACATCATGTTATTCATATACCAGAAATGTTTGAAGCTACTGACTGAATGAAAAGAGCTGGCATCTCACTCTCTTTGAATCTTCTTTATCATGCCAGGATTAGCAGGAGAAAGCAAAAAATTTCAGAATTGCACCTTGCAATGTGGAGATATTACTGTTTGTGCATTTACAATATTCATTGATTTTTGCCATTGAAAAACGTCCAGAAATGTTTGAAGCTACTGACTGAATGAAAAGAGCTGGCATCTCACTCTCTTTGAATCTTCTTTATCATGCTAGGATTAGCAGGAAAAAGCAAAAAATTTCAGAATTGCACCTTGCAATGCGGAGAAATTACTGTTTGTGCATTTACAATATTCATTGATTTTTGCCATTGAAAAACATCATGTTATTCATATACCAGAAATGTTTGAAGCTACTGACTGAATGAAAAGAGCTGGCATCTCACTCTCTTTGAATCTTCTTTATCATGCTAAGAGGAGCAGGAAAAAGCAAAAAATTTCAGAATTGCACCTTGCAATGTGGAGATATTACTGTTTGTGCATTTACAATATTCATTGATTTTTGCCATTGAAAAACGTCCAGAAATGTTTGAAGCTACTGACTGAATGAAAAGAGCTGGCATCTCACTCTCTTTGAATCTTCTTTATCATGCTAGGATTAGCAGGAAAAAGCAAAAAATTTCAGAATTGCACCTTGCAATGCGGAGAAATTACTGTTTGTGCATTTACAATATTCATTGATTTTTGCCATTGAAAAACATCATGTTATTCATATACCAGAAATGTTTGAAGCTACTGACTGAATGAAAAGAGCTGGCATCTCACTCTCTTTGAATCTTCTTTATCATGCTAAGAGGAGCAGGAAAAAGCAAAAAATTTCAGAATTGCACCTTGCAATGTGGAGATATTACTGTTTGTGCATTTACAATATTCATTGATTTTTGCCATTGAAAAACGTCCAGAAATGTTTGAAGCTACTGACTGAATGAAAGGAGCTGGCATCTCACTCTCTTTGAATCTTCTTTATCATGCTAGGATTAGCAGGAAAAAGCAAAAAATTTCAGAATTGCACCTTGCAATGCGGAGAAATTACTGTTTGTGCATTTACAATATTCATTGATTTTTGCCATTGAAAAACATCATGTTATTCATATACCAGAAATGTTTGAAGCTACTGACTGAATGAAAAGAGCTGGCATCTCACTCTCTTTGAATCTTCTTTATCATGCTAAGAGGAGCAGGAAAAAGCAAAAAATTTCAGAATTGCACCTTGCAATGTGGAGATATTACTGTTTGTGCATTTACAATATTCATTGATTTTTGCCATTGAAAAACGTCCAGAAATGTTTGAAGCTACTGACTGAATGAAAGGAGCTGGCATCTCACTCTCTTTGAATCTTCTTTATCATGCTAGGATTAGCAGGAAAAAGCAAAAAATTTCAGAATTGCACCTTGCAATGCGGAGAAATTAATGTTTGTGCATTTACAATATTCATTGATTTTTGCCATTGAAAAACATCATGTTATTCATATACCAGAAATGTTTGAAGCTACTGACTGAATGAAAAGAGCTGGCATCTCACTCTCTTTGAATCTTCTTTATCATGCTAGGATTAGCAGGAAAAAGCAAAAAATGTCAGAATTGCACCTTGCAGTGTGGAGATATTACTGTTTGTGCATTTACAATATTCATTGATTTTTGCCATTGAAAAACGTCCAGAAATGTTTGAAGCTACTGACTGAATGAAAGGAGCTGGCATCTCACTCTCTTTGAATCTTCTTTATCATGCTAGGATTAGCAGGAAAAAGCAAAAAATTTCAGAATTGCACCTTGCAATGTGGAGTTATTACTGTTTGTGCATTTACAATATTCATTGATTTTTGCCATTGAAAAATGTCCAGAAATGTTTGAAGCTACTGACTGAATGAAAGGAGCTGGCATCTCACTCTCTTTGAATCTTCTTTATCATGCTAGGATTAGCAGGAAAAAGCAAAAAATTTCAGAATTGCACCTTGCAATGCGGAGAAATTACTGTTTGTGCATTTACAATATTCATTGATTTTTGCCATTGAAAAACATCATGTTATTCATATACCAGAAATGTTTGAAGCTACTGACTGAATGAAAAGAGCTGGCATCTCACTATCTTTGAATCTTCTTTATCATGCCAGGATTAGCAGGAAAAAGCAAAAAATTTCAGAATTGCACCTTGCAATGTGGAGATATTACTGTTTGTGCATTTACAATATTCATTGATTTTTGCCATTGAAAAACGTCCAGAAATGTTTGAAGCTACTGACTGAATGAAAGGAGCTGGCATCTCACTCTCTTTGAATCTTCTTTATCATGCTAGGATTAGCAGGAAAAAGCAAAAAATTTCAGAATTGCACCTTGCAATGCGGAGAAATTACTGTTTGTGCATTTACAATATTCATTGATTTTTGCCATTGAAAAACATCATGTTATTCATATACCAGAAATGTTTGAAGCTACTGACTGAATGAAAAGAGCTGGCATCTCACTCTCCTTGAATCTTCTTTATCATGCCAGGATTAGCAGGAAAAAGCAAAAAATTTCAGAATTGCACCTTGCAATGTGGAGATATTACTGTTTGTGCATTTACAATATTCATTGATTTTTGCCATTGAAAAACGTCCAGAAATGTTTGAAGCTACTGACTGAATGAAAGGAGCTGGCATCTCACTCTCTTTGAATCTTCTTTATCATGCTAGGATTAGCAGGAAAAAGCAAAAAATTTCAGAATTGCACCTTGCAATGCGGAGAAATTACTGTTTGTGCATTTACAATATTCATTGATTTTTGCCATTGAAAAACATCATGTTATTCATATACCAGAAATGTTTGAAGCTACTGACTGAATGAAAAGAGCTGGCATCTCACTCTCTTTGAATCTTCTTTATCATGCCAGGATTAGCAGGAGAAAGCAAAAAATTTCAGAATTGCACCTTGCAATGTGGAGATATTACTGTTTGTGCATTTACAATATTCATTGATTTTTGCCATTGAAAAACGTCCAGAAATGTTTGAAGCTACTGACTGAATGAAAAGAGCTGGCATCTCACTCTCTTTGAATCTTCTTTATCATGCTAGGATTAGCAGGAAAAAGCAAAAAATTTCAGAATTGCACCTTGCAATGCGGAGAAATTACTGTTTGTGCATTTACAATATTCATTGATTTTTGCCATTGAAAAACATCATGTTATTCATATACCAGAAATGTTTGAAGCTACTGACTGAATGAAAAGAGCTGGCATCTCACTCTCTTTGAATCTTCTTTATCATGCTAAGAGGAGCAGGAAAAAGCAAAAAATTTCAGAATTGCACCTTGCAATGTGGAGATATTACTGTTTGTGCATTTACAATATTCATTGATTTTTGCCATTGAAAAACGTCCAGAAATGTTTGAAGCTACTGACTGAATGAAAAGAGCTGGCATCTCACTCTCTTTGAATCTTCTTTATCATGCTAGGATTAGCAGGAAAAAGCAAAAAATTTCAGAATTGCACCTTGCAATGCGGAGAAATTACTGTTTGTGCATTTACAATATTCATTGATTTTTGCCATTGAAAAACATCATGTTATTCATATACCAGAAATGTTTGAAGCTACTGACTGAATGAAAAGAGCTGGCATCTCACTCTCTTTGAATCTTCTTTATCATGCTAAGAGGAGCAGGAAAAAGCAAAAAATTTCAGAATTGCACCTTGCAATGTGGAGATATTACTGTTTGTGCATTTACAATATTCATTGATTTTTGCCATTGAAAAACGTCCAGAAATGTTTGAAGCTACTGACTGAATGAAAGGAGCTGGCATCTCACTCTCTTTGAATCTTCTTTATCATGCTAGGATTAGCAGGAAAAAGCAAAAAATTTCAGAATTGCACCTTGCAATGCGGAGAAATTACTGTTTGTGCATTTACAATATTCATTGATTTTTGCCATTGAAAAACATCATGTTATTCATATACCAGAAATGTTTGAAGCTACTGACTGAATGAAAAGAGCTGGCATCTCACTCTCTTTGAATCTTCTTTATCATGCTAAGAGGAGCAGGAAAAAGCAAAAAATTTCAGAATTGCACCTTGCAATGTGGAGATATTACTGTTTGTGCATTTACAATATTCATTGATTTTTGCCATTGAAAAACGTCCAGAAATGTTTGAAGCTACTGACTGAATGAAAGGAGCTGGCATCTCACTCTCTTTGAATCTTCTTTATCATGCTAGGATTAGCAGGAAAAAGCAAAAAATTTCAGAATTGCACCTTGCAATGCGGAGAAATTAATGTTTGTGCATTTACAATATTCATTGATTTTTGCCATTGAAAAACATCATGTTATTCATATACCAGAAATGTTTGAAGCTACTGACTGAATGAAAAGAGCTGGCATCTCACTCTCTTTGAATCTTCTTTATCATGCTAGGATTAGCAGGAAAAAGCAAAAAATGTCAGAATTGCACCTTGCAGTGTGGAGATATTACTGTTTGTGCATTTACAATATTCATTGATTTTTGCCATTGAAAAACGTCCAGAAATGTTTGAAGCTACTGACTGAATGAAAGGAGCTGGCATCTCACTCTCTTTGAATCTTCTTTATCATGCTAGGATTAGCAGGAAAAAGCAAAAAATTTCAGAATTGCACCTTGCAATGTGGAGTTATTACTGTTTGTGCATTTACAATATTCATTGATTTTTGCCATTGAAAAATGTCCAGAAATGTTTGAAGCTACTGACTGAATGAAAGGAGCTGGCATCTCACTCTCTTTGAATCTTCTTTATCATGCTAGGATTAGCAGGAAAAAGCAAAAAATTTCAGAATTGCACCTTGCAATGTGGAGATATTACTGTTTGTGCATTTACAATATTCATTGATTTTTGCCATTGAAAAACATCATGTTATTCATATACCAGAAATGTTTGAAGCTACTGACTGAATGAAAAGAGCTGGCATCTCAATCTCTTTGAATCTTCTTTATCATGCTAAGAGGAGCAGGAAAAAGCAAAAAATTTCAGAATTGCACCTTGCAATGTGGAGATATTACTGTTTGTGCATTTACAATATTCATTAATTTTTGCCATTGAAAAACGTCCAGAAATGTTTGAAGCTACTGACTGAATGAAAGGAGCTGGCATCTCACTCTCTTTGAATCTTCTTATCATGCTAGGATTAGCAGGAAAAAGCAAAAAATTTCAGAATTGCACCTTGCAATGCAGAGAAATTACTGTTTGTGCATTTACAATATTCATTGATTTTTGCCATTGAAAAACATCATGTTATTCATATACCAGAAATGTTTGAAGCTACTGACTGAATGAAAAGAGCTGGCATCTCACTCTCTTTGAATCTTCTTTATCATGCTAAGAGGAGCAGGAAAAAGCAAAAAATTTCAGAATTGCACCTTGCAATGTGGAGATATTACTGTTTGTGCATTTACAATATTCATTGATTTTTGCCATTGAAAAACGTCCAGAAATGTTTGAAGCTACTGACTGAATGAAAGGAGCTGGCATCTCACTCTCTTTGAATCTTCTTTATCATGCTAGGATTAGCAGGAAAAAGCAAAAAATTTCAGAATTGCACCTTGCAATGTCGAGAAATTACTGTTTGTGCATTTACAATATTCATTGATTTTTGCCATTGAAAAACATCATGTTCTTCATATACCAGAAATGTTTGAAGCTACTGACTGAATGAAAAGAGCTGGCATCTCACTCTCTTTGAATCTTCTTTATCATGCTAAGAGGAGCAGGAAAAAGCAAAAAATTTCAGAATTGCACGTTGCAATGTGGAGATATTACTGTTTGTGCATTTACAATATTCATTGATTTTTGACATTGAAAAACATCATGTTATTCATATACCAGAAATGTTTGAAGCTACTGACTGAATGAAAAGAGCTGGCATCTCACTCTCTTTGAATCTTCTTTATCATGCTAAGAGGAGCAGGAAAAAGCAAAAAATTTCAGAATTGCACCTTGCAATGTGGAGATATTACTGTTTGTGCATTTACAATATTCATTGATTTTTGCCTTTGAAAAACGTCCAGAAATGTTTGAAGCTACTGACTGAATGAAAAGAGCTGGCATCTCACTCTCTTTGAATCTTCTTTATCATGCTAGGATTAGCAGGAAAAAGCAAAAAATTTCAGAATTGCACCTTGCAATGCGGAGAAATTACTGTTTGTGCATTTACAATATTCATTGATTTTTGCCATTGAAAAACATCATGTTATTCATATACCAGAAATGTTTGAAGCTACTGACTGAATGAAAAGAGCTGGCATCTCACTCTCTTTGAATCTTCTTTATCATGCTAAGAGGAGCAGGAAAAAGCAAAAAATATCAGAATTGCACGTTGCAATGTGGAGATATTACTGTTTGTGCATTTACAATATTCATTGATTTTTGCCATTGAAAAACGTCCAGAAATGTTTGAAGCTACTGACTGAATGAAAGGAGCTGGCATCTCACTCTCTTTGAATCTTCTTTATCATGCTAGGATTAGCAGGAAAAAGCAAAAAATTTCAGAATTGCACCTTGCAATGCGGAGAAATTACTGTTTGTGCATTTACAATATTCATTGATTTTTGCCATTGAAAAACATCATGTTATTCATATACCAGAAATGTTTGAAGCTACTGACTGAATGAAAAGAGCTGGCATCTCACTCTCTTTGAATCTTCTTTATCATGCTAAGAGGAGCAGGAAAAAGCAAAAAATTTCAGAATTGCACCTTGCAATGTGGAGATATTACTGTTTGTGCATTTACAATATTCATTGATTTTTGCCATTGAAAAACGTCCAAAAATGTTTGAAGCTACTGACTGAATGAAAAGAGCTGGCATCTCACTCTCTTTGAATCTTCTTTATCATGCTAGGATTAGCAGGAAAAAGCAAAAAATTTCAGAATTGCACCTTGCAATGCGGAGAAATTACTGTTTGTGCATTTACAATATTCATTGATTTTTGCCATTGAAAAACATCATGTTATTCATATACCAGAAATGTTTGAAGCTACTGACTGAATGAAAAGAGCTGGCATCTCACTCTCTTTGAATCTTCTTTATCATGCTAAGAGGAGCAGGAAAAAGCAAAAAATTTCAGAATTGCACGTTGCAATGTGGAGATATTACTGTTTGTGCATTTACAATATTCATTGATTTTTGCCATTGAAAAACGTCCAGAAATGTTTGAAGCTACTGACTGAATGAAAAGAGCTGGCATCTCACTCTCTTTGAATCTTCTTTATCATGCTAGGATTAGCAGGAAAAAGCAAAAAATTTCAGAATTGCACCTTGCAATGCGGAGAAATTACTGTTTGTGCATTTACAATATTCATTGATTTTTGCCATTAAAAAACATCATGCTATACATATACCAGAAATGTTTGAAGCTACTGACTGAATGAAAAGAGCTGGCATCTCACTCT
This sequence comes from Phyllobates terribilis, assembly GCF_046119375.1. NCBI lineage: Eukaryota > Metazoa > Chordata > Amphibia > Anura > Dendrobatidae > Phyllobates > Phyllobates terribilis. The sequence continues at coordinate 2,626,972 of NW_027362909.1, read as the reverse complement.
CTTTGAATCTTCTTTATCATGCTAAGAGGAGCAGGAAAAAGCAAAAAATTTCAGAATTGCACCCTGCAATGTCGAGATATTACTGTTTGTGCATTTACAATATTCATTGATTTTTGCCATTGAAAAACATCATGTTATTCATATACCAGAAATGTTTGAAGCTACTGACTGAATGAAAAGAGCTGGCATCTCAATCTCTTTGAATCTTCTTTATCATGCTAAGAGGAGCAGGAAAAAGCAAAAAATTTCAGAATTGCACCTTGCAATGTGGAGATATTACTGTTTGTGCATTTACAATATTCATTGATTTTTGCCATTGAAAAACATCATGTTATTCATATACCAGAAATGTTTGAAGCTACTGACTGAATGAAAAGAGCTGGCATCTCACTCTCTTTGAATCTTCTTTATCATGCTAAGAGGAGCAGGAAAAAGCAAAAAATTTCAGAATTGCACCTTGCAATGTGGAGATATTACTGTTTGTGCATTTACAATATTCATTAATTTTTGCCATTGAAAAACGTCCAGAAATGTTTGAAGCTACTGACTGAATGAAAGGAGCTGGCATCTCACTCTCTTTGAATCTTCTTATCATGCTAGGATTAGCAGGAAAAAGCAAAAAATTTCAGAATTGCACCTTGCAATGCAGAGAAATTACTGTTTGTGCATTTACAATATTCATTGATTTTTGCCATTGAAAAACATCATGTTATTCATATACCAGAAATGTTTGAAGCTACTGACTGAATGAAAAGAGCTGGCATCTCACTCTCTTTGAATCTTCTTTATCATGCTAAGAGGAGCAGGAAAAAGCAAAAAATTTCAGAATTGCACCTTGCAATGTGGAGATATTACTGTTTGTGCATTTACAATATTCATTGATTTTTGCCATTGAAAAACATCATGTTATTCATATACCAGAAATGTTTGAAGCTACTGACTGAATGAAAAGAGCTGGCATCTCACTCTCTTTGAATCTTCTTTATCATGCTAAGAGGAGCAGGAAAAAGCAAAAAATTTCAGAATTGCACCTTGCAATGTGGAGATATTACTGTTTGTGCATTTACAATATTCATTGATTTTTGCCATTGAAAAACGTCCAGAAATGTTTGAAGCTACTGACTGAATGAAAGGAGCTGGCATCTCACTCTCTTTGAATCTTCTTTATCATGCTAGGATTAGCAGGAAAAAGCAAAAAATTTCAGAATTGCACCTTGCAATGTCGAGAAATTACTGTTTGTGCATTTACAATATTCATTGATTTTTGCCATTGAAAAACATCATGTTCTTCATATACCAGAAATGTTTGAAGCTACTGACTGAATGAAAAGAGCTGGCATCTCACTCTCTTTGAATCTTCTTTATCATGCTAAGAGGAGCAGGAAAAAGCAAAAAATTTCAGAATTGCACGTTGCAATGTGGAGATATTACTGTTTGTGCATTTACAATATTCATTGATTTTTGACATTGAAAAACATCATGTTATTCATATACCAGAAATGTTTGAAGCTACTGACTGAATGAAAAGAGCTGGCATCTCACTCTCTTTGAATCTTCTTTATCATGCTAAGAGGAGCAGGAAAAAGCAAAAAATTTCAGAATTGCACCTTGCAATGTGGAGATATTACTGTTTGTGCATTTACAATATTCATTGATTTTTGCCTTTGAAAAACGTCCAGAAATGTTTGAAGCTACTGACTGAATGAAAAGAGCTGGCATCTCACTCTCTTTGAATCTTCTTTATCATGCTAGGATTAGCAGGAAAAAGCAAAAAATTTCAGAATTGCACCTTGCAATGCGGAGAAATTACTGTTTGTGCATTTACAATATTCATTGATTTTTGCCATTGAAAAACATCATGTTATTCATATACCAGAAATGTTTGAAGCTACTGACTGAATGAAAAGAGCTGGCATCTCACTCTCTTTGAATCTTCTTTATCATGCTAAGAGGAGCAGGAAAAAGCAAAAAATATCAGAATTGCACGTTGCAATGTGGAGATATTACTGTTTGTGCATTTACAATATTCATTGATTTTTGCCATTGAAAAACGTCCAGAAATGTTTGAAGCTACTGACTGAATGAAAGGAGCTGGCATCTCACTCTCTTTGAATCTTCTTTATCATGCTAGGATTAGCAGGAAAAAGCAAAAAATTTCAGAATTGCACCTTGCAATGCGGAGAAATTACTGTTTGTGCATTTACAATATTCATTGATTTTTGCCATTGAAAAACATCATGTTATTCATATACCAGAAATGTTTGAAGCTACTGACTGAATGAAAAGAGCTGGCATCTCACTCTCTTTGAATCTTCTTTATCATGCTAAGAGGAGCAGGAAAAAGCAAAAAATTTCAGAATTGCACCTTGCAATGTGGAGATATTACTGTTTGTGCATTTACAATATTCATTGATTTTTGCCATTGAAAAACGTCCAGAAATGTTTGAAGCTACTGACTGAATGAAAAGAGCTGGCATCTCACTCTCTTTGAATCTTCTTTATCATGCTAGGATTAGCAGGAAAAAGCAAAAAATTTCAGAATTGCACCTTGCAATGCGGAGAAATTACTGTTTGTGCATTTACAATATTCATTGATTTTTGCCATTGAAAAACATCATGTTATTCATATACCAGAAATGTTTGAAGCTACTGACTGAATGAAAAGAGCTGGCATCTCACTCTCTTTGAATCTTCTTTATCATGCTAAGAGGAGCAGGAAAAAGCAAAAAATTTCAGAATTGCACGTTGCAAGGTGGAGATATTACTGTTTGTGCATTTACAATATTCATTGATTTTTGCCATTGAAAAACGTCCAGAAATGTTTGAAGCTACTGACTGAATGAAAAGAGCTGGCATCTCACTCTCTTTGAATCTTCTTTATCATGCTAGGATTAGCAGGAAAAAGCAAAAAATTTCAGAATTGCACCTTGCAATGCGGAGAAATTACTGTTTGTGCATTTACAATATTCATTGATTTTTGCCATTAAAAAACATCATGCTATACATATACCAGAAATGTTTGAAGCTACTGACTGAATGAAAAGAGCTGGCATCTCACTCTCTTTGAATCTTCTTTATCATGCTAAGAGGAGCAGGAAAAAGCAAAAAATTTCAGAATTGCACCCTGCAATGTCGAGATATTACTGTTTGTGCATTTACAATATTCATTGATTTTTGCCATTGAAAAACATCATGTTATTCATATACCAGAAATGTTTGAAGCTACTGACTGAATGAAAAGAGCTGGCATCTCACTCTCTTTGAATCTTCTTTATCATGCTAAGAGGAGCAGGAAAAAGCAAAAAATTTCAGAATTGCACCTTGCAATGTGGAGATATTACTGTTTGTGCATTTACAATATTCATTGATTTTTGCCATTGAAAAACATCATGTTATTCATATACCAGAAATGTTTGAAGCTACTGACTGAATGAAAAGAGCTGGCATCTCACTCTCTTTGAATCTTCTTTATCATGCTAGGATTAGCAGGAAAAAGCAAAAAATTACAGAATTGCACCTTGCAATGTGGAGATATTACTGTTTGTGCATTTACAATATTCATTGATTTTTGCCATTGAAAAACGTCCAGAAATGTTTGAAGCTACTGACTGAATGAAAGGAGCTGGCATCTCACTCTCTTTGAATCTTCTTTATCATGCTAGGATTAGCAGGAAAAAGCAAAAAATTTCAGAATTGCACCTTGCAATGCGGAGAAATTACTGTTTGTGCATTTACAATATTCATTGATTTTTGCCATTGAAAAACATCATGTTATTCATATACCAGAAATGTTTGAATCTACTGACTGAATGAAAAGAGCTGGCATCTCACTCTCTTTGAATCTTCTTTATCATGCCAGGATTAGCAGGAAAAAGCAAAAAATTTCAGAATTGCACCTTGCAATGTGGAGGTATTACTGTTTGTGCATTTACAATATTCATTGATTTTTGCCATTGAAAAATGTCCAGAAATGTTTGAAGCTACTGACTGAATGAAAGGAGCTGGCATCTCACTCTCTTTGAATCTTCTTTATCATGCTAGGATTAGCAGGAAAAAGCAAAAAATTTCAGAATTGCACCTTGCAATGCGGAGAAATTACTGTTTGTGCATTTACAATATTCATTGATTTTTGCCATTGAAAAACATCATGTTATTCATATACCAGAAATGTTTGAAGCTACTGACTGAATGAAAAGAGCTGGCATCTCACTCTCTTTGAATCTTCTTTATCATGCTAAGAGGAGCAGGAAAAAGCAAAAAATTTCAGAATTGCACCTTGCAATGTGGAGATATTACTGTTTGTGCATTTACAATATTCATTGATTTTTGCCATTGAAAAACGTCCAGAAATGTTTGAAGCTACTGACTGAATGAAAGGAGCTGGCATCTCACTCTCTTTGAATCTTCTTTATCATGCTAGGATTAGCAGGAAAAAGCAAAAAATTTCAGAATTGCACCTTGCAATGTCGAGAAATTACTGTTTGTGCATTTACAATATTCATTGATTTTTGCCATTGAAAAACATCATGTTCTTCATATACCAGAAATGTTTGAAGCTACTGACTGAATGAAAAGAGCTGGCATCTCACTCTCTTTGAATCTTCTTTATCATGCTAAGAGGAGCAGGAAAAAGCAAAAAATTTCAGAATTGCACGTTGCAATGTGGAGATATTACTGTTTGTGCATTTACAATATTCATTGATTTTTGACATTGAAAAACATCATGTTATTCATATACCAGAAATGTTTGAAGCTACTGACTGAATGAAAAGAGCTGGCATCTCACTCTCTTTGAATCTTCTTTATCATGCTAGGATTAGCAGGAAAAAGCAAAAAATTTCAGAATTGCACCTTGCAATGCGGAGAAATTACTGTTTGTGCATTTACAATATTCATTGATTTTTGCCATTGAAAAACATCATGTTATTCATATACCAGAAATGTTTGAAGCTACTGACTGAATGAAAAGAGCTGGCATCTCACTCTCTTTGAATCTTCTTTATCATGCTAAGAGGAGCAGGAAAAAGCAAAAAATATCAGAATTGCACGTTGCAATGTGGAGATATTACTGTTTGTGCATTTACAATATTCATTGATTTTTGCCATTGAAAAACGTCCAGAAATGTTTGAAGCTACTGACTGAATGAAAAGAGCTGGCATCTCACTCTCTTTGAATCTTCTTTATCATGCTAGGATTAGCAGGAAAAAGCAAAAAATTTCAGAATTGCACCTTGCAATGCGGAGAAATTACTGTTTGTGCATTTACAATATTCATTGATTTTTGCCATTGAAAAACATCATGTTATTCATATACCAGAAATGTTTGAAGCTACTGACTGAATGAAAAGAGCTGGCATCTCACTCTCTTTGAATCTTCTTTATCATGCTAAGAGGAGCAGGAAAAAGCAAAAAATTTCAGAATTGCACCTTGCAATGTGGAGATATTACTGTTTGTGCATTTACAATATTCATTGATTTTTGCCATTGAAAAACGTCCAGAAATGTTTGAAGCTACTGACTGAATGAAAAGAGCTGGCATCTCACTCTCTTTGAATCTTCTTTATCATGCTAGGATTAGCAGGAAAAAGCAAAAAATTTCAGAATTGCACCTTGCAATGCGGAGAAATTACTGTTTGTGCATTTACAATATTCATTGATTTTTGCCATTGAAAAACATCATGTTATTCATATACCAGAAATGTTTGAAGCTACTGACTGAATGAAAAGAGCTGGCATCTCACTCTCTTTGAATCTTCTTTATCATGCTAAGAGGAGCAGGATAAAGCAAAAAATTTCAGAATTGCACGTTGCAATGTGGAGATATTACTGTTTGTGCATTTACAATATTCATTGATTTTTGCCATTGAAAAACGTCCAGGAATGTTGGAAGCTACTGACTGAATGAAAGGAGCTGGCATCTCACTCTCTTTGAATCTTCTTTATCATGCTAGGATTAGCAGGAAAAAGCAAAAAATTTCAGAATTGCACCTTGCAATGCGGAGAAATTACTGTTTGTGCATTTACAATATTCATTGATTTTTGCCATTGAAAAATGTCCAGAAATGTTTGAAGCTACTGACTGAATGAAAGGAGCTGGCATCTCACTCTCTTTGAATCTTCTTTATCATGCTAGGATTAGCAGGAAAAAGCAAAAAATTTCAGAATTGCACCTTGCAATGTGGAGTTATTACTGTTTGTGCATTTACAATATTCATTGATTTTTGCCATTGAAAAACATCATGTTATTCATATACCAGAAATGTTTGAAGCTACTGACTGAATGAAAAGAGCTGGCATCTCAATCTCTTTGAATCTTCTTTATCATGCTAAGAGGAGCAGGAAAAAGCAAAAAATTTCAGAATTGCACCTTGCAATGTGGAGATATTACTGTTTGTGCATTTACAATATTCATTGATTTTTGCCATTGAAAAACGTCCAGAAATGTTTGAAGCTACTGACTGAATGAAAGGAGCTGGCATCTCACTCTCTTTGAATCTTCTTTATCATGCTAGGATTAGCAGGAAAAAGCAAAAAATTTCAGAATTGCACCTTGCAATGCAGAGAAATTACTGTTTGTGCATTTACAATATTCATTGATTTTTGCCATTGAAAAACATCATGTTATTCATATACCAGAAATGTTTGAAGCTACTGACTGAATGAAAAGAGCTGGCATCTCACTCTCTTTGAATCTTCTTTATCATGCTAAGAGGAGCAGGAAAAAGCAAAAAATTTCAGAATTGCACCTTGCAATGTGGAGATATTACTGTTTGTGCATTTACAATATTCATTGATTTTTGCCATTGAAAAACGTCCAGAAATGTTTGAAGCTACTGACTGAATGAAAGAAGATGGCATCTCACTCTCTTTGAATCTTCTTTATCATGCTAGGATTAGCAGGAAAAAGCAAAAAATTTCAGAATTGCTCCTTGCAATGCGGAGAAATTACTGTTTGTGCATTTACAATATTCATTGATTTTTGCCATTGAAAAACATCATGTTATTCATATACCAGAAATGTTTGAAGCTACTGACTGAATGAAAAGAGCTGGCATCTCACTCTCTTTGAATCTTCTTTATCATGCTAAGAGGAGCAGGAAAAAGCAAAAAATTTCAGAATTGCACGTTGCAATGTGGAGATATTACTGTTTGTGCATTTACAATATTCATTGATTTTTGACATTGAAAAACATCATGTTATTCATATACCAGAAATGTTTGAAGCTACTGACTGAATGAAAAGAGCTGGCATCTCACTCTCTTTGAATCTTCTTTATCATGACAGGATTAGCAGGAGAAAGCAAAAAATTTCAGAATTGCACCTTGCAATGCGGAGAAATTACTGTTTGTGCATTTACAATATTTATTGATTTTTGCCATTGAAAAACATCATGTTATTCATATACCAGAAATGTTTGAAGCTACTGACTGAATGAAAAGAGCTGGCATCTCACTCTCTTTGAATCTTCTTTATCATGCTAAGAGGAGCAGGAAAAAGCAAAAAATTTCAGAATTGCACCTTGCAATGTGGAGATATTACTGTTTGTGCATTTACAATATTCATTGATTTTTGCCTTTGAAAAACGTCCAGAAATGTTTGAAGCTACTGACTGAATGAAAAGAGCTGGCATCTCACTCTCTTTGAATCTTCTTTATCATGCTAGGATTAGCAGGAAAAAGCAAAAAATTTCAGAATTGCACCTTGCAATGCGGAGAAATTACTGTTTGTGCATTTACAATATTCATTGATTTTTGCCATTGAAAAACATCATGTTATTCATATACCAGAAATGTTTGAAGCTACTGACTGAATGAAAAGAGCTAGCATCTCACTCTCTTTGAATCTTCTTTATCATGCTAAGAGGAGCAGGAAAAAGCAAAAAATTTCAGAATTGCACGTTGCAATGTGGAGATATTACTGTTTGTGCATTTACAATATTCATTGATTTTTGCCATTGAAAAACGTCCAGAAATGTTTGAAGCTACTGACTGAATGAAAGGAGCTGGCATCTCACTCTCTTTGAATCTTCTTTATCATGCTAGGATTAGCAGGAAAAAGCAAAAAATTTCAGAATTGCACCTTGCAATGCGGAGAAATTACTGTTTGTGCATTTACAATATTCATTGATTTTTGCCATTGAAAAACATCATGTTATTCATATACCAGAAATGTTTGAAGCTACTGACTGAATGAAAAGAGCTGGCATCTCACTCTCTTTGAATCTTCTTTATCATGCCAGGATTAGCAGGAAAAAGCAAAAAATTTCAGAATTGCACCTTGCAATGTGGAGATATTACTGTTTGTGAATTTAAAATATTCATTGATTTTTGCCATTGAAAAACGTCCAGAAATGTTTGAAGCTACTGACTGAATGAAAGGAGCTGGCATCTCACTCTCTTTGAATCTTCTTTATCATGCTAGGATTAGCAGGAAAAAGCAAAAAAATTCAGAATTGCACCTTGCAATGCGGAGAAATTACTGTTTGTGCATTTACAATATTCATTGATTTTTGCCATTGAAAAACATCATGTTATTCATATACCAGAAATGTTTGAAGCTACTGACTGAATGAAAAGAGCTGGCATCTCACTCTCTTTGAATCTTCTTTATCATGCTAAGAGGAGCAGGAAAAAGCAAAAAATTTCAGAATTGCACCTTGCAATGTGGAGATATTACTGTTTGTGCATTTACAATATTCATTGATTTTTGCCATTGAAAAACGTCCAGAAATGTTTGAAGCTACTAACTGAATGAAAGGAGCTGGCATCTCACTCTCTTTGAATCTTCTTTATCATGCTAGGATTAGCAGGAAAAAGCAAAAAATTTCAGAATTGCACCTTGCAATGCGGAGAAATTACTGTTTGTGCATTTACAATATTCATTGATTTTTGCCATTGAAAAACATCATGTTATTCATATACCAGAAATGTTTGAAGCTACTGACTGAATGAAAAGAGCTGGCATCTCACTCTCTTTGAATCTTCTTTATCATGCTAGGATTAGCAGGAAAAAGCAAAAAATGTCAGAATTGCACCTTGCAATGTGGAGATATTACTGTTTGTGCATTTACAATATTCATTGATTTTTGCCATTGAAAAACGTCGAGAAATGTTTGAAGCTACTGACTGAATGAAAGGAGCTGGCATCTCACTCTCTTTGAATCTTCTTTATCATGCTAGGATTAGCAGGAAAAAGCAAAAAATTTCAGAATTGCACCTTGCAATGTGGAGTTATTACTGTTTGTGCATTTACAATATTCATTGATTTTTGCCATTGAAAAATGTCCAGAAATGTTTGAAGCTACTGACTGAATGAAAGGAGCTGGCATTTCACTCTCTTTGAATCTTCTTTATCATGCTAGGATTAGCAGGAAAAAGCAAAAAATTTCAGAATTGCACCTTGCAATGTGGAGATATTACTGTTTGTGCATTTACAATATTCATTGATTTTTGCCATTGAAAAACGTCCAGAAATGTTTGAAGCTACTGACTGAATGAAAGGAGCTGGCATCTCACTCTCTTTGAATCTTCTTTATCATGCTAGGATTAGCAGGAAAAAGCAAAAAAATTCAGAATTGCACCTTGCAATGCGGAGAAATTACTGTTTGTGCATTTACAATATTCATTGATTTTTGCCATTGAAAAACATCATGTTATTCATATACCAGAAATGTTTGAAGCTACTGACTGAATGAAAAGAGCTGGCATCTCACTCTCTTTGAATCTTCTTTATCATGCTAAGAGGAGCAGGAAAAAGCAAAAAATTTCAGAATTGCACCTTGCAATGTGGAGATATTACTGTTTGTGCATTTACAATATTCATTGATTTTTGCCATTGAAAAACGTCCAGAAATGTTTGAAGCTACTGACTGAATGAAAGGAGCTGGCATCTCACTCTCTTTGAATCTTCTTTATCATGCTAGGATTAGCAGGAAAAAGCAAAAAATTTCAGAATTGCACCTTGCAATGCGGAGAAATTACTGTTTGTGCATTTACAATATTCATTGATTTTTGCCATTGAAAAACATCATGTTATTCATATACCAGAAATGTTTGAAGCTACTGACTGAATGAAAAGAGCTGGCATCTCACTCTCTTTGAATCTTCTTTATCATGCTAGGATCAGCAGGAAAAAGCAAAAAATGTCAGAATTGCACCTTGCAATGTGGAGATATTACTGTTTGTGCATTTGCAATATTCATTGATTTTTGCCATTGAAAAACGTCGATAAATGTTTGAAGCTACTGACTGAATGAAAGGAGCTGGCATCTCACTCTCTTTGAATCTTCTTTATCATGCTAGGATTAGCAGGAAAAAGCAAAAAATTTCAGAATTGCACCTTGCAATGTGGAGTTATTACTGTTTGTGCATTTACAATATTCATTGATTTTTGCCATTGAAAAACATCATGTTATTCATATACCAGAAATGTTTGAAGCTACTGACTGAATGAAAAGAGCTGGCATCTCACTCTCTTTGAATCTTCTTTATCATGCCAGGATTAGCAGGAAAAAGCAAAAAATTTCAGAATTGCACGTTGCAATGTGGAGATATTACTGTTTGTGAATTTACAATATTCATTGATTTTTGCCATTGAAAAACGTCCAGAAATGTTTGAAGCTACTGACTGAATGAAAGGAGCTGGCATCTCACTCTCTTTGAATCTTCTTTATCATGCTAGGATTAGCAGGAAAAAGCAAAAAAATTCAGAATTGCACCTTGCAATGCGGAGAAATTACTGTTTGTGCATTTACAATATTCATTGATTTTTGCCATTGAAAAACATCATGTTATTCATATACCAGAAATGTTTGAAGCTACTGACTGAATGAAAAGAGCTGGCATCTCACTCTCTTTGAATCTTCTTTATCATGCTAAGAGGAGCAGGAAAAAGCAAAAAATTTCAGAATTGCACCTTGCAATGTGGAGATATTACTGTTTGTGCATTTACAATATTCATTGATTTTTGCCATTGAAAAACGTCCAGAAATGTTTGAAGCTACTGACTGAATGAAAGGAGCTGGCATCTCACTCTCTTTGAATCTTCTTTATCATGCTAGGATTAGCAGGAAAAAGCAAAAAATTTCAGAATTGCACCTTGCAATGCGGAGAAATTACTGTTTGTGCATTTACAATATTCATTGATTTTTGCCATTGAAAAACATCATGTTATTCATATACCAGAAATGTTTGAAGCTACTGACTGAATGAAAAGAGCTGGCATCTCACTCTCTTTGAATCTTCTTTATCATGCTAGGATTAGCAGGAAAAAGCAAAAAATGTCAGAATTGCACCTTGCAATGTGGAGATATTACTGTTTGTGCATTTACAATATTCATTGATTTTTGCCATTGAAAAACGTCGAGAAATGTTTGAAGCTACTGACTGAATGAAAGGAGCTGGCATCTCACTCTCTTTGAATCTTCTTTATCATGCTAGGATTAGCAGGAAAAAGCAAAAAATTTCAGAATTGCACCTTGCAATGTGGAGTTATTACTGTTTGTGCATTTACAATATTCATTGATTTTTGCCATTGAAAAATGTCCAGAAATGTTTGAAGCTACTGACTGAATGAAAGGAGCTGGCATCTCACTCTCTTTGAATCTTCTTTATCATGCTAGGATTAGCAGGTAAAAGCAAAAAATTTCAGAATTGCACCTTGCAATGTGGAGATATTACTGTTTGTGCATTTACAATATTCATTGATTTTTGCCATTGAAAAACGTCCAGAAATGTTTGAAGCTACTGACTGAATGAAAGGAGCTGGCATCTCACTCTCTTTGAATCTTCTTTATCATGCTAGGATTAGCAGGAAAAAGCAAAAAAATTCAGAATTGCACCTTGCAATGCGGAGAAATTACTGTTTGTGCATTTACAATATTCATTGATTTTTGCCATTGAAAAACATCATGTTATTCATGTACCAGAAATGTTTGAAGCTACTGACTGAATGAAAAGAGCTGGCATCTCACTCTCTTTGAATCTTCTTTATCATGCTAAGAGGAGCAGGAAAAAGCAAAAAATTTCAGAATTGCACCTTGCAATGTGGAGATATTACTGTTTGTGCATTTACAATATTCATTGATTTTTGCCATTGAAAAACGTCCAGAAATGTTTGAAGCTACTGACTGAATGAAAGGAGCTGGCATCTCACTCTCTTTGAATCTTCTTTATCATGCTAGGATTAGCAGGAAAAAGCAAAAAATTTCAGAATTGCACCTTGCAATGCGGAGAAATTACTGTTTGTGCATTTACAATATTCATTGATTTTTGCCATTGAAAAACATCATGTTATTCATATACCAGAAATGTTTGAAGCTACTGACTGAATGAAAAGAGCTGGCATCTCACTCTCTTTGAATCTTCTTTATCATGCTAGGATCAGCAGGAAAAAGCAAAAAATGTCAGAATTGCACCTTGCAATGTGGAGATATTACTGTTTGTGCATTTGCAATATTCATTGATTTTTGCCATTGAAAAACGTCGAGAAATGTTTGAAGCTACTGACTGAATGAAAGGAGCTGGCATCTCACTCTCTTTGAATCTTCTTTATCATGCTAGGATTAGCAGGAAAAAGCAAAAAATTTCAGAATTGCACCTTGCAATGTGGAGTTATTACTGTTTGTGCATTTACAATATTCATTGATTTTTGCCATTGAAAAATGTCCAGAAATGTTTGAAGCTACTGACTGAATGAAAGGAGCTGGCATCTCACTCTCTTTGAATCTTCTTTATCATGCTAGGATTAGCAGGAAAAAGCAAAAAATTTCAGAATTGCACCTTGCAATGTGGAGATATTACTGTTTGTGCATTTACAATATTCATTGATTTTTGCCATTGAAAAACATCATGTTATTCATATACCAGAAATGTTTGAAGCTACTGACTGAATGAAAAGAGCTGGCATCTCAATCTCTTTGAATCTTCTTTATCATGCTAAGAGGAGCAGGAAAAAGCAAAAAATTTCAGAATTGCACCTTGCAATGTGGAGATATTACTGTTTGTGCATTTACAATATTCATTGATTTTTGCCATTGAAAAACGTCCAGAAATGTTTGAAGCTACTGACTGAATGAAAGGAGCTGGCATCTCACTCTCTTTGAATCTTCTTTATCATGCTAGGATTAGCAGGAAAAAGCAAAAAATTTCAGAATTGCACCTTGCAATGCGGAGAAATTACTGTTTGTGCATTTACAATATTCATTGATTTTTGCCATTGAAAAACATCATGTTATTCATATACCAGAAATGTTTGAAGCTACTGACTGAATGAAAAGAGCTGGCATCTCACTCTCTTTGAATCTTCTTTATCATGCTAAGAGGAGCAGGAAAAAGCAAAAAATTTCAGAATTGCACCTTGCAATGTGGAGATATTACTGTTTGTGCATTTACAATATTCATTGATTTTTGCCATTGAAAAACGTGCAGAAATGTTTGAAGCTACTGACTGAATGAAAGGAGCTGGCATCTCACTCTCTTTGAATCTTCTTTATCATGCTAGGATTAGCAGGAAAAAGCAAAAAATTTCAGAATTGCACCTTGCAATGCGGAGAAATTACTGTTTGTGCATTTACAATATTCATTGATTCATGCCATTGAAAAACATCATGTTATTCATATACCAGAAATGTTTGAAGCTACTGACTGAATGAAAAGAGCTGGCATCTCACTCTCTTTGAATCTTCTTTATCATGCTAAGAGGAGCAGGAAAAAGCAAAAAATTTCAGAATTGCACCTTGCAATGTGGAGATATTACTGTTTGTGCATTTACAATATTCATTGATTTTTGTAATTGAAAAACGTCCAGAAATGTTTGAAGCTACTGACTGAATGAAAGGAGCTGGCATCTCACTCTCTTTGAATCTTCTTTATCATGCCAAGATTAGCAGGAAAAAGCAAAAAATTTCAGAATTGCACCTTGCAATGTGGAGATATTACTGTTTGTGCATTTACAATATTCATTGATTTTTGCCATTGAAAAACGTCCGGAAATGTTTGAAGCTACTGACTGAATGAAAGGAGCGGGCATCTCACTCTCTTTGAATCTTCTTTATCATGCTAGGATTAGCAGGAAAAAGCAAAAAATTTCAGAATTGCACCTTGCAATGCGGAGAAATTACTGTTTGTGCATTTACAATATTCATTGATTTTTGCCATTGAAAAACATCATGTTATTCATATACCAGAAATGTTTGAAGCTACTGACTGAATGAAAAGAGCTGGCATCTCACTCTCTTTGAATCTTCTTTATCATGCTAAGAGGAGCAGGAAAAAGCAAAAAATTTCAGAATTGCACGTTGCAATGTGGAGATATTACTGTTTGTGCATTTACAATATTCATTGATTTTTGCCATTGAAAAACGTCCAGAAATGTTTGAAGCTACTGACTGAATGAAAGGAGCTGGCATCTCACTCTCTTTGAATCTTCTTTATCATGCTAGGATTAGCAGGAAAAAGCAAAAAATTTCAGAATTGCACCTTGCAATGCGGAGAAATTACTGTTTGTGCATTTACAATATTCATTGATTTTTGCCATTGAAAAACATCATGTTATTCATATACCAGAAATGTTTGAAGCTACTGACTGAATGAAAAGAGCTGGCATCTCACTCTCTTTGAATCTTCTTTATCATGCTAAGAGGAGCAGGAAAAAGCAAAAAATTTCAGAATTGCACGTTGCAATGTGGAGATATTACTGTTTGTGCATTTACAATATTCATTGATTTTTGCCATTGAAAAACGTCCAGAAATGTTTGAAGCTACTGACTGAATGAAAGGAGCTGGCATCTCACTCTCTTTGAATCTTCTTTATCATGCTAGGATTAGCAGGACAAAGCAAAAAATTTCAGAATTGCACCTTGCAATGCGGAGAAATTACTGTTTGTGCATTTACAATATTCATTGATTTTTGCCATTGAAAAACATCATGTTATTCATATACCAGAAATGTTTGAAGCTACTGACTGAATGAAAAGAGCTGGCATCTCACTCTCTTTGAATCTTCTTTATCATGCTAAGAGGAGCAGGAAAAAGCAAAAAATTTCAGAATTGCACGTTGCAATGTGGAGATATTACTGTTTGTGCATTTACAATATTCATTGATTTTTGCCATTGAAAAACGTCCAGAAATGTTTGAAGCTACTGACTGAATGAAAGGTCGTGGCATCTCACTCTCTTTTAATCTTCTTTATCATGCTAGGATTAGCAGGAAAAAGCAAAAAATTTCAGAATTGCACCTTACAATAAGGAGAAATTACTGTTTGTGCATTTACAATATTCATTGATTTTTGCCATTGAAAAACATCATGTTATTCATATACCAGAAATGTTTGAAGCTACTGACTGAATGAAAAGAGCTGGCATCTCACTCTCTTTGAATCTTCTTTATCATGCCAGGATTAGCAGGAAAAAGCAAAAAATTTCAGAATTGCACCTTGCAATGTGGAGATATTACTGTTTGTGCATTTACAATATTCATTGATTTTTGCCATTGAAAAACGTCCAGAAATGTTTGAAGCTACTGACTGAATGAAAGGAGCTGGCATCTCACTCTCTTTGAATCTTCTTTATCATGCTAGGATTAGCAGGAAAAAGCAAAAAATTTCAGAATTGCACCTTGCAATGCGGAGAAATTACTGTTTGTGCATTTACAATATTCATTGATTTTTGCCATTGAAAAACATCATGTTATTCATATACCAGAAATGTTTGAAGCTACTGACTGAATGAAAAGAGCTGGCATCTCACTCTCTTTGAATCTTCTTTATCATGCTAAGAGGAGCAGGAAAAAGCAAAAAATTTCAGAATTGCACCTTGCAATGTGGAGATATTACTGTTTGTGCATTTACAATATTCATTGATTTTTGCCATTGAAAAACGTGCAGAAATGTTTGAAGCTACTGACTGAATGAAAGGAGCTGGCATCTCACTCTCTTTGAATCTTCTTTATCATGCTAGGATTAGCAGGAAAAAGCAAAAAATTTCAGAATTGCACCTTGCAATGCGGAGAAATTACTGTTTGTGCATTTACAATATTCATTGATTCATGCCATTGAAAAACATCATGTTATTCATATACCAGAAATGTTTGAAGCTACTGACTGAATGAAAAGAGCTGGCATCTCACTCTCTTTGAATCTTCTTTATCATGCTAAGAGGAGCAGGAAAAAGCAAAAAATTTCAGAATTGCACCTTGCAATGTGGAGATATTACTGTTTGTGCATTTACAATATTCATTGATTTTTGTAATTGAAAAACGTCCAGAAATGTTTGAAGCTACTGACTGAATGAAAGGAGCTGGCATCTCACTCTCTTTGAATCTTCTTTATCATGCCAAGATTAGCAGGAAAAAGCAAAAAATTTCAGAATTGCACCTTGCAATGTGGAGATATTACTGTTTGTGCATTTACAATATTCATTGATTTTTGCCATTGAAAAACGTCCGGAAATGTTTGAA
The DNA here is from genome assembly GCF_046119375.1 of Phyllobates terribilis. Classification (NCBI taxonomy): domain Eukaryota; kingdom Metazoa; phylum Chordata; class Amphibia; order Anura; family Dendrobatidae; genus Phyllobates; species Phyllobates terribilis. The sequence goes on along the minus strand of NW_027362909.1, from coordinate 2,610,516 downwards.
GCTACTGACTGAATGAAAGGAGCGGGCATCTCACTCTCTTTGAATCTTCTTTATCATGCTAGGATTAGCAGGAAAAAGCAAAAAATTTCAGAATTGCACCTTGCAATGCGGAGAAATTACTGTTTGTGCATTTACAATATTCATTGATTTTTGCCATTGAAAAACATCATGTTATTCATATACCAGAAATGTTTGAAGCTACTGACTGAATGAAAAGAGCTGGCATCTCACTCTCTTTGAATCTTCTTTATCATGCTAAGAGGAGCAGGAAAAAGCAAAAAATTTCAGAATTGCACGTTGCAATGTGGAGATATTACTGTTTGTGCATTTACAATATTCATTGATTTTTGCCATTGAAAAACGTCCAGAAATGTTTGAAGCTACTGACTGAATGAAAGGAGCTGGCATCTCACTCTCTTTGAATCTTCTTTATCATGCTAGGATTAGCAGGACAAAGCAAAAAATTTCAGAATTGCACCTTGCAATGCGGAGAAATTACTGTTTGTGCATTTACAATATTCATTGATTTTTGCCATTGAAAAACATCATGTTATTCATATACCAGAAATGTTTGAAGCTACTGACTGAATGAAAAGAGCTGGCATCTCACTCTCTTTGAATCTTCTTTATCATGCTAAGAGGAGCAGGAAAAAGCAAAAAATTTCAGAATTGCACGTTGCAATGTGGAGATATTACTGTTTGTGCATTTACAATATTCATTGATTTTTGCCATTGAAAAACGTCCAGAAATGTTTGAAGCTACTGACTGAATGAAAGGTCGTGGCATCTCACTCTCTTTTAATCTTCTTTATCATGCTAGGATTAGCAGGAAAAAGCAAAAAATTTCAGAATTGCACCTTACAATAAGGAGAAATTACTGTTTGTGCATTTACAATATTCATTGATTTTTGCCATTGAAAAACATCATGTTATTCATATACCAGAAATGTTTGAAGCTACTGACTGAATGAAAAGAGCTGGCATCTCACTCTCTTTGAATCTTCTTTATCATGCCAGGATTAGCAGGAAAAAGCAAAAAATTTCAGAATTGCACCTTGCAATGTGGAGATATTACTGTTTGTGCATTTACAATATTCATTGATTTTTGCCATTGAAAAACGTCCAGAAATGTTTGAAGCTACTGACTGAATGAAAGGAGCTGGCATCTCACTCTCTTTGAATCTTCTTTATCATGCTAGGATTAGCAGGAAAAAGCAAAAAATTTCAGAATTGCACCTTGCAATGCGGAGAAATTACTGTTTGTGCATTTACAATATTCATTGATTTTTGCCATTGAAAAACATCATGTTATTCATATACCAGAAATGTTTGAAGCTACTGACTGAATGAAAAGAGCTGGCATCTCACTCTCTTTGAATCTTCTTTATCATGCCAGGATTAGCAGGAGAAAGCAAAAAATTTCAGAATTGCACCTTGCAATGTGGAGATATTACTGTTTGTGCATTTACAATATTCATTGATTTTTGCCGTTGAAAAACGTCCAGAAATGTTTGAAGCTACTGACTGAATGAAAAGAGCTGGCATCTCACTCTCTTTGAATCTTCTTTATCATGCTAGGATTAGCAGGAAAAAGCAAAAAATTTCAGAATTGCACCTTGCAATGCGGAGAAATTACTGTTTGTGCATTTACAATATTCATTGATTTTTGCCATTGAAAAACATCATGTTATTCATATACCAGAAATGTTTGAAGCTACTGACTGAATGAAAAGAGCTGGCATCTCACTCTCTTTGAATCTTCTTTATCATGCTAAGAGGAGCAGGAAAAAGCAAAAAATTTCAGAATTGCACGTTGCAATGTGGAGATATTACTGTTTGTGCATTTACAATATTCATTGATTTTTGCCATTGAAAAACGTCCAGAAATGTTTGAAGCTACTGACTGAATGAAAGGAGCTGGCATCTCACTCTCTTTGAATCTTCTTTATCATGCTAGGATTAGCAGGAAAAAGCAAAAAATTTCAGAATTGCACCTTGCAATGCGGAGAAATTACTGTTTGTGCATTTACAATATTCATTGATTTTTGCCATTGAAAAACATCATGTTATTCATATACCAGAAATGTTTGAAGCTACTGACTGAATGAAAAGAGCTGGCATCTCACTCTCTTTGAATCTTCTTTATCATGCTAAGAGGAGCAGGAAAAAGCAAAAAATTTCAGAATTGCACCTTGCAATGTGGAGATATTACTGTTTGCGCATTTACAATATTCATTGATTTTTGCCATTGAAAAACGTCCAGAAATGTTTGAAGCTACTGACTGAATGAAAGGAGCTGGCATCTCACTCTCTTTGAATCTTCTTTATCATGCTAGGATTAGCAGGAAAAAGCAAAAAATTTCAGAATTGCACCTTGCAATGCGGAGAAATTACTGTTTGTGCATTTACAATATTCATTGATTTTTGCCATTGAAAAACATCATGTTATTCATATACCAGAAATGTTTGAAGCTACTGACTGAATGAAAAGAGCTGGCATCTCACTCTCTTTGAATCTTCTTTATCATGCCAGGATTAGCAGGAAAAAGCAAAAAATTTCAGAATTGCACCTTGCAATGTGGAGATATTACTGTTTGTGCATTTACAATATTCATTGATTTTTGCCATTGAAAAACGTCCAGAAATGTTTGAAGCTACTGACTGAATGAAAGGAGCTGGCATCTCACTCTCTTTGAATCTTCTTTATCATGCTAGGATTAGCAGGAAAAAGCAAAAAATTTCAGAATTGCACCTTGCAATGCGGAGAAATTACTGTTTGTGCATTTACAATATTCATTGATTTTTGCCATTGAAAAACATCATGTTATTCATATACCAGAAATGTTTGAAGCTACTGACTGAATGAAAAGAGCTGGCATCTCACTCTCTTTGAATCTTCTTTATCATGCCAGGATTATCAGGAAAAAGCAAAAAAATTCAGAATTGCACCTTGCAATGTGGAGATATTACTGTTTGTGCATTTACAATATTCATTGATTTTTGCCATTGAAAAACGTCCAGAAATGTTTGAAGCTACTGACTGAATGAAAGGAGCTGGCATCTCACTCTCTTTGAATCTTCTTTATCATGCTAGGATTAGCAGGAAAAAGCAAAAAATTTCAGAATTGCACCTTGCAATGCGGAGAAATTACTGTTTGTGCATTTACAATATTCATTGATTTTTGCCATTGAAAAACATCATGTTATTCATATACCAGAAATGTTTGAAGCTACTGACTGAATGAAAAGAGCTGGCATCTCACTCTCTTTGAATCTTCTTTATCATGCTAAGAGGAGCAGGAAAAAGCAAAAAATTTCAGAATTGCACCTTGCAATGTGGAGATATTACTGTTTGTGCATTTACAATATTCATTGATTTTTGCCATTGAAAAACGTCCAGAAATGTTTGAAGCTACTGACTGAATGAAAGGAGCTGGCATCTCACTCTCTTTGAATCTTCTTTATCATGCTAGGATTAGCAGGAAAAAGCAAAAAATTTCAGAATTGCACCTTGCAATGCGGAGAAATTACTGTTTGTGCATTTACAATATTCATTGATTTTTGCCATTGAAAAACATCATGTTATTCATATACCAGAAATGTTTGAAGCTACTGACTGAATGAAAAGAGCTGGCATCTCACTCTCTTTGAATCTTCTTTATCATGCTAAGAGGAGCAGGAAAAAGCAAAAAATTTCAGAATTGCACCTTGCAATGTGGAGATATTACTGTTTGTGCATTTACAATATTCATTGATTTTTGCCATTGAAAAACGTCCAGAAATGTTTGAAGCTACTGACTGAATGAAAGGAGCTGGCATCTCACTCTCTTTGAATCTTTTTATCATGCTAGGATTAGCAGGAAAAAGCAAAAAATTTCAGAATTGCACCTTGCAATGCGGAGAAATTACTGTTTGTGCATTTACAATATTCATTGATTTTTGCCATTGAAAAACATCATGTTATTCATATACCAGAAATGTTTGAAGCTACTGACTGACTGAAAAGAGCTGGCATCTCACTCTCTTTGAATCTTCTTTATCATGCCAGGATTAGCAGGAAAAAGCAAAAAATTTCAGAATTGCACCTTGCAATGTGGAGATATTACTGTTTGTGCATTTACAATATTCATTGATTTTTGCCATTGAAAAACGTCCGGAAATGTTTGAAGCTACAGACTGAATGAAAGGAGCGGGCATCTCACTCTCTTTGAATCTTCTTTATCATGCTAGGATTAGCAGGAAAAAGCAAAAAATTTCAGAATTGCACCTTGCAATGCGGACAAATTACTGTTTGTGCATTTACAATATTCATTGATTTTTGCCATTGAAAAACATCATGTTATTCATATACCAGAAATGTTTGAAGCTACTGACTGAATGAAAAGAGCTGGCATCTCACTCTCTTTGAATCTTCTTTATCATGCTAAGAGGAGCAGGAAAAAGCAAAAAATTTCAGAATTGCACGTTGCAATGTGGAGATATTACTGTTTGTGCATTTACAATATTCATTGATTTTTGCCATTGAAAAACGTCCAGAAATGTTTGAAGCTACTGACTGAATGAAAGGAGCTGGCATCTCACTCTCTTTGAATCTTTTTATCATGCTAGGATTAGCAGGAAAAAGCAAAAAATTTCAGAATTGCACCTTGCAATGCGGAGAAATTACTGTTTGTGCATTTACAATATTCATTGATTTTTGCCATTGAAAAACATCATGTTATTCATATACCAGAAATGTTTGAAGCTACTGACTGACTGAAAAGAGCTGGCATCTCACTCTCTTTGAATCTTCTTTATCATGCCAGGATTAGCAGGAAAAAGCAAAAAATTTCAGAATTGCACCTTGCAATGTGGAGATATTACTGTTTGTGCATTTACAATATTCATTGATTTTTGCCATTGAAAAACGTCCGGAAATGTTTGAAGCTACTGACTGAATGAAAGGAGCGGGCATCTCACTCTCTTTGAATCTTCTTTATCATGCTAGGATTAGCAGGAAAAAGCAAAAAATTTCAGAATTGCACCTTGCAATGCGGACAAATTACTGTTTGTGCATTTACAATATTCATTGATTTTTGCCATTGAAAAACATCATGTTATTCATATACCAGAAATGTTTGAAGCTACTGACTGAATGAAAAGAGCTGGCATCTCACTCTCTTTGAATCTTCTTTATCATGCTAAGAGGAGCAGGAAAAAGCAAAAAATTTCAGAATTGCACGTTGCAATGTGGAGATATTACTGTTTGTGCATTTACAATATTCATTGATTTTTGCCATTGAAAAACGTCCAGAAATGTTTGAAGCTACTGACTGAATGAAAGGAGCTGGCATCTCACTCTCTTTGAATCTTCTTTATCATGCTAGGATTAGCAGGAAAAAGCAAAAAATTTCAGAATTGCACCTTGCAATGCGGAGAAATTACTGTTTGTGCATTTACAATATTCATTGATTTTTGCCATTGAAAAACATCATGTTATTCATATACCAGAAATGTTTGAAGCTGCTGACTGAATGAAAAGAGCTGGCATCTCACTCTCTTTGAATCTTCTTTATCATGCCAGGATTAGCAGGAAAAAGCAAAAAATTTCAGAATTGCACCTTGCAATGTGGAGATTTTACTGTTTGTGCATTTACAATATTCATTGATTTTTGCCATTGAAAAACGTCCAGAAATGTTTGAAGCTACTGACTGAATGAAAGGAGCTGGCATCTCACTCTCTTTGAATCTTCTTTATCATGCTAGGATTAGCAGGAAAAAGCAAAAAATTTCAGAATTGCACCTTGCAATGCGGAGAAATTACTGTTTGTGCATTTACAATATTCATTGATTTTTGCCATTGAAAAACATCATGTTATTCATATACCAGAAATGTTTGAAGCTACTGACTGAATGAAAAGAGCTGGCATCTCACTCTCTTTGAATCTTCTTTATCATGCCAGGATTAGCAGGAGAAAGCAAAAAATTTCAGAATTGCACCTTGCAATGTGGAGATATTATTGTTTGTGCATTTACAATATTCATTGATTTTTGCCATTGAAAAACGTCCAGAAATGTTTGAAGCTACTGACTGAATGAAAGGAGCTGGCATCTCACTTTCTTTGAATCTTCTTTATCATGCTAGGATTAGCAGGAAAAAGCAAAAAATTTCAGAATTGCACCTTGCAATGCGGAGAAATTACTGTTTGTGCATTTACAATATTCATTGATTTTTGCCATTGAAAAACATCATGTTATTCATATACCAGAAATGTTTGAAGCTACTGACTGAATGAAAAGAGCTGGCATCTCACTCTCTTTGAATCTTCTTTATCATGCCAGGATTAGCAGGAGAAAGCAAAAAATTTCAGAATTGCACCTTGCAATGTGGAGATATTACTGTTTGTGCATTTACAATATTCATTGATTTTTGCCATTGAAAAACGTCCAGAAATGTTTGAAGCTACTGACTGAATGAAAGGAGCTGGCATCTCACTCTCTTTGAATCTTCTTTATCATGCTAGGATTAGCAGGAAAAAGCAAAAAATTTCAGAATTGCACCTTGCAATGCGGAGAAATTACTGTTTGTGCATTTACAATATTCATTGATTTTTGCCATTGAAAAACATCATGTTATTCATATACCAGAAATGTTTGAAGCTACTGACTGAATGAAAAGAGCTGGCATCTCACTCTCTTTGAATCTTCTTTATCATGCTAAGAGGAGCAGGAAAAAGCAAAAAATTTCAGAATTGCACCTTGCAATGTGGAGATATTACTGTTTGTGCATTTACAATATTCATTGATTTTTGCCATTGAAAAACGTCCAGAAATGTTTGAAGCTACTGACTGAATGAAAGGAGCTGGCATCTCACTCTCTTTGAATCTTCTTTATCATGCTAGGATTAGCAGGAAAAAGCAAAAAATTTCAGAATTGCACCTTGCAATGCGGAGAAATTACTGTTTGTGCATTTACAATATTCATTGATTTTTGCCATTGAAAAACATCATGTTATTCATATACCAGAAATGTTTGAAGCTACTGACTGAATGAAAAGAGCTGGCATCTCACTCTCTTTGAATCTTCTTTATCATGCTAAGAGGAGCAGGAAAAAGCAAAAAATTTCAGAATTGCACGTTGCAATGTGGAGATATTACTGTTTGTGCATTTACAATATTCATTGATTTTTGCCATTGAAAAACATCATGTTATTCATATACCAGAAATGTTTGAAGCTACTGACTGAATGAAAGGAGCTGGCATCTCACTCTCTTTGAATCTTCTTTATCATGCCAGGATTAGCAGGAAAAAGCAAAAAATTTCAGAATTGCACCTTGCAATGTGGAGATATTACTGTTTGTGCATTTACAATATTCATTGATTTTTGCCATTGAAAAACATCCAGAAATGTTTGAAGCTACTGACTGAATGAAAGGAGCTGGCATCTCACTCTCTTTGAATCTTCTTTATCATGCTAGGATTAGCAGGAAAAAGCAAAAAATTTCAGAATTGCACCTTGCAATGCGGAGAAATTACTGTTTGTGCATTTACAATATTCATTGATTTTTGCCTTTGAAAAACATCATGTTATTCATATACCAGAAATGTTTGAAGCTGCTGACTGAATGAAAAGAGCTGGCATCTCACTCTCTTTGAATCTTCTTTATCATGCCAGGATTAGCAGGAAAAAGCAAAAAATTTCAGAATTGCACCTTGCAATGTGGAGATTTTACTGTTTGTGCATTTACAATATTCATTGATTTTTGCCATTGAAAAACGTCCAGAAATGTTTGAAGCTACTGACTGAATGAAAGGAGCTGGCATCTCACTCTCTTTGAATCTTCTTTATCATGCTAGGATTAGCAGGAAAAAGCAAAAAATTTCAGAATTGCACCTTGCAATGCGGAGAAATTACTGTTTGTGCATTTACAATATTCATTGATTTTTGCCATTGAAAAACATCATGTTATTCATATACCAGAAATGTTTGAAGCTACTGACTGAATGAAAAGAGCTGGCATCTCACTCTCTTTGAATCTTCTTTATCATGCCAGGATTAGCATGAGAAAGCAATAAATTTCAGAATTGCACCTTGCAATGTGGAGATATTACTGTTTGTGCATTTACAATATTCATTGATTTTTGCCATTGAAAAACGTCCAGAAATGTTTGAAGCTACTGACTGAATGAAAGGAGCTGGCATCTCACTCTCTTTGAATCTTCTTTATCATGCTAGGATTAGCAGGAAAAAGCAAAAAATTTCAGAATTGCACCTTGCAATGCGGAGAAATTACTGTTTGTGCATTTACAATATTCATTGATTTTTGCCATTGAAAAACATCATGTTATTCATATACCAGAAATGTTTGAAGCTACTGACTGAATGAAAAGAGCTGGCATCTCACTCTCTTTGAATCTTCTTTATCATGCCAGGATTAGCAGGAGAAAGCAAAAAATTTCAGAATTGCACCTTGCAATGTGGAGATATTACTGTTTGTGCATTTACAATATTCATTGATTTTTGCCATTGAAAAACGTCCAGAAATGTTTGAAGCTACTGACTGAATGAAAGGAGCTGGCATCTCACTCTCTTTGAATCTTCTTTATCATGCTAGGATTAGCAGGAAAAAGCAAAAAATTTCAGAATTGCACCTTGCAATGCGGAGAAATTACTGTTTGTGCATTTACAATATTCATTGATTTTTGCCATTGAAAAACATCATGTTATTCATATACCAGAAATGTTTGAAGCTACTGACTGAATGAAAAGAGCTGGCATCTCACTCTCTTTGAATCTTCTTTATCATGCTAAGAGGAGCAGGAAAAAGCAAAAAATTTCAGAATTGCACCTTGCAATGTGGAGATATTACTGTTTGTGCATTTACAATATTCATTGATTTTTGCCATTGAAAAACGTCCAGAAATGTTTGAAGCTACTGACTGAATGAAAGGAGCTGGCATCTCACTCTCTTTGAATCTTCTTTATCATACTAGGATTAGCAGGAAAAAGCAAAAAATTTCAGAATTGCACCTTGCAATGCGGAGAAATTACTGTTTGTGCATTTACAATATTCATTGATTTTTGCCATTGAAAAACATCATGTTATTCATATACCAGAAATGTTTGAAGCTACTGACTGAATGAAAAGAGCTGGCATCTCACTCTCTTTGAATCTTCTTTATCATGCTAAGAGGAGCAGGAAAAAGCAAAAAATTTCAGAATTGCACGTTGCAATGTGGAGATATTACTGTTTGTGCATTTACAATATTCATTGATTTTTGCCATTGAAAAACATCATGTTATTCATATACCAGAAATGTTTGAAGCTACTGACTGAATGAAAGGAGCTGGCATCTCACTCTCTTTGAATCTTCTTTATCATGCCAGGATTAGCAGGAAAAAGCAAAAAATTTCAGAATTGCACCTTGCAATGTGGAGATATTACTGTTTGTGCATTTACAATATTCATTGATTTTTGCCATTGAAAAACGTCCAGAAATGTTTGAAGCTACTGACTGAATGAAAGGAGCTGGCATCTCACTCTCTTTGAATCTTCTTTATCATGCTAGGATTAGCAGGAAAAAGCAAAAAATTTCAGAATTGCACCTTGCAATGCGGAGAAATTACTGTTTGTGCATTTACAATATTCATTGATTTTTGCCTTTGAAAAACATCATGTTATTCATATACCAGAAATGTTTGAAGCTGCTGACTGAATGAAAAGAGCTGGCATCTCACTCTCTTTGAATCTTCTTTATCATGCCAGGATTAGCAGGAAAAAGCAAAAAATTTCAGAATTGCACCTTGCAATGTGGAGATTTTACTGTTTGTGCATTTACAATATTCATTGATTTTTGCCATTGAAAAACGTCCAGAAATGTTTGAAGCTACTGACTGAATGAAAGGAGCTGGCATCTCACTCTCTTTGAATCTTCTTTATCATGCTAGGATTAGCAGGAAAAAGCAAAAAATTTCAGAATTGCACCTTGCAATGCGGAGAAATTACTGTTTGTGCATTTACAATATTCATTGATTTTTGCCATTGAAAAACATCATGTTATTCATATACCAGAAATGTTTGAAGCTACTGACTGAATGAAAAGAGCTGGCATCTCACTCTCTTTGAATCTTCTTTATCATGCCAGGATTAGCATGAGAAAGCAATACATTTCAGAATTGCACCTTGCAATGTGGAGATATTACTGTTTGTGCATTTACAATATTCATTGATTTTTGCCATTGAAAAACGTCCAGAAATGTTTGAAGCTACTGACTGAATGAAAGGAGCTGGCATCTCACTCTCTTTGAATCTTCTTTATCATGCTAGGATTAGCAGGAAAAAGCAAAAAATTTGAGAATTGCACCTTGCAATGCGGAGAAATTACTGTTTGTGCATTTACAATATTCATTGATTTTTGCCATTGAAAAACATCATGTTATTCATATACCAGAAATGTTTGAAGCTACTGACTGAATGAAAAGAGCTGGCATCTCACTCTCTTTGAATCTTCTTTATCATGCCAGGATTAGCAGGAGAAAGCAAAAAATTTCAGAATTGCACCTTGCAATGTGGAGATATTACTGTTTGTGCATTTACAATATTCATTGATTTTTGCCATTGAAAAACGTCCAGAAATGTTTGAAGCTACTGACTGAATGAAAGGAGCTGGCATCTCACTCTCTTTGAATCTTCTTTATCATGCTAGGATTAGCAGGAAAAAGCAAAAAATTTCAGAATTGCACCTTGCAATGCGGAGAAATTACTGTTTGTGCATTTACAATATTCATTGATTTTTGCCATTGAAAAACATCATGTTATTCATATACCAGAAATGTTTGAAGCTACTGACTGAATGAAAAGAGCTGGCATCTCACTCTCTTTGAATCTTCTTTATCATGCTAAGAGGAGCAGGAAAAAGCCAAAAAATTTCAGAATTGCACCTTGCAATGTGGAGATATTACTGTTTGTGCATTTACAATATTCATTGATTTTTGCCATTGAAAAACGTCCAGAAATGTTTGAAGCTACTGACTGAATGAAAGGAGCTGGCATCTCACTCTCTTTGAATCTTCTTTATCATACTAGGATTAGCAGGAAAAAGCAAAAAATTTCAGAATTGCACCTTGCAATGCGGAGAAATTACTGTTTGTGCATTTACAATATTCATTGATTTTTGCCATTGAAAAACATCATGTTATTCATATACCAGAAATGTTTGAAGCTACTGACTGAATGAAAAGAGCTGGCATCTCACTCTCTTTGAATCTTCTTTATCATGCTAAGAGGAGCAGGAAAAAGCAAAAAATTTCAGAATTGCACGTTGCAATGTGGAGATATTACTGTTTGTGCATTTACAATATTCATTGATTTTTGCCATTGAAAAACGTCCAGAAATGTTTGAAGCTACTGACTGAATGAGAGGAGCTGGCATCTCGCTCTCTTTGAATCTTCTTTATCATGCTAGGATTAGCAGGAAAAAGCAAAAAATTTCAGAATTGCACCTTGCAATGCGGAGAAATTACTGTTTGTGCATTTACAATATTCATTGATTTTTGCCATTGAAAAACATCATGTTATTCATATACCAGAAATGTTTGAAGCTACTGACTGAATGAAAGGAGCTGGCATCTCACTCTCTTTGAATCTTCTTTATCATGCCAGGATTAGCAGGAAAAAGCAAAAAATTTCAGAATTGCACCTTGCAATGTGGAGATATTACTGTTTGTGCATTTACAATATTCATTGATTTTTGCCATTGAAAAACGTCCAGAAATGTTTGAAGCTACTGACTGAATGAAAGGTCGTGGCATCTCACTCTCTTTTAATCTTCTTTATCATGCTAGGATTAGCAGGAAAAAGCAAAAAATTTCAGAATTGCACCTTGCAATGCGGAGAAATTACTGTTTGTGCATTTACAATATTCATTGATTTTTGCCATTGAAAAACATCATGTTATTCATATACCAGAAATGTTTGAAGCTACTGACTGAATAAAAAGAGCTGGCATCTCACTCTCTTTGAATCTTCTTTATCATGCTAAGAGGAGCAGGAAAAAGCAAAAAATTTCAGAATTGCACCTTGCAATGTGGAGATATTACTGTTTGTGCATTTACAATATTCATTGATTTTTGCCATTGAAAAACGTCCAGAAATGTTTGAAGCTACTGACTGAATGAAAAGAGCTGGCATCTCACTCTCTTTGAATCTTCTTTATCATGCTAGGATTAGCAGGAAAAAGCAAAAAATTTCAGAATTGCACCTTGCAATGCGGAGAAATTACTGTTTGTGCATTTACAATATTCATTGATTTTTGCCATTGAAAAACATCATGTTATTCATATACCAGAAATGTTTGAAGCTACTGACTGAATGAAAAGAGCTGGCATCTCACTCTCTTTGAATCTTCTTTATCATGCTAAGAGGAGCAGGAAAAAGCAAAAAATTTCAGAATTGCACGTTGCAATGTGGAGATATTACTGTTTGTGCATTTACAATATTCATTGATTTTTGCCATTGAAAAACGTCCAGAAATGTTTGAAGCTACTGACTGAATGAAAGGAGCTGGCATCTCACTCTCTTTGAATCTTCTTTATCATGCTAGGATTAGCAGGAAAAAGCAAAAAATTTCAGAATTGCACCTTGCAATGCGGAGAAATTACTGTTTGTGCATTTGCAATATTCATTGATTTTTGCCATTGAAAAACATCATGTTATTCATATACCAGAAATGTTTGAAGCTACTGACTGAATGAAAAGAGCTGGCATCTCACTCTCTTTGAATCTTCTTTATCATGCTAAGAGGAGCAGGAAAAAGCAAAAAATTTCAGAATTGCACCTTGCAATGTGGAGATATTACTGTTTGTGCATTTACAATATTCATTGATTTTTGCCATTGAAAAACGTCCAGAAATGTTTGAAGCTACTGACTGAATGAAAGGAGCTGGCATCTCACTCTCTTTGAATCTTCTTTATCATGCTAGGATTAGCAGGAAAAAGCAAAAAATTTCAGAATTGCACCTTGCAATGCGGAGAAATTACTGTTTGTGCATTTACAATATTCATTGATTTTTGCCATTGAAAAACATCATGTTATTCATATACCAGAAATGTTTGAAGCTGCTGACTGAATGAAAAGAGCTGGCATCTCACTCTCTTTGAATCTTCTTTATCATGCCAGGATTAGCAGGAAAAAGCAAAAAATTTCAGAATTGCACCTTGCAATGTGGAGATATTACTGTTTGTGCATTTACAATATTCATTGATTTTTGCCATTAAAAAACGTCCAGAAATGTTTGAAGCTACTGACTGAATGAAAGGAGCTGGCATCTCACTCTCTTTGAATCTTCTTTATCATGCTAGGATTAGCAGGAAAAAGCAAAAAATTTCAGAATTGCACCTTGCAATGCGGAGAAATTACTGTTTGTGCATTTACAATATTCATTGATTTTTGCCATTGAAAAACATCATGTTATTCATATACCAGAAATGTTTGAAGCTACTGACTGAATGAAAAGAGCTGGCATCTCACTCTCTTTGAATCTTCTTTATCATGCTAAGAGGAGCAGGAAAAAGCAAAAAATTTCAGAATTGCACGTTGCAATGTGGAGATATTACTGTTTGTGCATTTACAATATTCATTGATTTTTGCCATTGAAAAACGTCCAGAAATGTTTGAAGCTACTGGCTGAATGAAAGGAGCTGGCATCTCACTCTCTTTGAATCTTCTTTATCATGCTAGGATTAGCAGGAAAAAGCAAAAAATTTCAGAATTGCACCTTGCAATGCGGAGAAATTACTGTTTGTGCATTTACAATATTCATTGATTTTTGCCATTGAAAAACATCATGTTATTCATATACCAGAAATGTTTGAAGCTACTGACTGAATGAAAAGAGCTGGCATCTCACTCTCTTTGAATCTTCTTTATCATGCCAGGATTAGCAGGAAAAAGCAAAAAATTTCAGAATTGCACCTTGCAATGTGGAGATATTACTGTTTGTGCATTTACAATATTCATTGATTTTTGCCATTGAAAAACGTCCAGAAATGTTTGAAGCTACTGACTGAATGAAAGGAGCTGGCATCTCACTCTCTTTGAATCTTCTTTATCATGCTAGGATTAGCAGGAAAAAGCAAAAAAATTCAGAATTGCACCTTGCAATGCGGAGAAATTACTGTTTGTGCATTTACAATATTCATTGATTTTTGCCATTGAAAAACATCATGTTATTCATATACCAGAAATGTTTGAAGCTACTGACTGAATGAAAAGAGCTGGCATCTCACTCTCTTTGAATCTTCTTTATCATGCTAAGAGGAGCAGGAAAAAGCAAAAAATTTCAGAATTGCACCTTGCAATGTGGAGATATTACTGTTTGTGCATTTACAATATTCATTGATTTTTGCCATTGAAAAACGTCCAGAAATGTTTGAAGCTACTGACTGAATGAAAGGAGCTGGCATCTCACTCTCTTTGAATCTTTTTATCATGCTAGGATTAGCAGGAAAAAGCAAAAAATTTCAGAATTGCACCTTGCAATGCGGAGAAATTACTGTTTGTGCATTTACAATATTCATTGATTTTTGCCATTGAAAAACATCATGTTATTCATATACCAGAAATGTTTGAAGCTACTGACTGAATGAAAAGAGCTGGCATCTCACTCTCTTGGAATCTTCTTTATCATGCTAGGATTAGCAGGAAAAAGCAAAAAATGTCAGAATTGCACCTTGCAATGTGGAGATATTACTGTTTGTGCATTTACAATATTCATTGATTTTTGCCATTGAAAAACGTCCAGAAATGTTTGAAGCTACTGACTGAATGAAAGGAGCTGGCATCTCACTCTCTTTGAATCTTCTTTATCATGCTAGGATTAGCAGGAAAAAGCAAAAAATTTCAGAATTGCACCTTGCAATGTGGAGTTATTACTGTTTGTGCATTTACAATATTCATTGATTTTTGCCATTGAAAAATGTCCAGAAATGTTTGAAGCTACTGACTGAATGAAAGGAGCTGGCATCTCACTCTCTTTGAATCTTCTTTATCATGCTAGGATTAGCAGGAAAAAGCAAAAAATTTCAGAATTGCACCTTGCAATGCGGAGAAATTACTGTTTGTGCATTTACAATATTCATTGATTTTTGCCATTGAAAAACATCATGTTATTCATATACCAGAAATGTTTGAAGCTACTGACTGAATAAAAAGAGCTGGCATCTCACTCTCTTTGAATCTTCTTTATCATCCTAAGAGGAGCAGGAAAAAGCAAAAAATTTCAGAATTGCACCTTGCAATGTGGAGATATTACTGTTTGTGCATTTACAATATTCATTGATTTTTGCCATTGAAAAACATCCAGAAATGTTTGAAGCTACTGACTGAATGAAAAGAGCTGGCATCTCACTCTCTTTGAATCTTCTTTATCATGCTAGGATTAGCAGGAAAAAGCAAAAAATGTCAGAATTGCACCTTGCAATGCGGAGAAATTACTGTTTGTGCATTTACAATATTCATTGATTTTTGCCATTGAAAAACATCATGTTATTCATATACCAGAAATGTTTGAAGCTACTGACTGAATGAAAAGAGCTGGCATCTCACTCTCTTTGAATCTTCTTTATCATGCTAAGAGGAGCAGGAAAAAGCAAAAAATTTCAGAATTGCACGTTGCAATGTGGAGATATTACTGTTTGTGCATTTACAATATTCATTGATTTTTGCCATTGAAAAACGTCCAGAAATGTTTGAAGCTACTGACTGAATGACAGGAGCTGGCATCTCACTCTCTTTGAATCTTCTTTATCATGCTAGGATTAGCAGGAAAAAGCAAAAAATTTCAGAATTGCACCTTGCAATGCGGAGAAATTACTGTTTGTGCATTTGCAATATTCATTGATTTTTGCCATTGAAAAACATCATGTTATTCATATACCAGAAATGTTTGAAGCTACTGACTGAACGAAAAGAGCTGGCATCTCACTCTCTTTGAATCTTCTTTATCATGCTAGGATTAGCAGGAAAAAGCAAAAAATTTCAGAATTGCACCTTGCAATGCGGAGAAATTACTGTTTGTGCATTTACAATATTCATTGATTTTTGCCATTGAAAAACATCATGTTATTCATATACCAGAAATGTTTGAAGCTGCTGACTGAATGAAAAGAGCTGGCATCTCACTCTCTTTGAATCTTCTTTATCATGCCAGGATTAGCAGGAAAAAGCAAAAAATTTCAGAATTGCACCTTGCAATGTGGAGATATTACTGTTTGTGCATTTACAATATTCATTGATTTTTGCCATTGAAAAACGTCCAGAAATGTTTGAAGCTACTGACTGAATGAAAGGAGCTGGCATCTCACTCTCTTTGAATCTTCTTTATCATGCTAGGATTAGCAGGAAAAAGCAAAAAATTTCAGAATTGCACCTTGCAATGCGGAGAAATTACTGTTTGTGCATTTACAATATTCATTGATTTTTGCCATTGAAAAACATCATGTTATTCATATACCAGAAATGTTTGAAGCTACTGACTGAATGAAAAGAGCTGGCATCTCACTCTCTTTGAATCTTCTTTATCATGCTAAGAGGAGCAGGAAAAAGCAAAAAATTTCAGAATTGCACGTTGCAATGTGGAGATATTACTGTTTGTGCATTTACAATATTCATTGATTTTTGCCATTGAAAAACGTCCAGAAATGTTTGAAGCTACTGGCTGAATGAAAGGAGCTGGCATCTCACTCTCTTTGAATCTTCTTTATCATGCTAGGATTAGCAGGAAAAAGCAAAAAATTTCAGAATTGCACCTTGCAATGCGGAGAAATTACTGTTTGTGCATTTACAATATTCATTGATTTTTGCCATTGAAAAACATCATGTTATTCATATACCAGAAATGTTTGAAGCTACTGACTGAATGAAAAGAGCTGGCATCTCACTCTCTTTGAATCTTCTTTACCATGCCAGGATTAGCAGGAAAAAGCAAAAAAATTCAGAATTGCACCTTGCAATGTGGAGATATTACTGTTTGTGCATTTACAATATTCATTGATTTTTGCCATTGAAAAACGTCCAGAAATGTTTGAAGCTACTGACTGAATGAAAGGAGCTGGCATCTCACTCTCTTTGAATCTTCTTTATCATGCTAGGATTAGCAGGAAAAAGCAAAAAATTTCAGAATTGCACCTTGCAATGCGGAGAAATTACTGTTTGTGCATTTACAATATTCATTGATTTTTGCCATTGAAAAACATCATGTTATTCATATACCAGAAATGTTTGAAGCTACAGACTGAATGAAAAGAGCTGGCATCTCACTCTCTTTGAATCTTCTTTATCATGCTAAGAGGAGCAGGAAAAAGCAAAAAATTTCAGAATTGCACCTTGCAATGTGGAGATATTACTGTTTGTGCATTTACAATATTCATTGATTTTTGCCATTGAAAAACGTCCAGAAATGTTTGAAGCTACTGACTGAATGAAAGGAGCTGGCATCTCACTCTCTTTGAATCTTTTTATCATGCTAGGATTAGCAGGAAAAAGCAAAAAATTTCAGAATTGCACCTTGCAATGCGGAGAAATTACTGTTTGTGCATTTACAATATTCATTTATTTTTGCCATTGAAAAACATCATGTTATTCATATACCAGAAATGTTTGAAGCTACTGACTGAATGAAAGGAGCTGGCATCTCACTCTCTTTGAATCTTCTTTATCATGCTAGGATTAGCAGGAAAAAGCAAAAAATGTCAGAATTGCACCTTGCAATGTGGAGATATTACTGTTTGTGCATTTACAATATTCATTGATTTTTGCCATTGAAAAACGTCCAGAAATGTTTGAAGCTACTGACTGAATGAAAGGAGCTGGCATCTAACTCTCTTTGAATCTTCTTTATCATGCTAGGATTAGCAGGAAAAAGCAAAAAATTTCAGAATTGCACCTTGCAATGTGGAGTTATTACTGTTTGTGCATTTACAATATTCATTGATTTTTGCCATTGAAAAATGTCCAGAAATGTTTGAAGCTACTGACTGAATGAAAGGAGCTGGCATCTCACTCTCTTTGAATCTTCTTTATCATGCTAGGATTAGTAGGAAAAAGCAAAAAATTTCAGAATTGCACCTTGCAATGTGGAGATATTACTGTTTGTGCATTTACAATATTCATTGATTTTTGCCATTGAAAAACATCATGTTATTCATATACCAGAAATGTTTGAAGCTACTGACTGAATGAAAAGAGCTGGCATCTCAATCTCTTTGAATCTTCTTTATGATGCTAAGAGGAGCAGGAAAAAGCAAAAAATTTCAGAATTGCACCTTGCAATGTGGAGATATTACTGTTTGTGCATTTACAATATTCATTGATTTTTGCCATTGAAAAACGTCCAGAAATGTTTGAAGCTACTGACTGAATGAAAGGAGCTGGCATCTCACTCTCTTTGAATCTTCTTTATCATGCTAGGATTAGCAGGAAAAAGCAAAAAATTTCAGAATTGCACCTTGCAATGCGGAGAAATTACTGTTTGTGCATTTACAATATTCATTGATTTTTGCCATTGAAAAACATCATGTTATTCATATACCAGAAATGTTTGAAGCTACTGACTGAAAGAAAAGAGCTGGCATCTCACTCTCTTTGAATTTTCTTTATCATGCTAAGAGGAGCAGGAAAAAGCAAAAAATTTCAGAATTGCACCTTGCAATGTGGAGATATTACTGTTTGTGCATTTACAATATTCATTGATTTTTGCCATTGAAAAACGTCCAGAAATGTTTGAAGCTACTGACTGAATGAAAGGAGCTGGCATCTAACTCTCTTTGAATCTTCTTTATCATGCTAGGATTAGCAGGAAAAAGCAAAAAATTTCAGAATTGCACCTTGCAATGCGGAGAAATTACTGTTTGTGCATTTACAATATTCATTGATTTTTGCCATTGAAAAACATCATGTTATTCATATACCAGAAATGTTTGAAGCTACTGACTGAATGAAAGGAGCTGGCATCTCACTCTCTTTGAATCTTCTTTATCATGCTAGGATTAGCAGGAAAAAGCAAAAAATTTCAGAATTGCACCTTGCAATGCGGAGAAATTACTGTTTGTGCATTTACAATATTCATTGATTTTTGCCATTGAAAAACATCATGTTATTCATATACCAGAAATGTTTGAAGCTACTGACTGAATGAAAAGAGCTGGCATCTCACTCTCTTTGAATCTTCTTTATCATGCTAAGAGGAGCAGGAAAAAGCAAAAAATTTCAGAATTGCACCTTGCAATGTGGAGATATTACTGTTTGTGCATTTACAATATTCATTGATTTTTGCCATTGAAAAACGTCCAGAAATGTTTGAAGCTACTGACTGAATGAAAAGAGCTGGCATCTCACTCTCTTTGAATCTTCTTTATCATGCTAGGATTAGCAGGAAAAAGCAAAAAATTTCAGAATTGCACCTTGCAATGCGGAGAAATTACTGTTTGTGCATTTACAATATTCATTGATTTTTGCCATTGAAAAACATCATGTTATTCATATACCAGAAATGTTTGAAGCTACTGACTGAATGAAAAGAGCTGGCATCTCACTCTCTTTGAATCTTCTTTATCATGCTAAGAGGAGCAGGAAAAAGCAAAAAATTTCAGAATTGCACGTTGCAATGTGGAGATATTACTGTTTGTGCATTTAGAATATTCATTGATTTTTGCCATTGAAAAACGTCCAGAAATGTTTGAAGCTACTGACTGAATGAAAGGAGCTGGCATATCACTCTCTTTGAATCTTCTTTATCATGCTAAGAGGAGCAGGAAAAAGCAAAAAATTTCAGAATTGCACGTTGCAATGTGGAGATATTACTGTTTGTGCATTTACAATATTCATTGATTTTTGCCATTGAAAAACGTCCAGAAATGTTTGAAGCTACTGACTGAATGAAAGGTCGTGGCATCTCACTCTCTTTTAATCTTCTTTATCATGCTAGGATTAGCAGGAAAAAGCAAAAAATTTCAGAATTGCACCTTGCAATGCGGAGAAATTACTGTTTGTGCATTTACAATATTCATTGATTTTTGCCATTGAAAAACATCATGTTATTCATATACCAGAAATGTTTGAAGCTACTGACTGAATGAAAAGAGCTGGCATCTCACTCTCTTTGAATCTTCTTTATCATGCCAGGATTAGCAGGAAAAAGCAAAAAATTTCAGAATTGCACCTTGCAATGTGGAGATATTACTGTTTGTGCATTTACAATATTCATTGATTTTTGCCATTGAAAAACGTCCAGAAATGTTTGAAGCTACTGACTGAATGAAAGGAGCTGGCATCTCACTCTCTTTGAATCTTCTTTATCATGCTAGGATTAGCAGGAAAAAGCAAAAAATTTCAGAATTGCACCTTGCAATGCGGAGAAATTACTGTTTGTGCATTTACAATATTCATTGATTTTTGCCATTGAAAAACATCATGTTATTCATATACCAGAAATGTTTGAAGCTACTGACTGAATGAAAAGAGCTGGCATCTCACTCTCTTTGAATCTTCTTTATCATGCTAAGAGGAGCAGGAAAAAGCAAAAAATTTCAGAATTGCACCTTGCAATGTGGAGATATTACTGTTTGTGCATTTACAATATTCATTGATTTTTGCCATTGAAAAACGTCCAGAAATGTTTGAAGCTACTGAATGAATGAAAAGAGCTGGCATCTCACTCTCTTTGAATCTTCTTTATCATGCTAGGATTAGCAGGAAAAAGCAAAAAATTTCAGAATTGCACCTTGCAATGCGGAGAAATTACTGTTTGTGCATTTACAATATTCATTGATTTTTGCCATTGAAAAACATCATGTTATTCATATACCAGAAATGTTTGAAGCTACTGACTGAATGAAAAGAGCTGGCATCTCACTCTCTTTGAATCTTCTTTATCATGCTAAGAGGAGCAGGAAAAAGCAAAAAATTTCAGAATTGCACGTTGCAATGTGGAGATATTACTGTTTGTGCATTTACAATATTCATTGATTTTTGCCATTGAAAAACGTCCAGAAATGTTTGAAGCTACTGACTGAATGACAGGAGCTGGCATCTCACTCTCTTTGAATCTTCTTTATCATGCTAGGATTAGCAGGAAAAAGCAAAAAATTTCAGAATTGCACCTTGCAATGCGGAGAAATTACTGTTTGTGCATTTGCAATATTCATTGATTTTTGCCATTGAAAAACATCATGTTATTCATATACCAGAAATGTTTGAAGCTACTGACTGAACGAAAAGAGCTGGCATCTCACTCTCTTTGAATCTTCTTTATCATGCTAGGATTAGCAGGAAAAAGCAAAAAATTTCAGAATTGCACCTTGCAATGCGGAGAAATTACTGTTTGTGCATTTACAATATTCATTGATTTTTGCCATTGAAAAACATCATGTTATTCATATACCAGAAATGTTTGAAGCTGCTGACTGAATGAAAAGAGCTGGCATCTCACTCTCTTTGAATCTTTTTATCATGCTAGGATTAGCAGGAAAAAGCAAAAAATTTCAGAATTGCACCTTGCAATGCGGAGAAATTACTGTTTGTGCATTTACAATATTCATTTATTTTTGCCATTGAAAAACATCATGTTATTCATATACCAGAAATGTTTGAAGCTACTGACTGAATGAAAGGAGCTGGCATCTCACTCTCTTTGAATCTTCTTTATCATGCTAGGATTAGCAGGAAAAAGCAAAAAATGTCAGAATTGCACCTTGCAATGTGGAGATATTACTGTTTGTGCATTTACAATATTCATTGATTTTTGCCATTGAAAAACGTCCAGAAATGTTTGAAGCTACTGACTGAATGAAAGGAGCTGGCATCTAACTCTCTTTGAATCTTCTTTATCATGCTAGGATTAGCAGGAAAAAGCAAAAAATTTCAGAATTGCACCTTGCAATGTGGAGTTATTACTGTTTGTGCATTTACAATATTCATTGATTTTTGCCATTGAAAAATGTCCAGAAATGTTTGAAGCTACTGACTGAATGAAAGGAGCTGGCATCTCACTCTCTTTGAATCTTCTTTATCATGCTAGGATTAGTAGGAAAAAGCAAAAAATTTCAGAATTGCACCTTGCAATGTGGAGATATTACTGTTTGTGCATTTACAATATTCATTGATTTTTGCCATTGAAAAACATCATGTTATTCATATACCAGAAATGTTTGAAGCTACTGACTGAATGAAAAGAGCTGGCATCTCAATCTCTTTGAATCTTCTTTATGATGCTAAGAGGAGCAGGAAAAAGCAAAAAATTTCAGAATTGCACCTTGCAATGTGGAGATATTACTGTTTGTGCATTTACAATATTCATTGATTTTTGCCATTGAAAAACGTCCAGAAATGTTTGAAGCTACTGACTGAATGAAAGGAGCTGGCATCTCACTCTCTTTGAATCTTCTTTATCATGCTAGGATTAGCAGGAAAAAGCAAAAAATTTCAGAATTGCACCTTGCAATGCGGAGAAATTACTGTTTGTGCATTTACAATATTCATTGATTTTTGCCATTGAAAAACATCATGTTATTCATATACCAGAAATGTTTGAAGCTACTGACTGAAAGAAAAGAGCTGGCATCTCACTCTCTTTGAATTTTCTTTATCATGCTAAGAGGAGCAGGAAAAAGCAAAAAATTTCAGAATTGCACCTTGCAATGTGGAGATATTACTGTTTGTGCATTTACAATATTCATTGATTTTTGCCATTGAAAAACGTCCAGAAATGTTTGAAGCTACTGACTGAATGAAAGGAGCTGGCATCTAACTCTCTTTGAATCTTCTTTATCATGCTAGGATTAGCAGGAAAAAGCAAAAAATTTCAGAATTGCACCTTGCAATGCGGAGAAATTACTGTTTGTGCATTTACAATATTCATTGATTTTTGCCATTGAAAAACATCATGTTATTCATATACCAGAAATGTTTGAAGCTACTGACTGAATGAAAGGAGCTGGCATCTCACTCTCTTTGAATCTTCTTTATCATGCTAGGATTAGCAGGAAAAAGCAAAAAATTTCAGAATTGCACCTTGCAATGCGGAGAAATTACTGTTTGTGCATTTACAATATTCATTGATTTTTGCCATTGAAAAACATCATGTTATTCATATACCAGAAATGTTTGAAGCTACTGACTGAATGAAAAGAGCTGGCATCTCACTCTCTTTGAATCTTCTTTATCATGCTAAGAGGAGCAGGAAAAAGCAAAAAATTTCAGAATTGCACCTTGCAATGTGGAGATATTACTGTTTGTGCATTTACAATATTCATTGATTTTTGCCATTGAAAAACGTCCAGAAATGTTTGAAGCTACTGACTGAATGAAAAGAGCTGGCATCTCACTCTCTTTGAATCTTCTTTATCATGCTAGGATTAGCAGGAAAAAGCAAAAAATTTCAGAATTGCACCTTGCAATGCGGAGAAATTACTGTTTGTGCATTTACAATATTCATTGATTTTTGCCATTGAAAAACATCATGTTATTCATATACCAGAAATGTTTGAAGCTACTGACTGAATGAAAAGAGCTGGCATCTCACTCTCTTTGAATCTTCTTTATCATGCTAAGAGGAGCAGGAAAAAGCAAAAAATTTCAGAATTGCACGTTGCAATGTGGAGATATTACTGTTTGTGCATTTAGAATATTCATTGATTTTTGCCATTGAAAAACGTCCAGAAATGTTTGAAGCTACTGACTGAATGAAAGGAGCTGGCATATCACTCTCTTTGAATCTTCTTTATCATGCTAAGAGGAGCAGGAAAAAGCAAAAAATTTCAGAATTGCACGTTGCAATGTGGAGATATTACTGTTTGTGCATTTACAATATTCATTGATTTTTGCCATTGAAAAACGTCCAGAAATGTTTGAAGCTACTGACTGAATGAAAGGTCGTGGCATCTCACTCTCTTTTAATCTTCTTTATCATGCTAGGATTAGCAGGAAAAAGCAAAAAATTTCAGAATTGCACCTTGCAATGCGGAGAAATTACTGTTTGTGCATTTACAATATTCATTGATTTTTGCCATTGAAAAACATCATGTTATTCATATACCAGAAATGTTTGAAGCTACTGACTGAATGAAAAGAGCTGGCATCTCACTCTCTTTGAATCTTCTTTATCATGCCAGGATTAGCAGGAAAAAGCAAAAAATTTCAGAATTGCACCTTGCAATGTGGAGATATTACTGTTTGTGCATTTACAATATTCATTGATTTTTGCCATTGAAAAACGTCCAGAAATGTTTGAAGCTACTGACTGAATGAAAGGAGCTGGCATCTCACTCTCTTTGAATCTTCTTTATCATGCTAGGATTAGCAGGAAAAAGCAAAAAATTTCAGAATTGCACCTTGCAATGCGGAGAAATTACTGTTTGTGCATTTACAATATTCATTGATTTTTGCCATTGAAAAACATCATGTTATTCATATACCAGAAATGTTTGAAGCTACTGACTGAATGAAAAGAGCTGGCATCTCACTCTCTTTGAATCTTCTTTATCATGCTAAGAGGAGCAGGAAAAAGCAAAAAATTTCAGAATTGCACCTTGCAATGTGGAGATATTACTGTTTGTGCATTTACAATATTCATTGATTTTTGCCATTGAAAAACGTCCAGAAATGTTTGAAGCTACTGAATGAATGAAAAGAGCTGGCATCTCACTCTCTTTGAATCTTCTTTATCATGCTAGGATTAGCAGGAAAAAGCAAAAAATTTCAGAATTGCACCTTGCAATGCGGAGAAATTACTGTTTGTGCATTTACAATATTCATTGATTTTTGCCATTGAAAAACATCATGTTATTCATATACCAGAAATGTTTGAAGCTACTGACTGAATGAAAATAGCTGGCATCTCACTCTCTTTGAATCTTCTTTATCATGCTAAGAGGAGCAGGAAAAAGCAAAAAATTTCAGAATTGCACGTTGCAATGTGGAGATATTACTGTTTGTGCATTTACAATATTCATTGATTTTTGCCATTGAAAAACGTCCAGAAATGTTTGAAGCTACTGACTGAATGAAAGGAGCTGGCATCTCACTCTCTTTGAATCTTCTTTATCATGCTAGGATTAGCAGGAAAAAGCAAAAAATTTCAGAATTGCACCTTGCAATGCGGAGAAATTACTGTTTGTGCATTTACAATATTCATTGATTTTTGCCATTGAAAAACATCATGTTATTCATATACCAGAAATGTTTGAAGCTACTGACTGAATGAAAAGAGCTGGCATCTCACTCTCTTTGAATCTTCTTTATCATGCTAAGAGGAGCAGGAAAAAGCAAAAAATTTCAGAATTGCACCTTGCAATGTGGAGATATTACTGTTTGTGCATTTACAATATTCATTGATTTTTGCCATTGAAAAACGTCCAGAAATGTTTGAAGCTACTGAATGAATGAAAAGAGCTGGCATCTCACTCTCTTTGAATCTTCTTTATCATGCTAGGATTAGCAGGAAAAAGCAAAAAATTTCAGAATTGCACCTTGCAATGCGGAGAAATTACTGTTTGTGCATTTACAATATTCATTGATTTTTGCCATTGAAAAACATCATGTTATTCATATACCAGAAATGTTTGAAGCTACTGACTGAATGAAAATAGCTGGCATCTCACTCTCTTTGAATCTTCTTTATCATGCTAAGAGGAGCAGGAAAAAGCAAAAAATTTCAGAATTGCACGTTGCAATGTGGAGATATTACTGTTTGTGCATTTACAATATTCATTGATTTTTGCCATTGAAAAACGTCCAGAAATGTTTGAAGCTACTGACTGAATGAAAGGAGCTGGCATCTCACTCTCTTTGAATCTTCTTTATCATGCTAGGATTAGCAGGAAAAAGCAAAAAATTTCAGAATTGCACCTTGCAATGCGGAGAAATTACTGTTTGTGCATTTACAATATTCATTGATTTTTGCCATTGAAAAACATCATGTTATTCATATACCAGAAATGTTTGAAGCTACTGACTGAATAAAAAGAGCTGGCATCTCACTCTCTTTGAATCTTCTTTATCATGCTAAGAGGAGCAGGAAAAAGCAAAAAATTTCAGAATTGCACGTTGCAATGTGGAGATATTACTGTTTGTGCATTTACAATATTCATTGATTTTTGCCATTGAAAAACGTCCAGAAATGTTTGAAGCTACTGACTGAATGAAAGGAGCTGGCATCTCACTCTCTTTGAATCTTCTTTATCATGCTAGGATTAGCAGGAAAAAGCAAAAAATTTCAGAATTGCACCTTGCAATGCGGAGAAATTACTGTTTGTGCATTTACAATATTCATTGATTTTTGCCATTGAAAAACATCATGTTATTCATATACCAGAAATGTTTGAAGCTACTGACTGAATGAAAAGAGCTGGCATCTCACTCTCTTTGAATCTTCTTTATCATGCTAAGAGGAGCAGGAAAAAGCAAAAAATTTCAGAATTGCACCTTGCAATGTGGAGATATTACTGTTTGTGCATTTACAATATTCATTGATTTTTGCCATTGAAAAACGTCCAGAAATGTTTGAAGCTACTGACTGAATGAAAGGAGCTGGCATCTCACTCTCTTTGAATCTTCTTTATCATGCTAGGATTAGCA
Source organism: Phyllobates terribilis (assembly GCF_046119375.1). Classification (NCBI taxonomy): domain Eukaryota; kingdom Metazoa; phylum Chordata; class Amphibia; order Anura; family Dendrobatidae; genus Phyllobates; species Phyllobates terribilis. The sequence goes on along the minus strand of NW_027362909.1, from coordinate 2,583,905 downwards.
GGAAAAAGCAAAAAATTTCAGAATTGCACCTTGCAATGCGGAGAAATTACTGTTTGTGCATTTACAATATTCATTGATTTTTGCCATTGAAAAACATCATGTTATTCATATACCAGAAATGTTTGAAGCTACTGACTGAATGAAAAGAGCTGGCATCTCACTCTCTTTGAATCTTCTTTATCATGCTAAGAGGAGCAGGAAAAAGCAAAAAATTTCAGAATTGCACGTTGCAATGTGGAGATATTACTGTTTGTGCATTTACAATATTCATTGATTTTTACCATTGAAAAACGTCCAGAAATGTTTGAAGCTACTGACTGAATGAAAGGAGCTGTCATCTCACTCTCTTTGAATCTTCTTTATCATGCTAAGAGGAGCAGGAAAAAGCAAAAAATTTCAGAATTGCACGTTGCAATGTGGAGATATTACTGTTTGTGCATTTACAATATTCATTGATTTTTGCCATTGAAAAACGTCCAGAAATGTTTGAAGCTACTGACTGAATGAAAGGTCGTGGCATCTCACTCTCTTTTAATCTTCTTTATCATGCTAGGATTAGCAGGAAAAAGCAAAAAATTTCAGAATTGCACCTTGCAATGCGGAGAAATTACTGTTTCTGCATTTACAATATTCATTGATTTTTGCCATTGAAAAACATCATGTTATTCATATACCAGAAATGTTTGAAGCTACTGACTGAATGAAAAGAGCTGGCATCTCACTCTCTTTGAATCTTCTTTATCATGCCAGGATTAACAGGAAAAAGCAAAAAATTTCAGAATTGCACCTTGCAATGTGGAGATATTACTGTTTGTGCATTTACAATATTCATTGATTTTTGCCATTGAAAAACGTCCAGAAATGTTTGAAGCTACTGACTGAATGAAAGGAGCTGGCATCTCACTCTCTTTGAATCTTCTTTATCATGCTAGGATTAGCAGGAAAAAGCAAAAAATTTCAGAATTGCACCTTGCAATGCGGAGAAATTACTGTTTGTGCATTTACAATATTCATTGATTTTTGCCATTGAAAAACATCATGTTATTCATATACCAGAAATGTTTGAAGCTACTGACTGAATGAAAAGAGCTGGCATCTCACTCTCTTTGAATCTTCTTTATCATGCCAGGATTAGCAGGAGAAAGCAAATAATTTCAGAATTGCACCTTGCAATGTGGAGATATTACTGTTTGTGCATTTACAATATTCATTGATTTTTGCCATTGAAAAATGTCCAGAAATGTTTGAAGCTACTGACTGAATGAAAGGAGCTGGCATCTCACTCTCTTTGAATCTTCTTTATCATGCTAGGATTAGCAGGAAAAAGCAAAAAATTTCAGAATTGCACCTTGCAATGCGGAGAAATTACTGTTTGTGCATTTACAATATTCATTGATTTTTGCCATTGAAAAACATCATGTTATTCATATACCAGAAATGTTTGAAGCTACTGACTGAATGAAAAGAGATGGCATCTCACTCTCTTTGAATCTTCTTTATCATGCTAAGAGGAGCAGGAAAAAGCAAAAAATTTCAGAATTGCACCTTGCAATGTGGAGATATTACTGTTTGTGCATTTACAATATTCATTGATTTTTGCCATTGAAAAACGTCCAGAAATGTTTGAAGCTACTGACTGAATGAAAGGAGCTGGCATCTCACTCTCTTTGAATCTTCTTTATCATGCTAGGATTAGCAGGAAAAAGCAAAAAATTTCAGAATTGCATCTTGCAATGCGGAGAAATTACTGTTTGTGCATTTACAATATTCATTGATTTTTGCCATTGAAAAACATCATGTTATTCATATACCAGAACTGTTTGAAGCTACTGACTGAATGAAAAGAGCTGGCATCTCACTCTCTTTGAATCTTCTTTATAATGCCAGGATTAGCAGGAAAAAGCAAAAAATTTCAGAATTGCACCCTGCAATGTGGAGATATTACTGTTTGTGCATTTACAATATTCATTGATTTTTGCCATTGAAAAACGTCCAGAAATGTTTGAAGCTACTGACTGAATGAAAGGAGCTGGCATCTCACTCTCTTTGAATCTTCTTTATCATGCTAGGATTAGCAGGAAAAAGCAAAAAATTTCAGAATTGCACCTTGCAATGCGGAGAAATTACTGTTTGTGCATTTACAATATTCATTGATTTTTGCATTGAAAAACATCATGTTATTCATATACCAGAAATGTTTGAAGCTACTGACTGAATGAAAAGAGCTGGCATCTCACTCTCTTTGAATCTTCTTTATCATGCTAAGAGGAGCAGGAAAAAGCAAAAAATTTCAGAATTGCACCTTGCAATGTGGAGATATTACTGTTTGTGCATTTACAATATTCATTGATTTTTGCCATTGAAAAACGTCCAGAAATGTTTGAAGCTACTGACTGAATGAAAGGAGCTGGCATCTCACTCTCTTTGAATCTTCTTTATCATGCTAGGATTAGCAGGAAAAAGCAAAAAATTTCAGAATTGCACCTTGCAATGCGGAGAAATTACTGTTTGTGCATTTACAATATTCATTGATTTTTGCCATTGAAAAACATCATGTTATTCATATACCAGAAATGTTTGAAGCTACTGACTGAATGAAAAGAGCTGGCATCTCACTCTCTTTGAATCTTCTTTATCATGCCAGGATTAGCAGGAAAAAGCAAAAAATTTCAGAATTGCACGTTGCAATATGGAGATATTACTGTTTGTGCATTTACAATATTCATTGATTTTTGCCATTGAAAAACGTCCAGAAATGTTTGAAGCTACTGACTGAATGAAAGGAGCTGGCATCTCACTCTCTTTGAATCTTCTTTATCATGCTAGGATTAGCAGGAAAAAGCAAAAAATTTCAGAATTGCACCTTGCAATGCGGAGAAATTACTGTTTGTGCATTTACAATATTCATTGATTTTTGCCATTGAAAAACATCATGTTATTCATATACCAGAAATGTTTGAAGCTACTGACTGAATGAAAAGAGCTGGCATCTCACTCTCTTTGAATCTTCTTTATCATGCCAGGATTAGCAGGAGAAAGCAAAAAATTTCAGAATTGCACCTTGCAATGTGGAGATATTACTGTTTGTGCATTTACAATATTCATTGATTTTTGCCATTGAAAAATGTCCAGAAATGTTTGAAGCTACTGACTGAATGAAAGGAGCTGGCATCTCACTCTCTTTGAATCTTCTTTATCATGCTAGGATTAGCAGGAAAAAGCAAAAAATTTCAGAATTGCACCTTGCAATGCGGAGAAATTACTGTTTGTGCATTTACAATATTCATTGACTTTTGCCATTGAAAAACATCATGTTATTCATATACCAGAAATGTTTGAAGCTACTGACTGAATGAAAAGAGCTGGCATCTCACTCTCTTTGAATCTTCTTTATCATGCTAAGAGGAGCAGGAAAAAGCAAAAAATTTCAGAATTGCACCTTGCAATGTGGAGATATTACTGTTTGTGCATTTACAATATTCATTGATTTTTGCCATTGAAAAACGTCCAGAAATGTTTGAAGCTACTGACTGAATGAAAGGAGCTGGCATCTCTCTCTCTTTGAATCTTCTTTATCATGCTAGGATTAGCAGGAAAAAGCAAAAAATTTCAGAATTGCATCTTGCAATGCGGAGAAATTACTGTTTGTGCATTTACAATATTCATTGATTTTTGCCATTGAAAAACGTCCAGAAATGTTTGAAGCTACTGACTGAATGAAAGGAGCTGGCATCTCACTCTCTTTGAATCTTCTTTATCATGCTAGGATTAGCAGGAAAAAGCAAAAAATTTCAGAATTGCATCTTGCAATGCGGAGAAATTACTGTTTGTGCATTTACAATATTCATTGATTTTTGCCATTGAAAAACGTCCAGAAATGTTTGAAGCTACTGAATGAATGAAAGGAGCTGGCATCTCACTCTCTTTGAATCTTCTTTATCATGCTAGGATTAGCAGGAAAAAGCAAAAAATTTCAGAATTGCACCTTGCAATGCGGAGAAATTACTGTTTGTGCATTTACAATATTCATTGATTTTTGCCATTGAAAAACATCATGTTATTCATATACCAGAAATGTTTGAAGCTACTGACTGAATGAAAAGAGCTGGCATCTCACTCTCTTTGAATCTTCTTTATCATGCCAGGATTAGCAGGAAAAAGCAAAAAATTTCAGAATTGCACGTTGCAATATGGAGATATTACTGTTTGTGCATTTACAATATTCATTGATTTTTGCCATTGAAAAACGTCCAGAAATGTTTGAAGCTACTGACTGAATGAAAGGAGCTGGCATCTCACTCTCTTTGAATCTTCTTTATCATGCTAGGATTAGCAGGAAAAAGCAAAAAATTTCAGAATTGCACCTTGCAATGCGGAGAAATTACTGTTTGTGCATTTACAATATTCATTGATTTTTGCCATTGAAAAACATCATGTTATTCATATACCAGAATTGTTTGATGCTACTGACTGAATGAAATGAGCTGGCATCTCACTCTCTTTGAATCTTCTTTATCATGCTAAGAGGAGCAGGAAAAAGCAAAAAATTTCAGAATTGCACCTTGCAATGTGGAGATATTACTGTTTGTGCATTTACAATATTCATTGATTTTTGCCATTGAAAAACGTCCAGAAATGTTTGAAGCTACTGACTGAATGAAAGGAGCTGGCATCTCACTCTCTTTGAATCTTCTTTATCATGCTAGGATTAGCAGGAAAAAGCAAAAAATTTCAGAATTGCACCTTGCAATGCGGAGAAATTACTGTTTGTGCATTTACAATATTCATTGATTTTTGCCTTTGAAAAACATCATGTTATTCATATACCAGAAATGTTTGAAGCTACTGACTGAATGAAAAGAGCTGGCATCTCACTCTCTTTGAATCTTCTTTATCATGCTAAGAGGAGCAGGAAAAAGCAAAAAATTTCAGAATTGCACCTTGCAATGTGGAGATATTACTGTTTGTGCATTTACAATATTCATTGATTTTTGCCATTGAAAAACGTCCAGAAATGTTTGAAGCTACTGACTGAATGAAAGGAGCTGGCATCTCACTCTCTTTGAATCTTTTTATCATGCTAGGATTAGCAGGAAAAAGCAAAAAATTTCAGAATTGCACCTTGCAATGCGGAGAAATTACTGTTTGTGCATTTACAATATTAATTGATTTTTGCCATTCAAAAACATCATGTTATTCATATACCAGAAATGTTTGAAGCTACTGACTGAATGAAAAGAGCTGGCATCTCAATCTCTTTGAATCTTCTTTATCATGCTAGGATTAGCAGGAAAAAGCAAAAAATGTCAGAATTGCACCTTGCAATGTGGAGATATTACTGTTTGTGCATTTACAATATTCATTGATTTTTGCCATTGAAAAACGTCCAGAAATGTTTGAAGCTACTGACTGAATGAAAGGAGCTGGCATCTCACTCTCTTTGAATCTTCTTTATCATGCTAGGATTAGCAGGAAAAAGCAAAAAATTTCAGAATTGCACCTTGCAATGTGGAGTTATTACTGTTTGTGCATTTACAATATTCATTGATTTTTGCCATTGAAAAATGTCCAGAAATGTTTGAAGCTACTGACTGAATGAAAGGAGCTGGCATCTCACTCTCTTTGGATCTTCTTTATCATGCTAGGATTAGCAGGAAAAAGCAAAAAATTTCAAAATTGCACCTTGCAATGTGGAGATATTACTGTTTGTGCATTTACAATATTCATTGATTTTTGCCATTTAAAAACATCATGTTATTCATATACCAGAAAGGTTTGAAGCTACTGACTGAATGAAAAGAGCTGGCATCTCAATCTCTTTGAATCTTCTTTATCATGCTAAGAGGAGCAGGAAAAAGCAAAAAATTTCAGAATTGCACCTTGCAATGTGGAGATATTACTGTTTGTGCATTTACAATTATCATTGATTTTTGCCATTGAAAAACGTCCAGAAATGTTTGAAGCTACTGACTGAATGAAAGGAGCTGGCATCTCACTCTCTTTGAATCTTCTTTATCATGCTAGGATTAGCAGCAAAAAGCAAAAAATTTCAGAATTGCACCTTGCAATGCGGGGAAATTACTGTATGTGCATTTACAATATTCATTGATTTTTGCCATTGAAAAACATCATGTTATTCATATACCAGAAATGTTTGAAGCTACTGACTGAATGAAAAGAGCTGGCATCTCACTCTCTTTGAATATTCTTTATCATGCTAAGCGGAGCAGGAAAAAGCAAAAAATTTCAGAATTGCACCTTGCAATGTGGAGATATTACTGTTTGTGCATTTACAATATTCATTGATTTTTGCCATTGAAAAACGTCCAGAAATGTTTGAAGCTACTGACTGAATGAAAGGAGCTGGCATCTCACTCTCTTTGAATCTTCTTTATCATGCTAGGATTAGCAGTAAAAAGCAAAAAATTTCAGAATTGCACCTTGCAATGCGGAGAAATTACTGTTTGTGCATTTACAATATTCATTGATTTTTGCCATTGAAAAACATCATGTTATTCATATACCAGAAATGTTTGAAGCTACTGACTGAATGAAAAAAGCTGGCATCTCACTCTCTTTGAATTTTTTTTATCATGCTAAGAGGAGCAGGAAAAAGCAAAAAATTTCAGAATTGCACGTTGCAATGTGGAGATATTACTGTTTGTGCATTTACAATATTCATTGATTTTTGCCATTGAAAAACGTCCAGAAATGTTTGAAGCTACTGACTGAATGAAAGGAGCGGGCATCTCACTCTCTTTGAATCTTCTTTATCATGCTAGGATTAGCAGGAAAAAGCAAAAAATTTCAGAATTGCACCTTGCAATGCGGAGAAATTACTGTTTGTGCATTTACAATATTCATTGATTTTTGCCATTGAAAAACATCATGTTATTCATATACCAGAAATGTTTGAAGCTACTGACTGAATGAAAAGAGCTGGCATCTCACTCTCTTTGAATCTTCTTTATCATGCTAAGAGGAGCAGGAAAAAGCAAAAAATTTCAGAATTGCACCTTGCAATGTGGAGATATTACTGTTTGTGCATTTACAATATTCATTGATTTTTGCCATTGAAAAACGTCCAGAAATGTTTGAAGCTACTGACTGAATGAAAGGAGCTGGCATCTCACTCTCTTTGAATCTTCTTTATCATGCTAGGATTAGCAGGAAAAAGCAAAAAATTTCAGAATTGCACGTTGCAATGTGGAGATATTACTGTTTGTGCATTTACAATATTCATTGATTTTTGCCATTGAAAAACATCATGTTATTCATATACCAGAAATGTTTGAAGCTACTGACTGAATGAAAAGAGCTGGCATCTCACTCTCTTTGAATCTTCTTTATCATGCTAAGAGGAGCAGGAAAAAGCAAAAAATTTCAGAATTGCACGTTGCAATGTGGAGATATTACTGTTTGTGCATTTACAATATTCATTGATTTTTGCCATTGAAAAACGTCCAGAAATGTTTGAAGCTACTGACTGAATGAAAGGTCGTGGCATCTCACTCTCTTTGAATCTTCTTTATCATGCTAGGATTAGCAGGAAAAAGCAAAAAATTTCAGAATTGCACCTTGCAATGCGGAGAAATTACTGTTTGTGCATTTACAATATTCATTGATTTTTGCCATTGAAAAACATCATGTTATTCATATACCAGAAATGTTTGAAGCTACTGACTGAATGAAAAGAGCTGGCATCTCACTCTCTTTGAATCTTCTTTATCATGCTAAGAGGAGCAGGAAAAAGCAAAAAATTTCAGAATTGCACGTTGCAATGTGGAGATATTACTGTTTGTGCATTTACAATATTCATTGATTTTTGCCATTGAAAAACGTCCAGAAATGTTTGAAGCTACTGACTGAATGAAAGGAGCTGGCATCTCACTCTCTTTGAATCTTATTTATCATGCTAGGATTAGCAGGAAAAAGCAAAAAATTTCAGAATTGCACCTTGCAATGCGGAGAAATTACTGTTTGTGCATTTACAATATTCATTGATTTTTGCCATTGAAAAACATCATGTTATTCATATACCAGAAATGTTTGAAGCTACTGACTGAATGAAAAGAGCTGGCATCTCACTCTCTTTGAATCTTCTTTATCATGCCAGGATTAGCAGGAGAAAGCAAAAAATTTCAGAATTGCACCTTGCAATGTGGAGATATTACTGTTTGTGCATTTACAATATTCATTGATTTTTGCCATTGAAAAACGTCCAGAAATGTTTGAAGCTACTGACTGAATGAAAGGAGCTGGCATCTCACTCTCTTTGAATCTTCTTTATCATGCTAGGATTAGCAGGAAAAAGCAAAAAATTTCAGAATTGCACCTTGCAATGCGGAGAAATTACTGTTTGTGCATTTACAATATTCATTGATTTTTGCCATTGAAAAACATCATGTTATTCATATACCAGAAATGTTTGAAGCTACTGACTGAATGAAAAGAGCTGGCATCTCACTCTCTTTGAATCTTCTTTATCATGCTAAGAGGAGCAGGAAAAAGCAAAAAATTTCAGAATTGCACCTTGCAATGTGGAGATATTACTGTTTGTGCATTTACAATATTCATTGATTTTTGCCATTGAAAAACGTCCAGAAATGTTTGAAGCTACTGACTGAATGAAAGGAGCTGGCATCTCACTCTCTTTGAATCTTCTTTATCATGCTAGGATTAGCAGGAAAAAGCAAAAAATTTCAGAATTGCATCTTGCAATGCGGAGAAATTACTGTTTGTGCATTTACAATATTCATTGATTTTTGCCATTGAAAAACATCATGTTATTCATATACCAGAAATGTTTGAAGCTACTGACTGAATGAAAAGAGCTGGCATCTCACTCTCTTTGAATCTTCTTTATCATGCCAGGATTAGCAGGAAAAAGCAAAAAATTTCAGAATTGCACCTTGCAATGTGGAGATATTACTGTTTGTGCATTTACAATATTCATTGATTTTTGCCATTGAAAAACGTCCAGAAATGTTTGAAGCTACTGACTGAATGAAAGGTCGTGGCATCTCACTCTCTTTGAATCTTCTTTATCATGCTAGGATTAGCAGGAAAAAGCAAAAAATTTCAGAATTGCACCTTGCAATGCGGAGAAATTACTGTTTGTGCATTTACAATATTCATTGATTTTTGCCATTGAAAAACATCATGTTATTCATATACCAGAAATGTTTGAAGCTACTGACTGAATGAAAAGAGCTGGCATCTCACTCTCTTTGAATCTTCTTTATCATGCTAAGAGGAGCAGGAAAAAGCAAAAAATTTCAGAATTGCACCTTGCAATGTGGAGATATTACTGTTTGTGCATTTACAATATTCATTGATTTTTGCCATTGAAAAACGTCCAGAAATGTTTGAAGCTACTGACTGAATGAAAGGAGCTGGCATCTCACTCTCTTTGAATCTTCTTTATCATGCTAGGATTAGCAGGAAAAAGCAAAAAATTTCAGAATTGCACGTTGCAATGTGGAGATATTACTGTTTGTGCATTTACAATATTCATTGATTTTTGCCATTGAAAAACATCATGTTATTCATATACCAGAAATGTTTGAAGCTACTGACTGAATGAAAAGAGCTGGCATCTCACTCTCTTTGAATCTTCTTTATCATGCTAAGAGGAGCAGGAAAAAGCAAAAAATTTCAGAATTGCACGTTGCAATGTGGAGATATTACTGTTTGTGCATTTACAATATTCATTGATTTTTGCCATTGAAAAACGTCCAGAAATGTTTGAAGCTACTGACTGAATGAAAGGTCGTGGCATCTCACTCTCTTTGAATCTTCTTTATCATGCTAGGATTAGCAGGAAAAAGCAAAAAATTTCAGAATTGCACCTTGCAATGCGGAGAAATTACTGTTTGTGCATTTACAATATTCATTGATTTTTGCCATTGAAAAACATCATGTTATTCATATACCAGAAATGTTTGAAGCTACTGACTGAATGAAAAGAGCTGGCATCTCACTCTCTTTGAATCTTCTTTATCATGCTAAGAGGAGCAGGAAAAAGCAAAAAATTTCAGAATTGCACGTTGCAATGTGGAGATATTACTGTTTGTGCATTTACAATATTCATTGATTTTTGCCATTGAAAAACGTCCAGAAATGTTTGAAGCTACTGACTGAATGAAAGGAGCTGGCATCTCACTCTCTTTGAATCTTATTTATCATGCTAGGATTAGCAGGAAAAAGCAAAAAATTTCAGAATTGCACCTTGCAATGCGGAGAAATTACTGTTTGTGCATTTACAATATTCATTGATTTTTGCCATTGAAAAACATCATGTTATTCATATACCAGAAATGTTTGAAGCTACTGACTGAATGAAAAGAGCTGGCATCTCACTCTCTTTGAATCTTCTTTATCATGCCAGGATTAGCAGGAGAAAGCAAAAAATTTCAGAATTGCACCTTGCAATGTGGAGATATTACTGTTTGTGCATTTACAATATTCATTGATTTTTGCCATTGAAAAACGTCCAGAAATGTTTGAAGCTACTGACTGAATGAAAGGAGCTGGCATCTCACTCTCTTTGAATCTTCTTTATCATGCTAGGATTAGCAGGAAAAAGCAAAAAATTTCAGAATTGCACCTTGCAATGCGGAGAAATTACTGTTTGTGCATTTACAATATTCATTGATTTTTGCCATTGAAAAACATCATGTTATTCATATACCAGAAATGTTTGAAGCTACTGACTGAATGAAAAGAGCTGGCATCTCACTCTCTTTGAATCTTCTTTATCATGCTAAGAGGAGCAGGAAAAAGCAAAAAATTTCAGAATTGCACCTTGCAATGTGGAGATATTACTGTTTGTGCATTTACAATATTCATTGATTTTTGCCATTGAAAAACGTCCAGAAATGTTTGAAGCTACTGACTGAATGAAAGGAGCTGGCATCTCACTCTCTTTGAATCTTCTTTATCATGCTAGGATTAGCAGGAAAAAGCAAAAAATTTCAGAATTGCATCTTGCAATGCGGAGAAATTACTGTTTGTGCATTTACAATATTCATTGATTTTTGCCATTGAAAAACATCATGTTATTCATATACCAGAAATGTTTGAAGCTACTGACTGAATGAAAAGAGCTGGCATCTCACTCTCTTTGAATCTTCTTTATCATGCCAGGATTAGCAGGAAAAAGCAAAAAATTTCAGAATTGCACCTTGCAATGTGGAGATATTACTGTTTGTGCATTTACAATATTCATTGATTTTTGCCATTGAAAAACGTCCAGAAATGTTTGAAGCTACTGACTGAATGAAAGGTCGTGGCATCTCACTCTCTTTGAATCTTCTTTATCATGCTAGGATTAGCAGGAAAAAGCAAAAAATTTCAGAATTGCACCTTGCAATGCGGAGAAATTACTGTTTGTGCATTTACAATATTCATTGATTTTTGCCATTGAAAAACATCATGTTATTCATATACCAGAAATGTTTGAAGCTACTGACTGAATGAAAAGAGCTGGCATCTCACTCTCTTTGAATCTTCTTTATCATGCTAAGAGGAGCAGGAAAAAGCAAAAAATTTCAGAATTGCACGTTGCAATGTGGAGATATTACTGTTTGTGCATTTACAATATTCATTGATTTTTGCCATTGAAAAACGTCCAGAAATGTTTGAAGCTACTGACTGAATGAAAGGAGCTGGCATTTCACTCTCTTTGAATCTTATTTATCATGCTAGGATTAGCAGGAAAAAGCAAAAAATTTCAGAATTGCACCTTGCAATGCGGAGAAATTACTGTTTGTGCATTTACAATATTCATTGATTTTTGCCATTGAAAAACATCATGTTATTCATATACCAGAAATGTTTGAAGCTACTGACTGAATGAAAAGAGCTGGCATCTCACTCTCTTTGAATCTTCTTTATCATGCCAGGATTAGCAGGAGAAAGCAAAAAATTTCAGAATTGCACCTTGCAATGTGGAGATATTACTGTTTGTGCATTTACAATATTCATTGATTTTTGCCATTGAAAAACGTCCAGAAATGTTTGAAGCTACTGACTGAATGAAAGGAGCTGGCATCTCACTCTCTTTGAATCTTCTTTATCATGCTAGGATTAGCAGGAAAAAGCAAAAAATTTCAGAATTGCACCTTGCAATGCGGAGAAATTACTGTTTGTGCATTTACAATATTCATTGATTTTTGCCATTGAAAAACATCATGTTATTCATATACCAGAAATGTTTGAAGCTACTGACTGAATGAAAAGAGCTGGCATCTCACTCTCTTTGAATCTTCTTTATCATGCTAAGAGGAGCAGGAAAAAGCAAAAAATTTCAGAATTGCACCTTGCAATGTGGAGATATTACTGTTTGTGCATTTACAATATTCATTGATTTTTGCCATTGAAAAACGTCCAGAAATGTTTGAAGCTACTGACTGAATGAAAGGAGCTGGCATCTCACTCTCTTTGAATCTTCTTTATCATGCTAGGATTAGCAGGAAAAAGCAAAAAATTTCAGAATTGCATCTTGCAATGCGGAGAAATTATTGTTTGTGCATTTACAATATTCATTGATTTTTGCCATTGAAAAACATCATGTTAGTCATATACCAGAAATGTTTGAAGCTACTGACTGAATGAAAAGAGCTGGCATCTCACTCTCTTTGAATCTTCTTTATCATGCCAGGATTAGCAGGAAAAAGCAAAAAATTTCAGAATTGCACCTTGCAATGTGGAGATATTACTGTTTGTGCATTTACAATATTCATTGATTTTTGCCATTGAAAAACGTCCAGAAATGTTTGAAGCTACTGACTGAATGAAAGGAGCTGGCATCTCACTCTCTTTGAATCTTTTTATCATGCTAGGATTAGCAGGAAAAAGCAAAAAATTTCAGAATTGCACCTTGCAATGCGGAGAAATTACTGTTTGTGCATTTACAATATTAATTGATTTTTGCCATTCAAAAACATCATGTTATTCATATACCAGAAATGTTTGAAGCTACTGACTGAATGAAAAGAGCTGGCATCTCACTCTCTTTGAATCTTCTTTATCATGCTAAGAGGAGCAGGAAAAAGCAAAAAATTTCAGAATTGCACCTTGCAATGTGGAGATATTACTGTTTGTGCATTTACAATATTCATTGATTTTTGCCATTGAAAAACGTCCAGAAATGTTTGAAGCTACTGACTGAATGAAAGGAGCTGGCATCTCACTCTCTTTGAATCTTTTTATCATGCTAGGATTAGCAGGAAAAAGCAAAAAATTTCAGAATTGCACCTTGCAATGCGGAGAAATTGCTGTTTGTGCATTTACAATATTAATTGATTTTTGCCATTCAAAAACATCATGTTATTCATATACCAGAAATGTTTGAAGCTACTGACTGAATGAAAAGAGCTGGCATCTCAATCTCTTTGAATCTTCTTTATCATGCTAGGATTAGCAGGAAAAAGCAAAAAATGTCAGAATTGCACCTTGCAATGTGGAGATATTACTGTTTGTGCATTTACAATATTCATTGATTTTTGCCATTGAAAAACGTCCAGAAATGTTTGAAGCTACTGACTGAATGAAAGGAGCTGGCATCTCACTCTCTTTGAATCTTCTTTATCATGCTAGGATTAGCAGGAAAAAGCAAAAAATTTCAGAATTGCACCTTGCAATGTGGAGTTATTACTGTTTGTGCATTTACAATATTCATTGATTTTTGCCATTGAAAAATGTCCAGAAATGTTTGAAGCTACTGACTGAATGAAAGGAGCTGGCATCTCACTCTCTTTGGATCTTCTTTATCATGCTAGGATTAGCAGGAAAAAGCAAAAAATTTCAAAATTGCACCTTGCAATGTGGAGATATTACTGTTTGTGCATTTACAATATTCATTGATTTTTGCCATTTAAAAACATCATGTTATTCATATACCAGAAATGTTTGAAGCTACTGACTGAATGAAAAGAGCTGGCATCTCAATCTCTTTGAATCTTCTTTATCATGCTAAGAGGAGCAGGAAAAAGCAAAAAATTTCAGAATTGCACCTTGCAATGTGGAGATATTACTGTTTGTGCATTTACAATTATCATTGATTTTTGCCATTGAAAAACGTCCAGAAATGTTTGAAGCTACTGACTGAATGAAAGGAGCTGGCATCTCACTCTCTTTGAATCTTCTTTATCATGCTAGGATTAGCAGCAAGAAGCAAAAAATTTCAGAATTGCACCTTGCAATGCGGAGAAATTACTGTTTGTGCATTTACAATATTCATTGATTTTTGCCATTGAAAAACATCATGTTATTCATATACCAGAAATGTTTGAAGCTACTGACTGAATGAAAAGAGCTGGCATCTCACTCTCTTTGAATATTCTTTATCATGCTAAGCGGAGCAGGAAAAAGCAAAAAATTTCAGAATTGCACCTTGCAATGTGGAGATATTACTGTTTGTGCATTTACAATATTCATTGATTTTTGTGATTGAAAAACGTCCAGAAATGTTTGAAGCTACTGACTGAATGAAAGGAGCTGGCATCTCACTCTCTTTGAATCTTCTTTATCATGCTAGGATTAGCAGTAAAAAGCAAAAAATTTCAGAATTGCACCTTGCAATGCGGAGAAATTACTGTTTGTGCATTTACAATATTCATTGATTTTTGCCATTGAAAAACATCATGTTATTCATATACCAGAAATGTTTGAAGCTACTGACTGAATGAAAAGAGCTGGCATCTCACTCTCTTTGAATCTTTTTTATCATGCTAAGAGGAGCAGGAAAAAGCAAAAAATTTCAGAATTGCACGTTGCAATGTGGAGATATTACTGTTTGTGCATTTACAATATTCATTGATTTTTGCCATTGAAAAACGTCCAGAAATGTTTGAAGCTACTGACTGAATGAAAGGAGCTGGCATCTCACTCTCTTTGAATCTTCTTTATCATGCTAGGATTAGCAGGAAAAAGCAAAAAATTTCAGAATTGCACCTTGCAATGCGGAGAAATTACTGTTTGTGCATTTACAATATTCATTGATTTTTGCCATTGAAAAACATCATGTTATTCATATACCAGAAATGTTTGAAGCTACTGACTGAATGAAAAGAGCTGGCATCTCACTCTCTTTGAATCTTCTTTATCATGCTAAGAGGAGCAGGAAAAAGCAAAAAATTTCAGAATTGCACGTTGCAATGTGGAGATATTACTGTTTGTGCATTTACAATATTCATTGATTTTTACCATTGAAAAACGTCCAGAAATGTTTGAAGCTACTGACTGAATGAAAGGAGCTGGCATCTCACTCTCTTTGAATCTTATTTATCATGCTAGGATTAGCAGGAAAAAGCAAAAAATTTCAGAATTGCACCTTGCAATGCGGAGAAATTACTGTTTGTGCATTTACAATATTCATTGATTTTTGCCATAGAAAAACATCATGTTATTCATATACCAGAAATGTTTGAAGCTACTGACTGAATGAAAAGAGCTGGCATCTCACTCTCTTTGAATCTTCTTTATCATGCCAGGATTAGCAGGAGAAAGCAAAAAATTTCAGAATTGCACCTTGCAATGTGGAGATATTACTGTTTGTGCATTTACAATATTCATTGATTTTTGCCATTGAAAAACGTCCAGAAATGTTTGAAGCTACTGACTGAATGAAAGGAGCTGGCATCTCACTCTCTTTGAATCTTCTTTATCATGCTAGGATTAGCAGGAAAAAGCAAAAAATTTCAGAATTGCACCTTGCAATGCGGAGAAATTACTGTTTGTGCATTTACAATATTCATTGATTTTTGCCATTGAAAAACATCATGTTATTCATATACCAGAAATGTTTGAAGCTACTGACTGAATGAAAAGAGCTGGCATCTCACTCTCTTTGAATCTTCTTTATCATGCTAAGAGGAGCAGGAAAAAGCAAAAAATTTCAGAATTGCACCTTGCAATGTGGAGATATTACTGTTTGTGCATTTACAATATTCATTGATTTTTGCCATTGAAAAACGTCCAGAAATGTTTGAAGCTACTGACTGAATGAAAGGAGCTGGCATCTCACTCTCTTTGAATCTTCTTTATCATGCTAGGATTAGCAGGAAAAAGCAAAAAATTTCAGAATTGCATCTTGCAATGCGGAGAAATTACTGTTTGTGCATTTACAATATTCATTGATTTTTGCCATTGAAAAACATCATGTTATTCATATACCAGAAATGTTTGAAGCTACTGACTGAATGAAAAGAGCTGGCATCTCACTCTCTTTGAATCTTCTTTATCATGCCAGGATTAGCAGGAAAAAGCAAAAAATTTCAGAATTGCACCTTGCAATGTGGAGATATTACTGTTTGTGCATTTACAATATTCATTGATTTTTGCCATTGAAAAACGTCCAGAAATGTTTGAAGCTACTGACTGAATGAAAGGAGCTGGCATCTCACTCTCTTTGAATCTTCTTTATCATGCTAAGAGGAGCAGGAAAAAGCAAAAAATTTCAGAATTGCACGTTGCAATGTGGAGATATTACTGTTTGTGCATTTACAATATTCATTGATTTTTGCCATTGAAAAACGTCCAGAAATGTTTGAAGCTACTGACTGAATGAAAGGTCGTGGCATCTCACTCTCTTTGAATCTTCTTTATCATGCTAGGATTAGCAGGAAAAAGCAAAAAATTTCAGAATTGCACCTTGCAATGCGGAGAAATTACTGTTTGTGCATTTACAATATTCATTGATTTTTGCCATTGAAAAACATCATGTTATTCATATACCAGAAATGTTTGAAGCTACTGACTGAATGAAAAGAGCTGGCATCTCACTCTCTTTGAATCTTCTTTATCATGCTAAGAGGAGCAGGAAAAAGCAAAAAATTTCAGAATTGCACGTTGCAATGTGGAGATATTACTGTTTGTGCATTTACAATATTCATTGATTTTTGCCATTGAAAAACGTCCAGAAATGTTTGAAGCTACTGACTGAATGAAAGGAGCTGGCATTTCACTCTCTTTGAATCTTATTTATCATGCTAGGATTAGCAGGAAAAAGCAAAAAATTTCAGAATTGCACCTTGCAATGCGGAGAAATTACTGTTTGTGCATTTACAATATTCATTGATTTTTGCCATTGAAAAACATCATGTTATTCATATACCAGAAATGTTTGAAGCTACTGACTGAATGAAAAGAGCTGGCATCTCACTCTCTTTGAATCTTCTTTATCATGCCAGGATTAGCAGGAGAAAGCAAAAAATTTCAGAATTGCACCTTGCAATGTGGAGATATTACTGTTTGTGCATTTACAATATTCATTGATTTTTGCCATTGAAAAACGTCCAGAAATGTTTGAAGCTACTGACTGAATGAAAGGAGCTGGCATCTCACTCTCTTTGAATCTTCTTTATCATGCTAGGATTAGCAGGAAAAAGCAAAAAATTTCAGAATTGCACCTTGCAATGCGGAGAAATTACTGTTTGTGCATTTACAATATTCATTGATTTTTGCCATTGAAAAACATCATGTTATTCATATACCAGAAATGTTTGAAGCTACTGACTGAATGAAAAGAGCTGGCATCTCACTCTCTTTGAATCTTCTTTATCATGCTAAGAGGAGCAGGAAAAAGCAAAAAATTTCAGAATTGCACCTTGCAATGTGGAGATATTACTGTTTGTGCATTTACAATATTCATTGATTTTTGCCATTGAAAAACGTCCAGAAATGTTTGAAGCTACTGACTGAATGAAAGGAGCTGGCATCTCACTCTCTTTGAATCTTCTTTATCATGCTAGGATTAGCAGGAAAAAGCAAAAAATTTCAGAATTGCATCTTGCAATGCGGAGAAATTACTGTTTGTGCATTTACAATATTCATTGATTTTTGCCATTGAAAAACATCATGTTATTCATATACCAGAAATGTTTGAAGCTACTGACTGAATGAAAAGAGCTGGCATCTCACTCTCTTTGAATCTTCTTTATCATGCCAGGATTAGCAGGAAAAAGCAAAAAATTTCAGAATTGCACCTTGCAATGTGGAGATATTACTGTTTGTGCATTTACAATATTCATTGATTTTTGCCATTGAAAAACGTCCAGAAATGTTTGAAGCTACTGACTGAATGAAAGGAGCTGGCATCTCACTCTCTTTGAATCTTCTTTATCATGCTAGGATTAGCAGGAAAAAGCAAAAAATTTCAGAATTGCACCTTGCAATGCGGAGAAATTACTGTTTGTGCATTTACAATATTCATTGATTTTTGCCATTGAAAAACATCATGTTATTCATATACCAGAAATGTTTGAAGCTACTGACTGAATGAAAAGAGCTGGCATCTCACTCTCTTTGAATCTTCTTTATCATGCTAAGAGGAGCAGGAAAAAGCAAAAAATTTCAGAATTGCACCTTGCAATGTGGAGATATTACTGTTTGTGCATTTACAATATTCATTGATTTTTGCCATTGAAAAACGTCCAGAAATGTTTGAAGCTTCTGAATGAATGAAAGGAGCTGGCATCTCATTCTCTTTGAATCTTCTTTATCATGCTAGGATTAGCAGGAAAAAGCAAAAAATTTCAGAATTGCACCTTGCAATGCGGAGAAATTACTGTTTGTGCATTTACAATATTCATTGATTTTTGCCATTGAAAAACATCATGTTATTCATATACCAGAAATGTTTGAAGCTACTGACTGAATGAAAAGAGCTGGCATCTCACTCTCTTTGAATCTTCTTTATCATGCCAGGATTAGCAGGAAAAAGCAAAAAATTTCAGAATTGCACGTTGCAATATGGAGATATTACTGTTTGTGCATTTACAATATTCATTGATTTTTGCCATTGAAAAACGTCCAGAAATGTTTGAAGCTACTGACTGAATGAAAGGAGCTGGCATCTCACTCTCTTTGAATCTTCTTTATCATGCTAGGATTAGCAGGAAAAAGCAAAAAATTTCAGAATTGCACCTTGCAATGCGGAGAAATTACTGTTTGTGCATTTACAATATTCATTGATTTTTGCCATTGAAAAACATCATGTTATTCATATACCAGAAATGTTTGATGCTACTGACTGAATGAAATGAGCTGGCATCTCACTCTCTTTGAATCTTCTTTATCATGCGAAGAGGAGCAGGAAAAAGCAAAAAATTTCAGAATTGCACCTTGCAATGTGGAGATATTACTGTTTGTGCATTTACAATATTCATTGATTTTTGCCATTGAAAAACGTCCAGAAATGTTTGAAGCTACTGACTGAATGAAAGGAGCTGGCATCTCACTCTCTTTGAATCTTCTTTATCATGCTAGGATTAGCAGGAAAAAGCAAAAAATTTCAGAATTGCACCTTGCAATGCGGAGAAATTACTGTTTGTGCATTTACAATATTCATTGATTTTTGCCATTGAAAAACATCATGTTATTCATATACCAGAAATGTTTGAAGCTACTGACTGAATGAAAAGAGCTGGCATCTCACTCTCTTTGAATCTTCTTTATCATGCTAAGAGGAGCAGGAAAAAGCAAAAAATTTCAGAATTGCACCTTGCAATGTGGAGATATTACTGTTTGTGCATTTACAATATTCATTGATTTTTGCCATTGAAAAACGTCCAGAAATGTTTGAAGCTACTGACTAAATGAAAGGAGCTGGCATCTCACTCTCTTTGAATCTTTTTATCATGCTAGGATTAGCAGGAAAAAGCAAAAAATTTCAGAATTGCATCTTGCAATGCGGAGAAATTACTGTTTGTGCATTTACAATATTAATTGATTTTTGCCATTCAAAAACATCATGTTATTCATATACCAGAAATGTTTGAAGCTACTGACTGAATGAAAAGAGCTGGCATCTCACTCTCTTTGAATCTTCTTTATCATGCTAGGATTAGCAGGAAAAAGCAAAAAATGTCAGAATTGCACCTTGCAATGAGGAGATATTACTGTTTGTGCATTTACAATATTCATTGATTTTTGCCATTGAAAAACGTCCAGAAATGTTTGAAGCTACTGACTGAATGAAAGGAGCTGGCATCTCACTCTCTTTGAATCTTCTTTATCATGCTAGGATTAGCAGGAAAAAGCAAAAAATTTCAGAATTGCACCTTGCAATGTGGAGTTATTACTGTTTGTGCATTTACAATATTCATTGATTTTTGCCATTGAAAAATGTCCAGAAATGTTTGAAGCTACTGACTGAATGAAAGGAGCTGGCATCTCACTCTCTTTGGATCTTCTTTATCATGCTAGGATTAGCAGGAAAAAGCAAAAAATTTCAAAATTGCACCTTGCAATGTGGAGATATTACTGTTTGTGCATTTACAATATTCATTGATTTTTGCCATTGAAAAACATCATGTTATTCATATACCAGAAATGTTTGAAGCTACTGACTGAATGAAAAGAGCTGGCATCTCACTCTCTTTGAATATTCTTTATCATGCTAAGCGGAGCAGGAAAAAGCAAAAAATTTCAGAATTGCACCTTGCAATGTGGAGATATTACTGTTTGTGCATTTACAATATTCATTGATTTTTGCCATTGAAAAACGTCCAGAAATGTTTGAAGCTACTGACTGAATGAAAGGAGCTGGCATCTCACTCTCTTTGAATCTTCTTTATCATGCTAGGATTAGCAGGAAAAAGCAAAAAATTTCAGAATTGCACCTTGCAATGCGGAGAAATTACTGTTTGTGCATTTACAATATTCATTGATTTTTGCCATTGAAAAACATCATGTTATTCATATACCAGAAATGTTTGAAGCTACTGACTGAATGAAAAGAGCTGGCATCTCACTCTCTTTGAATCTTTTTTATCATGCTAAGAGGAGCAGGAAAAAGCAAAAAATTTCAGAATTGCACGTTGCAATGTGGAGATATTACTGTTTGTGCATTTACAATATTCATTGATTTTTGCCATTGAAAAACGTCCAGAAATGTTTGAAGCTACTGACTGAATGAAAGGAGCTGGCATCTCACTCTCTTTGAATCTTCTTTATCATGCTAGGATTAGCAGGAAAAAGCAAAAAATTTCAGAATTGCACCTTGCAATGCGGAGAAATTACTGTTTGTGCATTTACAATATTCATTGATTTTTGCCATTGAAAAACATCATGTTATTCATATACCAGAAATGTTTGAAGCTACTGACTGAATGAAAAGAGCTGGCATCTCACTCTCTTTGAATCTTCTTTATCATGCTAAGAGGAGCAGGAAAAAGCAAAAAATTTCAGAATTGCACCTTGCAATGTGGAGATATTACTGTTTGTGCATTTACAATATTCATTGATTTTTGCCATTGAAAAACGTCCAGAAATGTTTGAAGCTACTGACTGAATGAAAGGAGCTGGCATCTCACTCTCTTTGAATCTTCTTTATCATGCTAGGATTAGCAGGAAAAAGCAAAAAATTTCAGAATTGCACGTTGCAATGTGGAGATATTACTGTTTGTGCATTTACAATATTCATTGATTTTTGCCATTGAAAAACTTCATGTTATTCATATACCAGAAATGTTTGAAGCTACTGACTGAATGAAAAGAGCTGGCATCTCACTCTCTTTGAATCTTCTTTATCATGCTAAGAGGAGCAGGAAAAAGCAAAAAATTTCAGAATTGCACGTTGCAATGTGGAGATATTACTGTTTGTGCATTTACAATATTCATTGATTTTTGCCATTGAAAAACGTCCAGAAATGTTTGAAGCTACTGACTGAATGAAAGGTCGTGGCATCTCACTCTCTTTGAATCTTCTTTATCATGCTAGGATTAGCAGGAAAAAGCAAAAAATTTCAGAATTGCACCTTGCAATGCGGAGAAATTACTGTTTGTGCATTTACAATATTCATTGATTTTTGCCATTGAAAAACATCATGTTATTCATATACCAGAAATGTTTGAAGCTACTGACTGAATGAAAAGAGCTGGCATCTCACTCTCTTTGAATCTTCTTTATCATGCTAAGAGGAGCAGGAAAAAGCAAAAAATTTCAGAATTGCACGTTGCAATGTGGAGATATTACTGTTTGTGCATTTACAATATTCATTGATTTTTGCCATTGAAAAACGTCCAGAAATGTTTGAAGCTACTGACTGAATGAAAGGAGCTGGCATCTCACTCTCTTTGAATCTTATTTATCATGCTAGGATTAGCAGGAAAAAGCAAAAAATTTCAGAATTGCACCTTGCAATGCGGAGAAATTACTGTTTGTGCATTTACAATATTCATTGATTTTTGCCATTGAAAAACATCATGTTATTCATATACCAGAAATGTTTGAAGCTACTGACTGAATGAAAAGAGCTGGCATCTCACTCTCTTTGAATCTTCTTTATCATGCTAGGATTAGCAGGAAAAAGCAAAAAATTTCAGAATTGCACGTTGCAATGTGGAGATATTACTGTTTGTGCATTTACAATATTCATTGATTTTTGCCATTGAAAAACATCATGTTATTCATATACCAGAAATGTTTGAAGCTACTGACTGAATGAAAAGAGCTGGCATCTCACTCTCTTTGAATCTTCTTTATCATGCTAAGAGGAGCAGGAAAAAGCAAAAAATTTCAGAATTGCACATTGCAATGTGGAGATATTACTGTTTGTGCATTTACAATATTCATTGATTTTTGCCATTGAAAAACGTCCAGAAATGTTTGAAGCTACTGACTGAATGAAAGGAGCTGGCATCTCACTCTCTTTGAATCTTCTTTATCATGCTAGGATTAGCAGGAAAAAGCAAAAAATTTCAGAATTGCACCTTGCAATGCGGAGAAATTACTGTTTGTGCATTTACAATATTCATTGATTTTTGCTATTGAAAAGCATCATGTTATTCATATACCAGAAATGTTTGAAGCTACTGACTGAGTGAAAAGAGCTGGCATCTCACTCTCTTTGAATCTTCTTTATCATGCTAAGGGGAGCAGGAAAAAGCAAAAAATTTCAGAATTGCACCTTGCAATGTGGAGATATTACTGTTTGTGCATTTACAATATTCATTGATTTTTGCCATTGAAAAACGTCCAGAAATGTTTGAAGCTACTGACTGAATGAAAGGAGCTGGCATCTCACTCTCTTTGAATCTTCTTTATCATGCTAGGATTAGCAGGAAAAAGCAAAAAATTTCAGAATTGCACCTTGCAATGCGGAGAAATTACTGTTTGTGCATTTACAATATTCATTGATTTTTGCCATTGAAAAACATCATGTTATTCATATACCAGAAATGTTTGAAGCTACTGACTGAATGAAAAGAGCTGGCATCTCACTCTCTTTGAATCTTCTTTATCATGCTAAGAGGAGCAGGAAAAAGCAAAAAATTTCAGAATTGCACCTTGCAATGTGGAGATATTACTGTTTGTGCATTTACAATATTCATTGATTTTTGCCATTGAAAAACGTCCAGAAATGTTTGAAGCTACTGACTGAATGAAAGGTCGTGGCATCTCACTCTCTTTGAATCTTCTTTATCATGCTAGGATTAGCAGGAAAAAGCAAAAAATTTCAGAATTGCACCTTGCAATGCGGAGAAATTACTGTTTGTGCATTTACAATATTCATTGATTTTTGCCATTGAAAAACATCAAGTTATTCATATACCAGAAATGTTTGAAGCTACTGACTGAATGAAAAGAGCTGGCATCTCACTCTCTTTGAATCTTCTTTATCATGCTAAGAGGAGCAGGAAAAAGCAAAAAATTTCAGAATTGCACCTTGCAATGCGGAGAAATTACTGTTTGTGCATTTACAATATTCATTGATTTTTGCCATTGAAAAACATCATGTTATTCATATACCAGAAATGTTTGAAGCTACTGACTGAATGAAAAGAGCTGGCATCTCACTCTCTTTGAATCTTCTTTATCATGCCAGGATTAGCAGGAAAAAGCAAAAAATTTCAGAATTGCACCTTGCAATGTGGAGATATTACTGTTTGTGCATTTACAATATTCATTGATTTTTGCCATTGAAAAACGTCCAGAAATGTTTGAAGCTACTGACTGAATGAAAGGAGCTGGCATCTCACTCTCTTTGAATCTTCTTTATCATGCTAGGATTAGCAGGAAAAAGCAAAAAATTTCAGAATTGCACCTTGCAATGCGGAGAAATTACTGTTTGTGCATTTACAATATTCATTGATTTTTGCCATTGAAAAACATCATGTTATTCATATACCAGAAATGTTTGAAGCTACTGACTGAATGAAAAGAGCTGGCATCTCACTCTCTTTGAATCTTCTTTATCATGCCAGGATTAGCAGGAAAAAGCAAAAAATTTCAAAATTGCACCTTGCAATGTGGAGATATTACTGTTTGTGCATTTACAATATTCATTGATTTTTGCCATTGAAAAACGTCCAGAAATGTTTGAAGCTACTGACTGAATGAAAGGAGCTGGCATCTCACTCTCTTTGAATCTTCTTTATCATGCTAGGATTAGCAGGAAGAAGCAAAAAATTTCAGAATTGCACCTTGCAATGCGGAGAAATTACTGTTTGTGCATTTACAATATTCATTGATTTTTGCCATTGAAAAACATCATGTTATTCATATACCAGAAATGTTTGAAGCTACTGACTGAATGAAAAGAGCTGGCATCTCACTCTCTTTGAATCTTCTTTATCATGCTAAGAGGAGCAGGAAAAAGCAAAAAATTTCAGAATTGCACGTTGCAATGTGGAGATATTACTGTTTGTGCATTTACAATATTCACTGATTTTTGCCATTGAAAAACGTCCAGAAATGTTTGAAGCTACTGACTGAATGAAAGGTCGTGGCATCTCACTCTCTTTGAATCTTCTTTATCATGCTAGGATTAGCAGGAAAAAGCAAAAAATTTCAGAATTGCACCTTGCAATGCGGAGAAATTACTGTTTGTGCATTTACAATATTCATTGATTTTTGCCATTGAAAAACATCATGTTATTCATATACCAGAAATGTTTGAAGCTACTGACTGAATGAAAAGAGCTGGCATCTCACTCTCTTTGAATCTTCTTTATCATGCCAGGATTAGCAGGAAAAAGCAAAAAATTTCAGAATTGCACCTTGCAATGTGGAGATATTACTGTTTGTGCATTTACAATATTCATTGATTTTTGCCATTGAAAAACGTCCAGAAATGTTTGAAGCTACTGACTGAATGAAAGGAGATGGCATCTCACACTCTTTGAATCTTCTTTATCATGCTAGGATTAGCAGGAAAAAGCAAAAAATTTCAGAATTGCACCTTGCAATGCGGAGAAATTACTGTTTGTGCATTTACAATATTCATTGATTTTTGCCATTGAAAAACATCATGTTATTCATATACCAGAAATGTTTGAAGCTACTGACTGAATGAAAAGAGCTGGCATCTCACTCTCTTTGAATCTTCTTTATCATGCCAGGATTAGCAGGAAAAAGCAAAAAATTTCAGAACTGCACCTTGCAATGTGGAGATATTACTGTTTGTGCATTTACAATATTCATTGATTTTTGCCATTGAAAAACGTCCAGAAATGTTTGAAGCTACTGACTGAATGAAAGGAGCTGGCATCTCACTCTCTTTGAATCTTCTTTATCATGCTAGGATTAGCAGGAAAAATCAAAAAATTTCAGAATTGCACCTTGCAATGCGGAGAAATTACTGTTTGTGCATTTACAATATTCATTGATTTTTGCCATTGAAAAACATCATGTTATTCATATACCAGAAATGTTTGAAGCTACTGACTGAATGAAAAGAGCTGGCATCTCACTCTCTTTGAATCTTCTTTATCATGCTAAGAGGAGCAGGAAAAAGCAAAAAATTTCAGAATTGCACCTTGCAATGTGGAGATATTACTGTTTGTGCATTTACAATATTCATTGATTTTTGCCATTGAAAAACGTCCAGAAATGTTTGAAGCTACTGACTGAATGAAAGGAGCTGGCATCTCACTCTCTTTGAATCTTCTTTATCATGCTAGGATTAGCAGGAAAAAGCAAAAAATTTCAGAATTGCACCTTGCAATGCGGAGAAATTACTGTTTGTGCATTTACAATATTCATTGATTTTTGCCATTGAAAAACATCATGTTATTCATATACCAGAAATGTTTGAAGCTACTGACTGAATGAAAAGAGCTGGCATCTCACTCTCTTTGAATCTTCTTTACCATGCTAAGAGGAGCAGGAAAAAGCAAAAAATTTCAGAATTGCACGTTGCAATGTGGAGATATTACTGTTTGTGCATTTACAATATTCATTGATTTTTGCCATTGAAAAACGTCCAGAAATGTTTGAAGCTACTGACTGAATGAAAGGAGCTGGCATCTCACTCTCTTTGAATCTTCTTTATCATGCTAGGATTAGCAGGAAAAAGCAAAAAATTTCAGAATTGCACCTTGCAATGCGGAGAAATTACTGTTTGTGCATTTACAATATTCATTGATTTTTGCCATTGAAAAACATCATGTTATTCATATACCAGAAATGTTTGAAGCTACTGACTGAATGAAAAGAGCTGGCATCTCACTCTCTTTGAATCTTCTTTATCATGCCAGGATTAGCAGGAAAAAGCAAAAAATTTCAGAATTGCACCTTGCAATGTGGAGATATTACTGTTTGTGCATTTACAATATTCATTGATTTTTGCCATTGAAAAACGTCCAGAAATGTTTGAAGCTACTGACTGAATGAAAGGAGCTGGCATCTCACTCTCTTTGAATCTTCTTTATCATGCTAGGATTAGCAGGAAAAAGCAAAAAATTTCAGAATTGCACCTTGCAATGCGGAGAAATTACTGTTTGTGCATTTACAATATTCATTGATTTTTGCCATTGAAAAACATCATGTTATTCATATACCAGAAATGTTTGAAGCTACTGACTGAATGAAAAGAGCTGGCATCTCACTCTCTTTGAATCTTCTTTATCATGCTAAGAGGAGCAGGAAAAAGCAAAAAATTTCAGAATTGCAGGTTGCAATGTGGAGATATTACTGTTTGTGCATTTACAATATTCATTGATTTTTGC
The DNA here is from genome assembly GCF_046119375.1 of Phyllobates terribilis. Taxonomy (NCBI): domain Eukaryota; kingdom Metazoa; phylum Chordata; class Amphibia; order Anura; family Dendrobatidae; genus Phyllobates; species Phyllobates terribilis. Next base: position 2,556,947 of record NW_027362909.1, on the reverse strand, counting down.
CATTGAAAAACGTCCAGAAATGTTTGAAGCTACTGACTGAATAAAAGGTCGTGGCATCTCACTCTCTTTGAATCTTCTTTATCATGCTAGGATTAGCAGGAAAAAGCAAAAAATTTCAGAATTGCACCTTGCAATGCGGAGAAATTACTGTTTGTGCATTTACAATATTCATTGATTTTTGCCATTGAAAAACATCATGTTATTCATATACCAGAAATGTTTGAAGCTACTGACTGAATGAAAAGAGCTGGCATCTCACTCTCTTTGAATCTTCTTTATCATGCTAAGAGGAGCAGGAAAAAGCAAAAAATTTCAGAATTGCACCTTGCAATGTGGAGATATTACTGTTTGTGCATGTACAATATTCATTGATTTTTGCCATTGAAAAACGTCCAGAAATGTTTGAAGCTACTGACTGAATGAAAGGAGCTGGCATCTCACTCTCTTTGAATCTTCTTTATCATGCTAGGATTAGCAGGAAAAAGCAAAAAATTTCAGAATTGCACCTTGCAATGCGGAGAAATTACTGTTTGTGCATTTACAATATTCATTGATTTTTGCCATTGAAAAACATCATGTTATTCATATACCAGAAATGTTTGAAGCTACTGACTGAATGAAAAGAGCTGGCATCTCACTCTCTTTGAATATTCTTTATCATGCTAAGAGGAGCAGGAAAAAGCAAAAAATTTCAGAATTGCATGTTGCAATGTGGAGATATTACTGTTTGTGCATTTACAATATTCATTGATTTTTGCCATTGAAAAACGTCCAGAAATGTTTGAAGCTACTGACTGAATGAAAGGTCGTGGCATCTCACTCTCTTTGAATCTTCTTTATCATGCTAGGATTAGCAGGAAAAAGCAAAAAATTTCAGAATTGCACCTTGCAATGCGGAGAAATTACTGTTTGTGCATTTACAATATTCATTGATTTTTGCCATTGAAAAACATCATGTTATTCATATACCAGAAATGTTTGAAGCTACTGACTGAATGAAAAGAGCTGGCATCTCACTCTCTTTGAATCTTCTTTACCATGCTAAGAGGAGCAGGAAAAAGCAAAAAATTTCAGAATTGCACCTTGCAATGTGGAGATATTACTGTTTGTGCATTTACAATATTCATTGATTTTTGCCATTGAAAAACGTCCAGAAATGTTTGAAGCTACTGACTGAATGAAAGGAGCTGGCATCTCACTCTCTTTGAATCTTCTTTATCATGCTAGGATTAGCAGGAAAAAGCAAAAAATTTCAGAATTGCACCTTGCAATGCGGAGAAATTACTGTTTGTGCATTTACAATATTCATTGATTTTTGCCATTGAAAAACATCATGTTATTCATATACCAGAAATGTTTGAAGCTACTGACTGAATGAAAAAAGCTGGCATCTCACTCTCTTTGAATCTTCTTTATCATGCCAGGATTAGCAGGAAAAAGCAAAAAATTTCAGAATTGCACCTTGCAATGTGGAGATATTATTGTTTGTGCATTTACAATATTCATTGATTTTTGCCATTGAAAAACGTCCAGAAATGTTTGAAGCTACTGACTGAATGAAAGGAGCTGGCATCTCACTCTCTTTGAATCTTCTTTATCATGCTAGGATTAGCAGGAAAAAGCAAAAAATTTCAGAATTGCACCTTGCAATGCGGAGAAATTACTGTTTGTGCATTTACAATATTCATTGATTTTTGCCATTGAAAAACATCATGTTATTCATATACCAGAAATGTTTGAAGCTACTGACTGAATGAAAAGAGCTGGCATCTCACTCTCTTTGAATCTTCTTTATCATGCTAAGAGGAGCAGGAAAAAGCAAAACATTTCAGAATTGCACCTTGCAATGTGGAGATATTACTGTTTGTGCATTTACAATATTCATTGATTTTTGCCATTGAAAAACGTCCAGAAATGTTTGAAGCTACTGACTGAATGAAAGGAGCTGGCATCTCACTCTCTTTGAATCTTCTTTATCATGCTAGGATTAGCAGGAAAAAGCAAAAAATTTCAGAATTGCACCTTGCAATGCGGAGAAATTACTGTTTGTGCATTTACAATATTCATTGATTTTTGCCATTGAAAAACATCATGTTATTCATATACCAGAAATGTTTGAAGCTACTGACTGAATGAAAAGAGCTGGCATCTCACTCTCTTTGAATCTTCTTTATCATGCTAAGAGGAGCAGGAAAAAGCAAAAAATTTCAGAATTGCACGTTGCAATGTGGAGATATTACTGTTTGTGCATTTACAATATTCATTGATTTTTGCCATTGAAAAACGTCCAGAAATGTTTGAAGCTACTGACTGAATGAAAGGTCGTGGCATCTCACTCTCTTTGAATCTTCTTTATCATGCTAGGATTAGCAGGAAAAAGCAAAAAATTTCAGAATTGCACCTTGCAATGAGGAGAAATTACTGTTTGTGCATTTACAATATTCATTGATTTTTGCCATTGAAAAACATCATGTTATTCATATACCAGAAATGTTTGAAGCTACTGACTGAATGAAAAGAGCTGGCATCTCACTCTCTTTGAATCTTCTTTATCATGCCAGGATTAGCAGGAAAAAGCAAAAAATTTCAGAATTGCACCTTGCAATGTGAAGATATTACTGTTTGTGCATTTACAATATTCATTGATTTTTGCCATTGAAAAACGTCCAGAAATGTTTGAAGCTACTGACTGAATGAAAGGAGCTGGCATCTCACTCTCTTTGAATCTTCTTTATCATGCTAGGATTAGCAGGAAAAAGCAAAAAATTTCAGAATTGCACCTTGCAATGCGGAGAAATTACTGTTTGTGCATTTGCAATATTCATTGATTTTTGCCATTGAAAAACATCATGTTATTCATATACCAGAAATGTTTGAAGCTACTGACTGAATGAAAAGAGCTGGCATCTCACTCTCTTTGAATCTTCTTTATCATGCTAAGAGGAGCAGGAAAAAGCAAAAAATTTCAGAATTGCACCTTGCAATGTGGAGATATTACTGTTTGTGCATTTACAATATTCATTGATTTTTGCCATTGAAAAACGTCCAGAAATGTTTGAAGCTACTGACTGAATGAAAGGAGCTGGCATCTCACTCTCTTTGAATCTTCTTTATCATGCTAGGATTAGCAGGAAAAAGCAAAAAATTTCAGAATTGCACCTTGCAATGCGGAGAAATTACTGTTTGTGCATTTACAATATTCATTGATTTTTGCCATTGAAAAACATCATGTTATTCATATACCAGAAATGTTTGAAGCTACTGTCTGAATGAAAAGAGCTGGCATCTCACTCTCATTGAATCTTCTTTATCATGCTAAGAGGAGCAGGAAAAAGCAAAAAATTTCAGAATTGCACGTTGCAATGTGGAGATATTACTGTTTGTGCATTTACAATATTCATTGATTTTTGCCATTGAAAAACGTCCAGAAATGTTTGAAGCTACTGACTGAATGAAAGGAGCTGGCATCTCACTCTCTTTGAATCTTCTTTATCATGCTAGGATTAGCAGGAAAAAGCAAAAAATTTCAGAATTGCACCTTGCAATGCGGAGAAATTACTGTTTGTGCATTTACAATATTCATTGATTTTTGCCATTGAAAAACATCATGTTATTCATATACCAGAAATGTTTGAAGCTACTGACTGAATGAAAAGAGCTGGCATCTCACTTTCTTTGAATCTTCTTTATCATGCCAGGATTAGCAGGAAAAAGCAAAAAATTTCAGAATTGCACCTTGCAATGTGGAGATATTACTGTTTGTGCATTTACAATATTCATTGATTTTTGCCATTGAAAAACGTCCAGAAATGTTTGAAGCTACTGACTGAATGAAAGGAGCTGGCATCTCACTCTCTTTGAATCTTCTTTATCATGCTAGGATTAGCAGGAAAAAGCAAAAAATTTCAGAATTGCACCTTGCAATGCGGAGAAATTACTGTTTGTGCATTTACAATATTCATTGATTTTTGCCATTGAAAAACATCATGTTATTCATATACCAGAAATGTTTGAAGCTACTGACTGAATGAAAAGAGCTGGCATCTCACTCTCTTTGAATCTTCTTTATCATGCTAAGAGGAGCAGGAAAAAGCAAAAAATTTCAGAATTGCACCTTGCAATGTGGAGATATTACTGTTTGTGCATTTACAATATTCATTGATTTTTGCCATTGAAAAACGTCCAGAAATGTTTGAAGCTACTGACTGAATGAAAGGAGCTGGCATCTCACTCTCTTTGAATCTTCTTTATCATGCTAGGATTAGCAGGAAAAAGCAAAAAATTTCAGAATTGCACCTTGCAATGCGGAGAAATTACTGTTTGTGCATTTACAATATTCATTGATTTTTGCCATTGAAAAACATCATGTTATTCATATACCAGAAATGTTTGAAGCTACTGACTGAATGAAAAGAGCTGGCATCTCACTCTCTTTGAATCTTCTTTATCATGCTAAGAGGAGCAGGAAAAAGCAAAAAATTTCAGAATTGCACCTTGCAATGTGGAGATATTACTGTTTGTGCATTTACAATATTCATTGATTTTTGCCATTGAAAAACGTCCAGAAATGTTTGAAGCTACTGACTGAATGAAAGGTCGTGGCATCTCACTCTCTTTGAATCTTCTTTATCATGCTAGGATTAGCAGGAAAAAGCAAAAAATTTCAGAATTGCACCTTGCAATGCGGAGAAATTACTGTTTGTGCATTTACAATATTCATTGATTTTTGCCATTGAAAAACATCATGTTATTCATATACCAGAAATGTTTGAAGCTACTGACTGAATGAAAAGAGCTGGCATCTCACTCTCTTTGAATCTTCTTTATCATGCTAAGAGGAGCAGGAAAAAGCAAAAAATTTCAGAATTGCACGTTGCAATGTGGAGATATTACTGTTTGTGCATTTACAATATTCATTGATTTTTGCCATTGAAAAACGTCCAGAAATGTTTGAAGCTACTGACTGAATGAAAGGAGCTGGCATCTCACTCTCTTTGAATCTTCTTTATCATGCTAGGATTAGCAGGAAAAAGCAAAAAATTTCAGAATTGCACCTTGCAATGTGGAGTTATTACTGTTTCTGCATTTACAATATTCATTGATTTTTGCCATTGAAAAATGTCCAGAAATGTTTGAAGCTACTGACTGAATGAAAGGAGCTGGCATCTCACTCTCTTTGAATCTTCTTTATCATGCTAGGATTAGCAGGAAAAAGCAAAAAATTTCAGAATTGCACCTTGCAATGTGGAGATATTACTGTTTGTGCATTTACAATATTCATTGATTTTTGCCATTGAAAAACATCATGTTATTCATATACCAGAAATGTTTGAAGCTACTGACTGAATGAAAAGAGCTGGCATCTCAATCTCTTTGAATCTTCTTTATCATGCTAAGAGGAGCAGGAAAAAGCAAAAAATTTCAGAATTGCACCTTGCAATGTGGAGATATTACTGTTTGTGCATTTACAATATTCATTGATTTTTGCCATTGAAAAACGTCCAGAAATGTTTGAAGCTACAGACTGAATGAAAGGAGCTGGCATCTCACTCTCTTTGAATCTTCTTTATCATGCTAGGATTAGCAGGAAAAAGCAAAAAATTTCAGAATTGCACCTTGCAATGCGGAGAAATTACTGTTTGTGCATTTACAATATTCATTGATTTTTGCCATTGAAAAACATCATGTTATTCATATACCAGAAATGTTTGAAGCTACTGACTGAATGAAAAGAGCTGGCATCTCACTCTCTTTGAATCTTCTTTATCATGCTAAGAGGAGCAGGAAAAAGCAAAAAATTTCAGAATTGCACCTTGCAATGTGGAGATATTACTGTTTGTGCATTTACAATATTCATTGATTTTTGCCATTGAAAAACATCCAGAAATGTTTGAAGCTACTGACTGAATGAAAGGAGCTGGCATCTCACTCTCTTTGAATCTTCTTTATCATGCTAGGATTAGCAGGAAAAAGCAAAAAATTTCAGAATTGCACCTTGCAATGCGGAGAAATTACTGTTTGTGCATTTACAATATTCATTGATTTTTGCCATTGAAAAACATCATGTTATTCATATACCAGAAATGTTTGAAGCTACTGACTGAATGAAAAGAGCTGGCATCTCACTCTCTTTGAATCTTTTTTATCATGCTAAGAGGAGCAGGAAAAAGCAAAAAATTTCAGAATTGCACGTTGCAATGTGGAGATATTACTGTTTGTGCATTTACAATATTCATTGATTTTTGCCATTGAAAAACGTCCAGAAATGTTTGAAGCTACTGACTGAATGAAAGGAGCTGGCATCTCACTCTCTTTGAATCTTCTTTATCATGCTAGGATTAGCAGGAAAAAGCAAAAAATTTCAGAATTGCACCTTGCAATGTGGAGTTATTACTGTTTGTGCATTTACAATATTCATTGATTTTTGCCATTGAAAAATGTCCAGAAATGTTTGAAGCTACTGACTGAATGAAAGGAGCTGGCATCTCACTCTCTTTGAATCTTCTTTATCATGCTAGGATTAGCAGGAAAAAGCAAAAAATTTCAGAATTGCACCTTGCAATGTGGAGATATTACTGTTTGTGCATTTACAATATTCATTGATTTTTGCCATTGAAAAACATCATGTTATTCATATACCAGAAATGTTTGAAGCTACTGACTGAATGAAAAGAGCTGGCATCTCAATCTCTTTGAATCTTCTTTATCATGCTAAGAGGAGCAGGAAAAAGCAAAAAATTTCAGAATTGCACCTTGCAATGTGGAGATATTACTGTTTGTGCATTTACAATATTCATTGATTTTTGCCATTGAAAAACGTCCAGAAATGTTTGAAGCTACAGACTGAATGAAAGGAGCTGGCATCTCACTCTCTTTGAATCTTCTTTATCATGCTAGGATTAGCAGGAAAAAGCAAAAAATTTCAGAATTGCACCTTGCAATGCGGAGAAATTACTGTTTGTGCATTTACAATATTCATTGATTTTTGCCATTGAAAAACATCATGTTATTCATATACCAGAAATGTTTGAAGCTACTGACTGAATGAAAAGAGCTGGCATCTCACTCTCTTTGAATCTTCTTTATCATGCTAAGAGGAGCAGGAAAAAGCAAAAAATTTCAGAATTGCACCTTGCAATGTGGAGATATTACTGTTTGTGCATTTACAATATTCATTGATTTTTGCCATTGAAAAACATCCAGAAATGTTTGAAGCTACTGACTGAATGAAAGGAGCTGGCATCTCACTCTCTTTGAATCTTCTTTATCATGCTAGGATTAGCAGGAAAAAGCAAAAAATTTCAGAATTGCACCTTGCAATGCGGAGAAATTACTGTTTGTGCATTTACAATATTCATTGATTTTTGCCATTGAAAAACATCATGTTATTCATATACCAGAAATGTTTGAAGCTACTGACTGAATGAAAAGAGCTGGCATCTCACTCTCTTTGAATGTTTTTTATCATGCTAAGAGGAGCAGGAAAAAGCAAAAAATTTCAGAATTGCACGTTGCAATGTGGAGATATTACTGTTTGTGCATTTACAATATTCATTGATTTTTGCCATTGAAAAACGTCCAGAAATGTTTGAAGCTACTGACTGAATGAAAGGAGCTGGCATCTCACTCTCTTTGAATCTTCTTTATCATGCTAGGATTAGCAGGAAAAAGCAAAAAATTTCAGAATTGCACCTTGCAATGCGGAGAAATTACTCTTTGTGCATTTACAATATTCATTGATTTTTGCCATTGAAAAACATCATGTTATTCATATACCAGAAATGTTTGAAGCTACTGACTGAATGAAAAGAGCTGGCATCTCACTCTCTTTGAATCTTCTTTATCATGCTAAGAGGAGCAGGAAAAAGCAAAAAATTTCAGAATTGCACGTTGCAATGTGGAGATATTACTGTTTGTGCATTTACAATATTCATTGATTTTTGCCATTGAAAAACGTCCAGAAATGTTTGAAGCTACTGACTGAATGAAAGGAGCTGGCATCTCACTCTCTTTGAATATTCTTTATCATGCTAAGAGGAGCAGGAAAAAGCAAAAAATTTCAGAATTGCACGTTGCAATGTGGAGATATTACTGTTTGTGCATTTACAATATTCATTGATTTTTGCCATTGAAAACCGTCCAGAAATGTTTGAAGCTACTGACTGAATGAAAGGAGCTGGCATCTCACTCTCTTTGAATCTTCTTTATCATGCTAGGATTAGCAGGAAAAAGCAAAAAATTTCAGAATTGCACCTTGCAATGCGGAGAAATTACTGTTTGTGCATTTACAATATTCATTGATTTTTGCCATTGAAAAACATCATGTTATTCATATACCAGAAATGTTTGAAGCTACTGACTGAATGAAAAGAGCTGGCATCTCACTCTCTTTGAATCTTCTTTATCATGCCAGGATTAGCAGGAAAAAGCAAAAAATTTCAGAATTGCACCTTGCAATGTGGAGATATTACTGTTTGTGCATTTACAATATTCATTGATTTTTGCCATTGAAAAACGTCCAGAAATGTTTGAAGCTACTGACTGAATGAAAGGAGCTGGCATCTCACTCTCTTTGAATCTTCTTTATCATGCTAGGATTAGCAGGAAAAAGCAAAAAATTTCAGAATTGCACCTTGCAATGCGGAGAAATTACTGTTTGTGCATTTACAATATTCATTGATTTTTGCCATTGAAAAACATCATGTTATTCATATACCAGAAATGTTTGAAGCTACTGACTGAATGAAAAGAGCTGGCATCTCACTCTCTTTGAATCTTCTTTATCATTCTAAGAGGAGCAGGAAAAAGCAAAAAATTTCAGAATTGCACCTTGCAATGTGGAGATATTACTGTTTGTGCATTTACAATATTCATTGATTTTTGCCATTGAAAAACGTCCAGAAATGTTTGAAGCTACTGACTGAATGAAAGGAGCTGGCATCTCACTCTCTTTGAATCTTCTTTATCATGCTAGGATTAGCAGGAAAAAGCAAAAAATTTCAGAATTGCACCTTGCAATGCGGAGAAATTACTGTTTGTGCATTTACAATATTCATTGATTTTTGCCATTGAAAAACATCATGTTATTCATATACCAGAAATGTTTGAAGCTACTGACTGAATGAAAAGAGCTTGCATCTCACTCTCTTTGAATCTTCTTTATCATGCTAAGAGGAGCAGGAAAAAGCAAAAAATTTCAGAATTGCACCTTGCAATGTGGAGATATTACTGTTTGTGCATTTACAATATTCATTGATTTTTGCCATTGAAAAACGTCCAGAAATGTTTGAAGCTACTGACTGAATGAAAGGAGCTGGCATCTCACTCTCTTTGAATCTTCTTTATCATGCTAGGATTAGCAGGAAAAAGCAAAAAATTTCAGAATTGCACCTTGCAATGCGTAGAAATTACTGTTTGTTCATTTACAATATTCATTGATTTTTGCCATTGAAAAACATCATGTTATTCATATACCAGAAATGTTTGAAGCTACTGACTGAATGAAAAGAGCTGGCATCTCACTCTCTTTGAATCTTCTTTATCATGCTAGGATTAGCAGGAAAAAGCAAAAAATGTCAGAATTGCACCTTGCAATGTGGAGATATTACTGTTTGTGCATTTACAATATTCATTGATTTTTGCCATTGAAAAACATCCAGAAATGTTTGAAGCTACTGACTGAATGAAAGGAGCTGGCATCTCACTCTCTTTGAATCTTCTTTATCATGCTAGGATTAGCAGGAAAAAGCAAAAAATTTCAGAATTGCACCTTGCAATGCGGAGAAATTACTGTTTGTGCATTTACAATATTCATTGATTTTTGCCATTGAAAAACATCATGTTATTCATATACCAGAAATGTTTGAAGCTACTGACTGAATGAAAAGAGCTGGCATCTCACTATCTTTGAATCTTTTTTATCATGCTAAGAGGAGCAGGAAAAAGCAAAAAATTTCAGAATTGCACATTGCAATGTGGAGATATTACTGTTTGTGCATTTACAATATTCATTGATTTTTGCCATTGAAAAACGTCCAGAATTGTTTGAAGCTACTGACTGAATGAAAGGAGCTGGCATCTCACTCTCTTTGAATCTTCTTTATCATGCTAGGATTAGCAGGAAAAAGCAAAAAATTTCAGAATTGCACCTTGCAATGCGGAGAAATTACTGTTTGTGCATTTACAATATTCATTGATTTTTGCCATTGAAAAACATCATGTTATTCATATACCAGAAATGTTTGAAGCTACTGACTGAATGAAAAGAGCTGGCATCTCACTCTCTTTGAATCTTCTTTATCATGCTAAGAGGAGCAGGAAAAAGCAAAAAATTTCAGAATTGCACGTTGCAATGTGGAGATATTACTGTTTGTGCATTTACAATATTCATTGATTTTTGCCATTGAAAAACGTCCAGAAATGTTTGAAGCTACTGACTGAATGAAAGGAGCTGGCATCTCACTCTCTTTGAATCTTCTTTATCATGCTAGGATTAGCAGGAAAAAGCAAAAAATTTCAGAATTGCACCTTGCAATGCGGAGAAATTACTGTTTGTGCATTTACAATATTCATTGATTTTTGCCATTGAAAAACATCATGTTATTCATATACCAGAAATGTTTGAAGCTACTGACTGAATGAAAAGAGCTGGCATCTCACTCTCTTTGAATCTTCTTTATCATGCTAAGAGGAGCAGGAAAAAGCAAAAAATTTCAGAATTGCACCTTGCAATGTGGAGATATTACTGTTTGTGCATTTACAATATTCATTGATTTTTGCCATTGAAAAACGTCCAGAAATGTTTGAAGCTACTGACTGAATGAAAGGAGCTGGCATCTCACTCTCTTTGAATCTTCTTTATCATGCTAGGATTAGCAGGAAAAAGCAAAAAATTTCAGAATTGCACCTTGCAATGCGGAGAAATTACTGTTTGTGCATTTACAATATTCATTGATTTTTGCCATTGAAAAACATCATGTTATTCATATACCAGAAATGTTTGAAGCTACTGACTGAATGAAAAGAGCTGGCATCTCACTCTCTTTGAATCTTCTTTATCATGCTAAGAGGAGCAGGAAAAAGCAAAAAATTTCAGAATTGCACGTTGCAATGTGGAGATATTACTGTTTGTGCATTTACAATATTCATTGATTTTTGCCATTGAAAAACGTCCAGAAATGTTTGAAGCTACTGACTGAATGAAAGGAGCTGGCATCTCACTCTCTTTGAATCTTCTTTATCATGCTAGGATTAGCAGGAAAAAGCAAAAAATTTCAGAATTGCACCTTGCAATGCGGAGAAATTACTGTTTGTGCATTTACAATATTCATTGATTTTTGCCATTGAAAAACATCATGTTATTCATATACCAGAAATGTTTGAAGCTACTGACTGAATGAAAAGAGCTGGCATCTCACTCTCTTTGAATCTTCTTTATCATGCCAGGATTAGCAGGAAAAAGCAAAAAATTTCAGAATTGCACCTTGCAATGTGGAGATATTACTGTTTGTGCATTTACAATATTCATTGATTTTTGCCATTGAAAAACGTCCAGAAATGTTTGAAGCTACTGACTGAATGAAAGGAGCTGGCATCTCACTCTCTTTGAATCTTCTTTATCATGCTAGGATTAGCAGGAAAAAGCAAAAAATTTCAGAATTGCACCTTGCAATGCGGAGAAATTACTGTTTGTGCATTTACAATATTCATTGATTTTTGCCATTGAAAAACATCATGTTATTCATATACCAGAAATGTTTGAAGCTACTGACTGAATGAAAAGAGCTGGCATCTCACTCTCTTTGAATCTTCTTTATCATTCTAAGAGGAGCAGGAAAAAGCAAAAAATTTCAGAATTGCACCTTGCAATGTGGAGATATTACTGTTTGTGCATTTACAATATTCATTGATTTTTGCCATTGAAAAACGTCCAGAAATGTTTGAAGCTACTGACTGAATGAAAGGAGCTGGCATCTCACTCTCTTTGAATCTTCTTTATCATGCTAGGATTAGCAGGAAAAAGCAAAAAATTTCAGAATTGCACCTTGCAATGCGGAGAAATTACTGTTTGTGCATTTACAATATTCATTGATTTTTGCCATTGAAAAACATCATGTTATTCATATACCAGAAATGTTTGAAGCTACTGACTGAATGAAAAGAGCTGGCATCTCACTCTCTTTGAATCTTCTTTATCATGCTAAGAGGAGCAGGAAAAAGCAAAAAATGTCAGAATTGCACCTTGCAATGTGGAGATATTACTGTTTGTGCATTTACAATATTCATTGATTTTTGCCATTGAAAAACGTCCAGAAATGTTTGAAGCTACTGACTGAATGAAAGGAGCTGGCATCTCACTCTCTTTGAACCTTCTTTATCATGCTAGGATTAGCAGGAAAAAGCAAAAAATTTCAGAATTGCACCTTGCAATGTGGAGTTATTATTGTTTGTGCATTTACAATATTCATTGATTTTTGCCATTGAAAAACATCATGTTATTCATATACCAGAAATGTTTGAAGCTACTGACTGAATGAAAAGAGCTGGCATCTCACTCTCTTTGAATCTTCTTTATCATGCTAAGAGGAGCAGGAAAAAGCAAAAAATTTCAGAATTGCACCTTGCAATGTGGAGATATTACTGTTTGTGCATTTACAATATTCATTGATTTTTGCCATTGAAAAACGTCCAGAAATGTTTGAAGCTACTGACTGAATGAAAGGAGCTGGCATCTCACTCTCTTTGAATCTTCTTTATCATGCTAGGATTAGCAGGAAAAAGCAAAAAATTTCAGAATTGCACCTTGCAATGCGGAGAAATTACTGTTTGTGCATTTACAATATTCATTGATTTTTGCCATTGAAAAACATCATGTTATTCATATACCAGAAATGTTTGAAGCTACTGACTGAATGAAAAGATCTGGCATCTCACTCTCTTTGAATCTTTTTTATCATGCTAAGAGGAGCAGGAAAAAGCAAAAAATTTCAGAATTGCACGTTGCAATGTGGAGATATTACTGTTTGTGCATTTACAATATTCATTGATTTTTGCCATTGAAAAACGTCCAGAAATGTTTGAAGCTACTGACTGAATGAAAGGAGCTGGCATCTCACTCTCTTTGAATCTTCTTTATCATGCTAGGATTAGCAGGAAAAAGCAAAAAATTTCAGAATTGCACCTTGCAATGCGGAGAAATTACTGTTTGTGCATTTACAATATTCATTGATTTTTGCCATTGAAAAACATCATGTTATTCATATACCAGAAATGTTTGAAGCTACTGACTGAATGAAAAGAGCTGGCATCTCACTCTCTTTGAATCTTCTTTATCATGCCAGGATTAGCAGGAAAAAGCAAAAAATTTCAGAATTGCACCTTGCAATGTGGAGATATTACTGTTTGTGCATTTACAATATTCATTGATTTTTGCCATTGAAAAACGTCCAGAAATGTTTGAAGCTACTGACTGAATGAAAGGAGCTGGCATCTCACTCTCTTTGAATCTTCTTTATCATGCTAGGATTAGCAGGAAAAAGCAAAAAATTTCAGAATTGCACCTTGCAATGCGGAGAAATTACTGTTTGTGCATTTACAATATTCATTGATTTTTGCCATTGAAAAACATCATGTTATTCATATACCAGAAATGTTTGAAGCTACTGACTGAATGAAAAGAGCTGGCATCTCACTCTCTTTGAATCTTCTTTATCATGCTAAGAGGAGCAGGAAAAAGCAAAAAATTTCAGAATTGCACCTTGCAATGTTGAGATATTACTGTTTGTGCATTTACAATAGTCATTGATTTTTGCCATTGAAAAACGTCCAGAAATGTTTGAAGCTACTGACTGAATGAAAGGAGCTGGCATCTCACTCTCTTTGAATCTTCTTTATCATGCTAGGATTAGCAGGAAAAAGCAAAAAATTTCAGAATTGCACCTTGCAATGCGGAGAAATTACTGTTTGTGCATTTACAATATTCATTGATTTTTGCCATTGAAAAACATCATGTTATTCATATACCAGAAATGTTTGAAGCTACTGACTGAATGAAAAGAGCTGGCATCTCACTCTCTTTGAATCTTCTTTATCATGCTAAGAGGAGCAGGAAAAAGCAAAAAATTTCAGAATTGCACCTTGCAATGTGGAGATATTACTGTTTGTGCATTTACAATATTCATTGATTTTTGCCATTGAAAAACGTCCAGAAATGTTTGAAGCTACTGACTGAATGAAAGGAGCTGGCATCTCAATCTCTTTGAATCTTCTTTATCATGCTAGGATTAGCAGGAAAAAGCAAAAAATTTCAGAATTGCACCTTGCAATGCGGAGAAATTACTGTTTGTGCATTTACAATATTCATTGATTTTTGCCATTGAAAAACATCATGTTATTCATATACCAGAAATGTTTGAAGCTACTGACTGAATGAAAAGAGCTGGCATCTCACTCTCTTTGAATCTTCTTTATCATGCTAAGAGGAGCAGGAAAAAGCAAAAAATTTCAGAATTGCACGTTGCAATGTGGAGATATTACTGTTTGTGCATTTACAATATTCATTGATTTTTGCCATTGAAAAACGTCCAGAAATGTTTGAAGCTACTGACTGAATGAAAGGAGCTGGCATCTCACTCTCTTTGAATCTTCTTTATCATGCTAGGATTAGCAGGAAAAAGCAAAAAATTTCAGAATTGCACCTTGCAATGCGGAGAAATTACTGTTTGTGCATTCACAATATTCATTGATTTTTGCCATTGAAAAACATCATGTTATTCATATACCAGAAATGTTTGAAGCTACTGACTGAATGAAAAGAGCTGGCATCTCACTCTCTTTGAATCTTCTTTATCATGCCAGGATTAGCAGGAAAAAGCAAAAAATTTCAGAATTGCACCTTGCAATGTGGAGGTATTACTGTTTGTGCATTTACAATATTCATTGATTTTTGCCATTGAAAAACGTCCAGAAATGTTTGAAGCTACTGACTGAATGAAAGGAGCTGGCATCTCACTCTCTTTGAATCTTCTTTATCATGCTAGGATTAGCAGGAAAAAGCAAAAAATTTCAGAATTGCACCTTGCAATGCGGAGAAATTACTGTTTGTGCATTTACAATATTCATTGATTTTTGCCATTGAAAAACATCATGTTATTCATATACCAGAAATGTTTGAAGCTACTGACTGAATGAAAAGAGCTGGCATCTCACTCTCTTTGAATCTTCTTTATCTTTCTAAGAGGAGCAGGAAAAAGCAAAAAATTTCAGAATTGCACCTTGCAATGTGGAGATATTACTGTTTGTGCATTTACAATATTCATTGATTTTTGCCATTGAAAAACGTCCAGAAATGTTTGAAGCTACTGACTGAATGAAAGGAGCTGGCATCTCACTCTCTTTGAATCTTCTTTATCATGCTAGGATTAGCAGGAAAAAGCAAAAAATTTCAGAATTGCACCTTGCAATGCGGAGAAATTACTGTTTGTGCATTTACAATATTCATTGATTTTTGCCATTGAAAAACATCATGTTATTCATATACCAGAAATGTTTGAAGCTACTGACTGAATGAAAAGAGCTGGCATCTCACTCTCTTTGAATCTTCTTTATCATGCTAAGAGGAGCAGGAAAAAGCAAAAAATGTCAGAATTGCACCTTGCAATGTGGAGATATTACTGTTTGTGCATTTACAATATTCATTGATTTTTGCCATTGAAAAACGTCCAGAAATGTTTGAAGCTACTGACTGAATGAAAGGAGCTGGCATCTCACTCTCTTTGAACCTTCTTTATCATGCTAGGATCAGCAGGAAAAAGCAAAAAATTTCAGAATTGCACCTTGCAATGTGGAGTTATTACTGTTTGTGCATTTACAATATTCATTGATTTTTGCCATTGAAAAACATCATGTTATTCATATACCAGAAATGTTTGAAGCTACTGACTGAATGAAAAGAGCTGGCATCTCACTCTCTTTGAATCTTCTTTATCATGCTAAGAGGAGCAGGAAAAAGCAAAAAATTTCAGAATTGCACATTGCAATGTGGAGATATTACTGTTTGTGCATTTACAATATTCATTGATTTTTGCCATTGAAAAACGTCCAGAAATGTTTGAAGCTACTGACTGAATGAAAGGAGCTGGCATCTCACTCTCTTTGAATCTTCTTTATCATGCTAGGATTAGCAGGAAAAAGCAAAAAATTTCAGAATTGCACCTTGCAATGCGGAGAAATTACTGTTTGTGCATTTACAATATTCATTGATTTTTGCCATTGAAAAACATCATGTTATTCATATACCAGAAATGTTTGAAGCTACTGACTGAATGAAAAGAGCTGGCATCTCACTCTCTTTGAATCTTTTTTATCATGCTAAGAGGAGCAGGAAAAAGCAAAAAATTTCAGAATTGCACGTTGCAATGTGGAGATATTATTGTTTGTGCATTTACAATATTCATTGATTTTTGCCATTGAAAAACGTCCAGAAATGTTTGAAGCTACTGACTGAATGAAAGGAGCTGGCATCTCACTCTCTTTGAATCTTCTTTATCATGCTAGGATTAGCAGGAAAAAGCAAAAAATTTCAGAATTGCACCTTGCAATGCGGAGAAATTACTGTTTGTGCATTTACAATATTCATTGATTTTTGCCATTGAAAAACGTCCAGAAATGTTTGAAGCTACTGACTGAATGAAAGGTCGTGGCATCTCACTCTCTTTGAATCTTCTTTATCATGCTATGATTAGCAGGAAAAAGCAAAAAATTTCAGAATTGCACCTTGCAATGCGGAGAAATTACTGTTTGTGCATTTACAATATTCATTGATTTTTGCCATTGAAAAACATCATGTTATTCATATACCAGAAATGTTTGAAGCTACTGACTGAATGAAAAGAGCTGGCATCTCACTCTCTTTGAATCTTCTTTATCATGCCAGGATTAGCAGGAAAAAGCAAAAAATTTCAGAATTGCACCTTGCAATGTGGAGATATTACTGTTTGTGCATTTACAATATTCATTGATTTTTGCCATTGAAAAACGTCCAGAAATGTTTGAAGCTACTGACTGAATGAAAGGAGCTGGCATCTCACTCTCTTTGAATCTTCTTTATCATGCTAGGGTTAGCAGGAAAAAGCAAAAAATTTCAGAATTGCACCTTGCAATGCGGAGAAATTACTGTTTGTGCATTTACAATATTCATTGATTTTTGCCATTGAAAAACATCATGTTATTCATATACCAGAAATGTTTGAAGCTACTGACTGAATGAAAAGAGCTGGCATCTCACTCTCTTTGAATCTTCTTTATCATGCTTAGAGGAGCAGGAAAAAGCAAAAAATTTCAGAATTGCACCTTGCAATGTGGAGATATTACTGTTTGTGCATTTACAATATTCATTGATTTTTGCCATTGAAAAACGTCCAGAAATGTTTGAAGCTACTGACTGAATGAAAGGAGCTGGCATCTCACTCTCTTTGAATCTTCTTTATCATGCTAGGATTAGCAGGAAAAAGCAAAAAATTTCAGAATTGCACCTTGCAATGCGTAGAAATTACTGTTTGTGCATTTACAATATTCATTGATTTTTGCCATTGAAAAACATCATGTTATTCATATACCAGAAATGTTTGAAGCTACTGACTGAATGAAAAGAGCTGGCATCTCACTCTCTTTGAATCTTCTTTATCATGCTAGGATTAGCAGGAAAAATCAAAAAATTTCAGAATTGCACCTTGCAATGCGGAGAAATTACTGTTTGTGCATTTAGAATATTCATTGATTTTTGCCATTGAAAAACGTCCAGAAATGTTTGAAGCTACTGACTGAATGAAAGGTCGTGGCATCTCACTCTCTTAGAATCTTCTTTATCATGCTATGATTAGCAGGAAAAAGCAAAAAATTTCAGAATAGCACCTTGCAATGCGGAGAAATTACTGTTTGTGCATTTACAATATTCATTGATTTTTGCCATTGAAAAACATCATGTTATTCATATACCAGAAATGTTTGAAGCTACTGACTGAATGAAAAGAGCTGGCATCTCACTCTCTTTGAATCTTCTTTATCATGCTTAGAGGAGCAGGAAAAAGCAAAAAATTTCAGAATTGCACCTTGCAATGCGGAGAAATTACTGTTTGTGCATTTACAATATTCATTGATTTTTGCCATTGAAAAACATCATGTTATTCATATACCAGAAATGTTTGAAGCTACTGACTGAATGAAAAGAGCTGGCATCTCACTCTCTTTGAATCTTCTTTATCATGCCAGGATTAGCAGGAAAAAGCAAAAAATTTCAGAATTGCACCTTGCAATGTGGAGATATTACTGTTTGTGCATTTACAATATTCATTGATTTTTGCCATTGAAAAACGTCCAGAAATGTTTGAAGCTACTGACTGAATGAAAGGAGCTGGCATCTCACTCTCTTTGAATCTTCTTTATCATGCTAGGATTAGCAGGAAAAAGCAAAAAATTTCAGAATTGCACCTTGCAATGCGGAGAAATTACTGTTTGTGCATTTACAATATTCATTGATTTTTGCCATTGAAAAACATCATGTTATTCATATACCAGAAATGTTTGAAGCTACTGACTGAATGAAAAGAGCTGGCATCTCACTCTCTTTGAATCTTCTTTATCATGCCAGGATTAGCAGGAAAAAGCAAAAAATTTCAGAATTGCACCTTGCAATGTGGAGATATTACTGTTTGTGCATTTACAATATTTATTGATTTTTGCCATTGAAAAACGTCCAGAAATGTTTGAAGCTACTGACTGAATGAAAGGAGCTGGCATCTCACTCTCTTTGAATCTTCTTTATCATGCTAGGATTAGCAGGAAAAAGCAAAAAATTTCAGAATTGCACCTTGCAATGCGGAGAAATTACTGTTTGTGCATTTACAATATTCATTGATTTTTGCCATTGAAAAACATCATGTTATTCATATACCAGAAATGTTTGAAGCTACTGACTGAATGAAAAGAGCTGGCATCTCACTCTCTTTGAATCTTCTTTATCATGCTAAGAGGAGCAGGAAAAAGCAAAAAATTTCAGAATTGCACCTTGCAATGTGGAGATATTACTGTTTGTGCATTTACAATATTCATTGATTTTTGCCATTGAAAAACGTCCAGAAATGTTTGAAGCTACTGACTGAATGAAAGGAGCTGGCATCTCACTCTCTTTGAATCTTCTTTATCATGCTAGGATTAGCAGGAAAAAGCAAAAAATTTCAGAATTGCACCTTGCAATGCGGAGAAATTACTGTTTGTGCATTTACAATATTCATTGAATTTTGCCATTGAAAAACATCATGTTATTCATATACCAGAAATGTTTGAAGCTACTGACTGAATGAAAAGAGCTGGCATCTCACTCTCTTTGAATCTTCTTTATCATGCCAGGATTAGCAGGAAAAAGCAAAAAATTTCAGAATTGCACCTTGCAATGTGGAGATATTACTGTTTGTGCATTTACAATATTCATTGATTTTTGCCATTGAAAAACGTCCAGAAATGTTTGAAGCTACTGACTGAATGAAAGGAGCTGGCATCTCACTCTCTTTGAATCTTCTTTATCATGCTAGGATTAGCAGGAAAAAGCAAAAAATTTCAGAATTGCACCTTGCAATGCGGAGAAATTACTGTTTGTGCATTTACAATATTCATTGATTTTTGCCATTGAAAAACATCATGTTATTCATATACCAGAAATGTTTGAAGCTACTGACTGAATGAAAAGAGCGGGCATCTCACTCTCTTTGAATTTTCTTTATCATGCTAAGAGGAGGAGGAAAAAGCAAAAAATTTCAGAATTGCACGTTGCAATGTGGAGATATTACTGTTTGTGCATTTACAATATTCATTGATTTTTGCCATTGAAAAATGTCCAGAAATGTTTGAAGCTACTGACTGAATGAAAGGAGCTGGCATCTCACTCTCTTTGAATCTTATTTATCATGCTAGGATTAGCAGGAAAAAGCAAAAAATTTCAGAATTGCACCTTGCAATGCGGAGAAATTACTGTTTGTGCTTTTACAATATTCATTGATTTTTGCCATTGAAAAACATCATGTTATTCATATACCAGAAATGTTTGAAGCTACTGACTGAATGAAAAGAGCTGGCATCTCACTCTCTTTGAATCTTCTTTATCATGCCAGGATTAGCAGGAAAAAGCAAAAAATTTCAGAATTGCACCTTGCAATGTGGAGATATTACTGTTTGTGCATTTACAATATTCATTGATTTTTGCCATTGAAAAACGTCCAGAAATGTTTGAAGCTACTGACTGAATGAAAGGAGCTGGCATCTCACTCTCTTTGAATCTTCTTTATCATGCTAGGATTAGCAGGAAAAAGCAAAAAATTTCAGAATTGCACCTTGCAATGCGGAGAAATTACTGTTTGTGCATTTACAATATTCATTGATTTTTGCCATTGAAAACCATCATGTTATTCATATACCAGAAATGTTTGAAGCTGCTGACTGAATGAAAAGAGCTGGCATCTCACTCTCTTTGAATCTTCTTTATCATGCTAAGAGGAGCAGGAAAAAGCAAAAAATTTCAGAATTGCACGTTGCAATGTGGAGATATTACTGTTTGTGCATTTACAATATTTATTGATTTTTGCCATTGAAAAACGTCCAGAAATGTTTGAAGCTACTGACTGAATGAAAGGAGCTGGCATCTCACTCTCTTTGAATCTTCTTTATCATGCTAGAATTAGCAGGAAAAAGCAAAAAATTTCAGAATTGCACCTTGCAATGCGGAGAAATTACTGTTTGTGCATTTACAATATTCATTGATTTTTGCCATTGAAAAACATCATGTTATTCATATACCAGAAATGTTTGAAGCTACTGACTGAATGAAAAGAGCTGGCATCTCACTCTGTTTGAATCTTCTTTATCATGCCAGGATTAGCAGGAAAAAGCAAAAAATTTCAGAATTGCACCTTGCAATGTGGAGATATTACTGTTTGTGCATTTACAATATTCATTGATTTTTGCCATTGAAAAACGTCCAGAAATGTTTGAAGCTACTGACTGAATGAAAGGAGCTGGCATCTCACCCTCTTTGAATCTTCTTTATCATGCTAGGATTAGCAGGAAAAAGCAAAAAATTTCAGAATTGCACCTTGCAATGCGGAGAAATTACTGTTTGTGCATTTACAATATTCATTGATTTTTGCCATTGAAAAACATCATGTTATTCATATACCAGAAATGTTTGAAGCTACTGACTGAATGAAAAGAGCTGGCATCTCACTCTCTTTGAATCTTCTTTATCATGCTAAGAGGAGCAGGAAAAAGCAAAAAATTTCAGAATTGCACGTTGCAATGTGGAGATATTACTGTTTGTGCATTTACAATATTCATTGATTTTTGCTATTGAAAAACGTCCAGAAATGTTTGAAGCTACTGACTGAATGAAAGGAGCTGGCATCTCACTCTCTTTGAATCTTCTTTATCATGCTAGGATTAGCAGGAAAAAGCAAAAAATTTCAGAATTGCACCTTGCAATGCGGAGAAATTACTGTTTGTGCATTTACAATATTCATTGATTTTTGCCATTGAAAAACATCATGTTATTCATATACCAGAAATGTTTGAAGCTACTGACTGAATGAAAAGAGCTGGCATCTCACTCTCTTTGAATCTTCTTTATCATGCTAAGAGGAGCAGGAAAAAGCAAAAAATTTCAGAATTGCACGTTGCAATGTGGAGATATTACTGTTTGTGCATTTACAATATTCATTGATTTTTGCTATTGAAAAACGTCCAGAAATGTTTGAAGCTACTGACTGAATGAAAGGAGCTGGCATCTCACTCTCTTTGAATCTTCTTTATCATGCTAGGATTAGCAGGAAAAAGCAAAAAATTTCAGAATTGCACCTTGCAATGCGGAGAAATTACTGTTTGTGCATTTACAATATTCATTGATTTTTGCCATTGAAAAACATCATGTTATTCATATACCAGAAATATTTGAAGCTACTGACTGAATGAAAAGAGCTGGCATCTCACTCTCTTTGAATCTTCTTTATCATGCTAAGAGGAGCAGGAAAAAGCAAAAAATTTCAGAATTGCACCTTGCAATGTGGAGATATTACTGTTTGTGCATTTACAATATTCATTGATTTTTGCCATTGAAAGACGTCCAGAAACGTTTGAAGCTACTGACTGAATGAAAGGAGCTGGCATCTCACTCTCTTTGAATCTTCTTTATCATGCTAGGATTAGCAGGAAAAAGCAAAAAATTTCAGAATTGCACCTTGCAATGCGAAGAAATTACTGTTTGTGCATTTACAATATTCATTGATTTTTGCTATTGAAAAACATCATGTTATTCATATACCAGAAATGTTTGAAGCTACTGACTGAATGAAAAGAGCTGGCATCTCACTCTCTTTGAATCTTCTTTATCATGCCAGGATTAGCAGGAAAAAGCAAAAAATTTCAGAATTGCACCTTGCAATGTGGAGATATTACTCTTTGTGCATTTACAATATTCATTGATTTTTGCCATTGAAAAACGTCCAGAAATGTTTGAAGCTACTGACTGAATGAAAGGAGCTGGCATCTCACTCTCTTTGAATCTTCTTTATCATGCTAGGATTAGCAGGAAAAAGCAAAAAATTTCAGAATTGCACCTTGCAATGCGGAGAAATTACTGTTTGTGCATTTACAATATTCATTGATTTTTGCCATTGAAAAACATCATGTTATTCATATACCAGAAATGTTTGAAGCTACTGACTGAATGAAAAGAGCTGGCATCTCACTCTCTTTGAATCTTCTTTATCATGCCAGGATTAGCAGGAAAAAGCAAAAAATTTCAGAATTGCACCTTGCAATGTGGAGATATTACTGTTTGTGCATTTACAATATTCATTGATTTTTGCCTTTGACAAACGTCCAGAAATGTTTGAAGCTACTGACTGAATGAAAGGAGCTGGCATCTCACTCTCTTTGAATCTTTATCATGCTAGGATTAGCAGGAAAAAGCAAAAAATTTCAGAATTGCACCTTGCAATGTGGAGATATTACTGTTTGTGCATTTACAATATTCATTGATTTTTGCCATTGAAAAACGTCTAGAAATGTTTGAAGCTACTGACTGAATGAAAGGAGCTGGCATCTCACTCTCTTTGAATCTTCTTTATCATGCTAAGAGGAGCAGGAAAAAGCAAAAAATTTCAGAATTGCACGTTGCAATGTGGAGATATTACTGTTTGTGCATTTACAATATTCATTGATTTTTGCCATTGAAAAACGTCCAGAAATGTTTGAAGCTACTGACTGAATGAAAGGTCGTGGCATTTCACTCTCTTTGAATCTTCTTTATCATGCTAGGATTAGCAGGAAAAAGCAAAAAAATTCAGAATTGCACCTTGCAATGCGGAGAAATTACTGTTTGTGCATTTACAATATTCATTGATTTTTGCCATTGAAAAACATCATGTTATTCATATACCAGAAATGTTTGAGGCTACTGACTGAATGAAAAGAGCTGGCATCTCACTGTCTTTGAATCTTCTTTATCATGCCAGGATTAGCAGGAAAAAGCAAAAAATTTCAGAATTGCACCTTGCAATGTGGAGATATTACTGTTTGTGCATTTACAATATTCATTGATTTTTGCCATTGAAAAACGTCCAGAAATGTTTGAAGCTACTGACTGAATGAAAGGAGCTGGCATCTCACTCTCTTTGAATCTTCTTTATCATGCTAGGATTAGCAGGAAAAAGCAAAAAATTTCAGAATTGCACCTTGCAATGCGGAGAAATTACTGTTTGTGCATTTACAATATTCATTTATTTTTGCCATTGAAAAACATCATGTTATTCATATACCAGAAATGTTTGAAGCTACTGACTGAATGAAAAGAGCTGGAATCTCACTCTGTTTGAATCTTCTTTATCATGCTAAGAGGAGCAGGAAAAAGCAAAAAATTTCAGAATTGCACCTTGCAATGTGGAGATATTACTGTTTGTGCATTTACAATATTCATTGATTTTTGCCATTGAAAAACGTCCAGAAATGTTTGAAGCTACTGACTGAATGAAAGGAGCTGGCATCTCACTCTCTTTGAATCTTCTTTATCATGCTAGGATTAGCAGGAAAAAGCAAAAAATTTCAGAATTGCACCTTGCAATGCGGAGAAATTACTGTTTGTGCATTTACAATATTCATTGATTTTTGCCATTGAAAAACATCATGTTATTCATATACCAGAAATATTTGAAGCTACTGACTGAATGAAAAGAGCTGGCATCTCACTCTCTTTGAATCTTCTTTATCATGCTAAGAGGAGCAGGAAAAAGCAAAAAATTTCAGAATTGCACCTTGCAATGTGGAGATATTACTGTTTGTGCATTTACAATATTCATTGATTTTTGCCATTGAAAGACGTCCAGAAACGTTTGAAGCTACTGACTGAATGAAAGGAGCTGGCATCTCACTCTCTTTGAATCTTCTTTATCATGCTAGGATTAGCAGGAAAAAGCAAAAAATTTCAGAATTGCACCTTGCAATGCGGAGAAATTACTGTTTGTGCATTTACAATATTCATTGATTTTTGCTATTGAAAAACATCATGTTATTCATATACCAGAAATGTTTGAAGCTACTGACTGAATGAAAAGAGCTGGCATCTCACTCTCTTTGAATCTTCTTTATCATGCCAGGATTAGCAGGAAAAAGCAAAAAATTTCAGAATTGCACCTTGCAATGTGGAGATATTACTGTTTGTGCATTTACAATATTCATTGATTTTTGCCATTGAAAAACGTCCAGAAATGTTTGAAGCTACTGACTGAATGAAAGGAGCTGGCATCTCACTCTCTTTGAATCTTCTTTATCATGCTAGGATTAGCAGGAAAAAGCAAAAAATTTCAGAATTGCACCTTGCAATGCGGAGAAATTACTGTTTGTGCATTTACAATATTCATTGATTTTTGCCATTGAAAAACATCATGTTATTCATATACCAGAAATGTTTGAAGCTACTGACTGAATGAAAAGAGCTGGCATCTCACTCTCTTTGAATCTTCTTTATCATGCCAGGATTAGCAGGAAAAAGCAAAAAATTTCAGAATTGCACCTTGCAATGTGGAGATATTACTGTTTGTGCATTTACAATATTCATTGATTTTTGCCATTGACAAACGTCCAGAAATGTTTGAAGCTACTGACTGAATGAAAGGAGCTGGCATCTAACTCTCTTTGAATCTTTATCATGCTAGGATTAGCAGGAAAAAGCAAAAAATTTCAGAATTGCACCTTGCAATGTGGAGATATTACTGTTTGTGCATTTACAATATTCATTGATTTTTGCCATTGAAAAACGTCTAGAAATGTTTGAAGCTACTGACTGAATGAAAGGAGCTGGCATCTCACTCTCTTTGAATCTTCTTTATCATGCTAAGAGGAGCAGGAAAAAGCAAAAAATTTCAGAATTGCACGTTGCAATGTGGAGATATTACTGTTTGTGCATTTACAATATTCATTGATTTTTGCCATTGAAAAACGTCCAGAAATGTTTGAAGCTACTGACTGAATGAAAGGTCGTGGCATTTCACTCTCTTTGAATCTTCTTTATCATGCTAGGATTAGCAGGAAAAAGCAAAAAAATTCAGAATTGCACCTTGCAATGCGGAGAAATTACTGTTTGTGCATTTACAATATTCATTGATTTTTGCCATTGAAAAACATCATGTTATTCATATACCAGAAATGTTTGAGGCTACTGACTGAATGAAAAGAGCTGGCATCTCACTGTCTTTGAATCTTCTTTATCATGCCAGGATTAGCAGGAAAAAGCAAAAAATTTCAGAATTGCACCTTGCAATGTGGAGATATTACTGTTTGTGCATTTACAATATTCATTGATTTTTGCCATTGAAAAACGTCCAGAAATGTTTGAAGCTACTGACTGAATGAAAGGAGCTGGCATCTCACTCTCTTTGAATCTTCTTTATCATGCTAGGATTAGCAGGAAAAAGCAAAAAATTTCAGAATTGCACCTTGCAATGCGGAGAAATTACTGTTTGTGCATTTACAATATTCATTTATTTTTGCCATTGAAAAACATCATGTTATTCATATACCAGAAATGTTTGAAGCTACTGACTGAATGAAAAGAGCTGGAATCTCACTCTCTTTGAATCTTCTTTATCATGCTAAGAGGAGCAGGAAAAAGCAAAAAATTTCAGAATTGCACCTTGCAATGTGGAGATATTACTGTTTGTGCATTTACAATATTCATTGATTTTTGCCATTGAAAAACGTCCAGAAATGTTTGAAGCTACTGACTGAATGAAAGGAGCTGGCATCTCACTCTCTTTGAATCTTCTTTATCATGCTAGGATTAGCAGGAAAAAGCAAAAAATTTCAGAATTGCACCTTGCAATGCGGAGAAATTACTGTTTGTGCATTTACAATATTCATTGATTTTTGCCATTGAAAAACATCATGTTATTCATATACCAGAAATGTTTGAAGCTACTGACTGAATGAAAAGAGCTGGCATCTCACTCTCTTTGAATCTTCTTAATCATGCTAAGAGGAGCAGGAAAAAGCAAAAAATTTCAGAATTGCACGTTGCAATGTGGAGACATTACTGTTTGTGCATTTACAATATTCATTGATTTTTGCCATTGAAAAACGTCCAGAAATGTTTGAAGCTACTGACTGAATGAAAGGAGCTGGCATCTCACTCTTTTTGAATCTTCTTTATCATGCTAGAGTTAGCAGGAAAAAGAAAAAAAATTTCAGAATTGCACCTTGCAATGCGGAGAAATTACTGTTTGTGCATTTACAATATTCATTGATTTTTGCCATTGAAAAACATCATGTTATTCATATACCAGAAATGTTTGAAGCTACTGACTGAATGAAAAGAGCTGGCATCTCACTCTGTTTGAATCTTCTTTATCATGCCAGGATTAGCAGGAAAAAGCAAAAAATTTCAGAATTGCACCTTGCAATGTGGAGATATTACTGTTTGTGCATTTACAATATTCATTGATTTTTGCCATTGAAAAACGTCCAGAAATGTTTGAAGCTACTGACTGAATGAAAGGAGCTGGCATCTCACTCTCTTTGAATCTTCTTTATCATGCTAGGATTAGCAGGAAAAAGCAAAAAATTTCAGAATTGCACCTTGCAATGCGGAGAAATTACTGTTTGTGCATTTACAATATTCATTGATTTTTGCCATTGAAAAACGTCCAGAAATGTTTGAAGCTACTGACTGAATGAAAGGAGCTGGCATCTCACTCTCTTTGAATCTTCTTTATCATGCTAGGATTAGCAGGAAAAAGCAAAAAATTTCAGAATTGCACCTTGCAATGCGGAGAAATTACTGTTTGTGCATTTACAATATTCATTGATTTTTGCCATTGAAAAACATCATGTTATTCATATACCAGAAATGTTTGAAGCTACTGACTGAATGAAAAGAGCTGGCATCTCACTCTCTTTGAATCTTCTTTATCATGCTAAGAGGAGCAGGAAAAAGCAAAAAATTTCAGAATTGCACGTTGCAATGTGGAGACATTACTGTTTGTGCATTTACAATATTCATTGATTTTTGCCATTGAAAAACGTCCAGAAATGTTTGAAGCTACTGACTGAATGAAAGGAGCTGGCATCTCACTCTCTTTTAATCTTCTTTATCATGCTAGAATTAGCAGGAAAAAGCAAAAAATTTCAGAATTGCACCTTGCAATGCGGAGAAATTACTGTTTGTGCATTTACAATATTCATTGATTTTTGCCATTGAAAAACATCATGTTATTCATATACCAGAAATGTTTGAAGCTACTGACTGAATGAAAAGAGCTGGCATCTCACTCTCTTTGAATCTTCTTTATCATGCCAGGATTAGCAGGAAAAAGCAAAAAATTTCAGAATTGCACCTTGCAATGTGGAGATATTACTGTTTGTGCATTTACAATATTCATTGATTTTTGCCATTGAAAAACGTCCAGAAATGTTTGAAGCTACTGACTGAATGAAAGGAGCTGGCATCTCACTCTCTTTGAATCTTCTTTATCATGCTAGGATTAGCAGGAAAAAGCAAAAAATTTCAGAATTGCACCTTGCAATGCTTAGAAATTACTGTTTGTGCATTTACAATATTCATTGATTTTTGCCATTGAAAAACATCATGTTATTCATATACCAGAAATGTTTGAAGCTACTGACTGAATGAAAAGAGCTGGCATCTCACTCTCTTTGAATCTTCTTTATCATGCTAAGAGGAGCAGGAAAAAGCAAAAAATTTCAGAATTGCACCTTGCAATGTGGAGATATTACTGTTTGTGCATTTACAATATTCATTGATTTTTGCCATTGAAAAACGTCCAGAAATGTTTGAAGCTACTGACTGAATGAAAGGAGCTGGCATCTCACTCTCTTTGAATCTTCTTTATCATGCTAGGATTAGCAGGAAAAAGCAAAAAATTTCAGAATTGCACCTTGCAATGCGGAGAAATTACTGTTTGTGCATTTACAAAATTCATTGATTTTTGCCATTGAAAAACATCATGTTATCCATATACCAGAAATGTTTGAAGCTACTCACTGAATGAAAAGAGCTGGCATCTCACTCTCTTTGAATCTTCTTTATCATGCTAGGATTAGCAGGAAAAAGCAAAAAATTTCAGAATTGCACCTTGCAATGTGGAGATATTACTGTTTGTGCATTTACAATATTCATTGATTTTTGCCATTGAAAAACGTCCAGAAATGTTTGAAGCTACTGACTGAATGAAAGGAGCTGGCATCTCACTCTCTTTGAATCTTTATCATGCTAGGATTAGCAGGAAAAAGCAAAAAATTTCAGAATTGCACCTTGCAATGTGGAGATATTACTGTTTGTGCATTTACAATATTCATTGATTTTTGCCATTGAAAAACGTCCAGAAATGTTTGAAGCTACTGACTGAATGAAAGGAGCTGGCATCTCACTCTCTTTGAATCTTCTTTATCATGCTAAGAGGAGCAGGAAAAAGCAAAAAATTTCAGAATTGCACGTTGCAATGTGGAGATATTACTGTTTGTGCATTTACAATATTCATTGATTTTTGCCATTGAAAAACGTCCAGAAATGTTTGAAGCTACTGACTGAATGAAAGGTCGTGGCATTTCACTCTCTTTGAATCTTCTTTATCATGCTAGGATTAGCAGGAAAAAGCAAAAAATTTCAGAATTGCACCTTGCAATGCGGAGAAATTACTGTTTGTGCATTTACAATATTCATTGATTTTTGCCATTGAAAAACATCATGTTATTCATATACCAGAAATGTTTGAAGCTACTGACTGAATGAAAAGAGCTGGCATCTCACTCTCTTTGAATCTTCTTTATCATGCCAGGATTAGCAGGAAAAAGCAAAAAATTTCAGAATTGCACCTTGCAATGTGGAGATATTACTGTTTGTGCATTTACAATATTCATTGATTTTTGCCATTGAAAAACGTCCAGAAATGTTTGAAGCTACTGACTGAATGAAAGGAGCTGGCATCTCACTCTCTTTGAATCTTCTTTATCATGCTAGGATTAGCAGGAAAAAGCAAAAAATTTCAGAATTGCACCTTGCAATGCGGAGAAATTACTGTTTGTGCATTTACAATATTCATTGATTTTTGCCATTGAAAAACATCATGTTATTCATATACCAGAAATGTTTGAAGCTACTGACTGAATGAAAAGAGCTGGAATCTCACTCTCTTTGAATCTTCTTTATCATGCTAAGAGGAGCAGGAAAAAGCAAAAAATTTCAGAATTGCACCTTGCAATGTGGAGATATTACTGTTTGTGCATTTACAATATTCATTGATTTTTGAAATTGAAAAACGTCCAGAAATGTTTGAAGCTACTGACTGAATGAAAGGAGCTGGCATCTCACTCTCTTTGAATCTTCTTTATCATGCTAGAATTAGCAGGAAAAAGCAAAAAATTTCAGAATTGCACCTTGCAATGCGGAGAAATTACTGTTTGTGCATTTACAATATTCATTGATTTTTGCCATTGAAAAACATCATGTTATTCATATACCAGAAATGTTTGAAGCTACTGACTGAATGAAAAGAGCTGGCATCTCACTCTGTTTGAATCTTCTTTATCATGCCAGGATTAGCAGGAAAAAGCAAAAAATTTCAGAATTGCACCTTGCAATGTGGAGATATTACTGTTTGTGCATTTACAATATTCATTGATTTTTGCCATTGAAAAACGTCCAGAAATGTTTGAAGCTACTGACTGAATGAAAGGAGCTGGCATCTCACTCTCTTTGAATCTTCTTTATCATGCTAGGATTAGCAGGAAAAAGCAAAAAATTTCAGAATTGCACCTTGCAATGCGGAGAAATTACTGTTTGTGCATTTACAATATTCATTGATTTTTGCCATTGAAAAACATCATGTTATTCATATACCAGAAATGTTTGAAGCTACTGACTGAATGAAAAGAGCTGGCATCTCACTCTCTTTGAATCTTCTTTATCATGCTAAGAGGAGCAGGAAAAAGCAAAAAATTTCAGAATTGCACCTTGCAATGTGGAGATATTACTGTTTGTGCATTTACAATATTCATTGATTTTTGCCATTGAAAAACGTCCAGAAATGTTTGAAGCTACTGACTGAATGAAAGGAGCTGGCATCTCACTCTCTTTGAATCTTCTTTATCATGCTAGGATTAGCAGGAAAAAGCAAAAAATTTCAGAATTGCACCTTGCAATGCGCAGAAATTACTGTTTGTGCATTTACAAAATTCATTGATTTTTGCCATTGAAAAACATCATGTTATTCATATACCAGAAATGTTTGAAGCTACTCACTGAATGAAAAGAGCTGGCATCTCACTCTCTTTGAATCTTCTTTATCATGCTAGGATTAGCAGGAAAAAGCAAAAAATTTCAGAATTGCACCTTGCAATGTGGAGATATTACTGTTTGTGCATTTACAATATTCATTGATTTTTGCCATTGAAAAACGTCCAGAAATGTTTGAAGCTACTGACTGAATGAAAGGAGCTGGCATCTCACTCTCTTTGAATCTTCTTTATCATGCTAGGATTAGCAGGAAAAAGCAAAAAATTTCAGAATTGCACCTTGCAATGTGGAGTTATTACTGTTTGTGCATTTACAATATTCATTGATTTTTGCCATTGAAAAATGTCCAGAAATGTATGAAGCTACTGACTGAATGAAAGGAGCTGGCATCTCACTCTCTTTGAATCTTCTTTATCATGCTAGGATTAGCAGGAAAAAGCAAAAAATTTCAGAATTGCACATTGCAATGTGGAGATATTACTGTTTGTGCATTTACAATATTCATTGATTTTTGCCATTGAAAAACATCATGTTATTCATATACCAGAAATGTTTGAAGCTACTGACTGAATGAAAAGAGCTGGCATCTCACTCTCTTTGAATCTTCTTTATCATGCTAAGAGGAGCAGGAAAAAGCAAAAAATTTCAGAATTGCACCTTGCAATGTGGAGATATTACTGTTTGTGCATTTACAATATTCATTGATTTTTGCCATTGAAAAACGTCCAGAAATGTTTGAAGCTACTGACTGAATGAAAGGAGCTGGCATCTCACTCTCTTTGAATCTTCTTTATCATGCTAGGATTAGCAGGAAAAAGCAAAAAATTTCAGAATTGCACCTTGCAATGCGGAGAAATTACTGTTTGTGCATTTACAATATTCATTGATTTTTGCCATTGAAAAACATCATTTTATTCATATACCAGAAATGTTTGAAGCTACTGACTGAATGAAAAGAGCTGGCATCTCACTCTCTTTGAATCTTCTTTATCATGCTAAGAGGAGCAGGAAAAAGCAAAAAATTTCAGAATTGCACCTTGCAATGTGGAGATATTACTGTTTCTGCATTTACAATATTCATTGATTTTTGCCATTGAAAAACGTCCAGAAATGTTTGAAGCTACTGACTGAATGAAAGGAGCTGGCATCTCACTCTCTTTGAATCTTCTTTATCATGCTAGGATTAGCAGGAAAAAGCAAAAAATTTCAGAATTGCACCTTGCAATGCGGAGAAATTACTGTTTGTGCATTTACAATATTCATTGATTTTTGCCATTGAAAAACATCATGTTATTCATATACCAGAAATGTTTGAAGCTACTGACTGAATGAAAAGAGCTGGCATCTCACTCTCTTTGAATCTTCTTTATCATGCTAAGAGGAGCAGGAAAAAGCAAAAAATTTCAGAATTGCACCTTGCAATGTGGAGATATTACTGTTTGTGCATTTACAATATTCATTGATTTTTGCCATTGAAAAACGTCCAGAAATGTTTGAAGCTACTGACTGAATGAAAGGAGCTGGCATCTCACTCTCTTTGAATCTTCTTTATCATGCTAGGATTAGCAGGAAAAAGCAAAAAATTTCAGAATTGCACCTTGCAATGCGGAGAAATTACTGTTTGTGCATTTACAATATTCATTGATTTTTGCCATTGAAAAACATCATGTTATTCATATACCAGAAATGTTTGAAGCTACTGACTGAATGAAAAGAGCTGGCATCTCACTCTCTTTGAATCTTCTTTATCATGCTAAGAGGAGCAGGAAAAAGCAAAAAATTTCAGAATTGCACGTTGCAATGTGGAGATATTACTGTTTGTGCATTTACAATATTCATTGATTTTTGCTATTGAAAAACGTCCAGAAATGTTTGAAGCTACTGACTGAATGAAAGGAGCTGGCATTTCACTCTCTTTGAATCTTCTTTATCATGCTAGGATTAGCAGGAAAAAGCTAAAAATTTCAGAATTGCACCTTGCAATGCGGAGAAATTACTGTTTGTGCATTTACAATATTCATTGATTTTTGCCATTGAAAAACATCATGTTATTCATATACCAGAAATGTTTGAAGCTACTGACTGAATGAAAAGAGCTGGCATCTCACTCTCTTTGAATCTTCTTTATCATGCTAAGAGGAGCAGGAAAAAGCAAAAAATTTCAGAATTGCACCTTGCAATGTGGAGATATTACTGTTTGTGCATTTACAATATTCATTGATTTTTGCCATTGAAAAACGTCCAGAAATGTTTGAAGCTACTGACTGAATGAAAGGAGCTGGCATCTCACTCTCTTTGAATCTTCTTTATCATGCTAGGATTAGCAGGAAAAAGCAAAAAATTTCAGAATTGCACCTTGCAATGCGGAGAAATTACTGTTTGTGCATTTACAATATTCATTGATTTTTGCTATTGAAAAACATCATGTTATTCATATACCAGAAATGTTTGAAGCTACTGACTGAATGAAAAGAGCTGGCATCTCACTCTCTTTGAATCTTCTTTATCATGCTAAGAGGAGCAGGAAAAAGCAAAAAATTTCAGAATTGCACCTTGCAATGTGGAGATATTACTATTTGTGCATTTAAAATATTCATTGATTTTTGCCATTGAAAAACGTCCAGAAATGTTTGAAGCTACTGACTGAATGAAAGGAGCTGGCATCTCACTCTCTTTGAATCTTCTTTATCATGCTAGGATTAGCAGGAAAAAGCAAAAAATTTCAGAATTGCACCTTGCAATGCGGAGAAATTACTGTTTGTGCATTTACAATATTCATTGATTTTTGCCATTGAAAAACATCATGTTATTCATATACCAGAAATGTTTGAAGCTACTGACTGAATGAAAAGAGCTGGCATCTCACTCTCTTTGAATCTTCTTTATCATGCTAAGAGGAGCAGGAAAAAGCAAAAAATTTCAGAATTGCACCTTGCAATGTGGAGATATTACTGTTTGTGCATTTACAATATTCATTGATTTTTGCCATTGAAAAACGTCCAGAAATGTTTGAAGCTACTGACTGAATGAAAGGAGCTGGCATCTCACTCTCTTTGAATCTTCTTTATCATGCTAGGATTAGCAGGAAAAAGCAAAACATTTCAGAATTGCACCTTGCAATGCGGAGAAATTACTGTTTGTGCATTTACAATATTCATTGATTTTTGCGATTGAAAAACATCATGTTATTCATATACCAGAAATGTTTGAAGCTACTGACTGAACGAAAAGAGCTGGCATCTCACTCTATTTGAATCTTCTTTATCATGCTAGGATTAGCAGGAAAAAGCAAAAAATTTCAGAATTGCACCTTGCAATGTGGAGATATTACTGTTTGTGCATTTACAATATTCATTGATTTTTGCCATTGAAAAACGTCCAGAAATGTTTGAAGCTACTGGCTGAATGAAAGGAGCTGGCATCTCACTCTCTTTGAATCTTCTTTATCATGCTAGGATTAGCAGGAAAAAGCAAAAAATTTCAGAATTGCACCTTGCAATGTGGAGTTATTACTGTTTGTGCATTTACAGTATTTATTGATTTTTGCCATTGAAAAATGTCCAGAAATGTTTGAAGCTACTGACTGAATGAAAGGAGCTGGCATCTCACTCTCTTTGAATCTTCTTTATCATGCTAGGATTAGCAGGAAAAAGCAAAAAATTTCAGAATTGCACCTTGCAATGTGGAGATATTACTGTTTGTGCATTTACAATATTCATTGATTTTTGCCATTGAAAAACATCATGTTATTCATATACCAGAAATGTTTGAAGCTACTGACTGAATGAAAAGAGCTGGCATCTCACTCTCTTTGAATCTTCTTTATCATGCTAAGAGGAGCAGGAAAAAGCAAAAAATTTCAGAATTGCACCTTGCAATGTGGAGATATTACTGTTTGTGCATTTACAATATTCATTGATTTTTGCCATTGAAAAACGTCCAGAAATGTTTGAAGCTACTGACTGAATGAAAGGAGCTGGCATCTCATACTCTTTGAATCTTCTTTATCATGCTAGGATTAGCAGGAAAAAGCAAAAAATTTCAGAATTGCACCTTGCAATGCGGAGAAATTACTGTTTGTGCATTTACAATATTCATTGATTTTTGCCATTGAAAAACATCATGTTATTCATACACCAGAAATGTTTGAAGCTACTGACTGAATGAAAAGAGCTGGCATCTCACTCTCTTTGAATCTTCTTTATCATGCTAAGAGGAGCAGGAAAAAGCAAAAAATTTCAGAATTGCACCTTGCAATGTGGAGATATTACTGTTTGTGCATTTACAATATTCATTGATTTTTGCCATTGAAAAGCGTCCAGAAATGTTTGAAGCTACTGACTGAATGAAAGGAGCTGGCATCTCACTCTCTTTGAATCTTCTTTATCATGCTAGGATTAGCAGGAAAAAGCAAAAAATTTCAGAATTGCACCTTGCAATGTGGAGATATTACTGTTTGTGCATTTACAATATTCATTGATTTTTGCCATTGAAAAACATCATGTTATTCATATACCAGAAATGTTTGAAGCTACTGACTGAATGAAAATAGCTGGCATCTCACTCTCTTTGAATCTTCTTTATCATGCTAAGAGGAGCAGGAAAAAGCAAAAAATTTCAGAATTGCACCTTGCAATGTGGAGATATTACTGTTTGTGCATTTACAATATTCATTGATTTTTGCCATTGAAAAACGTCCAGAAATGTTTGAAGCTACTGACTGAATGAAAGGAGCTGGCATCTCACTCTCTTTGAATCTTCTTTATCATGCTAGGATTAGCAGGAAAAAGCAAAAAATTTCAGAATTGCACCTTGCAATGCGGAGAAATTACTGTTTGTGCATTTACAATATTCATTGATTTTTGCCATTGAAAAACATCATGTTATTCATATACCAGAAATGTTTGAAGCTACTGACTGAATGAAAAGAGCTGGCATCTCACTCTCTTTGAATCTTCTTTATCATGCTAAGAGGAGCAGGAAAAAGCAAAAAATTTCAGAATTGCACCTTGCAATGTGGAGATATTACTGTTTGTGCATTTACAATATTCATTGTTTTTTGCCATTGAAAAACGTCCAGAAATGTTTGAAGCTACTGACTGAATGAAAGGAGCTGGCATCTCACTCTCTTTGAATCTTCTTTATCATGCTAGGATTAGCAGGAAAAAGCAAAAAATTTCAGAATTGCACCTTGCAATGCGGAGAAATTACTGTTTGTGCATTTACAATATTCATTGATTTTTGCCATTGAAAAACATCATGTTATTCATATACCAGAAATGTTTGAAGCTACTGACTGAATGAAAAGAGCTGGCATCTCACTCTCTTTGAATCTTCTTTATCATGCTAAGAGGAGCAGGAAAAAGCAAAAAATTTCAGAATTGCACCTTGCAATGTGGAGATATTACTGTTTGTGCATTTACAATATTCATTGATTTTTGCCATTGAAAAACGTCCAGAAATGTTTGAAGCTACTGACTGAATGAAAGGAGCTGGCATCTCACTCTCTTTGAATCTTCTTTATCATGCTAGGATTAGCAGGAAAAAGCAAAAAATTTCAGAATTGCACCTTGCAATGCGGAGAAATTACTGTTTGTGCATTTACAATATTCATTGATTTTTGCCATTGAAAAACATCATGTTATTCATATACCAGAAATGTTTGAAGCTACTGACTGAATGAAAAGAGCTTGCATCTCACTCTCTTTGAATCTTCTTCATCATGCTAAGAGGAGCAGGAAAAAGCAAAAAATTTCAGAATTGCACGTTGCAATGTGGAGATATTACTGTTTGTGCATTTACAATATTCATTGATTTTTGCCATTGAAAAACGTCCAGAAATGTTTGAAGCTACTGACTGAATGAAAGGAGCTGGCATCTCACTCTCTTTGAATCTTCTTTATCATGCTAGGATTAGCAGGAAAAAGCAAAAAATTTCAGAATTGCACCTTGCAATGCGGAGAAATTACTGTTTGTGCATTTACAATATTCATTGATTTTTGCCATTGAAAAACATCATGTTATTCATATACCAGAAATGTTTGAAGCTACTGACTGAATGAAAAGAGCTGGCATCTCACTCTCTTTGAATCTTCTTTATCATGCTAAGAGGAGCAGGAAAAAGCAAAAAATTTCAGAATTGCACGTTGCAATGTGGAGATATTACTGTTTGTGCATTTACAATATTCATTGATTTTTGCCATTGAAAAACGTCCAGAAATGTTTGAAGCTACTGACTGAATGAAAGGAGCTGGCATCTCACTCTCTTTGAATCTTCTTTATCATGCTAGGATTAGCAGGAAAAAGCAAAAAATTTCAGAATTGCACCTTGCAATGCGGAGAAATTACTGTTTGTGCATTTACAATATTCATTGATTTTTGAAATTGAAAAACATCATGTTATTCATATATCAGAAATGTTTGAAGCTACTGACTGAATGAAAAGAGCTGGCATCTCACTCTCTTTGAATCTTCTTTATCATGCTAAGACGAGCAGGAAAAAGCAAAAAATTTCAGAATTGCACCTTGCAATGTGGAGATATTACTGTTTGTGCATTTACAATATTCATTGATTTTTGCCATTGAAAAACGTCCAGAAATGTTTGAAGCTACCGACTGAATGAAAGGAGCTGGCATCTCACTCTCTTTGAATCTTCTTTATCATGCTAGGATTAGCAGGAAAAAGCAAAAAATTTCAGAATTGCACCTTGCAATGCGGAGAAATTACTGTTTGTGCATTTACAATATTCATTGATTTTTGCCATTGAAAAACATCATGTTATTCATATACCAGAAATGTTTGAAGCTACTGACTGAATGAAAAGAGCTGGCATCTCACTCTCTTTGAATCTTCTTTATCATGCTAAGAGGAGCAGGAAAAAGCAAAAAATTTCAGAATTGCACGTTGCAATGTGGAGATATTACTGTTTGTGCATTTACAATATTCATTGATTTTTGCTATTGAAAAACGTCCAGAAATGTTTGAAGCTACTGACTGAATGAAAGGAGCTGGCATTTCACTCTCTTTGAATCTTCTTTATCATGCTAGGATTAGCAGGAAAAAGCAAAAAATTTCAGAATTGCACCTTGCAATGCGGAGAAATTACTGTTTGTGCATTTACAATATTCATTGATTTTTGCCATTGAAAAACATCATGTTATTCATATACCAGAAATGTTTGAAGCTACTGACTGAATGAAAAGAGCTGGCATCTCACTCTCTTTGAATCTTCTTTATCATGCTAAGAGGAGCAGGAAAAAGCAAAAAATTTCAGAATTGCACCTTGCAATGTGGAGATATTACTGTTTGTGCATTTACAATATTCATTGATTTTTGCCATTGAAAAACGTCCAGAAATGTTTGAAGCTACTGACTGAATGAAAGGAGCTGGCATCTCACTCTCTTTGAATCTTCTTTATCATGCTAGGATTAGCAGGAAAAAGCAAAAAATTTCAGAATTGCACCTTGCAATGCGGAGAAATTACTGTTTGTGCATTTACAATATTCATTGATTTTTGCTATTGAAAAACATCATGTTATTCATATACCAGAAATGTTTGAAGCTACTGACTGAATGAAAAGAGCTGGCATCTCACTCTCTTTGAATCTTCTTTATCATGCTAAGAGGAGCAGGAAAAAGCAAAAAATTTCAGAATTGCACCTTGCAATGTGGAGATATTACTATTTGTGCATTTAAAATATTCATTGATTTTTGCCATTGAAAAACGTCCAGAAATGTTTGAAGCTACTGACTGAATGAAAGGAGCTGGCATCTCACTCTCTTTGAATCTTCTTTATCATGCTAGGATTAGCAGGAAAAAGCAAAAAATTTCAGAATTGCACCTTGCAATGCGGAGAAATTACTGTTTGTGCATTTACAATATTCATTGATTTTTGCCATTGAAAAACATCATGTTATTCATATACCAGAAATGTTTGAAGCTACTGACTGAATGAAAAGAGCTGGCATCTCACTCTCTTTGAATCTTCTTTATCATGCTAAGAGGAGCAGGAAAAAGCAAAAAATTTCAGAATTGCACCTTGCAATGTGGAGATATTACTGTTTGTGCATTTACAATATTCATTGATTTTTGCCATTGAAAAACGTCCAGAAATGTTTGAAGCTACTGACTGAATGAAAGGAGCTGGCATCTCACTCTCTTTGAATCTTCTTTATCATGCTAGGATTAGCAGGAAAAAGCAAAACATTTCAGAATTGCACCTTGCAATGCGGAGAAATTACTGTTTGTGCATTTACAATATTCATTGATTTTTGCGATTGAAAAACATCATGTTATTCATATACCAGAAATGTTTGAAGCTACTGACTGAACGAAAAGAGCTGGCATCTCACTCTATTTGAATCTTCTTTATCATGCTAGGATTAGCAGGAAAAAGCAAAAAATTTCAGAATTGCACCTTGCAATGTGGAGATATTACTGTTTGTGCATTTACAATATTCATTGATTTTTGCCATTGAAAAACGTCCAGAAATGTTTGAAGCTACTGACTGAATGAAAGGAGCTGGCATCTCACTCTCTTTGAATCTTCTTTATCATGCTAGGATTAGCAGGAAAAAGCAAAAAATTTCAGAATTGCACCTTGCAATGCGGAGAAATTACTGTTTGTGCATTTACAATATTCATTGATTTTTGCCATTGAAAAACATCATGTTATTCATATACCAGAAATGTTTGAAGCTACTGACTGAATGAAAAGAGCTGGCATCTCACTCTCTTTGAATCTTCTTTATCATGCTAAGAGGAGCAGGAAAAAGCAAAAAATTTCAGAATTGCACGTTGCAATGTGGAGATATTACTGTTTGTGCATTTACAATATTCATTGATTTTTGCTATTGAAAAACGTCCAGAAATGTTTGAAGCTACTGACTGAATGAAAGGAGCTGGCATTTCACTCTCTTTGAATCTTCTTTATCATGCTAGGATTAGCAGGAAAAAGCAAAAAATTTCAGAATTGCACCTTGCAATGCGGAGAAATTACTGTTTGTGCATTTACAATATTCATTGATTTTTGCCATTGAAAAACATCATGTTATTCATATACCAGAAATGTTTGAAGCTACTGACTGAATGAAAAGAGCTGGCATCTCACTCTCTTTGAATCTTCTTTATCATGCTAAGAGGAGCAGGAAAAAGCAAAAAATTTCAGAATTGCACCTTGCAATGTGGAGATATTACTGTTTGTGCATTTACAATATTCATTGATTTTTGCCATTGAAAAACGTCCAGAAATGTTTGAAGCTACTGACTGAATGAAAGGAGCTGGCATCTCACTCTCTTTGAATCTTCTTTATCATGCTAGGATTAGCAGGAAAAAGCAAAAAATTTCAGAATTGCACCTTGCAATGCGGAGAAATTACTGTTTGTGCATTTACAATATTCATTGATTTTTGCTATTGAAAAACATCATGTTATTCATATACCAGAAATGTTTGAAGCTACTGACTGAATGAAAAGAGCTGGCATCTCACTCTCTTTGAATCTTCTTTATCATGCTAAGAGGAGCAGGAAAAAGCAAAAAATTTCAGAATTGCACCTTGCAATGTGGAGATATTACTATTTGTGCATTTAAAATATTCATTGATTTTTGCCATTGAAAAACGTCCAGAAATGTTTGAAGCTACTGACTGAATGAAAGGAGCTGGCATCTCACTCTCTTTGAATCTTCTTTATCATGCTAGGATTAGCAGGAAAAAGCAAAAAATTTCAGAATTGCACCTTGCAATGCGGAGAAATTACTGTTTGTGCATTTACAATATTCATTGATTTTTGCCATTGAAAAACATCATGTTATTCATATACCAGAAATGTTTGAAGCTACTGACTGAATGAAAAGAGCTGGCATCTCACTCTCTTTGAATCTTCTTTATCATGCTAAGAGGAGCAGGAAAAAGCAAAAAATTTCAGAATTGCACCTTGCAATGTGGAGATATTACTGTTTGTGCATTTACAATATTCATTGATTTTTGCCATTGAAAAACGTCCAGAAATGTTTGAAGCTACTGACTGAATGAAAGGAGCTGGCATCTCACTCTCTTTGAATCTTCTTTATCATGCTAGGATTAGCAGGAAAAAGCAAAACATTTCAGAATTGCACCTTGCAATGCGGAGAAATTACTGTTTGTGCATTTACAATATTCATTGATTTTTGCGATTGAAAAACATCATGTTATTCATATACCAGAAATGTTTGAAGCTACTGACTGAACGAAAACAGCTGGCATCTCACTCTATTTGAATCTTCTTTATCATGCTAGGATTAGCAGGAAAAAGCAAAAAATTTCAGAATTGCACCTTGCAATGTGGAGATATTACTGTTTGTGCATTTACAATATTCATTGATTTTTGCCATTGAAAAACGTCCAGAAATGTTTGAAGCTACTGGCTGAATGAAAGGAGCTGGCATCTCACTCTCTTTGAATCTTCTTTATCATGCTAGGATTAGCAGGAAAAAGCAAAAAATTTCAGAATTGCACCTTGCAATGTGGAGTTATTACTGTTTGTGCATTTACAGTATTTATTGATTTTTGCCATTGAAAAATGTCCAGAAATGTTTGAAGCTACTGACTGAATGAAAGGAGCTGGCATCTCACTCTCTTTGAATCTTCTTTATCATGCTAGGATTAGCAGGAAAAAGCAAAAAATTTCAGAATTGCACCTTGCAATGTGGAGATATTACTGTTTGTGCATTT
Organism: Phyllobates terribilis; assembly: GCF_046119375.1. NCBI lineage: Eukaryota > Metazoa > Chordata > Amphibia > Anura > Dendrobatidae > Phyllobates > Phyllobates terribilis. The sequence goes on along the minus strand of NW_027362909.1, from coordinate 2,515,391 downwards.
ACAATATTCATTGATTTTTGCCATTGAAAAACATCATGTTATTCATATACCAGAAATGTTTGAAGCTACTGACTGAATGAAAAGAGCTGGCATCTCACTCTCTTTGAATCTTCTTTATCATGCTAAGAGGAGCAGGAAAAAGCAAAAAATTTCAGAATTGCACCTTGCAATGTGGAGATATTACTGTTTGTGCATTTACAATATTCATTGATTTTTGCCATTGAAAAACGTCCAGAAATGTTTGAAGCTACTGACTGAATGAAAGGAGCTGGCATCTCACTCTCTTTGAATCTTCTTTATCATGCTAGGATTAGCAGGAAAAAGCAAAAAATTTCAGAATTGCACCTTGCAATGCGGAGAAATTACTGTTTGTGCATTTACAATATTCATTGATTTTTGCCATTGAAAAACATCATGTTATTCATACACCAGAAATGTTTGAAGCTACTGACTGAATGAAAAGAGCTGGCATCTCACTCTCTTTGAATCTTCTTTATCATGCTAAGAGGAGCAGGAAAAAGCAAAAAATTTCAGAATTGCACCTTGCAATGTGGAGATATTACTGTTTGTGCATTTACAATATTCATTGATTTTTGCCATTGAAAAGCGTCCAGAAATGTTTGAAGCTACTGACTGAATGAAAGGAGCTGGCATCTCACTCTCTTTGAATCTTCTTTATCATGCTAGGATTAGCAGGAAAAAGCAAAAAATTTCAGAATTGCACCTTGCAATGTGGAGATATTACTGTTTGTGCATTTACAATATTCATTGATTTTTGCCATTGAAAAACATCATGTTATTCATATACCAGAAATGTTTGAAGCTACTGACTGAATGAAAAGAGCTGGCATCTCACTCTCTTTGAATCTTCTTTATCATGCTAAGAGGAGCAGGAAAAAGCAAAAAATTTCAGAATTGCACCTTGCAATGTGGAGATATTACTGTTTGTGCATTTACAATATTCATTGATTTTTGCCATTGAAAAACGTCCAGAAATGTATGAAGTTACTGACTGAATGAAAGGAGCTGGCATCTCACTCTCTTTGAATCTTCTTTATCATGCTAGGATTAGCAGGAAAAAGCAAAAAATTTCAGAATTGCACCTTGCAATGCGGAGAAATTACTGTTTGTGCATTTACAATATTCATTGATTTTTGCCATTGAAAAACATCATGTTATTCATATACCAGAAATGTTTGAAGCTACTGACTGAATGAAAAGAGCTGGCATCTCACTCTCTTTGAATCTTCTTTATCATGCTAAGAGGAGCAGGAAAAAGCAAAAAATTTCAGAATTGCACCTTGCAATGTGGAGATATTACTGTTTGTGCATTTACAATATTCATTGTTTTTTGCCATTGAAAAACGTCCAGAAATGTTTGAAGCTACTGACTGAATGAAAGGAGCTGGCATCTCACTCTCTTTGAATCTTCTTTATCATGCTAGGATTAGCAGGAAAAAGCAAAAAATTTCAGAATTGCACCTTGCAATGCGGAGAAATTACTGTTTGTGCATTTACAATATTCATTGATTTTTGCCATTGAAAAACATCATGTTATTCATATACCAGAAATGTTTGAAGCTACTGACTGAATGAAAAGAGCTGGCATCTCACTCTCTTTGAATCTTCTTTATCATGCTAAGAGGAGCAGGAAAAAGCAAAAAATTTCAGAATTGCACCTTGCAATGTGGAGATATTACTGTTTGTGCATTTACAATATTCATTGATTTTTGCCATTGAAAAACGTCCAGAAATGTTTGAAGCTACTGACTGAATGAAAGGAGCTGGCATCTCACTCTCTTTGAATCTTCTTTATCATGCTAGGATTAGCAGGAAAAAGCAAAAAATTTCAGAATTGCACCTTGCAATGCGGAGAAATTACTGTTTGTGCATTTACAATATTCATTGATTTTTGCCATTGAAAAACATCATGTTATTCATATACCAGAAATGTTTGAAGCTACTGACTGAATGAAAAGAGCTTGCATCTCACTCTCTTTGAATCTTCTTCATCATGCTAAGAGGAGCAGGAAAAAGCAAAAAATTTCAGAATTGCACGTTGCAATGTGGAGATATTACTGTTTGTGCATTTACAATATTCATTGATTTTTGCCATTGAAAAACGTCCAGAAATGTTTGAAGCTACTGACTGAATGAAAGGAGCTGGCATCTCACTCTCTTTGAATCTTCTTTATCATGCTAGGATTAGCAGGAAAAAGCAAAAAATTTCAGAATTGCACCTTGCAATGCGGAGAAATTACTGTTTGTGCATTTACAATATTCATTGATTTTTGCCATTGAAAAACATCATGTTATTCATATACCAGAAATGTTTGAAGCTACTGACTGAATGAAAAGAGCTGGCATCTCACTCTCTTTGAATCTTCTTTATCATGCTAAGAGGAGCAGGAAAAAGCAAAAAATTTCAGAATTGCACGTTGCAATGTGGAGATATTACTGTTTGTGCATTTACAATATTCATTGATTTTTGCCATTGAAAAACGTCCAGAAATGTTTGAAGCTACTGACTGAATGAAAGGAGCTGGCATCTCACTCTCTTTGAATCTTCTTTATCATGCTAGGATTAGCAGGAAAAAGCAAAAAATTTCAGAATTGCACCTTGCAATGCGGAGAAATTACTGTTTGTGCATTTACAATATTCATTGATTTTTGAAATTGAAAAACATCATGTTATTCATATATCAGAAATGTTTGAAGCTACTGACTGAATGAAAAGAGCTGGCATCTCACTCTCTTTGAATCTTCTTTATCATGCTAAGAGGAGCAGGAAAAAGCAAAAAATTTCAGAATTGCACCTTGCAATGTGGAGATATTACTGTTTGTGCATTTACAATATTCATTGATTTTTGCCATTGAAAAACGTCCAGAAATGTTTGAAGCTACTGACTGAATGAAAGGAGCTGGCATCTCACTCTCTTTGAATCTTCTTTATCATGCTAGGATTAGCAGGAAAAAGCAAAAAATTTCAGAATTGCACCTTGCAATGCGGAGAAATTACTGTTTGTGCATTTACAATATTCATTGATTTTTGCCATTGAAAAACATCATGTTATTCATATACCAGAAATGTTTGAAGCTACTGACTGAATGAAAAGAGCTGGCATCTCACTCTCTTTGAATCTTCTTTATCATGCTAGGATTAGCAGGAAAAAGCAAAAAATTTCAGAATTGCACCTTGCAATGTGGAGATATTACTGTTTGTGCATTTACAATATTCATTGATTTTTGCCATTGAAAAACGTCCAGAAATGTTTGAAGCTACTGACTGAATGAAAGGAGCTGGCATCTCACTCTCTTTGAATCTTCTTTATCATGATAGGATTAGCAGGAAAAAGCAAAAAATTTCAGATTTGCACCTTGCAATGTGGAGAAATTACTGTTTGTGCATTTACAATATTCATTGATTTTTGCCATTGAAAAACATCATGTTATTCATATACCAGAAATGTTTGAAGCTACTGACTGAATGAAAAGAGCTGGCATCTCACTCTCTTTGAATCTTCTTTATCATGCTAGGATTAGCAGGAAAAAGCAAAAAATTTCAGAATTGCACCTTGCAATGTGGAGATATTACTGTTTGTGCATTTACAATATTCATTGATTTTTGCCATTGAAAAACGTCCAGAAATGTTTGAAGCTACTGACTGAATGAAAGGAGCTGGCATCTCACTCTCTTTGAATCTTCTTTATCATGCTAGGATTAGCAGGAAAAAGCAAAAAATTTCAGAATTGCACCTTGCAATGTGGAGTTATTACTGTTTGTGCATTTACAATATTCATTGATTTTTGCCATTGAAAAATGTCCAGAAATGTTTGAAGCTACTGACTGAATGAAAGGAGCTGGCATCTCACTCTCTTTGAATCTTCTTTATCATGCTAGGATTAGCAGGAAAAAGCAAAAAATTTCAGAATTGCACCTTGCAATGTGGAGATATTACTGTTTGTGCATTTACAATATTCATTGATTTTTGCCATTGAAAAACATCATGTTATTCATATACCAGAAATGTTTGAAGCTACTGACTGAATGAAAAGAGCTGGCATCTCACTCTCTTTGAATCTTCTTTATCATGCTAAGAGGAGCAGGAAAAAGCAAAAAATTTCAGAATTGCACCTTGCAATGTGGAGATATTACTGTTTGTGCATTTACAATATTCATTGATTTTTGCCATTGAAAAACGTCCAGAAATGTTTGAAGCTACTGACTGATTGAAAGGAGCTGGTATCTCACTCTCTTTGAATCTTCTTTATCATGCTAGGTTTAGCAGGAAAAAGCAAAAAATTTCAGAATTGCACCTTGCAATGCGGAGAAATTACTGTTTGTGCATTTACAATATTCATTGATTTTTGCCATTGAAAAACATCATGTTATTCATATACCAGAAATGTTTGAAGCTACTGACTGAATGAAAAGAGCTGGCATCTCACTCTCTTTGAATCTTATTTATCATGCTAAGAGGAGCAGGAAAAAGCAAAAAATTTCAGAATTGCACCTTGCAATGTGGAGATATTACTGTTTGTGCATTTACAATATTCATTGATTTTTGCCATTGAAAAACGTCCAGAAATGTTTGAAGCTACTGACTGAATGAAAGGAGCTGGCATCTCACTCTCTTTGAATCTTCTTTATCATGCTAGGATTAGCAGGAAAAAGCAAAAAATTTCAGAATTGCACCTTGCAATGCGGAGAAATTGCTGTTTGTGCATTTACAATATTCATTGATTTTTGCCATTGAAAAACATCATGTTATTCATATACCAGAAATGTTTGAAGCTACTGACTGAATGAAAAGAGCTGGCATCTCACTCTCTTTGAATCTTCTTTATCATGCTAAGAGGAGCAGGAAAAAGCAAAAAATTTCAGAATTGCACCTTGCAATGTGGAGATATTACTGTTTGTGCATTTACAATATTCATTGATTTTTGCCATTGAAAAACGTCCAGAAATGTTTGAAGCTACTGACTGAATGAAAGGAGCTGGCATCTCACTCTCTTTGAATCTTCTTTATCATGCTAGGATTAGCAGGAAAAAGCAAAAAATTTCAGAATTGCACCTTGCAATGCGGAGAAATTACTGTTTGTGCATTTACAATATTCATTGATTTTTGCCATTGAAAAACATCATGTTATTCATATACCAGAAATGTTTGAAGCTACTGACTGAATGATAAGAGCTGGCATCTCACTCTCTTTGAATCTTCTTTATCATGCTAAGAGGAGCAGGAAAAAGCAAAAAATTTCAGAATTGCACCTTGCAATGTGGAGATATTACTGTTTGTTCATTTACAATATTCATTGATTTTTTCCTTTGAAAAACGTCCAGAAATGTTTGAAGCTACTGACTGAATGAAAGGAGCTGGCATCTCACTCTCTTTGAATCTTCTTTATCATGCTAGGATTAGCAGGAAAAAGCAAAAAATTTCAGAATTGCACCTTGCAATGGGGAGAAATTACTGTTTGTGCATTTACAATATTCATTGATTTTTGCCATTGAAAAACATCATGTTATTCATATACCAGAAATGTTTGAAGCTACTGACTGAATGAAAAGAGCTGGCATCTCACTCTCTTTGAATCTTCTTTATCATGCTAAGAGGAGCAGGAAAAAGCAAAAAATTTCAGAATTGCACCTTGCAATGTGGAGATATTACTGTTTGTGCATTTACAATATTCATTGATTTTTGCCATTGAAAAACGTCCAGAAATGTTTGAAGCTACTGACTGAATGAAAGGAGCTGGCATCTCACTCTCTTTGAATCTTCTTTATCATGCTAGGATTAGCAGGAAAAAGCAAAAAATTTCAGAATTGCACCTTGCAATGCGGAGAAATTACTGTTTGTGCATTTACAATATTCATTGATTTTTGCCATTGAAAAACATCATGTTATTCATATACCTGAAATGTTTGAAGCTACTGACTGAATGAAAAGAGCTGGCATCTCACTCTCTTTGAATCTTCTTTATCATGCTAAGAGGAGCAGGAAAAAGCAAAAAATTTCAGAATTGCACCTTGCAATGTGGAGATATTACTGTTTGTGCATTTACAATATTCATTGATTTTTGCCATTGAAAAACGTCCAGAAATGTTTGAAGCTACTGTCTGAATGAAAGGAGCTGGTATCTCACTCTCTTTGAATCTTCTTTATCATGCTAGGTTTAGCAGGAAAAAGCAAAAAATTTCAGAATTGCACCTTGCAATGCGGAGAAATTACTGTTTGTGCATTTACAATATTCATTGATTTTTGCCATTGAAAAACATCATGTTATTCATATACCAGAAATGTTTGAAGCTACTGACTGAATGAAAAGAGCTGGCATCTCACTCTCTTTGAATCTTATTTATCATGCTAAGAGGAGCAGGAAAAAGAAAAAAATTTCAGAATTGCACCTTGCAATGTGGAGATATTACTGTTTGTGCATTTACAATATTCATTGATTTTTGCCATTGAAAAACGTCCAGAAAAGTTTGAAGCTACTGACTGAATGAAAGGAGCTGGCATCTCACTCTCTTTGAATCTTCTTTATCATGCTAGGATTAGCAGGAAAAAGCAAAAAATTTCAGAATTGCACCTTGCAATGCGGAGAAATTACTGTTTGTGCATTTACAATATTCATTGATTTTTGCCATTGAAAAACATCATGTTATTCATATACCAGAAATGTTTGAAGCTACTGACTGAATGAAAAGAGCTGGCATCTCACTCTCTTTGAATCTTCTTTATCATGCTAAGAGGAGCAGGAAAAAGCAAAAAATTTCAGAATTGCACCTTGCAATGTGGAGATATTACTGTTTGTGCATTTACAATATTCATTGATTTTTGCCATTGAAAAACGTCCAGAAATGTTTGAAGCTACTGACTGAATGAAAGGAGCTGGCATCTCACTCTCTTTGAATCTTCTTTATCATGCTAGGATTAGCAGGAAAAAGCAAAAAATTTCAGAATTGCACCTTGCAATGCGGAGAAATTACTGTTTGTGCATTTACAATATTCATTGATTTTTGCCATTGAAAAACATCATGTTATTCATATACCAGAAATGTTTGAAGCTACTGACTGAATGAAAAGAGCTGGCATCTCACTCTCTTTGAATCTTCTTTATCATGCTAGGATTAGCAGGAAAAAGCAAAATATTTCAGAATTGCACCTTGCAATGTGGAGATATTACTGTTTGTGCATTTACAATATTCATTGATTTTTGCCATTGAAAAACGTCCAGAAATGTTTGAAGCTACTGACTGAATGAAAGGAGCTGGCATCTCACTCTCTTTGAATCTTCTTTATCATGCTAGGATTAGCAGGAAAAAGCAAAAAATTTCAGAATTGCACCTTGCAATGTGGAGTTATTACTGTTTGTGCATTTTCAATATTCATTGATTTTTGCCATTGAAAAATGTCCAGAAATGTTTGAAGCTACTGACTGAATGAAAGGAGCTGGCATCTCACTCTCTTTGAATCTTCTTTATCATGCTAGGATTAGCAGGAAAAAGCAAAAAATTTCAGAATTGCACCTTGCAATGTGGAGATATTACTGTTTGTGCATTTACAATATTCATTGATTTTTGCCATTGAAAAACATCATGTTATTCATATACCAGAAATGTTTGAAGCTACTGACTGAATGAAAAGAGCTGGCATCTCACTCTCTTTGAATCTTCTTTATCATGCTAAGAGGAGCAGGAAAAAGCAAAAAATTTCAGAATTGCACCTTGCAATGTGGAGATATTACTGTTTGTGCATTTACAATATTCATTGATTTTTGCCATTGAAAAACGTCCAGAAATGTTTGAAGCTACTGACTGAATGAAAGGAGCTGGTATCTCACTCTCTTTGAATCTTCTTTATCATGCTAGGTTTAGCAGGAAAAAGCAAAAAATTTCAGAATTGCACCTTGCAATGCGGAGAAATTACTGTTTGTGCATTTACAATATTCATTGATTTTTGCCATTGAAAAACATCATGTTATTCATATACCAGAAATGTTTGAAGCTACTGACTGAATGAAAAGAGCTGGCATCTCACTCTCTTTGAATCTTATTTATCATGCTAAGAGGAGCAGGAAAAAGCAAAAAATTTCAGAATTGCACCTTGAAATGTGGAGATATTACTGTTTGTGCATTTACAATATTCATTGATTTTTGCCATTGAAAAACGTCCAGAAATGTTTGAAGCTACTGACTGAATGAAAGGAGCTGGCATTTCACTCTCTTTGAATCTTCTTTATCATGCTAGGATTAGCAGGAAAAAGCAAAAAATTTCAGAATTGCACCTTGCAATGCGGAGAAATTACTGTTTGTGCATTTACAATATTCATTGATTTTTGCCATTGAAAAACATCATGTTATTCATATACCAGAAATGTTTGAAGCTACTGACTGAATGAAAAGAGCTGGCATCTCACTCTCTTTGAATCTTCTTTATCATGCTAAGAGGAGCAGGAAAAAGCAAAAAATTTCAGAATTGCACCTTGCAATGTGGAGATATTACTGTTTGTGCATTTACAATATTCATTGATTTTTGCCATTGAAAAACGTCCAGAAATGTTTGAAGCTACTGACTGAATGAAAGGAGCTGGCATCTCACTCTCTTTGAATCTTCTTTATCATGGTAGGATTAGCAGGAAAAAGCAAAAAATTTCAGAATTGCACCTTGCAATGCGGAGAAATTACTGTATGTGCATTTACAATATTCATTGATTTTTGCCATTGAAAAACATCATGTTATTCATATACCAGAAATGTTTGAAGCTACTGACTGAATGAAAAGAGCTGGCATCTCACTCTCTTTGAATCTTCTTTATCATGCTAAGAGGAGCAGGAAAAAGCAAAAAATTTCAGAATTGCACCTTGCAATGTGGAGATATTACTGTTTGTTCATTTACAATATTCATTGATTTTTTCCTTTGAAAAACGTCCAGAAATGTTTGAAGCTACTGACTGAATGAAAGGAGCTGGCATCTCACTCTCTTTGAATCTTCTTTATCATGCTAGGATTAGCAGGAAAAAGCAAAAAATTTCAGAATTGCACCTTGCAATGCGGAGAAATTACTGTTTGTGCATTTACAATATTCATTGATTTTTGCCATTGAAAAACATCATGTTATTCATATACCAGAAATGTTTGAAGCTACTGACTGAATGAAAAGAGCTGGCATCTCACTCTCTTTGAATCTTCTTTATCATGCTAAGAGGAGCAGGAAAAAGCAAAAAATTTCAGAATTGCACGTTGCAATGTGGAGATATTACAGTTTGTGCATTTACAATATTCATTGATTTTTGCCATTGAAAAACGTCCAGAAATGTTTGAAGCTACTGACTGAATGAAAGGAGCTGGTATCTCACTCTCTTTGAATCTTCTTTATCATGCTAGGTTTAGCAGGAAAAAGCAAAAAATTTCAGAATTGCACCTTGCAATGCGGAGAAATTACTGTTTGTGCATTTACAATATTCATTGATTTTTGCCATTGAAAAACATCATGTTATTCATATACCAGAAATGTTTGAAGCTAATGACTGAATGAAAAGAGCTGGCATCTCACTCTCTTTGAATCTTATTTATCATGCTAAGAGGAGCAGGAAAAAGCAAAAAATTTCAGAATTGCACCTTGCAATGTGGAGATATTACTGTTTGTGCATTTACAATATTCATTGATTTTTGCCATTGAAAAACGTCCAGAAATGTTTGAAGCTACTGACTGAATGAAAGGAGCTGGCATCTCACTCCCCTTGAATCTTCTTTATCATGCTAGGATTAGCAGGAAAAAGCAAAAAATTTCAGAATTGCACCTTGCAATGCGGAGAAATTACTGTTTGTGCATTTACAATATTCATTGATTTTTGCCATTGAAAAACGTCCAGAAATGTTTGAAGCTACTGACTGAATGAAAGGAGCTGGCATCTCACTCTCTTTGAATCTTCTTTATCATGCTAGGATTAGCAGTAAAAAGCAAAAAATTTCAGAATTGCACCTTGCAATGCGGAGAAATTACTGTTTGTGCATTTACAATATTCATTGATTTTTGCCATTGATAAACATCATGTTATTCATATACCAGAAATGTTTGAAGCTACTGACTGAATGAAAAGAGCTGGCATCTCACTCTCTTTGAATCTTCTTTATCATGCTAAGAGGAGCAGGAAAAAGCAAAAAATTTCAGAATTGCACCTTGCAATGTGGAGATATTACTGTTTGTTCATTTACAATATTCATTGATTTTTTCCTTTGAAAAACGTCCAGAAATGTTTGAAGCTACTGACTGAATGAAAGGAGCTGGCATCTCACTCTCTTTGAATCTTCTTTATCATGCTAGGATTAGCAGGAAAAAGCAAAAAATTTCAGAATTGCACCTTGCAATGCGGAGAAATTACTGTTTGTGCATTTACAATATTCATTGATTTTTGCCATTGAAAAACATCATGTTATTCATATACCAGAAATGTTTGAAGCTACTGACTGAATGAAAGAGCTGGCATCTCACTCTCTTTGAATCTTCTTTATCATGCTAAGAGGAGCAGGAAAAAGCAAAAAATTTCAGAATTGCACGTTGCAATGTGGAGATATTACTGTTTGTGTATTTACAATATTTATTGATTTTTGCCATTGAAAAACGTCCAGAAATGTTTGAAGCTACTGACTGAATGAAAGGAGCTGGCATCTCACTCTCTTTGAATCTTCTTTATCATGCTAGGATTAGCAGGAAAAAGCAAAAAATTTCAGAATTGCACCTTGCAATGCGGAGAAATTACTGTTTGTGCATTTACAATATTCATTGATTTTTGCCATTGAAAAACATCATGTTATTCATATACCAGAAATGTTTGAAGCTACTGACTGAATGAAAAGAGCTGGCATCTCACTCTCTTTGAATCTTCTTTATCATGCTAAGAGGAGCAGGAAAAAGCAAAAAATTTCAGAATTGCACCTTGCAATGTGGAGATATTACTGTTTGTGCATTTACAATATTCATTGATTTTTGCCATTGAAAAACGTCCAGAAATGTTTGAAGCTACTGACTGAATGAAAGGAGCTGGCATCTCACTCTCTTTGAATCTTCTTTATCATGCTAGGATTAGCAGGAAAAAGCAAAAAATTTCAGAATTGCACCTTGCAATGCGGAGAAATTACTGTTTGTGCATTTACAATATTCATTGATTTTTGCCATTGAAAAACATCATGTTATTCATATACCAGAAATGTTTGAAGCTACTGACTGAATGAAAAGAGCTGGCATCTCACTCTCTTTGAATCTTCTTTATCATGCTAAGAGGAGCAGGAAAAAGCAAAAAATTTCAGAATTGCACCTTGCAATGTGGAGATATTACTGTTTGTTCATTTACAATATTCATTGATTTTTTCCTTTGAAAAACGTCCAGAAATGTTTGAAGCTACTGACTGAATGAAAGGAGCTGGCATCTCACTCTCTTTGAATCTTCTTTATCATGCTAGGATTAGCAGGAAAAAGCAAAAAATTTCAGAATTGCACCTTGCAATGCGGAGAAATTACTGTTTGTGCATTTACAATATTCATTGATTTTTGCCATTGAAAAACATCATGTTATTCATATACCAGAAATGTTTGAAGCTACTGACTGAATGAAAGAGCTGGCATCTCACTCTCTTTGAATCTTCTTTATCATGCTAAGAGGAGCAGGAAAAAGCAAAAAAATTCAGAATTGCACATTGCAATGTGGAGATATTACTGTTTGTGCATTTACAATATTCATTGATTTTTGCCATTGAAAAACGTCCAGAAATGTTTGAAGCTACTGACTGAATGAAAGGAGCTGGCATCTCACTCTCTTTGAATCTTCTTTATCATGTTAGGATTAGCAGGAAAAAGCAAAAAATTTCAGAATTGCACCTTGCAATGCGGAGAAATTACTGTTTGTGCATTTACAATATTCATTGATTTTTGCCATTGAAAAACATCATGTTATTCATATACCAGAAATGTTTGAAGCTACTGACTGAATGAAAAGAGCTGGCATCTCACTCTCTTTGAATCTTCTTTATCATGCTAAGAGGAGCAGGAAAAAGCAAAAAATTTCAGAATTGCACCTTGCAATGTGGAGATATTACTGTTTGTGCATTTACAATATTCATTGATTTTTGCCATTGAAAAACGTCCAGAAATGTTTGAAGCTACTGACTGAATGAAAGGAGCTGGCATCTCACTCTCTTTGAATCTTCTTTATCATGCTAGGATTAGCAGGAAAAAGCAAAAAATTTCAGAATTGCACCTTGCAATGCGGAGAAATTACTGTTTGTGCATTTACAATATTCATTGATTTTTGCCATTGAAAAACATCATGTTATTCATATACCAGAAATGTTTGAAGCTACTGACTGAATGAAAAGAGCTGGCATCTCACTCTCTTTGAATCTTCTTTATCATGCTAGGATTAGCAGGAAAAAGCAAAAAAATTCAGAATTGCACCTTGCAATGTGGAGATATTACTGTTTGTGCATTTACAATATTCATTGATTTTTGCCATTGAAAAACGTCCAGAAATGTTTGAAGATACTGACTGAATGAAAGGAGCTGGCATCTCACTCTCTTTGAATCTTCTTTATCATGCTAGGATTAGCAGGAAAAAGCAAAAAATTTCAGAATTGCACCTTGCAATGTGGAGTTATTACTGTTTGTGCATTTACAATATTCATTGATTTTTGCCATTGAATAATGTCCAGAAATGTTTGTAGCTACTGACTGAATGAAAGGAGCTGGCATCTCACTCTCTTTGAATCTTCTTTATCATGCTAGGATTAGCAGGAAAAAGCAAAAAATTTCAGAATTGCACCTTGCAATGTGGAGATATTACTGTTTGTGCATTTACAATATTCATTGATTTTTGCCATTGAAAAACATCATGTTATTCATATACCAGAAATGTTTGAAGCTACTGACTGAATGAAAAGAGCTGGCATCTCACTCTCTTTGAATCTTCTTTATCATGCTAAGAGGAGCAGGAAAAAGCAAAAAATTTCTGAATTGCACCTTGCAATGTGGAGATATTACTGTTTATTCATTTACAATATTCATTGATTTTTTCCTTTGAAAAACGTCCAGAAATGTTTGAAGCTACTGACTGAATGAAAGGAGCTGGCATCTCACTTTCTTTGAATCTTCTTTATCATGCTAGGATTAGCAGGAAAAAGCAAAAAATTTCAGAATTGCACCTTGCAATGCGGAGAAATTACTGTTTGTGCATTTACAATATTCATTGATTTTTGCCATTGAAAAACATCATGTTATTCATATACCAGAAATGTTTGAAGCTACTGACTGAACGAAAGAGCTGGCATCTCACTCTCTTTGAATCTTCTTTATCATGCTAAGAGGAGCAGGAAAAAGCAAAAAATTTCAGAATTGCACGTTGCAATGTGGAGATATTACTGTTTGTGCATTTACAATATTCATTGATTTTTGCCATTGAAAAATGTCCAGAAATGTTTGAAGCTACTGACTGAATGAAAGGAGCTGGCATCTCACTCTCTTTGAATCTTCTTTATCATGCTAGGATTAGCAGGAAAAAGCAAAAAATTTCAGAATTGCACCTTGCAATGCGGAGAAATTACTGTTTGTGCATTTACAATATTCATTGATTTTTGCCATTGAAAAACATCATGTTATTCATATACCAGAAATGTTTGAAGCTACTGACTGAATGAAAAGAGCTGGCATCTCACTCTCTTTGAATCTTCTTTATCATGCTAAGAGGAGCAGGAAAAAGCAAAAAATTTCAGAATTGCACCTTGCAATGTGGAGATATTACTGTTTGTGCATTTACAATATTCATTGATTTTTGCCATTGAAAAACGTCCAGAAATGTTTGAAGCTACTGACTGAATGAAAGGAGCTGGCATCTCACTCTCTTTGAATCTTCTTTATCATGCTAAGAGGAGCAGGAAAAAGCAAAAAAATTCAGAATTGCACATTGCAATGTGGAGATATTACTGTTTGTGCATTTACAATATTCATTGATTTTTGCCATTGAAAAACGTCCAGAAATGTTTGAAGCTACTGACTGAATGAAAGGAGCTGGCATCTCACTCTCTTTGAATCTTCTTTATCATGTTAGGATTAGCAGGAAAAAGCAAAAAATTTCAGAATTGCACCTTGCAATGCGGAGAAATTACTGTTTGTGCATTTACAATATTCATTGATTTTTGCCATTGAAAAACATCATGTTATTCATATACCAGAAATGTTTGAAGCTACTGACTGAATGAAAAGAGCTGGCATCTCACTCTCTTTGAATCTTCTTTATCATGCTAAGAGGAGCAGGAAAAAGCAAAAAATTTCAGAATTGCACCTTGCAATGTGGAGATATTACTGTTTGTGCATTTACAATATTCATTGATTTTTGCCATTGAAAAACGTCCAGAAATGTTTGAAGCTACTGACTGAATGAAAGGAGCTGGCATCTCACTCTCTTTGAATCTTCTTTATCATGCTAGGATTAGCAGGAAAAAGCAAAAAATTTCAGAATTGCACCTTGCAATGCGGAGAAATTACTGTTTGTGCACTTACAATATTCATTGATTTTTGCCATTGAAAAACATCATGTTATTCATATACCAGAAATGTTTGAAGCTACTGACTGAATGAAAAGAGCTGGCATCTCACTCTCTTTGAATCTTCTTTATCATGCTAGGATTAGCAGGAAAAAGCAAAAAAATTCAGAATTGCACCTTGCAATGTGGAGATATTACTGTTTGTGCATTTACAATATTCATTGATTTTTGCCATTGAAAAACGTCCAGAAATGTTTGAAGATACTGACTGAATGAAAGGAGCTGGCATCTCACTCTCTTTGAATCTTCTTTATCATGCTAGGATTAGCAGGAAAAAGCAAAAAATTTCAGAATTGCACCTTGCAATGTGGAGTTATTACTGTTTGTGCATTTACAATATTCATTGATTTTTGCCATTGAATAATGTCCAGAAATGTTTGTAGCTACTGACTGAATGAAAGGAGCTGGCATCTCACTCTCTTTGAATCTTCTTCATCATGCTAGGATTAGCAGGAAAAAGCAAAAAATTTCAGAATTGCACCTTGCAATGTGGAGATATTACTGTTTGTGCATTTACAATATTCATTGATTTTTGCCATTGAAAAACATCATGTTATTCATATACCAGAAATGTTTGAAGCTACTGACTGAATGAAAAGAGCTGGCATCTCACTCTCTTTGAATCTTCTTTATCATGCTAAGAGGAGCAGGAAAAAGCAAAAAATTTCTGAATTGCACCTTGCAATGTGGAGATATTACTGTTTATTCATTTACAATATTCATTGATTTTTTCCTTTGAAAAACGTCCAGAAATGTTTGAAGCTACTGACTGAATGAAAGGAGCTGGCATCTCACTCTCTTTGAATCTTCTTTATCATGCTAGGATTAGCAGGAAAAAGCAAAAAATTTCAGAATTGCACCTTGCAATGCGGAGAAATTACTGTTTGTGCATTTACAATATTCATTGATTTTTGCCATTGAAAAACATCATGTTATTCATATACCAGAAATGTTTGAAGCTACTGACTGAATGAAAGAGCTGGCATCTCACTCTCTTTGAATCTTCTTTATCATGCTAAGAGGAGCAGGAATAAGCAAAAAATTTCAGAATTGCACGTTGCAATGTGGAGATATTACTGTTTGTGCATTTACAATATTCATTGATTTTTGCCATTGAAAAACGTCCAGAAATGTTTGAAGCTACTGACTGAATGAAAGGAGCTGGCATCTCACTCTCTTTGAATCTTCTTTATCATGCTAGGATTAGCAGGAAAAAGCAAAAAATTTCAGAATTGCACCTTGCAATGCGGAGAAATTACTGTTTGTGCATTTACAATATTCATTGATTTTTGCCATTGAAAAACATCATGTTATTCATATACCAGAAATGTTTGAAGCTACTGACTGAATGAAAAGAGCTGGCATCTCACTCTCTTTGAATCTTCTTTATCATGCTAGGATTAGCAGGAAAAAGCAAAAAAATTCAGAATTGCACCTTGCAATGTGGAGATATTACTGTTTGTGCATTTACAATATTCATTGATTTTTGCCATTGAAAAACGTCCAGAAATGTTTGAAGATACTGACTGAATGAAAGGAGCTGGCATCTCACTCTCTTTGAATCTTCTTTATCATGCTAGGATTAGCAGGAAAAAGCAAAAAATTTCAGAATTGCACCTTGCAATGTGGAGTTATTACTGTTTGTGCATTTACAATATTCATTGATTTTTGCCATTGAAAAATGTCCAGAAATGTTTGAAGCTACTGACTGAATGAAAGGAGCTGGCATCTCACTCTCTTTGAATCTTCTTTATCATGCTAGGATTAGCAGGAAAAAGCAAAAAATTTCAGAATTGCACCTTGCAATGTGGAGATATTACTGTTTGTGCATTTACAATATTCATTGATTTTTGCCATTGAAAAACATCATGTTATTCATATACCAGAAATGTTTGAAGCTACTGACTGAATGAAAAGAGCTGGCATCTCACTCTCTTTGAATCTTCTTTATCATGCTAAGAGGAGCAGGAAAAAGCAAAAAATTTCTGAATTGCACCTTGCAATGTGGAGATATTACTGTTTATTCATTTACAATATTCATTGATTTTTTCCTTTGAAAAACGTCCAGAAATGTGTGAAGCTACTGACTGAATGAAAGGAGCTGGCATCTCACTCTCTTTGAATCTTCTTTATCATGCTAGGATTAGCAGGAAAAAGCAAAAAATTTCAGAATTGCACCTTGCAATGCGGAGAAATTACTGTTTGTGCATTTGCAATATTCATTGATTTTTGCCATTGAAAAACATCATGTTATTCATATACCAGAAATGTTTGAAGCTACTGACTGAATGAAAGAGCTGGCATCTCACTCTCTTTGAATCTTCTTTATCATGCTAGGATTAGCAGGAAAAAGCAAAAAAATTCAGAATTGCACCTTGCAATGTGGAGATATTACTGTTTGTGCATTTACAATATTCATTGATTTTTGCCATTGAAAAACGTCCAGAAATGTTTGAAGATACTGACTGAATGAAAGGAGCTGGCATCTCACTCTCTTTGAATCTTCTTTATCATGCTAGGATTAGCAGGAAAAAGCAAAAAATTTCAGAATTGCACCTTGCAATGTGGAGTTATTACTGTTTGTGCATTTACAATATTCATTGATTTTTGCCATTGAAAAATGTCCAGAAATGTTTGAAGCTACTGACTGAATGAAAGGAGCTGGCATCTCACTCTCTTTGAATCTTCTTTATCATGCTAGGATTAGCAGGAAAAAGCAAAAAATTTCAGAATTGCACCTTGCAATGTGGAGATATTACTGTTTGTGCATTTACAATATTCATTGATTTTTGCCATTGAAAAACATCATGTTATTCATATACCAGAAATGTTTGAAGCTACTGACTGAATGAAAAGAGCTGGCATCTCACTCTCTTTGAATCTTCTTTATCATGCTAAGAGGAGCAGGAAAAAGCAAAAAATTTCTGAATTGCACCTTGCAATGTGGAGATATTACTGTTTGTGCATTTACAATATTCATTGATTTTTGCCATTGAAAAACATCGTTATTCATATACCAGAAAAGTTTGAAGCTACTGACTGAATGAAAAGAGCTGGCATCTCACTCTCTTTGAATCTTCTTTATCATGCTAAGAGGAGCAGGAAAAAGCAAAAAATTTCAGAATTGCACGTTGCAATGTGGAGATATTACTCTTTGTGCATTTACAATATTCATTGATTTTTGCCATTGAAAAACGTCCAGAAATGTTTGAAGCTACTGACTGAATGAAAGGAGCTGGCATCTCACTCTCTTTGAATCTTCTTTATCATGCTAGGATTAGCAGGAAAAAGCAAAAAATTTCAGAATTGCACCTTGCAATGCGGAGAAATTACTGTTTGTGCATTTACAATATTCATTGATTTTTGCCATTGAAAAACATCATGTTATTCATATACCAGAAATGTTTGAAGCTACTGACTGAATGAAAAGAGCTGGCATCTCACTCTCTTTGAATCTTCTTTATCATGCTAAGAGGAGCAGGAAAAAGCAAAAAATTTCAGAATTGCACCTTGCAATGTGGAGATATTACTGTTTGTGCATTTACAATATTCATTGATTTTTGCCATTGAAAAACGTCCAGAAATGTTTGAAGCTACTGACTGAATGAAAGGAGCTGGCATCTCGCTCTCTTTGAATCTTCTTTATCATGCTAGGATTAGCAGGAAAAAGCAAAAAATTTCAGAATTGCACCTTGCAATGCGGAGAAATTACTGTTTGTGCATTTACAATATTCATTGATTTTTGCCATTGAAAAACATCATGTTATTCATATACCAGAAATGTTTGAAGCTACTGACTGAATGAAAAGAGCTGGCATCTCACTCTCTTTGAATCTTCTTTATCATGCTAGGATTAGCAGGAAAAAGCAAAAAATTTCAGAATTGCACCTTGCAATGTGGAGATATTACTGTTTGTGCATTTACAATATTCATTGATTTTTGCCATTGAAAAACGTCCAGAAATGTTTGAAGCTACTGACTGAATGAAAGGAGCTGGCATCTCACTCTCTTTGAATCTTCTTTATCATGCTAGGATTAGCAGGAAAAAGCAAAAAATTTCAGAATTGCACCTTGCAATGTGGAGTTATTACTGTTTGTGCATTTACAATATTCATTGATTTTTGCCATTGAAAAATGTCCAGAAATGTTTGAAGCTACTGACTGAATGAAAGGAGCTGGCATCTCACTCTCTTTGAATCTTCTTTATCATGCTAGGATTAGCAGGAAAAAGCAAAAAATTTCAGAACTGCACCTTGCAATGTGGAGATATTACTGTTTGTGCATTTACAATATTCATTGATTTTTGCCATTGAAAAACATCATGTTATTCATATACCAGAAATGTTTGAAGCTACTGACTGAATGAAAAGAGCTGGCATCTCACTCTCTTTGAATCTTCTTTATCATGCTAAGAGGAGCAGGAAAAAGCAAAAAATTTCAGAATTGCACCTTGCAATGTGGAGATATTACTGTTTGTGCATTTACAATATTCATTGATTTTTGCCATTGAAAAACGTCCAGAAATGTTTGAAGCTACTGACTGAATGAAAGGAGCTGGCATCTCACTCTCTTTGAATCTTCTTTATCATGCTAGGATTAGCAGGAAAAAGCAAAAAATTTCAGAATTGCACCTTGCAATGCGGAGAAATTACTGTTTGTGCATTTACAATATTCATTGATTTTTGCCATTGAAAAACATCATGTTATTCATATACCAGAAATGTTTGAAGCTACTGACTGAATGAAAAGAGCTGGCATATCACTCTCTTTGCATCTTCTTTATCATGCTAAGAGGATCAGGAAAAAGCAAAAAATTTCAGAATTGCACCTTGCAATGTGGAGATATTACTGTTTGTGCATTTACAATATTCATTGATTTTTGCCATTGAAAAACGTCCAGAAATGTTTGAAGCTACTGACTGAATGAAAGGAGCTGGCATCTCACTCTCTTTGAATCTTCTTTATCATGTTAGGATTAGCAGGAAAAAGCAAAAAATTTCAGAATTGCACCTTGCAATGCGGAGAAATTACTGTTTGTGCATTTACAATATTCATTGATTTTTGCCATTGAAAAACATCATGTTATTAATATACCAGAAATGTTTGAAGCTACTGACTGAATGAAAAGAGCTGGCATCTCACTCTCTTTGAATCTTCTTTATCATGCTAAGAGGAGCAGGAAACAGCAAAAAATTTCAGAATTGCACCTTGCAATGTGGAGATATTACTGTTTGTGCATTTACAATATTCATTGATTTTTGCCATTGAAAAACGTCCAGAAATGTTTGAAGCTACTGACTGAATGAAAGGAGCTGGCATCTTACTCTCTTTGAATCTTCTTTATCATGCTAGGATTAGCAGGAAAAAGCAAAAAATTTCAGAATTGCACCTTGCAATGCGGAGAAATTACTGTTTGTGCATTTACAATATTCATTGATTTTTGCCATTGAAAAACATCATGTTATTCATATACCAGAAATGTTTGAAGCTACTGACTGAATGAAAAGAGCTGGCATCTCACTCTCTTTGAATCTTCTTTATCATGCTAAGAGGAGCAGGAAAAAGCAAAAAATTTCAGAATTGCACGTTGCAATGTGGAGATATTACTGTTTGTGCATTTACAATATTCATTGATTTTTGCCATTGAAAATCGTCCAGAAATGTTTGAAGCTACTGACTGAATGAAAGGAGCTGGCATCTCACTCTCTTTGAATCTTCTTTATCATGCTAGGATTAGCAGGAAAAAGCAAAAAATTTCAGAATTGCACCTTGCAATGCGGAGAAATTACTGTTTGTGCATTTACAATATTCATTGATTTTTGCCATTGAAAAACATCATGTTATTCATATACCAGAAATGTTTGAAGCTACTGACTGAATGAAAAGAGCTGGCATCTCACTCTCTTTGAATCTTCTTTATCATGCTAAGAGGAGCAGGAAAAAGCAAAAAATTTCAGAATTGCACGTTGCAATGTGGAGATATTACTGTTTGTGCATTTACAATATTCATTGATTTTTGCCATTGAAAAACGTCCAGAAATGTTTGAAGCTACTGACTGAATGAAAGGAGCTGGCATCTCACTCTCTTTGAATCTTCTTTATCATGCTAGGATTAGCAGGAAAAAGCAAAAAATTTCAGAATTGCACCTTGCAATGCGGAGAAATTACTGTTTGTGCATTTACAATATTCATTGATTTTTGCCATTGAAAAACATCATGTTATTCATATACCAGAAATATTTGAAGCTACTGACTGAATGAAAAGAGCTGGCATCTCACTCTCTTTGAATCTTCTTTATCATGCTAAGAGGAGCAGGAAAAAGCAAAAAATTTCAGAATTGCACCTTGCAATGTGGAGATATTACTGTTTGTGCATTTACAATATTCATTGATTTTTTCCATTGAAAAACGTCCAGAAATGTTTGAAGCTACTCACTGAATGAAAGGAGCTGGCATCTCACTCTCTTTGAATCTTCTTTATCATGCTAGGATTAGCAGGAGAAAGCAAAAAATTTCAGAATTGCACCTTGCAATGTGGAGAAATTACTGTTTGTGCATTTACAATATTCATTGATTTTTGCCATTGAAAAACATCGTTATTCATGTACCAGAAATGTTTGAAGCTACTGACTGAATGAAAAGAGCTGGCATCTCACTCTCTTTGAATCTTCTTTATCATGCTAAGAGGAGCAGGAAAAAGCAAAAAATTTCAGAATTGCACGTTGCAATGTGGAGATATTACTGTTTGTGCATTTACAATATTCATTGATTTTTGCCATTGAAAAACGTCCAGAAATGTTTGAAGCTACTGACTGAATGAAAGGAGCTGGCATCTCACTCTCTTTGAATCTTCTTTATCATGCTAGGATTAGCAGGAAAAAGCAAAAAATTTCAGAATTGCACCTTGCAATGCGGAGAAATTACTGTTTGTGCATTTACAATATTCATTGATTTTTGCCATTGAAAAACATCATGTTATTCATATACCAGAAATGTTTGAAGCTACTGACTGAATGAAAAGAGCTGGCATCTCACTCTCTTTGAATCTTCTTTATCATGCTAAGAGGAGCAGGAAAAAGCAAAAAATTTCAGAATTGCACGTTGCAATGTGGAGATATTACTGTTTGTGCATTTACAATATTCATTTATTTTTGCCATTGAAAAACGTCCAGAAATGTTTGAAGCTACTGACTGAATGAAAAGGGCTGGCATCTCACTCTCTTTGAATCTTCTTTATCATGCTAGGATTAGCAGGAAAAAGCAAAAAATTTCAGAATTGCACCTTGCAATGCGGAGAAATTACTGTTTGTGCATTTACAATATTCATTGATTTTTGCCATTGAAAAACATCATGTTATTCATATACCAGAAATGTTTGAAGCTACTGACTGAATGAAAAGAGCTGGCATCTCACTCTCTTTGAATCTTCTTTATCATGCTAGGATTAGCAGGAAAAAGCAAAAAATTTCAGAATTGCACCTTGCAATGCGGAGAAATTACTGTTTGTGCATTTACAATATTCATTGATTTTTGCCATTGAAAAACATCATGTTATTCATATACCAGAAATGTTTGAAGCTACTGACTGAATGAAAAGAGCTGGCATCTCACTCTCTTTGAATCTTCTTTATCATGCTAAGAGGAGCAGGAAAAAGCAAAAAATTTCAGAATTGCACCTTGCAATGTGGAGATATTACTGTTTGTGCATTTACAATATTCATTGATTTTTGCCATTGAAAAACGTCCAGAAATGTTTGAAGCTACTGACTGAATGAAAGGAGCTGGCATCTCACTCTCTTTGAATCTTCTTTATCATGCTAGGATTAGCAGGAAAAAGCAAAAAATTTCAGAATTGCACCTTGCAATGCGGAGAAATTACTGTTTGTGCATTTACAATATTCATTGATTTTTGCCATTGAAAAACATCATGTTATTCATATACCAGAAATGTTTGAAGCTACTGACTGAATGAAAAGAGCTGGCATCTCACTCTCTTTGAATCTTCTTTATCATGCTAGGATTAGCAGGAAAAAGCAAAAAATTTCAGAATTGCACCTTGCAATGTGGAGATATTACTGTTTGTGCATTTACAATATTCATTGATTTTTGCCATTGAAAAACGTCCAGAAATGTTTGAAGCTACTGACTGAATGAAAGGAGCTGGCATCTCACTCTCTTTGAATCTTCTTTATCATGCTAGGATTAGCAGGAAAAAGCAAAAAATTTCAGAATTGCACCTTGCAATGTGGAGTTATTACTGTTTGTGCATTTACAATATTCATTGATTTTTGCCATTGAAAAATGTCCAGAAATGTTTGAAGCTACTGACTGAATGAAAGGAGCTGGCATCTCACTCTCTTTGAATCTTCTTTATCATGCTAGGATTAGCAGGAAAAAGCAAAAAATTTCAGAATTGCACCTTGCAATGTGGAGATATTACTGTTTGTGCATTTACAATATTCATTGATTTTTGCCATTGAAAAACATCATGTTATTCATATACCAGAAATGTTTGAAGCTACTGACTGAATGAAAAGAGCTGGCATCTCACTCTCTTTGAATCTTCTTTATCATGCTAGGATTAGCAGGAAAAAGCAAAAAATTTCAGAATTGCACCTTGCAATGCGGAGAAATTACTGTTTGTGCATTTACAATATTCATTGATTTTTGCCATTAAAAAACATCATGTTATTCATATACCAGAAATATTTGAAGCTACTGACTGAATGAAAAGAGCTGGCATCTCACTCTCTTTGAATCTTCTTTATCATGCTAAGAGGAGCAGGAAAAAGCAAAAAATTTCAGAATTGCACCTTGCAATGTGGAGATATTACTGTTTGTGCATTTGCAATATTCATTGATTTTTGCCATTGAAAAACGTCCAGAAATGTTTGAAGCTACTGACTGAATGAAAGGAGCTGGCATCTCACTCTCTTTGAATCTTCTTTATCATGCTAGGATTAGCAGGAAAAAGCAAAAAATTTCAAAATTGCACCTTGCAATGTGGAGTTATTACTGTTTGTGCATTTACAATATTCATTGATTTTTGCAATTGAAAAATGTCCAGAAATGTTTGAAGCTACTGACTGAATGAAAGAAGCTGGCATCTCACTCTCTTTGAATCTTCTTTATCATGCTAGGATTAGCAGGAAAAAGCAAAAAATTTCAGAATTGCACCTTGCAATGTGGAGATATTACTGTTTGTGCATTTACAATATTCATTGATTTTTGCCATTGAAAAACATCATGTTATTCATATACCAGAAATGTTTGAAGCTACTGACTGAATGAAAAGAGCTGGCATCTCACTCTCTTTGAATCTTCTTTATCATGCTAAGAGGAGCAGGAAAAAGCAAAAAATTTCAGAATTGCACCTTGCAATGTGGAGATATTACTGTTTGTGCATTTACAATATTCATTGATTTTTGCCATTGAAAAACGTCCAGAAATGTTTGAAGCTACTGACTGAATGAAAGGAGCTGGCATCTCACTCTCTTTGAATCTTCTTTATCATGCTAGGATTAGCAGGAAAAAGCAAAAAAATTCAGAATTGCACCTTGCAATGCGGAGAAATTACTGTTTGTGCATTTACAATATTCATTGATTTTTGCCATTGAAAAACATCATGTTATTCATATACCAGAAATGTTTGAAGCTACTGACTGAATGAAAAGAGCTGGCATCTCACTCTCTTTGAATCTTCTTTATCATGCTAAGAGGAGCAGGAAAAAGCAAAAAATTTCAGAATTGCACCTTGCAATGTGGAGATATTACTGTTTGTGCATTTACAATATTCATTGATTTTTGCCATTGAAAAACGTCCAGAAATGTTTGAAGCTACTGACTGAATGAAAGGAGCTGGCATCTCACTCTCTTTGAATTTTCTTTATCATGCTAGGATTAGCAGGAAAAAGCAAAAAATTTCAGAATTGCACCTTGCAATGTGGAGAAATTACTGTTTGTGCATTTACAATATTCATTGATTTTTGCCATTGAAAAACATCATGTTATTCATATACCAGAAATGTTTGAAGCTACTGACTGAATGAAAAGAGCTGGCATCTCACTCTCTTTGAATCTTCTTTATCATGCTAAGAGGAGCAGGAAAAAGCAAAAAATTTCAGAATTGCACGTTGCAATGTGGAGATATTACTGTTTGTGCATTTACAATATTCATTGATTTTTGCCATTGAAAAACGTCCAGAAATGTTTGAAGCTACTGACTGAATGAAAGGAGCTGGCATCTCACTCTCTTTGAATCTTCTTTATCATGCTAGGATTAGCAGGAAAAAGCAAAAAATTTCAGAATTGCACCTTGCAATGCGGAGAAATTACTGTTTGTGCATTTACAATATTCATTGATTTTTGCCATTGAAAAACATCATGTTATTCATATACCAGAAATGTTTGAAGCTACTGACTGAATGAAAAGAGCTGGCATCTCACTCTCTTTGAATCTTCTTTATCATGCTAAGAGGAGCAGGAAAAAGCAAAAAATTTCAGAATTGCACGTTGCAATGTGGAGATATTACTGTTTGTGCATTTACAATATTCATTGATTTTTGCCATTGAAAAACGTCCAGAAATGTTTGAAGCTACTGACTGAATGAAAGGAGCTGGCATCTCACTCTCTTTGAATCTTCTTTATCATGCTAGGATTAGCAGGAAAAAACAAAAAATTTCAGAATTGCACCTTGCAATGCGGAGAAATTACTGTTTGTGCATTTACAATATTCATTGATTTTTGCCATTGAAAAACATCATGTTATTCATATACCAGAAATGTTTGAAGCTACTGACTGAATGAAAAGAGCTGGCATCTCACTCTCTTTGAATCTTCTTTATCATGCCAGGATAAGCAGGAAAAAGCAAAAAATTTCAGAATTGCACCTTGCAATGTGGAGATATTACTGTTTGTGCATTTACAATATTCATTGATTTTTGCCATTGAAAAACGTCCAGAAATGTTTGAAGCTACTGACTGAATGAAAGGAGCTGGCATCTCACTCTCTTTGAATCTTCTTTATCATGCTAGGATTAGCAGGAAAAAGCAAAAAATTTCAGAATTGCACCTTGCAATGCGGAGAAATTACAGTTTGTGCATTTACAATATTCATTGATTTTTGCCATTGAAAAACATCATGTTATTCATATACCAGAAATGTTTGAAGCTACTGACTGAATGAAAAGAGCTGGCATCTCACTCTCTTTGAATCTTCTTATCATGCTAAGAGGAGCAGGAAAAAGCAAAAAATTTCAGAATTGCACCTTGCAATGTGGAGATATTACTGTTTGTGCATTTACAATATTCATTGATTTTTGCCATTGAAAAACGTCCAGAAATGTTTGAAGCTACTGACTGAATGAAAGGAGCTGGCATCTCACTCTCTTTGAATCTTCTTTATCATGCTAGGATTAGCAGAAAAAAGCAAAAAATTTCAGAATTGCACCTTGCAATGCGGAGAAATTACTGTTTGTGCATTTACAATATTCATTGATTTTTGCCATTGAAAAACATCATGTTATTCATATACCAGAAATGTTTGAAGCTACTGACTGAATGAAAAGAGCTGGCATCTCACTCTCTTTGAATCTTCTTTATCATGCCAGGATTAGCAGGAAAAAGCAAAAAATTTCAGAATTGCACCTTGCAATGTGGAGATATTACTGTTTGTGCATTTACAATATTCATTGATTTTTGCCATTGAAAAACGTCCAGAAATGTTTGAAGCTACTGACTGAATGAAAGGAGCTGGCATCTCACTCTCTTTGAATCTTCTTTATCATGCTAGGATTAGCAGGAAAAAGCAAAAAATTTCAGAATTGCACCTTGCAATGCGGAGAAATTACTGTTTGTGCATTTACAATATTCATTGATTTTTGCCATTGAAAAACATCATGTTATTCATATACCAGAAATGTTTGAAGCTACTGACTGAATGAAAAGAGCTGGCATCTCACTCTCTTTGAATCTTCTTTATCACGCCAGGATTAGCAGGAAAAAGCAAAAAATTTCAGAATTGCACCTTGCAATGTGGAGATATTACTGTTTGTGCATTTACAATATTCATTGATTTTTGCCATTGAAAAACGTCCAGAAATGTTTGAAGCTACTGACTGAATGAAAGGAGCTGGCATCTCACTCTCTTTGAATCTTCTTTATCATGCTAGGATTAGCAGGAAAAAGCAAAAAATTTCAGAATTGCACCTTGCAATGCGGAGAAATTACTGTTTGTGCATTTACAATATTCATTGATTTTTGCCATTGAAAAACATCATGTTATTCATATACCAGAAATGTTTGAAGCTACTGACTGAATGAAAAGAGCTGGCATCTCACTCTCTTTGAATCTTTATCATGCTAAGAGGAGCAGGAAAAAGCAAAAAATTTCAGAATTGCACCTTGCAATGTGGAGATATTACTGTTTGTGCATTTACAATATTCATTGATTTTTGCCATTGAAAAACGTCCAGAAATGTTTGAAGCTACTGACTGAATGAAAGGAGCTGGCATCTCACTCTCTTTGAATCTTCTTTATCATGCTAGGATTAGCAGGAAAAAGCAAAAAATTTCAGAATTGCACCTTGCAATGCGGAGAAATTACTGTTTGTGCATTTACAATATTCATTGATTTTTGCCATTGAAAAACATCATGTTATTCATATACCAGAAATGTTTGAAGCTACTGACTGAATGAAAAGAGCTGGCATCTCACTCTCTTTGAATCTTCTTTATCATGCTAAGAGGAGCAGGAAAAAGCAAAAAATTTCAGAATTGCACGTTGCAATGTGGAGATATTACTGTTTGTGCATTTACAATATTCATTGATTTTTGCCATTGAAAAACGTCCAGAAATGTTTGAAGCTACTGACTGAATGAAAGGAGCTGGCATCTCACTCTCTTTGAATCTTCTTTATCATGCTAGGATTAGCAGGAAAAAGCAAAAAATTTCAGAATTGCACCTTGCAATGCGGAGAAATTACTGTTTGTGCATTTACAATATTCATTGATTTTTGCCATTGAAAAACATCATGTTATTCATATACCAGAAATGTTTGAAGCTACTGACTGAATGAAAAGAGCTGGCATCTCACTCTCTTTGAATCTTTATCATGCTAAGAGGAGCAGGAAAAAGCAAAAAATTTCAGAATTGCACCTTGCAATGTGGAGATATTACTGTTTGTGCATTTACAATATTCATTGATTTTTGCCATTGAAAAACGTCCAGAAATGTTTGAAGCTACTGACTGAATGAAAGGAGCTGGCATCTCACTCTCTTTGAATCTTCTTTATCATGCTAGGATTAGCAGGAAAAAGCAAAAAATTTCAGAATTGCACCTTGCAATGCGGAGAAATTACTGTTTGTGCATTTACAATATTCATTGATTTTTGCCATTGAAAAACATCATGTTATTCATATACCAGAAATGTTTGAAGCTACTGACTGAATGAAAAGAGCTGGCATCTCACTCTCTTTGAATCTTCTTTATCATGCTAAGAGGAGCAGGAAAAAGCAAAAAATTTCAGAATTGCACGTTGCAATGTGGAGATATTACTGTTTGTGCATTTACAATATTCATTGATTTTTGCCATTGAAAAACGTCCAGAAATGTTTGAAGCTACTGACTGAATGAAAGGAGCTGGCATCTCACTCTCTTTGAATCTTCTTTATCATGCTAGGATTAGCAGGAAAAAGCAAAAAATTTCAGAATTGCACCTTGCAATGCGGAGAAATTACTGTTTGTGCATTTACAATATTCATTGATTTTTGCCATTGAAAAACATCATGTTATTCATATACCAGAAATGTTTGAAGCTACTGACTGAATGAAAAGAGCTGGCATCTCACTCTCTTTGAATCTTCTTTATCATGCTAAGAGGAGCAGGAAAAAGCAAAAAATTTCAGAATTGCACCTTGCAATGTGGAGATATTACTGTTTGTGCATTTACAATATTCATTGATTTTTGCCATTGAAAAACGTCCAGAAATGTTTGAAGCTACTGACTGAATGAAAGGAGCTGGCATCTCACTCTCTTTGAATCTTCTTTATCATGCTAGGATTAGCAGGAAAAAGCAAAAAATTTCAGAATTGCACCTTGCAATGCGGAGAAATTACTGTTTGTGCATTTACAATATTCATTGATTTTTGCCATTGAAAAACATCATGTTATTCATATACCAGAAATGTTTGAAGCTACTGACTGAATGAAAAGAGCTGGCATCTCACTCTCTTTGAATCTTCTTTATCATGCTAAGAGGAGCAGGAAAAAGCAAAAAATTTCAGAATTGCACCTTGCAATGTGGAGATATTACTGTTTGTGCATTTACAATATTCATTGATTTTTGCCATTGAAAAACGTCCAGAAATGTTTGAAGCTACTGACTGAATGATTGGAGCTGGCATCTCACTCTCTTTGAATCTTCTTTATCATGCTAGGATTAGCAGGAAAAAGCAAAAAATTTCAGAATTGCACCTTGCAATGCGGAGAAATTACTGTTTGTGCATTTACAATATTCATTGATTTTTGCCATTGAAAAACATCATGTTATTCATATACCAGAAATGTTTGAAGCTACTGACTGAATGAAAAGAGCTGGCATCTCACTCTCTTTGAATCTTCTTTATCATGCCAGGATTAGCAGGAAAAAGCAAAAAATTTCAGAATTGCACCTTGCAATGTGGAGATATTACTGTTTGTGCATTTACAATATTCATTGATTTTTGCCATTGAAAAACGTCCAGAAATGTTTGAAGCTACTGACTGAATGAAAGGAGCTGGCATCTCACTCTCTTTGAATCTTCTTTATCATGCTAGGATTAGCAGGAAAAAGCAAAAAATTTCAGAATTGCACCTTGCAATGCGGAGAAATTACTGTTTGTGCATTTACAATATTCATTGATTTTTTCCATTGAAAAACATCATGTTATTCATATACCAGAAATGTTTGAAGCTACTGACTGAATGAAAAGAGCTGGCATCTCACTCTCTTTGAATCTTCTTTATCATGCTAATAGGAGCAGGAAAAAGCAAAAAATTTCAGAATTGCACCTTGCAATGTGGAGATATTACTGTTTGTGCATTTACAATATTCATTGATTTTTGCCATTGAAAAACGTCCAGAAATGTTTGAAGCTACTGACTGAATGAAAGGAGCTGGCATCTCACTCTCTTTGAATCTTCTTTATCATGCTAGGATTAGCAGGAAAAAGCAAAAAATTTCAGAATTGCACCTTGCAATGCGGAGAAATTACTGTTTGTGCATTTACAATATTCATTGATTTTTGCCATTGAAAAACATCATGTTATTCATATACCAGAAATGTTTGAAGCTACTGACTGAATGAAAAGAGCTGGCATCTCACTCTCTTTGAATCTTCTTTATCATGCCAGGATTAGCAGGAAAAAGCAAAAAATTTCAGAATTGCACCTTGCAATGTGGAGATATTACCGTTTGTGCATTTACAATATTCATTGATTTTTGCCATTGAAAAACGTCCAGAAATGTTTGAAGCTACTGATTGAATGAAAGTAGCTGGCATCTCACTCTCTTTGAATCTTCTTTATCATGCTAGGATTAGCAGGAAAAAGCAAAAAATTTCAGAATTGCACCTTGCAATGCGGAGAAATTACTGTTTGTGCATTTACAATATTCATTGATTTTTGCCATTGAAAAACATCATGTTATTCATATACCAGAAATGTTTGAAGCTACTGACTGAATGAAAAGAGCTGGCATCTCACTCTCTTTGAATCTTTATCATGCTAAGAGGAGCAGGAAAAAGCAAAAAATTTCAGAATTGCACCTTGCAATGTGGAGATATTACTGTTTGTGCATTTACAATATTCATTGATTTTTGCCATTGAAAAACGTCCAGAAATGTTTGAAGCTACTGACTGAATGAAAGGAGCTGGCATCTCACTCTCTTTGAATCTTCTTTATCATGCTAGGATTAGCAGGAAAAAGCAAAAAATTTCAGAATTGCACCTTGCAATGCGGAGAAATTACTGTTTGTGCATTTACAATATTCATTGATTTTTGCCATTGAAAAACATCATGTTATTCATATACCAGAAATGTTTGAAGCTACTGACTGAATGAAAAGAGCTGGCATCTCACTCTCTTTGAATCTTCTTTATCATGCTAAGAGGAGCAGGTAAAAGCAAAAAATTTCAGAATTGCACCTTGCAATGTGGAGATATTACTGTTTGTGCATTTACAATATTCATTGATTTTTGCCATTGAAAAACGTCCAGAAATATTTGAAGCTACTGAATGAATGAAAGGAGCTGGCATCTCACTCTCTTTGAATCTTCTTTATCATGCTAGGATTAGCAGGAAAAAGCAAAAAATTTCAGAATTGCACCTTGCAATGCGGAGAAATTACTGTTTGTGCATTTACAATATTCATTGATTTTTGCCATTGAAAAACATCATGTTATTCATATACCAGAAATGTTTGAAGCTACTGACTGAATGAAAAGAGCTGGCATCTCACTCTCTTTGAATCTTCTTTATCATGCCAGGATTAGCAGGAAAAAGCAAAAAATTTCAGAATTGCACCTTGCAATGTGGAGATATTACTGTTTGTGCATTTACAATATTCATTGATTTTTGCCATTGAAAAACGTCCAGAAATGTTTAAAGCTACTGACTGAATGAAAGGAGCTGGCATCTCACTCTCTTTGAATCTTCTTTATCATGCTAGGATTAGCAGGAAAAAGCAAAAAATTTCAGAATTGCACCTTGCAATGCGGAGAAATTACTGTTTGTGCATTTACAATATTCATTGATTTTTGCCATTGAAAAACATCATGTTATTCATATACCAGAAATGTTTGAAGCTACTGACTGAATGAAAAGAGCTGGCATCTCACTCTCTTTGAATCTTCTTTATCATGCTAAGAGGAGCAGGAAAAAGCAAAAAATTTCAGAATTGCACCTTGCAATGTGGAGATATTACTGTTTGTGCATTTACAATATTCATTGATTTTTGCCATTGAAAAACGTCCAGAAATGTTTGAAGCTACTGACTGAATGAAAGGAGCTGGCATCTCACTCTTTTGAATCTTCTTTATCATGCTAGGATTAGCAGGAAAAAGCAAAAAATTTCAGAATTGCACCTTGCAATGCGGAGAAATTACAGTTTGAGCATTTACAATATTCATTGATTTTTGCCATTGAAAAACATCATGTTATTCATATACCAGAAATGTTTGAAGCTACTGACTGAATGAAAAGAGCTGGCATCTCACTCTCTTTGAATCTTCTTTATCATGCTAAGAGGAGCAGGAAAAAGCAAAAAATTTCAGAATTGCACCTTGCAATGTGGAGATATTACTGTTTGTGCATTTACAATATTCATTGATTTTTGCCATTGAAAAACGTCCAGAAATGTTTGAAGCTACTGACTGAATGAAAGGAGCTGGCATCTCACTCTCTTTGAATCTTCTTTATCATGCTAGGATTAGCAGGAAAAAGCAAAAAATTTCAGAATTGCACCTTGCAATGCGGAGAAATTACTGTTTGTGCATTTACAATATTCATTGATTTTTGCCATTGAAAAACATCATGTTATTCATATAAAAGAAATGTTTGAAGCTACTGACTGAATGAAAAGAGCTGGCATCTCACTCTCTTTGAATCTTCTTTATCATGCTAAGAGGAGCAGGAAAAAGCAAAAAATTTCAGAATTGCACCTTGCAATGTGGAGATATTACTGTTTGTGCATTTACAATATTCATTGATTTTTGCCATTGAAAAACGTCCAGAAATGTTTGAAGCTACTGACTGAATGAAAGGAGCTGGCATCTCACTCTCTTTGAATCTTCTTTATCATGCTAGGATTAGCAGGAAAAAGCAAAAAATTTCAGAATTGCACCTTGCAATGCGGAGAAATTACTGTTTGTGCATTTACAATATTCATTGATTTTTGCCATTGAAAAACATCATGTTATTCATATACCAGAAATGTTTGAAGTTACTGACTGAATGAAAAGAGCTGGCATCTCACTCTCTTTGAATCTTCTTTATCATGCTAGGATTAGCAGGAAAAAGCAAAAAATTTCAGAATTGCACCTTGCAATGTGGAGATATTACTGTTTGTGCATTTACAATATTCATTGATTTTTGCCATTGAAAAACGTCCAGAAATGTTTGAAGCTACTGACTGAATGAAAGGAGCTGGCATCTCACTCTCTTTGAATCTTCTTTATCATGCTAGGATTAGCAGGAAAAAGCAAAAAATTTCAGAATTGCACCTTGCAATGTGGAGTTATTACTGTTTGTGCATTTACAATATTCATTGATTTTTGCCATTGAAAAATGTCCAGAAATGTTTGAAGCTACTGACTGAATGAAAGGAGCTGGCATCTCACTCTCTTTGAATCTTCTTTATCATGCTAGGATTAGCAGGAAAAAGCAAAAAATTTCAGAATTGCACCTTGCAATGTGGAGATATTACTGTTTGTGCATTTACAATATTCATTGATTTTTGCCATTGAAAAACATCATGTTATTCATATACCAGAAATGTTTGAAGCTACTGACTGAATGAAAAGAGCTGGCATCTCACTCTCTTTGAATCTTCTTTATCATGCTAAGAGGAGCAGGAAAAAGCAAAAAATTTCAGAATTGCACCTTGCAATGTGGAGATATTACTGTTTGTGCATTTACAATATTCATTGATTTTTGCCATTGAAAAACGTCCAGAAATGTTTGAAGCTACTGACTGAATGAAAGGAGCTGGCATCTCACTCTCTTTGAATCTTCTTTATCATGCTAGGATTAGCAGGAAAAAGCAAAAAATTTCAGAATTGCACCTTGCAATGCGGAGAAATTACTGTTTGTGCATTTACAATATTCATTGATTTTTGCCATTGAAAAACATCATGTTATTCATATACCAGAAATGTTTGAAGCTACTGACTGAATGAAAAGAGCTGGCATCTCACTCTCTTTGAATCTTCTTTATCATGCTAGGATTAGCAGGAAAAAGCAAAAAATGTCAGAATTGCACCTTGCAATGTGGAGATATTACTGTTTGTGCATTTACAATATTCATTGATTTTTGCCATTGAAAAACGTCCAGAAATGTTTGAAGCTACTGACTGAATGAAAGGAGCTGGCATCTCACTCTCTTTGAATCTTCTTTATCATGCTAGGATTAGCAGGAAAAAGCAAAAAATTTCAGAATTGCACCTTGCAATGTGGAGATATTACTGTTTGTGCATTTACAATATTCATTGATTTTTGCCATTGAAAAACATCATGTTATTCATATACCAGAAATGTTTGAAGCTACTGACTGAATGAAAAGAGCTGGCATCTCAATCTCTTTGAATCTTCTTTATCATGCTAAGAGGAGCAGGAAAAAGCAAAAAATTTCAGAATTGCACCTTGCAATGTGGAGATATTACTGTTTGTGCATTTACAATATTCATTGATTTTTGCCATTGAAAAACGTCCAGAAATGTTTGAAGCTACTGACTGAATGAAAGGAGCTGGCATCTCAATCTCTTTGAATCTTCTTTATCATGCTAGGATTAGCAGTAAAAAGCAAAAAATTTCAGAATTGCACCTTGCAATGCGGAGAAATTACTGTTTGTGCATTTACAATATTCATTGATTTTTGCCATTGAAAAACATCATGTTATTCATATACCAGAAATGTTTGATGCTACTGACTGAATGAAAAGATCTGGCATCTCACTCTCTTTGAATCTTCTTTATCATGCTAAGAGGAGCAGGAAAAAGCAAAAAATTTCAGAATTGCACCTTGCAATGTGGAGATATTACTGTTTGTGC
The DNA here is from genome assembly GCF_046119375.1 of Phyllobates terribilis. Taxonomy (NCBI): domain Eukaryota; kingdom Metazoa; phylum Chordata; class Amphibia; order Anura; family Dendrobatidae; genus Phyllobates; species Phyllobates terribilis. The sequence goes on along the minus strand of NW_027362909.1, from coordinate 2,480,986 downwards.
ATTTACAATATTCATTGATTTTTGCCATTGAAAAACGTCCAGAAATGTTTGAAGCTACTGACTGAATGAAAGGAGCTGGCATCTCACTCTCTTTGAATCTTCTTTATCATGCTAGGATTAGCAGGAAAAAGCAAAAAATTTCAGAATTGCACCTTGCAATGCGGAGAAATTACTGTTTGTGCATTTACAATATTCATTGATTTTTGCCATTGAAAAACATCATGTTATTCATATACCAGAAATGTTTGAAGCTACTGACTGAATGAAAAGAGCTGGCATCTCACTCTCTTTGAATCTTCTTTATCATGCTAAGAGGAGCAAGAAAAAGCAAAAAATTTCAGAATTGCACCTTGCAATGTGGAGATATTACTGTTTGTTCATTTACAATATTCATTGATTTTTTCCTTTGAAAAACGTCCAGAAATGTTTGAAGCTACTGACTGAATGAAAGGAGCTGGCATCTCACTCTCTTTGAATCTTCTTTATCATGCTAGGATTAGCAGGAAAAAGCAAAAAATTTCAGAATTGCACCTTGCAATGTGGAGTTATTACTGTTTGTGCATTTACAATATTCATTGATTTTTGCCATTGAAAAATGTCCAGAAATGTTTGAAGCTACTGACTGAATGAAAGGAGCTGGCATCTCACTCTCTTTGAATCTTCTTTATCATGCTAGGATTAGCAGGAAAAAGCAAAAAATTTCAGAATTGCACCTTGCAATGTGGAGATATTACTGTTTGTGCATTTACAATATTCATTGATTTTTGCCATTGAAAAACATCATGTTATTCATATACCAGAAATGTTTGAAGCTACTGACTGAATGAAAAGAGCTGGCATCTCACTCTCTTTGAATCTTCTTTATCATGCTAAGAGGAGCAGGAAAAAGCAAAAAATTTCAGAATTGCACCTTGCAATGTGGAGATATTACTGTTTGTGCATTTACAATATTCATTGATTTTTGCCATTGAAAAACGTCCAGAAATGTTTGAAGCTACTGACTGAATGAAAGGAGCTGGCATCTCACTCTCTTTGAATCTTCTTTATCATGCTAGGATTAGCAGGAAAAAGCAAAAAATTTCAGAATTGCACCTTGCAATGTGGAGTTATTACTGTTTGTGCATTTACAATATTCATTGATTTTTGCCATTGAAAAATGTCCAGAAATGTTTGAAGCTACTGACTGAATGAAAGGAGCTGGCATCTCACTCTCTTTGAATCTTCTTTATCATGCTAGGATTAGCAGGAAAAAGCAAAAAATTTCAGAATTGCACCTTGCAATGTGGAGATATTACTGTTTGTGCATTTACAATATTCATTGATTTTTGCCATTGAAAAACATCATGTTATTCATATACCAGAAATGTTTGAAGCTACTGACTGAATGAAAAGAGCTGGCATCTCACTCTCTTTGAATCTTCTTTATCATGCTAAGAGGAGCAGGAAAAAGCAAAAAATTTCAGAATTGCACCTTGCAATGTGGAGATATTACTGTTTGTGCATTTACAATATTCATTGATTTTTGCCATTGAAAAACGTCCAGAAATGTTTGAAGCTACTGACTGAATGAAAGGAGCTGGCATCTCACTCTCTTTGAATCTTCTTTATCATGCTAGGATTAGCAGGAAAAAGCAAAAAATTTCAGAATTGCACCTTGCAATGCAGAGAAATTACTGTTTGTGCATTTACAATATTTATTGATTTTTGCCATTGAAAAACATCATGTTATTCATATACCAGAAATGTTTGAAGCTACTGACTGAATGAAAAGAGCTGGCATCTCAATCTCTTTGAATCTTCTTTATCATGCTAAGAGGAGCAGGAAAAAGCAAAAAATTTCAGAATTGCACCTTGCAATGTGGAGATATTACTGTTTGTGCATTTACAATATTCATTGATTTTTGCCATTGAAAAACGTCCAGAAATGTTTGAAGCTACTGACTGAATGAAAGGAGCTGGCATCTCACTCTCTTTGAATCTTCTTTATCATGCTAGGATTAGCAGGAAAAAGCAAAAAATTTCAGAATTGCACCTTGCAATGCGGAGAAATTACTGTTTGTGCATTTACAATATTCATTGATTTTTGCCATTGAAAAACATCATGTTATTCATATACCAGAAATGTTTGAAGCTACTGACTGAATGAAAAGAGCTGGCATCTCACTCTCTTTGAATCTTCTTTATCATGCTAAGAGGAGCAGGAAAAAGCAAAAAATTTCAGAATTGCACCTTGCAATGTGGAGATATTACTGTTTGTGCATTTACAATATTCATTGATTTTTGCCATTGAAAAACGTCCAGAAATGTTTGAAGCTACTGACTGAATGAAAGGAGCTGGCATCTCACTCTCTTTGAATCTTCTTTACCATGCTAGGATTAGCAGGAAAAAGCAAAAAATTTCAGAATTGCACCTTGCAATGCGGAGAAATTACTGTTTGTGCATTTACAATATTCATTGATTTTTGCCATTGAAAAACATCATGTTATTCATATACCAGAAATGTTTGAAGCTACTGACTGAATGAAAAGAGCTGGCATCTCACTCTCTTTGAATCTTCTTTATCATGCTAAGAGGAGCAGGAAAAAGCAAAAAATTTCAGAATTGCACCTTGCAATGTGGAGATATTACTGTTTGTTCATTTACAATATTCATTGATTTTTTCCTTTGAAAAACGTCCAGAAATGTTTGAAGCTACTGACTGAATGAAAGGAGCTGGCATCTCACTCTCTTTGAATCTTCTTTATCATGCTAGGATTAGCAGGAAAAAGCAAAAAATTTCAGAATTGCACCTTGCAATGCGGAGAAATTACTGTTTGTGCATTTACAATATTCATTGATTTTTGCCATTGAAAAACATCATGTTATTCATATACCAGAAATGTTTGAAGCTACTGACTGAATGAAAAGAGCTGGCATCTCACTCTCTTTGAATCTTCTTTATCATGCTAAGAGGAGCAGGAAAAAGCAAAAAATTTCAGAATTGCACCTTGCAATGTGGAGATATTACTGTTTGTGCATTTACAATATTCATTGATTTTTGCCATTGAAAAACGTCCAGAAATGTTTGAAGCTACTGACTGAATGAAAGGAGCTGGCATCTCACTCTCTTTGAATCTTCTTTATCATGCTAGGATTAGCAGGAAAAAGCAAAAAATTTCAGAATTGCACCTTGCAATGCGGAGAAATTACTGTTTGTGCGTTTACAATATTCATTGATTTTTGCCATTGAAAAACATCATGTTATTCATATACCAGAAATGTTTGAAGCTACAGACTGAATGAAAAGAGCTGGCATCTCACTCTCTTTGAATCTTTTTTATCATGCTAAGAGGAGCAGGAAAAAGCAAAAAATTTCAGAATTGCACGTTGCAATGTGGAGATATTACTGTTTGTGCATTTACAATATTCATTGATTTTTGCCATTGAAAAACGTCCAGAAATGTTTGAAGCTACTGACTGAATGAAAGGAGCTGGCATCTCACTCTCTTTGAATCTTCTTTATCATGCTAGGATTAGCAGGAAAAAGCAAAAAATTTCAGAATTGCACCTTGCAATGCGGAGAAATTACTGTTTGTGCATTTTCAATATTCATTGATTTTTGCCATTGAAAAACATCATGTTATTCATATACCAGAAATGTTTGAAGCTACTGACTGAATGAAAAGAGCTGGCATCTCACTCTCTTTGAATCTTCTTTATCATGCTAAGAGGAGCAGGTAAAAGCAAAAAATTTCAGAATTGCACCTTGCAATGTGGAGATATTACTGTTTGTGCATTTACAATATTCATTGATTTTTGCCATTGAAAAACGTCCAGAAATATTTGAAGCTACTGACTGAATGAAAGGAGCTGGCATCTCACTCTCTTTGAATCTTCTTTATCATGCTAGGATTAGCAGGAAAAAGCAAAAAATTTCAGAATTGCACCTTGCAATGCGGAGAAATTACTGTTTGTGCATTTACAATATTCATTGATTTTTGCCATTGAAAAACATCATGTTATTCATATACCAGAAATGTTTGAAGCTACTGACTGAATGAAAAGAGCTGGCATCTCACTCTCTTTGAATCTTCTTTATCATGCCAGGATTAGCAGGAAAAAGCAAAAAATTTCAGAATTGCACCTTGCAATGTGGAGATATTACTGTTTGTGCATTTACAATATTCATTGATTTTTGCCATTGAAAAACGTCCAGAAATGTTTGAAGCTACTGACTGAATGAAAGGAGCTGGCATCTCACTCTCTTTGAATCTTCTTTATCATGCTAGGATTAGCAGGAAAAAGCAAAAAATTTCAGAATTGCACCTTGCAATGCGGAGAAATTACTGTTTGTGCATTTACAATATTCATTGATTTTTGCCATTGAAAAACATCATGTTATTCATATACCAGAAATGTTTGAAGCTACTGACTGAATGAAAAGAGCTGGCATCTCACTCTCTTTGAATCTTCTTTATCATGCTAAGAGGAGCAGGAAAAAGCAAAAAATTTCAGAATTGCACCTTGCAATGTGGAGATATTACTGTTTGTGCATTTACAATATTCATTGATTTTTGCCATTGAAAAACGTCCAGAAATGTTTGAAGCTACTGACTGAATGAAAGGAGCTGGCATCTCACTCTTTTGAATCTTCTTTATCATGCTAGGATTAGCAGGAAAAAGCAAAAAATTTCAGAATTGCACCTTGCAATGCGGAGAAATTACAGTTTGAGCATTTACAATATTCATTGATTTTTGCCATTGAAAAACATCATGTTATTCATATACCAGAAATGTTTGAAGCTACTGACTGAATGAAAAGAGCTGGCATCTCACTCTCTTTGAATCTTCTTTATCATGCTAAGAGGAGCAGGAAAAAGCAAAAAATTTCAGAATTGCACCTTGCAATGTGGAGATATTACTGTTTGTGCATTTACAATATTCATTGATTTTTGCCATTGAAAAACGTCCAGAAATGTTTGAAGCTACTGACTGAATGAAAGGAGCTGGCATCTCACTCTCTTTGAATCTTCTTTATCATGCTAAGAGGAGCAGGAAAAAGCAAAAAATTTCAGAATTGCACCTTGCAATGCGGAGAAATTACTGTTTGTGCATTTACAATATTCATTGATTTTTGCCATTGAAAAACATCATGTTATTCATATAAAAGAAATGTTTGAAGCTACTGACTGAATGAAAAGAGCTGGCATCTCACTCTCTTTGAATCTTCTTTATCATGCTAAGAGGAGCAGGAAAAAGCAAAAAATTTCAGAATTGCACCTTGCAATGTGGAGATATTACTGTTTGTGCATTTACAATATTCATTGATTTTTGCCATTGAAAAACGTCCAGAAATGTTTGAAGCTACTGACTGAATGAAAGGAGCTGGCATCTCACTCTCTTTGAATCTTCTTTATCATGCTAGGATTAGCAGGAAAAAGCAAAAAATTTCAGAATTGCACCTTGCAATGCGGAGAAATTACTGTTTGTGCATTTACAATATTCATTGATTTTTGCCATTGAAAAACATCATGTTATTCATATACCAGAAATGTTTGAAGTTACTGACTGAATGAAAAGAGCTGGCATCTCACTCTCTTTGAATCTTCTTTATCATGCTAGGATTAGCAGGAAAAAGCAAAAAATTTCAGAATTGCACCTTGCAATGTGGAGATATTACTGTTTGTGCATTTATAATATTCATTGATTTTTGCCATTGAAAAACGTCCAGAAATGTTTGAAGCTACTGACTGAATGAAAGGAGCTGGCATCTCACTCTCTTTGAATCTTCTTTATCATGCTAGGATTAGCAGGAAAAAGCAAAAAATTTCAGAATTGCACCTTGCAATGTGGAGTTATTACTGTTTGTGCATTTACAATATTCATTGATTTTTGCCATTGAAAAATGTCCAGAAATGTTTGAAGCTACTGACTGAATGAAAGGAGCTGGCATCTCACTCTCTTTGAATCTTCTTTATCATGCTAGGATTAGCAGGAAAAAGCAAAAAATTTCAGAATTGCACCTTGCAATGTGGAGATATTACTGTTTGTGCATTTACAATATTCATTGATTTTTGCCATTGAAAAACATCATGTTATTCATATACCAGAAATGTTTGAAGCTACTGACTGAATGAAAAGAGCTGGCATCTCACTCTCTTTGAATCTTCTTTATCATGCTAAGAGGAGCAGGAAAAAGCAAAAAATTTCAGAATTGCACCTTGCAATGTGGAGATATTACTGTTTGTGCATTTACAATATTCATTGATTTTTGCCATTGAAAAATGTCCAGAAATGTTTGAAGCTACTGACTGAATGAAAGGAGCTGGCATCTCACTCTCTTTGAATCTTCTTTATCATGCTAGGATTAGCAGGATAAAGCAAAAAATTTCAGAATTGCACCTTGCAATGCGGAGAAATTACTGTTTGTGCATTTACAATATTCATTGATTTTTGCCATTGAAAAACATCATGTTATTCATATACCAGAAATGTTTGAAGCTACTGACTGAATGAAAAGAGCTGGCATCTCACTCTCTTTGAATCTTCTTTATCATGCTAGGATTAGCAGGAAAAAGCAAAAAATGTCAGAATTGCACCTTGCAATGTGGAGATATTACTGTTTGTGCATTTACAATATTCATTGATTTTTGCCATTGAAAAACGTCCAGAAATGTTTGAAGCTACTGACTGAATGAAAGGAGCTGGCATCTCACTCTCTTTGAATCTTCTTTATCATGCTAGGATTAGCAGGAAAAAGCAAAAAATTTCAGAATTGCACCTTGCAATGTGGAGATATTACTGTTTGTGCATTTACAATATTCATTGATTTTTGCCATTGAAAAACATCATGTTATTCATATACCAGAAATGTTTGAAGCTACTGACTGAATGAAAAGAGCTGGCATCTCAATCTCTTTGAATCTTCTTTATCATGCTAAGAGGAGCAGGAAAAAGCAAAAAATTTCAGAATTGCACCTTGCAATGTGGAGATATTACTGTTTGTGCATTTACAATATTCATTGATTTTTGCCATTGAAAAACGTCCAGAAATGTTTGAAGCTACTGACTGAATGAAAGGAGCTGGCATCTCAATCTCTTTGAATCTTCTTTATCATGCTAGGATTAGCAGGAAAAAGCAAAAAATTTCAGAATTGCACCTTGCAATGCGGAGAAATTACTGTTTGTGCATTTACAATATTCATTGATTTTTGCCATTGAAAAACATCATGTTATTCATATACCAGAAATGTTTGATGCTACTGACTGAATGAAAAGAGCTGGCATCTCACTCTCTTTGAATCTTCTTTATCATGCTAAGAGGAGCAGGAAAAAGCAAAAAATTTCAGAATTGCACCTTGCAATGTGGAGATATTACTGTTTGTGCATTTACAATATTCATTGATTTTTGCCATTGAAAAACGTCCAGAAATGTTTGAAGCTACTGACTGAATGAAAGGAGCTGGCATCTCACTCTCTTTGAATCTTCTTTATCATGCTAGGATTAGCAGGAAAAAGCAAAAAATTTCAGAATTGCACCTTGCAATGCGGAGAAATTACTGTTTGTGCATTTACAATATTCATTGATTTTTGCCATTGAAAAACATCATGTTATTCATATACCAGAAATGTTTGAAGCTACTGACTGAATGAAAAGAGCTGGCATCTCACTCTCTTTGAATCTTCTTTATCATGCTAAGAGGAGCAGGAAAAAGCAAAAAATTTCAGAATTGCACCTTGCAATGTGGAGATATTACTGTTTGTGCATTTACAATATTCATTGATTTTTGCCATTGAAAAACGTCCAGAAATGTTTGAAGCTACTGACTGAATGAAAGGAGCTGGCATCTCACTCTCTTTGAATCTTCTTTATCATGCTAGGATTAGCAGGAAAAAGCAAAAAATTTCAGAATTGCACCTTGCAATGTGGAGTTATTACTGTTTGTGCATTTACAATATTCATTGATTTTTGCCATTGAAAAATGTCCAGAAATGTTTGAAGCTACTGACTGAATGAAAGGAGCTGGCATCTCACTCTCTTTGAATCTTCTTTATCATGCTAGGATTAGCAGGAAAAAGCAAAAAATTTCAGAATTGCACCTTGCAATGTGGAGATATTACTGTTTGTGCATTTACAATATTCATTGATTTTTGCCATTGAAAAACATCATGTTATTCATATACCAGAAATGTTTGAAGCTACTGACTGAATGAAAAGAGCTGGCATCTCACTCTCTTTGAATCTTCTTTATCATGCTAAGAGGAGCAGGAAAAAGCAAAAAATTTCAGAATTGCACCTTGCAATGTGGAGATATTACTGTTTGTGCATTTACAATATTCATTGATTTTTGCCATTGAAAAACGTCCAGAAATGTTTGAAGCTACTGACTGAATGAAAGGAGCTGGCATCTCACTCTCTTTGAATCTTCTTTATCATGCTAGGATTAGCAGGAAAAAGCAAAAAATTTCAGAATTGCACCTTGCAATGCAGAGAAATTACTGTTTGTGCATTTACAATATTTATTGATTTTTGCCATTGAAAAACATCATGTTATTCATATACCAGAAATGTTTGAAGCTACTGACTGAATGAAAAGAGCTGGCATCTCAATCTCTTTGAATCTTCTTTATCATGCTAAGAGGAGCAGGAAAAAGCAAAAAATTTCAGAATTGCACCTTGCAATGTGGAGATATTACTGTTTGTGCATTTACAATATTCATTGATTTTTGCCATTGAAAAACGTCCAGAAATGTTTGAAGCTACTGACTGAATGAAAGGAGCTGGCATCTCACTCTCTTTGAATCTTCTTTATCATGCTAGGATTAGCAGGAAAAAGCAAAAAATTTCAGAATTGCACCTTGCAATGCGGAGAAATTACTGTTTGTGCATTTACAATATTCATTGATTTTTGCCATTGAAAAACATCACGTTATTCATATACCAGAAATGTTTGAAGCTACTGACTGAATGAAAAGAGCTGGCATCTCACTCTCTTTGAATCTTCTTTATCATGCTAAGAGGAGCAGGAAAAAGCAAAAAATTTCAGAATTGCACCTTGCAATGTGGAGATATTACTGTTTGTGCATTTACAATATTCATTGATTTTTGCCATTGAAAAACGTCCAGAAATGTTTGAAGCTACTGACTGAATGAAAGGAGCTGGCATCTCACTCTCTTTGAATCTTCTTTACCATGCTAGGATTAGCAGGAAAAAGCAAAAAATTTCAGAATTGCACCTTGCAATGCGGAGAAATTACTGTTTGTGCATTTACAATATTCATTGATTTTTGCCATTGAAAAACATCATGTTATTCATATACCAGAAATGTTTGAAGCTACTGACTGAATGAAAAGAGCTGGCATCTCACTCTCTTTGAATCTTCTTTATCATGCTAAGAGGAGCAGGAAAAAGCAAAAAATTTCAGAATTGCACCTTGCAATGTGGAGATATTACTGTTTGTTCATTTACAATATTCATTGATTTTTTCCTTTGAAAAACGTCCAGAAATGTTTGAAGCTACTGACTGAATGAAAGGAGCTGGCATCTCACTCTCTTTGAATCTTCTTTATCATGCTAGGATTAGCAGGAAAAAGCAAAAAATTTCAGAATTGCACCTTGCAATGCGGAGAAATTACTGTTTGTGCATTTACAATATTCATTGATTTTTGCCATTGAAAAACATCATGTTATTCATATACCAGAAATGTTTGAAGCTACTGACTGAATGAAAAGAGCTGGCATCTCACTCTCTTTGAATCTTCTTTATCATGCTAAGAGGAGCAGGAAAAAGCAAAAAATTTCAGAATTGCACCTTGCAATGTGGAGATATTACTGTTTGTGCATTTACAATATTCATTGATTTTTGCCATTGAAAAACGTCCAGAAATGTTTGAAGCTACTGACTGAATGAAAGGAGCTGGCATCTCACTCTCTTTGAATCTTCTTTATCATGCTAGGATTAGCAGGAAAAAGCAAAAAATTTCAGAATTGCACCTTGCAATGCGGAGAAATTACTGTTTGTGCGTTTACAATATTCATTGATTTTTGCCATTGAAAAACATCATGTTATTCATATACCAGAAATGTTTGAAGCTACAGACTGAATGAAAAGAGCTGGCATCTCACTCTCTTTGAATCTTTTTTATCATGCTAAGAGGAGCAGGAAAAAGCAAAAAATTTCAGAATTGCACGTTGCAATGTGGAGATATTACTGTTTGTGCATTTACAATATTCATTGATTTTTGCCATTGAAAAACGTCCAGAAATGTTTGAAGCTACTGACTGAATGAAAGGAGCTGGCATCTCACTCTCTTTGAATCTTCTTTATCATGCTAGGATTAGCAGGAAAAAGCAAAAAATTTCAGAATTGCACCTTGCAATGCGGAGAAATTACTGTTTGTGCATTTTCAATATTCATTGATTTTTGCCATTGAAAAACATCATGTTATTCATATACCAGAAATGTTTGAAGCTACTGACTGAATGAAAAGAGCTGTCATCTCACTCTCTTTGAATCTTCTTTATCATGCTAAGAGGAGCAGGAAAAAGCAAAAAATTTCAGAATTGCACGATGCAATGTGGAGATATTACTGTTTGTGCATTTACAATATTCATTGATTTTTGCCATTGAAAAACGTCCAGAAATGTTTGAAGCTACAGACTGAATGAAAGGAGCTGGCATCTCACTCTCTTTGAATCTTCTTTATCATGCTAAGAGGAGCAGGAAAAAGCAAAAAATTTCAGAATTGCACCTTGCAATGTGGAGATATTACTGTTTGTGCATTTACAATATTCATTGATTTTTGCCATTGAAAAATGTCCAGAAATGTTTGAAGCTACTGACTGAATGAAAGGTCGTGGCATCTCACTCTCTTTGAATCTTCTTTATCATGCTAGGATTAGCAGGAAAAAAGCAAAAAATTTCAGAATTGCACCTTGCAATGCGGAGAAATTACTGTTTGTGCATTTACAATATTCATTGATTTTTGCCATTGAAAAACATCATGTTACTCATATACCAGAAATGTTTGAAGCTACTGACTGAATGAAAAGAGCTGGCATCTCACTCTCTTTGAATCTTCTTTATCATGCCAGGATTAGCAGGAAAAAGCAAAAAAATTCAGAATTGCACCTTGCAATGTGGAGATATTACTGTTTGTGCATTTACAATATTCATTGATTTTTGCCATTGAAAAACGTCCAGAAATGTTTGAAGCTACTGACTGAATGAAAGGAGCTGGCATCTCACTCTCTTTAAATCTTCTTTATCATGCTAGGATTAGCAGGAAAAAGCAAAAAATTTCAGAATTGCACCTTGCAATGCGGAGAAATTACTGTTTGTGCATTTACAATATTCATTGATTTTTGCCATTGAAAAACATCATGTTATTCATATACCAGAAATATTTGAAGCTACTGACTGAATGAAAAGAGCTGGCATCTCACTCTCTTTGAATCTTCTTTATCATGCTAAGAGGAGCAGGAAAAAGCAAAAAATTTCAGAATTGCACCTTGCAATGTGGAGATATTACTGTTTGTGCATTTACAATATTCATTGATTTTTGCCATTGAAAAACGTCCAGAAATGTTTGAAGCTACTGACTGAATGAAAGGAGCTGGCATCTCACTCTCTTTGAATCTTCTTTATCATGCTAGGATTAGCAGGAAAAAGCAAAAAATTTCAGAATTGCACCTTGCAATGCAGAGAAATTACTGTTTGTGCATTTACAATATTTATTGATTTTTGCCATTGAAAAACATCATGTTATTCATATACCAGAAATGTTTGAAGCTACTGACTGAATGAAAAGAGCTGGCATCTCAATCTCTTTGAATCTTCTTTATCATGCTAAGAGGAGCAGGAAAAAGCAAAAAATTTCAGAATTGCACCTTGCAATGTGGAGATATTACTGTTTGTGCATTTACAATATTCATTGATTTTTGCCATTGAAAAACGTCCAGAAATGTTTGAAGCTACTGACTGAATGAAAGGAGCTGGCATCTCACTCTCTTTGAATCTTCTTTATCATGCTAGGATTAGCAGGAAAAAGCAAAAAATTTCAGAATTGCACCTTGCAATGCGGAGAAATTACTGTTTGTGCATTTACAATATTCATTGATTTTTGCCATTGAAAAACATCATGTTATTCATATACCAGAAATGTTTGAAGCTACTGACTGAATGAAAAGAGCTGGCATCTCACTCTCTTTGAATCTTCTTTATCATGCTAAGAGGAGCAGGAAAAAGCAAAAAATTTCAGAATTGCACCTTGCAATGTGGAGATATTACTGTTTGTGCATTTACAATATTCATTGATTTTTGCCATTGAAAAACGTCCAGAAATGTTTGAAGCTACTGACTGAATGAAAGGAGCTGGCATCTCACTCTCTTTGAATCTTCTTTACCATGCTAGGATTAGCAGGAAAAAGCAAAAAATTTCAGAATTGCACCTTGCAATGCGGAGAAATTACTGTTTGTGCATTTACAATATTCATTGATTTTTGCCATTGAAAAACATCATGTTATTCATATACCAGAAATGTTTGAAGCTACTGACTGAATGAAAAGAGCTGGCATCTCACTCTCTTTGAATCTTCTTTATCATGCTAAGAGGAGCAGGAAAAAGCAAAAAATTTCAGAATTGCACCTTGCAATGTGGAGATATTACTGTTTGTTCATTTACAATATTCATTGATTTTTTCCTTTGAAAAACGTCCAGAAATGTTTGAAGCTACTGACTGAATGAAAGGAGCTGGCATCTCACTCTCTTTGAATCTTCTTTATCATGCTAGGATTAGCAGGAAAAAGCAAAAAATTTCAGAATTGCACCTTGCAATGCGGAGAAATTACTGTTTGTGCATTTACAATATTCATTGATTTTTGCCATTGAAAAACATCATGTTATTCATATACCAGAAATGTTTGAAGCTACTGACTGAATGAAAAGAGCTGGCATCTCACTCTCTTTGAATCTTCTTTATCATGCTAAGAGGAGCAGGAAAAAGCAAAAAATTTCAGAATTGCACCTTGCAATGTGGAGATATTACTGTTTGTGCATTTACAATATTCATTGATTTTTGCCATTGAAAAACGTCCAGAAATGTTTGAAGCTACTGACTGAATGAAAGGAGCTGGCATCTCACTCTCTTTGAATCTTCTTTATCATGCTAGGATTAGCAGGAAAAAGCAAAAAATTTCAGAATTGCACCTTGCAATGCGGAGAAATTACTGTTTGTGCGTTTACAATATTCATTGATTTTTGCCATTGAAAAACATCATGTTATTCATATACCAGAAATGTTTGAAGCTACAGACTGAATGAAAAGAGCTGGCATCTCACTCTCTTTGAATCTTTTTTATCATGCTAAGAGGAGCAGGAAAAAGCAAAAAATTTCAGAATTGCACGTTGCAATGTGGAGATATTACTGTTTGTGCATTTACAATATTCATTGATTTTTGCCATTGAAAAACGTCCAGAAATGTTTGAAGCTACTGACTGAATGAAAGGAGCTGGCATCTCACTCTCTTTGAATCTTCTTTATCATGCTAGGATTAGCAGGAAAAAGCAAAAAATTTCAGAATTGCACCTTGCAATGCGGAGAAATTACTGTTTGTGCATTTTCAATATTCATTGATTTTTGCCATTGAAAAACATCATGTTATTCATATACCAGAAATGTTTGAAGCTACTGACTGAATGAAAAGAGCTGTCATCTCACTCTCTTTGAATCTTCTTTATCATGCTAAGAGGAGCAGGAAAAAGCAAAAAATTTCAGAATTGCACGATGCAATGTGGAGATATTACTGTTTGTGCATTTACAATATTCATTGATTTTTGCCATTGAAAAACGTCCAGAAATGTTTGAAGCTACAGACTGAATGAAAGGAGCTGGCATCTCACTCTCTTTGAATCTTCTTTATCATGCTAAGAGGAGCAGGAAAAAGCAAAAAATTTCAGAATTGCACCTTGCAATGTGGAGATATTACTGTTTGTGCATTTACAATATTCATTGATTTTTGCCATTGAAAAATGTCCAGAAATGTTTGAAGCTACTGACTGAATGAAAGGTCGTGGCATCTCACTCTCTTTGAATCTTCTTTATCATGCTAGGATTAGCAGGAAAAAAGCAAAAAATTTCAGAATTGCACCTTGCAATGCGGAGAAATTACTGTTTGTGCATTTACAATATTCATTGATTTTTGCCATTGAAAAACATCATGTTACTCATATACCAGAAATGTTTGAAGCTACTGACTGAATGAAAAGAGCTGGCATCTCACTCTCTTTGAATCTTCTTTATCATGCCAGGATTAGCAGGAAAAAGCAAAAAAATTCAGAATTGCACCTTGCAATGTGGAGATATTACTGTTTGTGCATTTACAATATTCATTGATTTTTGCCATTGAAAAACGTCCAGAAATGTTTGAAGCTACTGACTGAATGAAAGGAGCTGGCATCTCACTCTCTTTGAATCTTCTTTATCATGCTAGGATTAGCAGGAAAAAGCAAAAAATTTCAGAATTGCACCTTGCAATGCGGAGAAATTACTGTTTGTGCATTTACAATATTCATTGATTTTTGCCATTGAAAAACATCATGTTATTCATATACCAGAAATATTTGAAGCTACTGACTGAATGAAAAGAGCTGGCATCTCACTCTCTTTGAATCTTCTTTATCATGCTAAGAGGAGAAGGAAAAAGCAAAAAATTTCAGAATTGCACCTTGCAATGTGGAGATATTACTGTTTGTGCATTTACAATATTCATTGATTTTTGCCATTGAAAAACGTCCAGAAATGTTTGAAGCTACTGACTGAATGAAAGGAGCTGGCATCTCACTCTCTTTGAATCTTCTTTATCATGCTAGGATTAGCAGGAAAAAGCAAAAAATTTCAGAATTGCACCTTGCAATGCGGAGAAATTACTGTTTGTGCATTTACAATATTCATTGATTTTTGCCATTGAAAAACATCATGTTATTCATATACCAGAAATGTTTGAAGCTACTGACTGAATGAAAAGAGCTGGCATCTCACTCTCTTTGAATCTTCTTTATCATGCCAGGATTAGCAGGAAAAAGCAAAAAATTTCAGAATTGCACCTTGCAATGTGGAGATATTACTGTTTGTGCATTTACAATATTCATTGATTTTTGCCATTGAAAAACGTCCAGAAATGTTTGAAGCTACTGACTGAATGAAAGGAGCTGGCATCTCACTCTCTTTGAATCTTCTTTATCATGCTAGGATTAGCAGGAAAAAGCAAAAAATTTCAGAATTGCACCTTGCAATGCGGAGAAATTACTGTTTGTGCATTTACAATATTCATTGATTTTTGCCATTGAAAAACATCATGTTATTCATATACCAGAAATGTTTGAAGCTACTGACTGAATGAAAAGAGCTGGCATCTCACTCTCTTTGAATCTTCTTTATCATGCCAGGATTAGCAGGAAAAAGCAAAAAATTTCAGAATTGCACCTTGCAATGTGGAGATATTACTGTTTGTGCATTTACAATATTCATTGATTTTTGCCATTGAAAAACGTCCAGAAATGTTTGAAGCTACTGACTGAATGAAAGGAGCTGGCATCTCACTCTCTTTGAATCTTCTTTATCATGCTAGGATTAGCAGGAAAAAGCAAAAAATTTCAGAATTGCACCTTGCAATGCGGAGAAATTACTGTTTGTGCATTTACAATATTCATTGATTTTTGCCATTGAAAAACATCATGTTATTCATATACCAGAAATGTTTGAAGCTACTGACTGAATGAAAAGAGCTGGCATCTCACTCTCTTTGAATCTTCTTTATCATGCTAAGAGGAGCAGGAAAAAGCAAAAAATTTCAGAATTACACCTTGCAATGTGGAGATATTACTGTTTGTGCATTTACAATATTCATTGATTTTTGCCATTGAAAAACGTCCAGAAATGTTTGAAGCTACTGACTGAATGAAAGGAGCTGGCATCTCACTCTCTTTGAATCTTCTTTATCATGCTAAGAGGAGCAGGAAAAAGCAAAAAATTTCAGAATTGCACGTTGCAATGTGGAGATATTACTGTTTGTGCATTTACAATATTCATTGATTTTTGCCATTGAAAAACATCATGTTATTCATATACCAGAAATGTTTGAAGCTACTGACTGAATGAAAAGAGCTGGCATCTCACTCTCTTTGAATCTTTTTTATCATGCTAAGAGGAGCAGGAAAAAGCAAAAAATTTCAGAATTGCACGTTGCAATGTGGAGATATTACTGTTTGTGCATTTACAATATTCATTGATTTTTGCCATTGAAAAACGTCCAGAAATGTTTGAAGCTACTGACTGAATGAAAGGAGCTGGCATCTCACTCTCTTTGAATCTTCTTTATCATGCTAGGATTAGCAGGAAAAAGCAAAAAATTTCAGAATTGCACCTTGCAATGCGGAGAAATTACTGTTTGTGCATTTACAATATTCATTGATTTTTGCCATTGAAAAACATCATGTTATTCATATACCAGAAATGTTTGAAGCTACTGACTGAATGAAAAGAGCTGGCATCTCACTCTCTTTGAATCTTCTTTATCATGCTAAGAGGAGCAGGAAAAAGCAAAAAATTTCAGAATTGCACGTTGCAATGTGGAGATATTACTGTTTGTGCATTTACCATATTCATTGATTTTTGCCATTGAAAAACGTCCAGAAATGTTTGAAGCTACTGACTGAATGAAAGGTCGTGGCATCTCACTCTCTTTGAATCTTCTTTATCATGCTAGGATTAGCAGGAAAAAGCAAAAAATTTCAGAATTGCACCTTGCAATGCGGAGAAATTACTGTTTGTGCATTTACAATATTCATTGATTTTTGCCATTGAAAAACATCATGTTATTCATATACCAGAAATGTTTGAAGCTACTGACTGAATGAAAAGAGCTGGCATCTCACTCTCTTTGAATCTTCTTTATCATGCCAGGATTAGCAGGAAAAAGCAAAAAATTTCAGAATTGCACCTTGCAATGTGGAGATATTACTGTTTGTGCATTTACAATATTCATTGATTTTTGCCATTGAAAAACGTCCAGAAATGTTTGAAGCTACTGACTGAATGAAAGGAGCTGGCATCTCACTCTCTTTGAATCTTCTTTATCATGCTAGGATTAGCAGGAAAAAGCAAAAAATTTCAGAATTGCACCTTGCAATGCGGAGAAATTACTGTTTGTGCATTTACAATATTCATTGATTTTTGCCATTGAAAAACATCATGTTATTCATATACCAGAAATGTTTGAAGCTACTGACTGAATGAAAAGAGCTGGCATCTCACTCTCTTTGAATCTTCTTTATCATGCTAAGAGGAGCAGGAAAAAGCAAAAAATTTCAGAATTGCACGTTGCAATGTGGAGATATTACTGTTTGTGCATTTACAATATTCATTGATTTTTGCCATTGAAAAACGTCCAGAAATGTTTGAAGCTACTGACTAAATGAAAGGAGCTGGCATCTCACTCTCTTTGAATCTTCTTTATCATGCTAGGATTAGCAGGAAAAAGCAAAAAATTTCAGAATTGCACCTTGCAATGCGGAGAAATTACTGTTTGTGCATTTACAATATTCATTGATTTTTGCCATTGAAAAACATCATGTTATTCATATACCAGAAATGTTTGAAGCTACTGACTGAATGAAAAGAGCTGGCATCTCACTCTCTTTGAATCTTCTTTATCATGCCAGGATTAGCAGGAAAAAGCAAAAAATTTCAGAATTGCACCTTGCAATGTGGAGATATTACTGTTTGTGCATTTACAATATTCATTGATTTTTGCCATTGAAAAACATCCAGAAATGTTTGAAGCTACTGACTGAATGAAAGGAGCTGGCATCTCACTCTCTTTGAATCTTCTTTATCATGCTAGGATTAGCAGGAAAAAGCAAAAAATTTCAGAATTGCACCTTGCAATGCGGAGAAATTACTGTTTGTGCATTTACAATATTCATTGATTTTTGCCATTGAAAAACATCATGTTATTCATATACCAGAAATGTTTGAAGCTACTGACTGAATGAAAAGAGCTGGCATCTCACTCTCTTTGAATCTTCTTTATCATGCCAGGATTAGCAGGAAAAAGCAAAAAATTTCAGAATTGCACCTTGCAATGTGGAGATATTACTGTTTGTGCATTTACAATATTCATTGATTTTTGCCATTGAAAAACGTCCAGAAATGTTTGAAGCTACTGACTGAATGAAAGGAGCTGGCATCTCACTCTCTTTGAATCTTCTTTATCATGCTAGGATTAGCAGGAAAAAGCAAAAAATTTCAGAATTGCACCTTGCAATGCGGAGAAATTACTGTTTGTGCATTTACAATATTCATTGATTTTTGCCATTGAAAAACATCATGTTATTCATATACCAGAAATGTTTGAAGCTACTGACTGAATGAAAAGAGCTGGCATCTCACTCTCTTTGAATCTTCTTTATCATGCTAAGAGGAGCAGGAAAAAGCAAAAAATTTCAGAATTGCACCTTGCAATGTGGAGATATTACTGTTTGTGCATTTACAATATTCATTGATTTTTGCCATTGAAAAACGTCCAGAAATGTTTGAAGCTACTGACTGAATGAAAGGAGCTGGCATCTCACTCTCTTTGAATCTTCTTTACCATGCTAGGATTAGCAGGAAAAAGCAAAAAATTTCAGAATTGCACCTTGCAATGCGGAGAAATTACTGTTTGTGCATTTACAATATTCATTGATTTTTGCCATTGAAAAACATCATGTTATTCATATACCAGAAATGTTTGAAGCTACTGACTGAATGAAAAGAGCTGGCATCTCACTCTCTTTGAATCTTCTTTATCATGCTAAGAGGAGCAGGAAAAAGCAAAAAATTTCAGAATTGCACCTTGCAATGTGGAGATATTACTGTTTGTTCATTTACAATATTCATTGATTTTTTCCTTTGAAAAACGTCCAGAAATGTTTGAAGCTACTGACTGAATGAAAGGAGCTGGCATCTCACTCTCTTTGAATCTTCTTTATCATGCTAGGATTAGCAGGAAAAAGCAAAAAATTTCAGAATTGCACCTTGCAATGCGGAGAAATTACTGTTTGTGCATTTACAATATTCATTGATTTTTGCCATTGAAAAACATCATGTTATTCATATACCAGAAATGTTTGAAGCTACTGACTGAATGAAAAGAGCTGGCATCTCACTCTCTTTGAATCTTCTTTATCATGCTAAGAGGAGCAGGAAAAAGCAAAAAATTTCAGAATTGCACCTTACAATGTGGAGATATTACTGTTTGTGCATTTACAATATTCATTGATTTTTGCCATTGAAAAACGTCCAGAAATGTTTGAAGCTACTGACTGAATGAAAGGAGCTGGCATCTCACTCTCTTTGAATCTTCTTTATCATGCTAGGATTAGCAGGAAAAAGCAAAAAATTTCAGAATTGCACCTTGCAATGCGGAGAAATTACTGTTTGTGCGTTTACAATATTCATTGATTTTTGCCATTGAAAAACATCATGTTATTCATATACCAGAAATGTTTGAAGCTACAGACTGAATGAAAAGAGCTGGCATCTCACTCTCTTTGAATCTTTTTTATCATGCTAAGAGGAGCAGGAAAAAGCAAAAAATTTCAGAATTGCACGTTGCAATGTGGAGATATTACTGTTTGTGCATTTACAATATTCATTGATTTTTGCCATTGAAAAACGTCCAGAAATGTTTGAAGCTACTGACTGAATGAAAGGAGCTGGCATCTCACTCTCTTTGAATCTTCTTTATCATGCTAGGATTAGCAGGAAAAAGCAAAAAATTTCAGAATTGCACCTTGCAATGCGGAGAAATTACTGTTTGTGCATTTTCAATATTCATTGATTTTTGCCATTGAAAAACATCATGTTATTCATATACCAGAAATGTTTGAAGCTACTGACTGAATGAAAAGAGCTGTCATCTCACTCTCTTTGAATCTTCTTTATCATGCTAAGAGGAGCAGGAAAAAGCAAAAAATTTCAGAATTGCACGATGCAATGTGGAGATATTACTGTTTGTGCATTTACAATATTCATTGATTTTTGCCATTGAAAAACGTCCAGAAATGTTTGAAGCTACTGACTGAATGAAAGGAGCTGGCATCTCACTCTCTTTGAATCTTCTTTATCATGCTAAGAGGAGCAGGAAAAAGCAAAAAATTTCAGAATTGCACCTTGCAATGTGGAGATATTACTGTTTGTGCATTTACAATATTCATTGATTTTTGCCATTGAAAAATGTCCAGAAATGTTTGAAGCTACTGACTGAATGAAAGGTCGTGGCATCTCACTCTCTTTGAATCTTCTTTATCATGCTAGGATTAGCAGGAAAAAAGCAAAAAATTTCAGAATTGCACCTTGCAATGCGGAGAAATTACTGTTTGTGCATTTACAATATTCATTGATTTTTGCCATTGAAAAACATCATGTTACTCATATACCAGAAATGTTTGAAGCTACTGACTGAATGAAAAGAGCTGGCATCTCACTCTCTTTGAATCTTCTTTATCATGCCAGGATTAGCAGGAAAAAGCAAAAAAATTCAGAATTGCACCTTGCAATGTGGAGATATTACTGTTTGTGCATTTACAATATTCATTGATTTTTGCCATTGAAAAACGTCCAGAAATGTTTGAAGCTACTGACTGAATGAAAGGAGCTGGCATCTCACTCTCTTTGAATCTTCTTTATCATGCTAGGATTAGCAGGAAAAAGCAAAAAATTTCAGAATTGCACCTTGCAATGCGGAGAAATTACTGTTTGTGCATTTACAATATTCATTGATTTTTGCCATTGAAAAACATCATGTTATTCATATACCAGAAATATTTGAAGCTACTGACTGAATGAAAAGAGCTGGCATCTCACTCTCTTTGAATCTTCTTTATCATGCTAAGAGGAGAAGGAAAAAGCAAAAAATTTCAGAATTGCACCTTGCAATGTGGAGATATTACTGTTTGTGCATTTACAATATTCATTGATTTTTGCCATTGAAAAACGTCCAGAAATGTTTGAAGCTACTGACTGAATGAAAGGAGCTGGCATCTCACTCTCTTTGAATCTTCTTTATCATGCTAGGATTAGCAGGAAAAAGCAAAAAATTTCAGAATTGCACCTTGCAATGCGGAGAAATTACTGTTTGTGCATTTACAATATTCATTGATTTTTGCCATTGAAAAACATCATGTTATTCATATACCAGAAATGTTTGAAGCTACTGACTGAATGAAAAGAGCTGGCATCTCACTCTCTTTGAATCTTCTTTATCATGCCAGGATTAGCAGGAAAAAGCAAAAAATTTCAGAATTGCACCTTGCAATGTGGAGATATTACTGTTTGTGCATTTACAATATTCATTGATTTTTGCCATTGAAAAACGTCCAGAAATGTTTGAAGCTACTGACTGAATGAAAGGAGCTGGCATCTCACTCTCTTTGAATCTTCTTTATCATGCTAGGATTAGCAGGAAAAAGCAAAAAATTTCATAATTGCACCTTGCAATGCGGAGAAATTACTGTTTGTGCATTTACAATATTCATTGATTTTTGCCATTGAAAAACATCATGTTATTCATATACCAGAAATGTTTGAAGCTACTGACTGAATGAAAAGAGCTGGCATCTCACTCTCTTTGAATCTTCTTTATCATGCCAGGATTAGCAGGAAAAAGCAAAAAATTTCAGAATTGCACCTTGCAATGTGGAGATATTACTGTTTGTGCATTTACAATATTCATTGATTTTTGCCATTGAAAAACGTCCAGAAATGTTTGAAGCTACTGACTGAATGAAAGGAGCTGGCATCTCACTCTCTTTGAATCTTCTTTATCATGCTAGGATTAGCAGGAAAAAGCAAAAAATTTCAGAATTGCACCTTGCAATGCGGAGAAATTACTGTTTGTGCATTTACAATATTCATTGATTTTTGCCATTGAAAAACATCATGTTATTCATATACCAGAAATGTTTGAAGCTACTGACTGAATGAAAAGAGCTGGCATCTCACTCTCTTTGAATCTTCTTTATCATGCTAAGAGGAGCAGGAAAAAGCAAAAAATTTCAGAATTACACCTTGCAATGTGGAGATATTACTGTTTGTGCATTTACAATATTCATTGATTTTTGCCATTGAAAAACGTCCAGAAATGTTTGAAGCTACTGACTGAATGAAAGGAGCTGGCATCTCACTCTCTTTGAATCTTCTTTATCATGCTAAGAGGAGCAGGAAAAAGCAAAAAATTTCAGAATTGCACGTTGCAATGTGGAGATATTACTGTTTGTGCATTTACAATATTCATTGATTTTTGCCATTGAAAAACATCATGTTATTCATATACCAGAAATGTTTGAAGCTACTGACTGAATGAAAAGAGCTGGCATCTCACTCTCTTTGAATCTTTTTTATCATGCTAAGAGGAGCAGGAAAAAGCAAAAAATTTCAGAATTGCACGTTGCAATGTGGAGATATTACTGTTTGTGCATTTACAATATTCATTGATTTTTGCCATTGAAAAACGTACAGAAATGTTTGAAGCTACTGACTGAATGAAAGGAGCTGGCATCTCACTCTCTTTGAATCTTCTTTATCATGCTAGGATTAGCAGGAAAAAGCAAAAAATTTCAGAATTGCACCTTGCAATGCGGAGAAATTACTGTTTGTGCATTTACAATATTCATTGATTTTTGCCATTGAAAAACATCATGTTATTCATATACCAGAAATGTTTGAAGCTACTGACTGAATGAAAAGAGCTGGCATCTCACTCTCTTTGAATCTTCTTTATCATGCCAGGATTAGCAGGAAAAAGCAAAAAATTTCAGAATTGCACCTTGCAATGTGGAGATATTACTGTTTGTGCATTTACAATATTCATTGATTTTTGCCATTGAAAAACGTCCAGAAATGTTTGAAGCTACTGACTGAATGAAAGGAGCTGGCATCTCACTCTCTTTGAATCTTCTTTATCATGCTAGGATTAGCAGGAAAAAGCAAAAAATTTCAGAATTGCACCTTGCAATGCGGAGAAATTACTGTTTGTGCATTTACAATATTCATTGATTTTTGCCATTGAAAAACATCATGTTATTCATATACCAGAAATGTTTGAAGCTACTGACTGAATGAAAAGAGCTGGCATCTCACTCTCTTTGAATCTTCTTTATCATGCTAAGAGGAGCAGGAAAAAGCAAAAAATTTCAGAATTGCACGTTGCAATGTGGAGATATTACTGTTTGTGCATTTACAATATTCATTGATTTTTGCCATTGAAAAACGTCCAGAAATGTTTGAAGCTACTGACTGAATGAAAGGAGCTGGCATCTCACTCTCTTTGAATCTTCTTTATCATGCTAGGATTAGCAGGAAAAAGCAAAAAATTTCAGAATTGCACCTTGCAATGCGGAGAAATTACTGTTTGTGCATTTACAATATTCATTGATTTTTGCCATTGAAAAACATCATGTTATTCATATACCAGAAATGTTTGAAGCTACTGACTGAATGAAAAGAGCTGGCATCTCACTCTCTTTGAATCTTCTTTATCATGCCAGGATTAGCAGGAAAAAGCAAAAAATTTCAGAATTGCACCTTGCAATGTGGAGATATTACTGTTTGTGCATTTACAATATTCATTGATTTTTGCCATTGAAAAACATCCAGAAATGTTTGAAGCTACTGACTGAATGAAAGGAGCTGGCATCTCACTCTCTTTGAATCTTCTTTATCATGCTAGGATTAGCAGGAAAAAGCAAAAAATTTCAGAATTGCACCTTGCAATGCGGAGAAATTACTGTTTGTGCATTTACAATATTCATTGATTTTTGCCATTGAAAAACATCATGTTATTCATATACCAGAAATGTTTGAAGCTACTGACTGAATGAAAAGAGCTGGCATCTCACTCTCTTTGAATCTTCTTTATCATGCCAGGATTAGCAGGAAAAAGCAAAAAATTTCAGAATTGCACCTTGCAATGTGGAGATATTACTGTTTGTGCATTTACAATATTCATTGATTTTTGCCATTGAAAAACGTCCAGAAATGTTTGAAGCTACTGACTGAATGAAAGGAGCTGGCATCTCACTCTCTTTGAATCTTCTTTATCATGCTAGGATTAGCAGGAAAAAGCAAAAAATTTCAGAATTGCACCTTGCAATGCGGAGAAATTACTGTTTGTGCATTTACAATATTCATTGATTTTTGCCATTGAAAAACATCATGTTATTCATATACCAGAAATGTTTGAAGCTACTGACTGAATGAAAAGAGCTGGCATCTCACTCTCTTTGAATCTTCTTTATCATGCTAAGAGGAGCAGGAAAAAGCAAAAAATTTCAGAATTGCACGTTGCAATGTGGAGATATTACTGTTTGTGCATTTACAATATTCATTGATTTTTGCCATTGAAAAACGTCCAGAAATGTTTGAAGCTACTGACTGAATGAAAGGAGCTGGCATCTCACTCTCTTTTAATCTTCTTTATCATGCTAAGAGGAGCAGGAAAAAGCAAAAAATTTGAGAATTGCACGTTGCAATGTGGAGATATTACTGTTTGTGCATTTACAATATTCATTGATTTTTGCCATTGAAAAACGTCCAGAAATGTTTGAAGCTACTGACTGAATGAAAGGTCGTGGCATCTCACTCTCTTTGAATCTTCTTTATCATGCTAGGATTAGCAGGAAAAACCAAAAAATTTCAGAATTGCACCTTGCAATGCGGAGAAATTACTGTTTGTGCATTTACAATATTCATTGATTTTTGCCATTGAAAAACATCATGTTATTCATATACCAGAAATGTTTGAAGCTACTGACTGAATGAAAAGAGCTGGCATCTCACTCTCTTTGAATCTTCTTTATCATGCCAGGATTAGCAGGAAAAAGCAAAAAATTTCAGAATTGCACCTTGCAATGTGGAGATATTACTGTTTGTGCATTTACAATATTCATTGATTTTTGCCATTGAAAAACGTCCAGAAATGTTTGAAGCTACTGACTGAATGAAAGGAGCTGGCATCTCACTCTCTTTGAATCTTCTTTATCATGCTAGGATTAGCAGGAAAAAGCAAAAAATTTCAGAATTGCACCTTGCAATGCGGAGAAATTACTGTTTGTGCATTTACAATATTCATTGATTTTTGCCATTGAAAAACATCATGTTATTCATATACCAGAAATGTTTGAAGCTACTGACTGAATGAAAAGAGCTGGCATCTCACTCTCTTTGAATCTTCTTTATCATGCTAAGAGGAGCAGAAAAAAGCAAAAAATTTCAGAATTGCACGTTGCAATGTGGAGATATTACTGTTTGTGCATTTACAATATTCATTGATTTTTGCCATTGAAAAACGTCCAGAAATGTTTGAAGCTACTGACTGAATGAAAGGAGCTGGCATCTCACTCTCTTTGAATCTTCTTTATCATGCTAGGATTAGCAGGAAAAAGCAAAAAATTTCAGAATTGCACCTTGCAATGCGGAGAAATTACTGTTTGTGCATTTACAATATTCATTGATTTTTGCCATTGAAAAACATCATGTTATTCATATACCAGAAATGTTTGAAGCTACTGACTGAATGAAAAGAGCTGGCATCTCACTCTCTTTGAATCTTCTTTATCATGCCAGGATTAGCAGGAAAAAGCAAAAAATTTCAGAATTGCACCTTGCAATGTGGAGATATTACTGTTTGTGCATTTACAATATTCATTGATTTTTGCCATTGAAAAACGTCCAGAAATGTTTGAAGCTACTGACTGAATGAAAGGAGCTGGCATCTCACTCTCTTTGAATCTTCTTTATCATGCTAGGATTAGCAGGAAAAAGCAAAATATTTCAGAATTGCACCTTGCAATGCGGAGAAATTACTGTTTGTGCATTTACAATATTCATTGATTTTTGCCATTGAAAAACATCATGTTATTCATATACCAGAAATGTTTGAAGCTACTGACTGAATGAAAAGAGCTGGCATCTCACTCTCTTTGAATCTTCTTTATCATGCCAGGATTAGCAGGAAAAAGCAAAAAATTTCAGAATTGCACCTTGCAATGTGGAGATATTACTGTTTGTGCATTTACAATATTCATTGATTTTTGCCATTGAAAAACGTCCAGAAATGTTTGAAGCTACTGACTGAATGAAAGGAGCTGGCATCTCACTCTCTTTGAATCTTCTTTATCATGCTAGGATTAGCAGGAAAAAGCAAAAAATTTCAGAATTGCACCTTGCAATGCGGAGAAATTACTGTTTGTGCATTTACAATATTCATTGATTTTTGCCATTGAAAAACGTCCAGAAATGTTTGAAGCTACTGACTGAATGAAAGGAGCTGGCATCTCACTCTCTTTGAATCTTTATCATGCTAGGATTAGCACGAAAAAGCAAAAAATTTCAGAATTGCACCTTGGAATGTGGAGATATTACTGTTTGGTCATTTACAATATTCATTGATTTTTGCCATTGGAAAAATGTCCAGAAATGTTTGAAGCTACTGACTGAATGAAAGGAGCTGGCATCTCACTCTCTTTGAATCTTCTTTATCATGCTAAGAGGAGCAGGAAAAAGCAAAAAATTTCAGAATTGCACTTTAGTTGCAATGTGGAGATATTACTGTTTGTGCATTTACAATATTCATTGATTTTTGCCATGGAAAAACGTCCAGAAATGTTTGAAGCTACTGACTGAATGAAAGGTCGTGGCATCTCACTCTCTTTGAATCTTCTTTATCATGCTAGGATTAGCAGGAAAAAGCAAAAAATTTCAGAATTGCACCTTGCAATGCGGAGAAATTACTGTTTGTGCATTTACAATATTCATTGATTTTTGCCATTGAAAAACATCATGTTATTCATATACCAGAAATGTTTGAAGCTACTGACTGAATGAAAAGAGCTGGCATCTCACTCTCTTTGAATCTTCTTTATCATGCTAAGAGGAGCAGGAAAAAGCAAAAAATTTCAGAATTGCACCTTGCAATGTGGAGATATTACTGTTTGTGCATTTACAATATTCATTGATTTTTGCCATTGAAAAACGTCCAGAAATGTTTGAAGCTACTGACTGAATGAAAGGAGATGGCATCTCACTCTCTTTGAATCTTCTTTATCATGCTAGGATTAGCAGGAAAAAGCAAAAAATTTCAGAATTGCACCTTGCAATGCGGAGAAATTACTGTTTTTGCATTTACAATATTCATTGATTTTTGCCATTGAAAAACATCATGTTATTCATATACCAGAAATGTTTGAAGCTACTGACTGAATGAAAAGAGCTGGCATCTCACTCTCTTTGAATCTTCTTTATCATGCTAAGAGGAGCAGGAAAAAGCAAAAAATTTCAGAATTGCACCTTGCAATGTGGAGATATTACTGTTTGTGTATTTACAATATTCATTGATTTTTGCCATTGAAAAACGTCCAGAAATGTTTGAAGCTACTGACTGAATGAAAGGAGCTGGCATCTCACTCTCTTTGAATCTTCTTTATCATGCTAGGATTAGCAGGAAAAAGCAAAAAATTTCAGAATTGCACCTTGCAATGCGGAGAAATTACTGTTTGTGCATTTACAATATTCATTGATTTTTGCCATTGAAAAACATCATGTTATTCATATACCAGAAATGTTTGAAGCTACTGACTGAATGAAAAGAGCTGGCATCTCACTCTCTTTGAATCTTCTTTATCATGCTAAGAGGAGCAGGAAAAAGCAAAAAATTTCAGAATTGCACCTTGCAATGTGGAGATATTACTGTTTGTGAATTTACAATATTCATTGATTTTTGCCATTGAAAAACGTCCAGAAATGTTTGAAGCTACTGACTGAATGAAAGGAGCTGGCATCTCACTCTCTTTGAATCTTCTTTATCATGCTAGGATTAGCAGGAAAAAGCAAAAAATTTCAGAATTGCACCTTGCAATGCGGAGAAATTACTGTTTGTGCATTTACAATATTCATTGATTTTTGCCATTGAAAAACATCATGTTATTCATATACCAGAAATGTTTGAAGCTACTGACTGAATGAAAAGAGCTGGCATCTCACTCTCTTTGAATCTTCTTTATCATGCTAAGAGGAGCAGGAAAAAGCAAAAAATTTCAGAATTGCACGTTGCAATGTGGAGATATTACTGTATGTGCATTTACAATATTCATTGATTTTTGCCATTGAAAAACGTCCAGAAATGTTTGAAGCTACTGACTGAATGAAAGGAGCTGACATCTCACTCTCTTTGAATCTTCTTTATCATGCTAGGATTAGCAGGAAAAAGCAAAAAATTTCAGAATTGCACCTTGCAATGCGGAGAAATTACTGTTTGTGCATTTACAATATTCATTGATTTTTGCCATTGAAAAACATCATGTTATTCATATACCAGAAATGTTTGAAGCTACTGACTGAATGAAAAGAGCTGGCATCTCACTCTCTTTGAATCTTCTTTATCATGCCAGAGTAGCAGGAAAAAGCAAAAAATTTCAGAATTGCACCTTGCAATGTGGAGATATTACTGTTTGTGAATTTACAATATTCATTGATTTTTGCCATTGAAAAACGTCCAGAAATGTTTGAAGCTACTGACTGAATGAAAGGAGCTGGCATCTCACTCTCTTTGAATCTTCTTTATCATGCTAGGATTAGCAGGAAAAAGCAAAAAATTTCAGAATTGCACCTTGCAATGCGGAGAAATTACTGTTTGTGCATTTACAATATTCATTGATTTTTGCCATTGAAAAACATCATGTTATTCATATACCAGAAATGTTTGAAGCTACTGACTGAATGAAAAGAGCTGGCATCTCACTCTCTTTGAATCTTCTTTATCATGCTAAGAGGAGCAGGAAAAAGCAAAAAATTTCAGAATTGCACCTTGCAATGTGGAGATATTACTGTTTGTGCATTTACAATATTCATTGATTTTTGCCATTGAAAAACGTCCAGAAATGTTTGAGCTACTGACTGAATGAAAGGAGCTGGCATCTCACTCTCTTTGAATCTTCTTTATCATGCTAAGATTAGCAGGAAAAAGCAAAAAATTTCAGAATTGCACCTTGCAATGCGGAGAAATTACTGTTTGTGCATTTACAATATTCATTGATTTTTGCCATTGAAAAACATCATGTTATTCATAACCAGAAATGTTTGAAGCTACTGACTGAATGAAAAGAGCTGGCATCTCTCTCTTTGAATCTTCTTTATCATGCTGAGAGGAGCAGGAAAAAGCAAAAAATTTCAGAATTGCACCTTGCAATATGGAGATATTACTGTTTGTGCATTTACAATATTCATTGATTTTTGCCATTGAAAAACGTCCAGAAATGTTTGAAGCTACTGACTGAATGAAAGGAGCTGGCATCTCACTCTCTTTGAATCTTCTTTATCATGCTAGGATTAGCAGGAAAAAGCAAAAAATTTCAGAATTGCACCTTGCAATGCGGAGAAATTACTGTTTGTGCATTTACAATATTCATTGATTTTTGCCATTGAAAAACATCATGTTATTCATATACCAGAAATGTTTGAAGCTACTGACTGAATGAAAAGAGCTGGCATCTCACTCTCTTTGAATCTTCTTTATCATGCTAGGATTAGCAGGAAAAAGCAAAAAATGTCAGAATTGCACGTTGCAATGTGGAGATATTACTGTTTGTGCATTTACAATATTCATTGATTTTTGCCATTGAAAAACGTCCAGAAATGTTTGAAGCTACTGACTGAATGAAAGGAGATGGCATCTCACTCTCTTTGAATCTTCTTTATCATGCTAGGATTAGCAGGAAAAAGCAAAAAATTTCAGAATTGCACCTTGCAATGTGGAGTTATTACTGTTTGTGCATTTACAATATTCATTGATTTTTGCCATTGAAAAATGTCCAGAAATGTTTGAAGCTACTGACTGAATGAAAGGAGCTGGCATCTCACTCTCTTTGAATCTTTTTTATCATGCTAGGATTAGCAGGAAAAAGCAAAAATTTTCAGAATTGCACCTTGCAATGCGGAGAAATTACTGTTTTTGCATTTACAATATTCATTGATTTTTGCCATTGAAAAACATCATGTTATTCATATACCAGAAATGTTTGAAGCTACTGACTGAATGAAAAGAGCTGGCATCTCACTCTCTTTGAATCTTCTTTATCATGCTAAGAGGAGCAGGAAAAAGCAAAAAATTTCAGAATTGCACCTTGCAATGTGGAGATATTACTGTTTGTGCATTTACAATATTCATTGATTTTTGCCATTGAAAAACGTCCAGAAATGTTTGAAGCTACTGACTGAATGAAAGGAGCTGGCATCTCACTCTCTTTGAATCTTCTTTATCATGCTAGGATTAGCAGGAAAAAGCAAAAAATTTCAGAATTGCACCTTGCAATGCGGAGAAATTACTGTTTGTGCATTTACAATATTCATTGATTTTTGCCATTGAAAAACATCATGTTATTCATATACCAGAAATGTTTGAAGCTACTGACTGAATGAAAAGAGCTGGCATCTCACTCTGTTTGAATCTTTTTTATCATGCTAAGAGGAGCAGGAAAAAGCAAAAAATTTCAGAATTGCACGTTGCAATGTGGAGATATTACTGTTTGTGCATTTACAATATTCATTGATTTTTGCCATTGAAAAACGTCCAGAAATGTTTGAAGCTACTGACTGAATGAAAGGAGCTGGCATCTCACTCTCTTTGAATCTTCTTTATCATGCTAGGATTAGCAGGAAAAAGCAAAAAATTTCAGAATTGCACCTTGCAATGCGGAGAAATTACTGTTTGTGCATTTACAATATTCATTGATTTTTGCCATTGAAAAACATCATGTTATTCATATACCAGAAATGTTTGAAGCTACTGACTGAATGAAAAGAGCTGGCATCTCACTCTCTTTGAATCTTCTTTATCATGCTAAGAGGAGCAGGAAAAAGCAAAAAATTTCAGAATTGCACGTTGCAATGTGGAGATATTACTGTTTGTGCATTTACAATATTCATTGATTTTTGCCATTGAAAAACGTCCAGAAATGTTTGAAGCTACTGACTGAATGAAAGCAGCTGGCATCTCACTCTCTTTGAATCTTCTTTATCATGCTAAGAGGAGCAGGAAAAAGCAAAAAATTTCAGAATTGCACGTTGCAATGTGGAGATATTACTGTTTGTGCATTTACAATATTCATTGATTTTTGCCATTGAAAAACGTCCAGAAATGTTTGAAGCTACTGACTGAATGAAAGGAGCTGGCATCTCACTCTCTTTGAATCTTCTTTATCATGCTAGGATTAGCAGGAAAAAGCAAAAAATTTCAGAATTGCACCTTGCAATGCGGAGAAATTACTGTTTGTGCATTTACAATATTCATTGATTTTTGCCATTGAAAAACATCATGTTATTCATATACCAGAAATGTTTGAAGCTACTGACTGAATGAAAAGAGCTGGCATCTCACTCTCTTTGAATCTTCTTTATCATGCTAGGATTAGCAGGAAAAAGCAAAAAATATCAGAATTGCACCTTGCAATGTGGAGATATTTCTGTTTGTGCATTTACAATATTCATTGATTTTTGCCATTGAAAAACGTCCAGAAATGTTTGAAGCTACTGACTGAATGAAAGGAGCTGGCATCTCACTCTCTTTGAATCTTCTTTATCATGCTAGGATTAGCAGGAAAAAGCAAAAAATTTCAGAATTGCACCTTGCAATGTGGAGTTATTACTGTTTGTGCATTTACAATATTCATTGATTTTTGCCATTGAAAAATGTCCAGAAATGTTTGAAGCTACTGACTGAATGAAAGGAGCTGGCATCTCACTCTCTTTGAATCTTTTTTATCATGCTAGGATTAGCAGGAAAAAGCAAAAAATTTCAGAATTGCACCTTGCAATGCGGAGAAATTACTGTTTGTGCATTTACAATATTCATTGATTTTTGCCATTGAAAAACATCATGTTATTCATATACCAGAAATGTTTGAAGCTACTGACTGAATGAAAAGAGCTGGCATCTCACTCTCTTTGAATCTTCTTTATCATGCTAAGAGGAGCAGGAAAAAGCAAAAAATTTCAGAATTGCACCTTGCAATGTGGAGATATTACTGTTTGTGCATTTACAATATTCATTGATTTTTGCCATTGAAAAACGTCCAGAAATGTTTGAAGCTACTGACTGAATGAAAGGAGCTGGCATCTCACTCTCTTTGAATCTTCTTTATCATGCTAGGATTAGCAGGAAAAAGCAAAAAATTTCAGAATTGCACCTTGCAATGCGGAGAAATTACTGTTTGTGCATTTACAATATTCATTGATTTTTGCCATTGAAAAACATCATGTTATTCATATACCAGAAATGTTTGAAGCTACTGACTGAATGAAAAGAGCTGGCATCTCACTCTCTTTGAATCTTTTTTATCATGCTAAGAGGAGCAGGAAAAAGCAAAAAATTTCAGAATTGCACGTTGCAATGTGGAGATATTACTGTTTGTGCATTTACAATATTCATTGATTTTTGCCATTGAAAAACGTCCAGAAATGTTTGAAGCTACTGACTGAATGAAAGGAGCTGGCATCTCACTCTCTTTGAATCTTCTTTATCATGCTAGGATTAGCAGGAAAAAGCAAAAAATTTCAGAATTGCACCTTGCAATGCGGAGAAATTACTGTTTGTGCATTTACAATATTCATTGATTTTTGCCATTGAAAAACATCATGTTATTCATATACCAGAAATATTTGAAGCTACTGACTGAATGAAAAGAGCTGGCATCTCACTCTCTTTGAATCTTCTTTATCATGCTAAGAGGAGCAGGAAAAAGCAAAAAATTTCAGAATTGCACGTTGCAATGTGGAGATATTACTGTTTGTGCATTTACAATATTCATTGATTTTTGCCATTGAAAAACGTCCAGAAATGTTTGAAGCTACTGACTGAATGAAAGCAGCTGGCATCTCACTCTCTTTGAATCTTCTTTATCATGCTAAGAGGAGCAGGAAAAAGCAAAAAATTTCAGAATTGCACGTTGCAATGTGGAGATATTACTGTTTATGCATTTACAATATTCATTGATTTTTGCCATTGAAAAACGTCCAGAAATGTTTGAAGCTACTGACTGAATGAAAGGAGCTGGCATCTCACTCTCTTTGAATCTTCTTTATCATGCTAGGATTAGCAGGAAAAAGCAAAAAATTTCAGAATTGCACCTTGCAATGTGGAGAAATTACTGTTTGTGCATTTACAATATTCATTGATTTTTGCCATTGAAAAACATCATGTTATTCATATACAGAAATGTTTGAAGCTACTGACTGAATGAAAAGAGCTGGCATCTCACTCGCTTTGAATCTTCTTTATCATGCCAGGATTAGCAGGAAAAAGCAAAAAATTTCAGAATTGCACCTTGCAATGTGGAGATATTACTGTTTGTGCATTTACAATATTCATTGATTTTTGCCATTGAAAAACGTCCAGAAATGTTTGAAGCTACTGACTGAATGAAAGGAGCTGGCATCTCACTCTCTTTGAATCTTCTTTATCATGCTAGGATTAGCAGGAAAAAGCAAAAAATTTCAGAATTGCACCTTGCAATGCGGAGAAATTACTGTTTGTGCATTTACAATATTCATTGATTTTTGCCATTGAAAAACATCATGTTATTCATATACCAGAAATGTTTGAAGCTACTGACTGAATGAAAAGAGCTGGCATCTCACTCTCTTTGAATCTACTTTATCATGCCAGGATTAGCAGGAAAAAGCAAAAAATTTCAGAATTGCACCTTGCAATGTGGAGATATTACTGTTTGTGCATTTACAATATTCATTGATTTTTGCCATTGAAAAACGTCCAGAAATGTTTGAAGCTACTGACTGAATGAAAGGAGCTGGCATCTCACTCTCTTTGAATCTTTATCATGCTAGGATTAGCAGGAAAAAGCAAAAAATTTCAGAATTGCACCTTGCAATGTGGAGATATTACTGTTTGTGCATTTACAATATTCATTGATTTTTGCCATTGAAAAACGTCCAGAAATGTTTGAAGCTACTGACTGAATGAAAGGAGCTGGCATCTCACTCTCTTTGAATCTTCTTTATCATGCTAAGAGGAGCAGGAAAAAGCAAAAAATTTCAAAATTGCACGTTGCAATGTGGAGATATTACTGTTTGTGCATTTACAATATTCATTGATTTTTGCCATTGAAAAACGTCCAGAAATGTTTGAAGCTACTGACTGAATGAAAGGTCGTGGCATCTCACTCTCTTTGAATCTTCTTTATCATGCTAGGATTAGCAGGAAAAAGCAAAACATTTCAGAATTGCACCTTGCAATGCGGAGAATTTACTGTTTGTGCATTTACAATATTCATTGATTTTTGCCATTGAAAAACATCATGTTATTCATATACCAGAAATGTTTGAAGCTACTGACTGAATGAAAAGAGCTGGCATCTCACTCTCTTTGAATCTTCTTTATCATGCCAGTATTAGCAGGAAAAAGCAAAAAATTTCAGAATTGCACCTTGCAATGTGGAGATATTACTGTTTGTGCATTTACAATATTCATTGATTTTTGCCATTGAAAAACGTCCAGAAATGTTTGAAGCTACTGACTGAATGAAAGGAGATGGCATCTCACTCTCTTTGAATCTTCTTTATCATGCTAGGATTAGCAGGAAAAAGCAAAAAATTTCAGAATTGCACCTTGCAATGCGGAGAAATTACTGTTTGTGCATTTACAATATTCATTGATTTTTGCCATTGAAAAACATCATGTTATTCATATACCAGAAATGTTTGAAGCTACTGACTGAATGAAAAGAGCTGGCATCTCACTCTGTTTGAATCTTCTTTATCATGCCAGGATTAGCAGGAAAAAGCAAAAAATTTCAGAATTGCACCTTGCAATGTGGAGATATTACTGTTTGTGCATTTACAATATTCATTGATTTTTGCCATTGAAAAACGTCCAGAAATCTTTGAAGCTACTGACTGAATGAAAGGAGCTGGCATCTCACTCTCTTTGAATCTTCTTTATCATGCTAGGATTAGCAGGAAAAAGGAAAAAATTTCAGAATTGCACCTTGCAATGCGGAGAAATTACTGTTTGTGCATTTACAATATTCATTGATTTTTGCCATTGAAAAACATCATGTTATTCATATACCAGAAATGTTTGAAGCTACTGACTGAATGAAAAGAGCTGGCATCTCACTCTCTTTGAATCTTCTTTATCATGCTAAGAGGAGCAGGAAAAAGCAAAAAATTTCAGAATTGCACCTTGCAATGTGGACATATTACTGTTTGTGCATTTACAATATTCATTGATTTTTGCCATTGAAAAACGTCCAGAAATGTTTGAAGCTACTGACTGAATGAAAGGAGCTTGCATCTCACTCTCTTTGAATCTTCTTTATCATGCTAGAATTAGCAGGAAAAAGCAAAAAATTTCAGAATTGCCCCTT
Source organism: Phyllobates terribilis (assembly GCF_046119375.1). NCBI lineage: Eukaryota > Metazoa > Chordata > Amphibia > Anura > Dendrobatidae > Phyllobates > Phyllobates terribilis. Next base: position 2,445,527 of record NW_027362909.1, on the reverse strand, counting down.
GCAATGCGGAGAAATTACTGTTTGTGCATTTACAATATTCATTGATTTTTGCCATTGAAAAACATCATGTTATTCATATACCAGAAATGTTTGAAGCTACTGACTGAATGAAAAGAGCTGGCATCTCACTCTGTTTGAATCTTCTTTATCATGCCAGGATTAGCAGGAAAAAGCAAAAAATTTCAGAATTGCACCTTGCAATGTGGAGATATTACTGTTTGTGCATTTACAATATTCATTGATTTTTGCCATTGAAAAACGTCCAGAAATCTTTGAAGCTACTGACTGAATGAAAGGAGCTGGCATCTCACTCTCTTTGAATCTTCTTTATCATGCTAGGATTAGCAGGAAAAAGCAAAAAATTTCAGAATTGCACCTTGCAATGCGGAGAAATTACTGTTTGTGCATTTACAATATTCATTGATTTTTGCCATTGAAAAACATCATGTTATTCATATACCAGAAATGTTTGAAGCTACTGACTGAATGAAAAGAGCTGGCATCTCACTCTCTTTGAATCTTCTTTATCATGCTAAGAGGAGCAGGAAAAAGCAAAAAATTTCAGAATTGCACCTTGCAATGTGGAGATATTACTGTTTGTGCATTTACAATATTCATTGATTTTTGAAAATTGAAAAACGTCCAGAAATGTTTGAAGCTACTGACTGAATGAAAGGAGCTGGCATCTCACTCTCTTTGAATCTTCTTTATCATGCTAGGATTAGCAGGAAAAAGCAAAAAATTTCAGAATTGCACCTTGCAATGCGGAGAAATTACTGTTTGTGCATTTACAATATTCATTGATTTTTGCCATTGAAAAACATCATGTTATTCATATAAAAGAAATGTTTGAAGCTACTGACTGAATGAAAAGAGCTGGCATCTCACTCTCTTTGAATCTTCTTTATCATGCTAGGATTAGCAGGAAAAAGCAAAAAATTTCAGAATTGCACCTTGCAATGTGGAGATATTACTGTTTGTGCATTTACAATATTCATTGATTTTTGCCATTGAAAAACGTCCAGAAATGTTTGAAGCTACTGACTGAATGAAAGGAGCTGGCATCTCACTCTCTTTGAATCTTCTTTATCATGCTAGGATTAGCAGCAAAAAGCAAAAAATTTCAGAATTGCACCTTGCAATGTGGAGTTATTACTGTTTGTGCATTTACAATATTCATTGATTTTTGCCATTGAAAAATGTCCAGAAATGTTTGAAGCTACTGACTGAATGAAAGGAGCTGGCATCTCACTCTCTTTGAATCTTCTTTATCATGCTAGGATTAGCAGGAAAAAGCAAAAAATTTCAGAATTGCACCTTGCAATGTGGAGATATTACTGTTTGTGCATTTACAATATTCATTGATTTTTGCCATTGAAAAACATCATGTTATTCATATACCAGAAATGTTTGAAGCTACTGACTGAATGAAAAGAGCTGGCATCTCACTCTCTTTGAATCTTCTTTATCATGCTAAGAGGAGCAGGAAAAAGCAAAAAATTTCAGAATTGCACCTTGCAATGTGGAGATATTACTGTTTGTGCATTTACAATATTCATTGATTTTTGCCATTGAAAAACGTCCAGAAATGTTTGAAGCTACTGACTGAATGAAAGGAGCTGGCATCTCACTCTCTTTGAATCTTCTTTATCATGCTAGGATTAGCAGGAAAAAGCAAAAAATTTCAGAATTGCACCTTGCAATGCGGAGAAATTACTGTTTGTGCATTTACAATATTCATTGATTTTTGCCATTGAAAAACATCATGTTATTCATATACCAGAAATGTTTGAAGCTACTGACTGAATGAAAAGAGCTGGCATCTCACTCTCTTTGAATCTTCTTTATCATGCTAAGAGGAGCAGGAAAAAGCAAAAAATTTCAGAAATGCACCTTGCAATGTGGAGATATTACTGTTTGTGCATTTACAATATTCATTGATTTTTGCCATTGAAAAACGTCCAGAAATGTTTGAAGCTACTGACTGAATGAAAGGAGCTGGCATCTCACTCTCTTTGAATCTTCTTTATCATGCTAGGATTAGCAGGAAAAAGCAAAAAATTTCAGAATTGCACCTTGCAATGCGGAGAAATTACTGTTTGTGCATTTACAATATTCATTGATTTTTGCCATTGAAAAACATCATGTTATTCATATACCAGAAATGTTTGAAGCTACTGACTGAATGAAAAGAGCTGGCATCTCACTCTCTTTGAATCTTCTTTATCATGCTAAGAGGAGCAGGAAAAAGCAAAAAATTTCAGAATTGCACGTTGCAATGTGGAGATATTACTGTTTGTGCATTTACAATATTCATTAATTTTTGCTATTGAAAAACGTCCAGAAATGTTTGAAGCTACTGACTGAATGAAAGGAGCTGGCATCTCACTCTCTTTGAATCTTCTTTATCATGCTAGGATTAGCAGGAAAAAGCAAAAAATTTCAGAATTGCACCTTGCAATGCGGAGAAATTACTGTTTGTGCACTTACAATATTCATTGATTTTTGCCATTGAAAAACATCATGTTATTCATATACCAGAAATGTTTGAAGCTACTGACTGAATGAAAAGAGCTGGCATCTCACTCTCTTTGAATCTTCTTTATCATGCTAAGAGGAGCAGGAAAAAGCAAAAAATTTCAGAATTGCACCTTGCAATGTGGAGATATTACTGTTTGTGCATTTACAATATTCATTGATTTTTGCCATTGAAAAACGTCCAGAAATGTTTGAAGCTACTGACTGAATGAAAGGAGCTGGCATCTCACTCTCTTTGAATCTTCTTTATCATGCTAGGATTAGCAGGAAAAAGCAAAAAATTTCAGAATTGCACCTTGCAATGCGGAGAAATTACTGTTTGTGCATTTACAATATTCATTGATTTTTGCCATTGAAAAACATCATGTTATTCATATACCAGAAATGTTTGAAGCTACTGACTGAATGAAAAGAGCTGGCATCTCACTCTCTTTGAATCTTCTTTATCATGCTAGAATTAGCAGGAAAAAGCAAAAAATTTCAGAATTGCACGTTGCAATGTGGAGATATTACTGTTTGTGCATTTACAATATTCATTGATTTTTGCCATTGAAAAACGTCCAGAAATGTTTGAAGCTACTGACTGAATGAAAGGAGCTGGCATCTCACTCTCTTTGAATCTTCTTTATCATGCTAGGATTAGCAGGAAAAAGCAAAAAATTTCAGAATTGCACCTTGCAATGTGGAGTTATTACTGTTTGTGCATTTACAATATTCATTGATTTTTGCCATTGAAAAATGTCCAGAAATGTTTGAAGCTACTGACTGAATGAAAGGAGCTGGCATCTCACTCTCTTTGAATCTTCTTTATCATGCTAGGATTAGCAGGAAAAAGCAAAAAATTTTAGAATTGCACCTTGCAATGTGGAGATATTACTGTTTGTGCATTTACAATATTCATTGATTTTTGCCATTGAAAAACATCATGTTATTCATATACCAGAAATGTTTGAAGCTACTGACTGAATGAAAAGAGCTGGCATCTCACTCTCTTTGAATCTTCTTTATCATGCTAAGAGGAGCAGGAAAAAGCAAAAAATTTCAGAATTGCACCTTGCAATGTGGAGATATTACTGTTTGTGCATTTACAATATTCATTGATTTTTGCCATTGAAAAACGTCCAGAAATGTTTGAAGCTACTGACTGAATGAAAGGAGCTGGCATCTCACTCTCTTTGAATCTTCTTTATCATGCTAGGATTAGCAGGAAAAAGCAAAAAATTTCAGAATTGCACCTTGCAATGCGGAGAAATTACTGTTTGTGCATTTACAATATTCATTGATTTTTGCCATTGAAAAACATCATGTTATTCATATACCAGAAATGTTTGAAGCTACTGACTGAATGAAAAGAGCTGGCATCTCACTCTCTTTGAATCTTCTTTATCATGCTAAGAGGAGCAGGAAAAAGCAAAAAATTTCAGAATTGCACCTTGCAATGTGGAGATATTACTGTTTGTGCATTTACAATATTCATTGATTTTTGCCATTGAAAAACGTCCAGAAATGTTTGAAGCTACTGACTGAATGAAAGGAGCTGGCATCTCACTCTCTTTGAATCTTCTTTATCATGCTAGGATTAGCAGGAAAAAGCAAAAAATTTCAGAATTGCACCTTGCAATGCGGAGAAATTACCGTTTGTGCATTTACAATATTCATTGATTTTTGCCATTGAAAAACATCATGTTATTCATATACCAGAAATGTTTGAAGCTACTGACTGAATGAAAAGAGCTGGCATCTCACTCTCTTTGAATCTTCTTTATCATGCTAAGAGGAGCAGGAAAAAGCAAAAAATTTCAGAATTGCACGTTGCAATGTGGAGATATTACTGTTTGTGCATTTACAATATTCATTGATTTTTGCTATTGAAAAACGTCCAGAAATGTTTGAAGCTACTGACTGAATGAAAGGAGCTGGCATCTCACTCTCTTTGAATCTTCTTTATCATGCTAGGATTAGCAGGAAAAAGCAAAAAATTTCAGAATTGCACCTTGCAATGTGGAGATATTACTGTTTGTGCATTTAAAATATTCATTGATTTTTGCCATTGAAAAACATCATGTTATTCATATACCAGAAATGTTTGAAGCTACTGACTGAATGAAAAGAGCTGGCATCTCACTCTCTTTGAATCTTCTTTATCATGCTAAGAGGAGCAGGAAAAAGCAAAAAATTTCAGAATTGCACCTTGCAATGTGGAGATATTACTGTTTGTGCATTTACAATATTCATTGATTTTTGCCATTGAAAAACGTCCAGAAATGTTTGAAGCTACTGACTGAATGAAAGGAGCTGGCATCTCACTCTCTTTGAATCTTCTTTATCATGCTAGGATTAGCAGGAAAAGCAAAAAATTTCAGAATTGCACCTTGCAATGCGGAGAAATTACTGTTTGTGCATTTACAATATTCATTGATTTTTGCCATTGAAAAACATCATGTTATTCATATACCAGAAATGTTTGAAGCTACTGACTGAATGAAAAGAGCTGGCATCTCACTCTCTTTGAATCTTCTTTATCATGCTAAGAGGAGCAGGAAAAAGCAAAAAATTTCAGAAATGCACCTTGCAATGTGGAGATATTACTGTTTGTGCATTTACAATATTCATTGATTTTTGCCATTGAAAAACGTCCAGAAATGTTTGAAGCTACTGACTGAATGAAAGGAGCTAGCATCTCACTCTCTTTGAATCTTCTTTATCATGCTAGGATTAGCAGGAAAAAGCAAAAAATTTCAGAATTGCACCTTGCAATGCGGAGAAATTACTGTTTGTGCATTTACAATATTCATTGATTTTTGCCATTGAAAAACATCATGTTATTCATATACCAGAAATGTTTGAAGCTACTGACTGAATGAAAAGAGCTGGCATCTCACTCTCTTTGAATCTTCTTTATCATGCTAAGAGGAGCAGGAAAAAGCAAAAAATTTCAGAATTGCACGTTGCAATGTGGAGATATTACTGTTTGTGCATTTACAATATTCATTGATTTTTGCCATTGAAAAACGTCCAGAAATGTTTGAAGCTACTGACTGAATGAAAGGAGCTGGCATCTCACTCTCTTTGAATCTTCTTTATCATGCTAGGATTAGCAGGAAAAAGCAAAAAATTTCAGAATTGCACCTTGCAATGCGGAGAAATTACTGTTTGTGCATTTACAATATTCATTGATTTTTGCCATTGAAAAACATCATGTTATTCATATACCAGAAATGTTTGAAGCTACTGACTGAATGAAATCAGCTGGCATCTCACTCTCTTTGAATCTTCTTTATCATGCTAAGAGGAGCAGGAAAAAGCAAAAAATTTCAGAATTGCACCTTGCAATGTGGAGATATTACTGTTTGTGCATTTACAATATTCATTGATTTTTGCCATTGAAAAACGTCCAGAAATGTTTGAAGCTACTGACTGAATGAAAGGAGCTGGCATCTCACTCTCTTTGAATCTTCTTTATCATGCTAGGATTAGCAGGAAAAAGCAAAAAATTTCAGAATTGCACCTTGCAATGCGGAGAAATTACTGTTTGTGCATTTACAATATTCATTGATTTTTGCCATTGAAAAACATCATGTTATTCATATACCAGAAATGTTTGAAGCTACTGACTGAATGAAAAGAGCTGGCATCTCACTCTCTTTGAATCTTCTTTATCATGCTAGAATTAGCAGGAAAAAGCAAAAAATTTCAGAATTGCACATTGCAATGTGGAGATATTACTGTTTGTGCATTTACAATATTCATTGATTTTTGCCATTGAAAAACGTCCAGAAATGTTTGAAGCTACTGACTGAATGAAAGGAGCTGGCATCTCACTCTCTTTGAATCTTCTTTATCATGCTAGGATTAGCAGGAAAAAGCAAAAAATTTCAGAATTGCACCTTGCAATGTGGAGTTATTACTGTTTGTGCATTTACAATATTCATTGATTTTTGCCATTGAAAAACGTCCAGAAATGTTTGAAGCTACTGACTGAATGAAAGGAGCTGGCATCTCACTCTCTTTGAATCTTCTTTATCATGCTAGGATTAGCAGGAAAAAGCAAAAAATTTCAGAATTGCACCTTGCAATGCGGAGAAATTACTGTTTCTGCATTTACAATATTCATTGATTTTTGCCATTGAAAAACATCATGTTATTCATATACCAGAAATGTTTGAAGCTACTGACTGAATGAAAAGAGCTGGCATCTCACTCTCTTTGAATCTTCTTTATCATGCTAAGAGGAGCAGGAAAAAGCAAAAAATTTCAGAATTGCACCTTGCAATGTGGAGATATTACTGTTTGTGCATTTACAATATTCATTGATTTTTGCCATTGAAAAAGGTCCAGAAATGTTTGAAGCTACTGACTGAATGAAAGGAGCTGGCATCTCACTCTCTTTGAATCTTCTTTATCATGCTAGGACTAGCAGGAAAAAGCAAAAAATTTCAGAATTGCACCTTGCAATGCGGAGAAATTACTGTTTGTGCATTTACAATATTCATTGATTTTTGCCATTGAAAAACATCATGTTATTCATATACCAGAAATGTTTGAAGCTACTGACTGAATGAAAAGAGCTGGCATCTCACTCTCTTTGAATCTTCTTTATCATGCTAAGAGGAGCAGGAAAAAGCAAAAAATTTCAGAATTGCACCTTGCAATGTGGAGATATTACTGTTTGTGCATTTACAATATTCATTGATTTTTGCCATTGAAAAACGTCCAGAAATGTTTGAAGCTACTGACTTAATGAAAGGAGCTGGCATCTCACTCTCTTTGAATCTTCTTTATCATGCTAGGATTAGTAGGAAAAAGCAAAAAATTTCAGAATTGCACCTTGCAATGCGGAGAAATTACTGTTTGTGCATTTACAATATTCATTGATTTTTGCCATTGAAAAACATCATGTTATTCATATACCAGAAATGTTTGAAGCTACTGACTGAATGAAAAGAGCTGGCATCTCAATCTCTTTGAATCTTCAAAATCATGCTAAGAGGAGCAGGAAAAAGCAAAAAATTTCAGAATTGCACCTTGCAATGTGGAGATATTACTGTTTGTGCATTTACAATATTCATTGATTTTTGCCATTGAAAAACGTCCAGAAATGTTTGAAGCTACTGACTGAATGAAAGGAGCTGGCATCTCACTCTCTTTGAATCTTCTTTATCATGCTAGGATTAGCAGGAAAAGCAAAAAATTTCAGAATTGCACCTTGCAATGCGGAGAAATTACTGTTTGTGCATTTACAATATTCATTGATTTTTGCCATTGAAAAACATCAAGTTATTCATATACCAGAAATGTTTGAAGCTACTGACTGAATGAAAAGAGCTGGCATCTCACTCTCTTTGAATCTTCTTTATCATGCTAAGAGGAGCAGGAAAAAGCAAAAAATTTCAGAAATGCACCTTGCAATGTGGAGATATTACTGTTTGTGCATTTACAATATTCATTGATTTTTGCCATTGAAAAACGTCCAGAAATGTTTGAAGCTACTGACTGAATGAAAGGAGCTAGCATCTCACTCTCTTTGAATCTTCTTTATCATGCTAGGATTAGCAGGAAAAAGCAAAAAATTTCAGAATTGCACCTTGCAATGCGGAGAAATTACTGTTTGTGCATTTACAATATTCATTGATTTTTGCCATTGAAAAACATCATGTTATTCATATACCAGAAATGTTTGAAGCTACTGACTGAATGAAAAGAGCTGGCATCTCACTCTCTTTGAATCTTCTTTATCATGCTAAGAGGAGCAGGAAAAAGCAAAAAATTTCAGAATTGCACGTTGCAATGTGGAGATATTACTGTTTGTGCATTTACAATATTCATTGATTTTTGCTATTGAAAAACGTCCAGAAATGTTTGAAGCTACTGACTGAATGAAAGGAGCTGGCATCTCACTCTCTTTGAATCTTCTTTATCATGCTAGGATTAGCAGGAAAAGCAAAAAATTTCAGAATTGCACCTTGCAATGCGGAGAAATTACTGTTTGTGCATTTACAATATTCATTGATTTTTGCCATTGAAAAACATCATGTTATTCATATACCAGAAATGTTTGAAGCTACTGACTGAATGAAAAGAGCTGGCATCTCACTCTCTTTGAATCTTCTTTATCATGCTAAGAGGAGCAGGAAAAAGCAAAAAATTTCAGAAATGCACCTTGCAATGTGGAGATATTACTGTTTGTGCATTTACAATATTCATTGATTTTTGCCATTGAAAAACGTCCAGAAATGTTTGAAGCTACTGACTGAATGAAAGGAGCTAGCATCTCACTCTCTTTGAATCTTCTTTATCATGCTAGGATTAGCAGGAAAAAGCAAAAAATTTCAGAATTGCACCTTGCAATGCGGAGAAATTACTGTTTGTGCATTTACAATATTCATTGATTTTTGCCATTGAAAAACATCATGTTATTCATATACCAGAAATGTTTGAAGCTACTGACTGAATGAAAAGAGCTGGCATCTCACTCTCTTTGAATCTTCTTTATCATGCTAAGAGGAGCAGGAAAAAGCAAAAAATTTCAGAATTGCACGTTGCAATGTGGAGATATTACTGTTTGTGCATTTACAATATTCATTGATTTTTGCTATTGAAAAACGTCCAGAAATGTTTGAAGCTACTGACTGAATGAAAGGAGCTGGCATCTCACTCTCTTTGAATCTTCTTTATCATGCTAGGATTAGCAGGAAAAAGCAAAAAATTTCAGAATTGCACCTTGCAATGCGGAGAAATTACTGTTTCTGCATTTACAATATTCATTGATTTTTGCCATTGAAAAACGTCCAGAAATGTTTGAAGCTACTGACTGAATGAAAGGAGCTGGCATCTCACTCTCTTTGAATCTTCTTTATCATGCTAGGATTAGCAGGAAAAAGCAAAAAATTTCAGAATTGCACCTTGCAATGTGGAGATATTACTGTTTGTGCATTTACAATATTCATTGATTTTTGCCATTGAAAAATGTCCAGAAATGTTTGAAGCTACTGACTGAATGAAAGGAGCTGGCATCTCACTCTCTTTGAATCTTCTTTATCATGCTAGGATTAGCAGGAAAAAGCAAAAAATTTCAGAATTGCACCTTGCAATGTGGAGATATTACTGTTTGTGCATTTACAATATTCATTGATTTTTGCCATTGAAAAACATCATGTTATTCATATACCAGAAATGTTTGAAGCTACTGACTGAATGAAAAGAGCTGGCATCTCACTCTCTTTGAATCTTCTTTATCATGCTAAGAGGAGCAGGAAAAAGCAAAAAATTTCAGAATTGCACCTTGCAATGTGGAGATATTACTGTTTGTGCATTTACAATATTCATTGATTTTTGCCATTGAAAAACGTCCAGAAATGTTTGAAGCTACTGACTGAATGAAAGGAGCTGGCATCTCACTCTCTTTGAATCTTCTTTATCATGCTAGGATTAGCAGGAAAAAGCAAAAAATTTCAGAATTGCACCTTGCAATGCGGAGAAATTACTGTTTCTGCATTTACAATATTCATTGATTTTTGCCATTGAAAAACATCATGTTATTCATATACCAGAAATGTTTGAAGCTACTGACTGAATGAAAAGAGCTGGCATCTCACTCTCTTTGAATCTTCTTTATCATGCTAAGAGGAGCAGGAAAAAGCAAAAAATTTCAGAATTGCACCTTGCAATGTGGAGATATTACTGTTTGTGCATTTACAATATTCATTGATTTTTGCCATTGAAAAAGGTCCAGAAATGTTTGAAGCTACTGACTGAATGAAAGGAGCTGGCATCTCACTCTCTTTGAATCTTCTTTATCATGCTAGGACTAGCAGGAAAAAGCAAAAAATTTCAGAATTGCACCTTGCAATGCGGAGAAATTACTGTTTGTGCATTTACAATATTCATTGATTTTTGCCATTGAAAAACATCATGTTATTCATATACCAGAAATGTTTGAAGCTACTGACTGAATGAAAAGAGCTGGCATCTCACTCTCTTTGAATCTTCTTTATCATGCTAAGAGGAGCAGGAAAAAGCAAAAAATTTCAGAATTGCACCTTGCAATGTGGAGATATTACTGTTTGTGCATTTACAATATTCATTGATTTTTGCCATTGAAAAACGTCCAGAAATGTTTGAAGCTACTGACTTAATGAAAGGAGCTGGCATCTCACTCTCTTTGAATCTTCTTTATCATGCTAGGATTAGTAGGAAAAAGCAAAAAATTTCAGAATTGCACCTTGCAATGCGGAGAAATTACTGTTTGTGCATTTACAATATTCATTGATTTTTGCCATTGAAAAACATCATGTTATTCATATACCAGAAATGTTTGAAGCTACTGACTGAATGAAAAGAGCTGGCATCTCAATCTCTTTGAATCTTCAAAATCATGCTAAGAGGAGCAGGAAAAAGCAAAAAATTTCAGAATTGCACCTTGCAATGTGGAGATATTACTGTTTGTGCATTTACAATATTCATTGATTTTTGCCATTGAAAAACGTCCAGAAATGTTTGAAGCTACTGACTGAATGAAAGGAGCTGGCATCTCACTCTCTTTGAATCTTCTTTATCATGCTAGGATTAGCAGGAAAAAGCAAAAAATTTCAGAATTGCACCTTGCAATGCGGAGAAATTACTGTTTGTGCATTTACAATATTCATTGATTTTTGCCATTGAAAAACATCATGTTATTCATATACCAGAAATGTTTGAAGCTACTGACTGAATGAAAAGAGCTGGCATCTCACTCTCTTTGAATCTTCTTTATCATGCTAAGAGGAGCAGGAAAAAGCAAAAAATTTCAGAATTGCACCTTGCAATGTGGAGATATTACTGTTTGTGCATTTACAATATTCATTGATTTTTGCCATTGAAAAACGTCCAGAAATGTTTGAAGCTACTGACTGAATGAAAGGAGCTGGCATCTCACTCTCTTTGAATCTTCTTTATCATGCTAGGATTAGTAGGAAAAAGCAAAAAATTTCAGAATTGCACCTTGCAATGCGGAGAAATTACTGTTTGTGCATTTACAATATTCATTGATTTTTGCCATTGAAAAACATCATGTTATTCATATACCAGACATGTTTGAAGCTACTGACTGAATGAAAAGAGCTGGCATCTCACTCTCTTTGAATCTTCTTTATCATGCCAGGATTAGCAGGAAAAAGCAAAAAATTTCAGAATTGCACCTTGCAATGTGGAGATATTACTGTTTGTGCATTTACAATATTCATTGATTTTTGCCATTGAAAAACGTCCAGAAATGTTTGAAGCTACTGACTGAATGAAAGGAGCTGGCATCTCACTCTCTTTGAATCTTCTTTATCATGCTAGGATTAGTAGGAAAAAGCAAAAAATTTCAGAATTGCACCTTGCAATGCGGAGAGATTACTGTTTGTGCATTTACAATATTCATTGATTTTTGCCATTGAAAAACATCATGTTATTCATATACCAGAAATGTTTGAAGCTACTGACTGAATGAAAAGAGCTGGCATCTCACTCTCTTTGAATCTTCTTTATCATGCTAAGAGGAGCAGGAAAAAGCAAAAAATTTCAGAAATGCACCTTGCAATGTGGAGATATTACTGTTTGTGCATTTACAATATTCATTGATTTTTGCCATTGAAAAACGTCCAGAAATGTTTGAAGCTACTGACTGAATGAAAGGAGCTAGCATCTCACTCTCTTTGAATCTTCTTTATCATGCTAGGATTAGCAGGAAAAAGCAAAAAATTTCAGAATTGCACCTTGCAATGCGGAGAAATTACTGTTTGTGCATTTACAATATTCATTGATTTTTGCCATTGAAAAACATCATGTTATTCATATACCAGAAATGTTTGAAGCTACTGACTGAATGAAAAGAGCTGGCATCTCACTCTCTTTGAATCTTCTTTATCATGCTAAGAGGAGCAGGAAAAAGCAAAAAATTTCAGAATTGCACGTTGCAATGTGGAGATATTACTGTTTGTGCATTTACAATATTCATTGATTTTTGCTATTGAAAAACGTCCAGAAATGTTTGAAGCTACTGACTGAATGAAAGGAGCTGGCATCTCACTCTCTTTGAATCTTCTTTATCATGCTAGGATTAGCAGGAAAAAGCAAAAAATTTCAGAATTGCACCTTGCAATGCGGAGAAATTACTGTTTCTGCATTTACAATATTCATTGATTTTTGCCATTGAAAAACGTCCAGAAATGTTTGAAGCTACTGACTGAATGAAAGGAGCTGGCATCTCACTCTCTTTGAATCTTCTTTATCATGCTAGGATTAGCAGGAAAAAGCAAAAAATTTCAGAATTGCACCTTGCAATGTGGAGATATTACTGTTTGTGCATTTACAATATTCATTGATTTTTGCCATTGAAAAATGTCCAGAAATGTTTGAAGCTACTGACTGAATGAAAGGAGCTGGCATCTCACTCTCTTTGAATCTTCTTTATCATGCTAGGATTAGCAGGAAAAAGCAAAAAATTTCAGAATTGCACCTTGCAATGTGGAGATATTACTGTTTGTGCATTTACAATATTCATTGATTTTTGCCATTGAAAAACATCATGTTATTCATATACCAGAAATGTTTGAAGCTACTGACTGAATGAAAAGAGCTGGCATCTCACTCTCTTTGAATCTTCTTTATCATGCTAAGAGGAGCAGGAAAAAGCAAAAAATTTCAGAATTGCACCTTGCAATGTGGAGATATTACTGTTTGTGCATTTACAATATTCATTGATTTTTGCCATTGAAAAACGTCCAGAAATGTTTGAAGCTACTGACTGAATGAAAGGAGCTGGCATCTCACTCTCTTTGAATCTTCTTTATCATGCTAGGATTAGCAGGAAAAAGCAAAAAATTTCAGAATTGCACCTTGCAATGCGGAGAAATTACTGTTTCTGCATTTACAATATTCATTGATTTTTGCCATTGAAAAACATCATGTTATTCATATACCAGAAATGTTTGAAGCTACTGACTGAATGAAAAGAGCTGGCATCTCACTCTCTTTGAATCTTCTTTATCATGCTAAGAGGAGCAGGAAAAAGCAAAAAATTTCAGAATTGCACCTTGCAATGTGGAGATATTACTGTTTGTGCATTTACAATATTCATTGATTTTTGCCATTGAAAAAGGTCCAGAAATGTTTGAAGCTACTGACTGAATGAAAGGAGCTGGCATCTCACTCTCTTTGAATCTTCTTTATCATGCTAGGACTAGCAGGAAAAAGCAAAAAATTTCAGAATTGCACCTTGCAATGCGGAGAAATTACTGTTTGTGCATTTACAATATTCATTGATTTTTGCCATTGAAAAACATCATGTTATTCATATACCAGAAATGTTTGAAGCTACTGACTGAATGAAAAGAGCTGGCATCTCACTCTCTTTGAATCTTCTTTATCATGCTAAGAGGAGCAGGAAAAAGCAAAAAATTTCAGAATTGCACCTTGCAATGTGGAGATATTACTGTTTGTGCATTTACAATATTCATTGATTTTTGCCATTGAAAAACGTCCAGAAATGTTTGAAGCTACTGACTTAATGAAAGGAGCTGGCATCTCACTCTCTTTGAATCTTCTTTATCATGCTAGGATTAGTAGGAAAAAGCAAAAAATTTCAGAATTGCACCTTGCAATGCGGAGAAATTACTGTTTGTGCATTTACAATATTCATTGATTTTTGCCATTGAAAAACATCATGTTATTCATATACCAGAAATGTTTGAAGCTACTGACTGAATGAAAAGAGCTGGCATCTCAATCTCTTTGAATCTTCAAAATCATGCTAAGAGGAGCAGGAAAAAGCAAAAAATTTCAGAATTGCACCTTGCAATGTGGAGATATTACTGTTTGTGCATTTACAATATTCATTGATTTTTGCCATTGAAAAACGTCCAGAAATGTTTGAAGCTACTGACTGAATGAAAGGAGCTGGCATCTCACTCTCTTTGAATCTTCTTTATCATGCTAGGATTAGCAGGAAAAAGCAAAAAATTTCAGAATTGCACCTTGCAATGCGGAGAAATTACTGTTTGTGCATTTACAATATTCATTGATTTTTGCCATTGAAAAACATCATGTTATTCATATACCAGAAATGTTTGAAGCTACTGACTGAATGAAAAGAGCTGGCATCTCACTCTCTTTGAATCTTCTTTATCATGCTAAGAGGAGCAGGAAAAAGCAAAAAATTTCAGAATTGCACCTTGCAATGTGGAGATATTACTGTTTGTGCATTTACAATATTCATTGATTTTTGCCATTGAAAAACGTCCAGAAATGTTTGAAGCTACTGACTGAATGAAAGGAGCTGGCATCTCACTCTCTTTGAATCTTCTTTATCATGCTAGGATTAGTAGGAAAAAGCAAAAAATTTCAGAATTGCACCTTGCAATGCGGAGAAATTACTGTTTGTGCATTTACAATATTCATTGATTTTTGCCATTGAAAAACATCATGTTATTCATATACCAGACATGTTTGAAGCTACTGACTGAATGAAAAGAGCTGGCATCTCACTCTCTTTGAATCTTCTTTATCATGCCAGGATTAGCAGGAAAAAGCAAAAAATTTCAGAATTGCACCTTGCAATGTGGAGATATTACTGTTTGTGCATTTACAATATTCATTGATTTTTGCCATTGAAAAACGTCCAGAAATGTTTGAAGCTACTGACTGAATGAAAGGAGCTGGCATCTCACTCTCTTTGAATCTTCTTTATCATGCTAGGATTAGTAGGAAAAAGCAAAAAATTTCAGAATTGCACCTTGCAATGCGGAGAGATTACTGTTTGTGCATTTACAATATTCATTGATTTTTGCCATTGAAAAACATCATGTTATTCATATACCAGAAATGTTTGAAGCTACTGACTGAATGAAAAGAGCTGGCATCTCACTCTCTTTGAATCTTCTTTATCATGCTAAGAGGAGCAGGAAAAAGCAAAAAATTTCAGAATTGCACCTTGCAATGTGGAGATATTACTGTTTGTGCATTTACAATATTCATTGATTTTTGCCATTGAAAAACGTCCAGAAATGTTTGAAGCAACTGACTGAATGAAAGGAGCTGGCATCTCACTCTCTTTGAATCTTCTTTATCATGCTAGGACTAGCAGGAAAAAGCAAAAAATTTCAGAATTGCACCTTGCAATGCGGAGAAATTACTGTTTGTGCATTTACAATATTCATTGATTTTTGCCATTGAAAAACATCATGTTATTCATATACCAGAAATGTTTGAAGCTACTGACTGAATGAAAAGAGCTGGCATCTCACTCTCTTTGAATCTTCTTTATTATGCTAAGAGGAGCAGGAAAAAGCAAAAAATTTCAGAATTGCACGTTGCAATGTGGAGATATTACTGTTTGTGCATTTACAATATTCATTGATTTTTGCCATTGAAAAACGTCCAGAAATGTTTGAAGCTACTGTCTGAATGAAAGGAGCTGGCATCTCACTCTCTTTGAATCTTCTTTATCATGCTAGGATTAGTAGGAAAAAGCAAAAAATTTCAGAATTGCACCTTGCAATGCGGAGAAATTACTGTTTGTGCATTTACAATATTCATTGATTTTTGCCATTGAAAAACATCATGTTATTCATATACCAGACATGTTTGAAGCTACTGACTGAATGAAAAGAGCTGGCATCTCACTCTCTTTGAATCTTCTTTATCATGCCAGGATTAGCAGGAAAAAGCAAAAAATTTCAGAATTGCACCTTGCAATGTGGAGATATTACTGTTTGTGCATTTACAATATTCATTGATTTTTGCCATTGAAAAACGTCCAGAAATGTTTGAAGCTACTGACTGAATGAAAGGAGCTGGCATCTCACTCTCTTTGAATCTTCTTTATCATGCTAGGATTAGTAGGAAAAAGCAAAAAATTTCAGAATTGCACCTTGCAATGCGGAGAGATTACTGTTTGTGCATTTACAATATTCATTGATTTTTGCCATTGAAAAACATCATGTTATTCATATACCAGAAATGTTTGAAGCTACTGACTGAATGAAAAGAGCTGGCATCTCACTCTCTTTGAATCTTCTTTATCATGCTAAGAGGAGCAGGAAAAAGAAAAAAATTTCAGAATTGCACCTTGCAATGTGGAGATATTACTGTTTGTGCATTTACAATATTCATTGATTTTTGCCATTGAAAAACGTCCAGAAATGTTTGAAGCAACTGACTGAATGAAAGGAGCTGGCATCTCACTCTCTTTGAATCTTCTTTATCATGCTAGGACTAGCAGGAAAAAGCAAAAAATTTCAGAATTGCACCTTGCAATGCGGAGAAATTACTGTTTGTGCATTTACAATATTCATTGATTTTTGCCATTGAAAAACATCATGTTATTCATATACCAGAAATGTTTGAAGCTACTGACTGAATGAAAAGAGCTGGCATCTCACTCTCTTTGAATCTTCTTTATTATGCTAAGAGGAGCAGGAAAAAGCAAAAAATTTCAGAATTGCACGTTGCAATGTGGAGATATTACTGTTTGTGCATTTACAATATTCATTGATTTTTGCCATTGAAAAACGTCCAGAAATGTTTGAAGCTACTGTCTGAATGAAAGGAGCTGGCATCTCACTCTCTTTGAATCTTCTTTATCATGCTAGAATTAGCAGGAAAAAGCAAAAAATTTCAGAATTGCACCTTGCAATGCGGAGAAATTACTGTTTGTGTATTTACAATATTCATTGATTTTTGCCATTGAAAAACATCATGTTATTCATATACCAGAAATGTTTGAAGCTACTGACTGAATGAAAAGAGCTGGCATCTCACTCTGTTTGAATCTTCTTTATCATGCCAGGATTAGCAGGAAAAAGCAAAAAATTTCAGAATTGCACCTTGCAATGTGGAGATATTACTGTTTGTGCATTTACAATATTCATTGATTTTTGCCATTGAAAAACGTCCAGAAATGTTTGAAGCTACTGACTGAATGAAAGGAGCTGGCATCTCACTCTCTTTGAATCTTCTTTATCATGCTAGGATTAGTAGGAAAAAGCAAAAAATTTCAGAAATGCACCTTGCAATGCGGAGAAATTACTGTTTGTGCATTTACAATATTCATTGATTTTTGCCATTGAAAAACATCATGTTATTCATATACCAGACATGTTTGAAGCTACTGACTGAATGAAAAGAGCTGGCATCTCACTCTGTTTGAATCTTCTTTATCATGCCAGGATTAGCAGGAAAAAGCAAAAAATTTCAGAATTGCACCTTGCAATGTGGAGATATTACTCTTTGTGCATTTACAATATTCATTGATTTTTGCCATTGAAAAACGTCCAGAAATGTTTGAAGCAACTGACTGAATGAAAGGAGCTGGCATCTCACTCTCTTTGAATCTTCTTTATCATGCTAGGATTAGCAGGAAAAAGCAAAAAATTTCAGAATTGCACCTTGCAATGCGGAGAAATTACTGTTTGTGCATTTACAATATTCATTGATTTTTGCCATTGAAAAACATCATGTTATTCATATACCAGAAATGTTTGAAGCTACTGACTGAATGAAAAGAGCTGGCATCTCACTCTCTTTGAATCTTCTTTATCATGCTAAGAGGAGCAGGAAAAAGCAAAAAATTTCAGAATTGCACGTTGCAATGTGGAGATATTACTGTTTGTGCATTTACAATATTCATTGATTTTTGCCATTGAAAAACGTCCAGAAATGTTTGAAGCTACTGACTGAATGAAAGGAGCTGGCATCTCACTCTCTTTGAATCTTCTTTATCATGCTAGAATTAGCAGGAAAAAGCAAAAAATTTCAGAATTGCACCTTGCAATGCGGAGAAATTACTGTTTGTGTATTTACAATATTCATTGATTTTTGCCATTGAAAAACATCATGTTATTCATATACCAGAAATGTTTGAAGCTACTGACTGAATGAAAAGAGCTGGCATCTCACTCTGTTTGAATCTTCTTTATCATGCCAGGATTAGCAGGAAAAAGCAAAAAATTTCAGAATTGCACCTTGCAATGTGGAGATATTACTGTTTGTGCATTTACAATATTCATTGATTTTTGCCATTGAAAAACGTCCAGAAATGTTTGAAGCTACTGACTGAATGAAAAGAGCTGGCATCTCACTCTCTTTGAATCTTCTTTATTATGCTAAGAGGAGCAGGAAAAAGCAAAAAATTTCAGAATTGCACGTTGCAATGTGGAGATATTACTGTTTGTGCATTTACAATATTCATTGATTTTTGCCATTGAAAAACGTCCAGAAATGTTTGAAGCTACTGTCTGAATGAAAGGAGCTGGCATCTCACTCTCTTTGAATCTTCTTTATCATGCTAGAATTAGCAGGAAAAAGCAAAAAATTTCAGAATTGCACCTTGCAATGCGGAGAAATTACTGTTTGTGTATTTACAATATTCATTGATTTTTGCCATTGAAAAACATCATGTTATTCATATACCAGAAATGTTTGAAGCTACTGACTGAATGAAAAGAGCTGGCATCTCACTCTGTTTGAATCTTCTTTATCATGCCAGGATTAGCAGGAAAAAGCAAAAAATTTCAGAATTGCACCTTGCAATGTGGAGATATTACTGTTTGTGAATTTACAATATTCATTGATTTTTGCCATTGAAAAACGTCCAGAAATGTTTGAAGCTACTGACTGAATGAAAGGAGCTGGCATCTCACTCTCTTTGAATCTTCTTTATCATGCTAGGATTAGTAGGAAAAAGCAAAAAATTTCAGAAATGCACCTTGCAATGCGGAGAAATTACTGTTTGTGCATTTACAATATTCATTGATTTTTGCCATTGAAAAACATCATGTTATTCATATACCAGACATGTTTGAAGCTACTGACTGAATGAAAAGAGCTGGCATCTCACTCTGTTTGAATCTTCTTTATCATGCCAGGATTAGCAGGAAAAAGCAAAAAATTTCAGAATTGCACCTTGCAATGTGGAGATATTACTCTTTGTGCATTTACAATATTCATTGATTTTTGCCATTGAAAAACGTCCAGAAATGTTTGAAGCAACTGACTGAATGAAAGGAGCTGGCATCTCACTCTCTTTGAATCTTCTTTATCATGCTAGGATTAGCAGGAAAAAGCAAAAAATTTCAGAATTGCACCTTGCAATGCGGAGAAATTACTGTTTGTGCATTTACAATATTCATTGATTTTTGCCATTGAAAAACATCATGTTATTCATATACCAGAAATGTTTGAAGCTACTGACTGAATGAAAAGAGCTGGCATCTCACTCTCTTTGAATCTTCTTTATCATGCTAAGAGGAGCAGGAAAAAGCAAAAAATTTCAGAATTGCACGTTGCAATGTGGAGATATTACTGTTTGTGCATTTACAATATTCATTGATTTTTGCCATTGAAAAACGTCCAGAAATGTTTGAAGCTACTGACTGAATGAAAGGAGCTGGCATCTCACTCTCTTTGAATCTTCTTTATCATGCTAGAATTAGCAGGAAAAAGCAAAAAATTTCAGAATTGCACCTTGCAATGCGGAGAAATTACTGTTTGTGTATTTACAATATTCATTGATTTTTGCCATTGAAAAACATCATGTTATTCATATACCAGAAATGTTTGAAGCTACTGACTGAATGAAAAGAGCTGGCATCTCACTCTGTTTGAATCTTCTTTATCATGCCAGGATTAGCAGGAAAAAGCAAAAAATTTCAGAATTGCACCTTGCAATGTGGAGATATTACTGTTTGTGCATTTACAATATTCATTGATTTTTGCCATTGAAAAACGTCCAGAAATGTTTGAAGCTACTGACTGAATGAAAGGAGCTGGCATCTCACTCTCTTTGAATCTTCTTTATCATGCTAGGATTAGCAGGAAAAAGCAAAAAATTTCAGAATTGCACCTTGCAATGCGGAGAAATTACTGTTTGTGCATTTACAATATTCATTGATTTTTGCCATTGAAAAACATCATGTTATTCATATACCAGAAATGTTTGAAGCTACTGACTGAATGAAAAGAGCTGGCATCTCACTCTCTTTGAATCTTCTTTATCATGCTAAGAGGAGCAGGAAAAAGCAAAAAATTTCAGAATTGCACGTTGCAATGTGGAGATATTACTGTTTGTGCATTTACAATATTCATTGATTTTTGCCATTGAAAAACGTCCAGAAATGTTTGAAGCTACTGACTGAATGAAAGGAGCTGGCATCTCACTCTCTTTGAATCTTCTTTATCATGCTAGAATTAGCAGGAAAAAGCAAAAAATTTCAGAATTGCACCTTGCAATGCGGAGAAATTACTGTTTGTGCATTTACAATATTCATTGATTTTTGCCATTGAAAAACATCATGTTATTCATATACCAGAAATGTTTGAAGCTACTGACTGAATGAAAAGAGCTGGCATCTCACTCTCTTTGAATCTTCTTTATCATGCCAGGATTAGCAGGAAAAAGCAAAAAATTTCAGAATTGCACCTTGCAATGTGGAGATATTACTGTTTGTGCATTTACAATATTCATTGATTTTTGCCATTGAAAAATGTCCAGAAATGTTTGAAGCTACTGACTGAATGAAAGGAGCTGGCATCTCACTCTCTTTGAATCTTCTTTATCATGCTAGGATTAGCAGGAAAAAGCAAAAAATTTCAGAATTGCACCTTGCAATGCGGAGAAATTACTGTTTGTGCATTTACAATATTCATAGATTTTTGCCATTGAAAAACATCATGTTATTCATATACCAGAAATGTTTGAAGCTACTGACTGAATGAAAAGAGCTGGCATCTCACTCTCTTTGAATCTTCTTTATCATGCTAAGAGGAGCAGGAAAAAGCAAAAAATTTCAGAATTGCACCTTGCAATGTGGAGATATTACTGTTTGTGCATTTACAATATTCATTGATTTTTGCCATTGAAAAATGTCCAGAAATGTTTGAAGCTACTGACTGAATGAAAGGAGCTGGCATCTCACTCTCTTTGAATCTTCTTTATCATGCTAGGATTAGCAGGAAAAAGCAAAAAATTTCAGAATTGCACCTTGCAATGCGGAGAAATTACTGTTTGTGCATTTACAATATTCATTGATTTTTGCCATTGAAAAACATCATGTTATTCATATACCAGAAATGTTTGAAGCTACTGACTGAATGAAAAGAGCTGGCATCTCACTCTCTTTGAATCTTCTTTATCATGCTAAGAGGAGCAGGAAAAAGCAAAAAATTTCAGAATTGCACGTTGCAATGTGGAGATATTACTGTTTGTGCATTTACAATATTCATTGATTTTTGCTATTGAAAAACGTCCAGAAATGTTTGAAGCTACTGACTGAATGAAAGGAGCTGGCATCTCACTCTCTTTGAATCTTCTTTATCATGCTAGGATTAGCAGGAAAAAGCAAAAAATTTCAGAATTGCACCTTGCAATGCGGAGAAATTACTGTTTGTGCATTTACAATATTCATTGATTTTTGCCATAGAAAAACATCATGTTATTCATATACCAGAAATGTTTGAAGCTACTGACTGAATGAAAAGAGCTGGCATCTCACTCTCTTTGAATCTTCTTTATCAAGCTAAGAGGAGCAGGAAAAAGCAAAAAATTTCAGAATTGCACCTTGCAATGTGGAGATATTACTGTTTGTGCATTTACAACATTCATTGATTTTTGCCATTGAAAAACGTCCAGAAATGTTTGAAGCTACTGACTGAATGAAAAGAGCTGGCATCTCACTCTCTTTGAATCTTCTTTATCATGCTAGGATTAGCAGGAAAAAGCAAAAAATTTCAGAATTGCACCTTGCAATGCGGAGAAATTACTGTTTGTGCATTTACAATATTCATTGAGTTTTGCCATTGAAAAACATCATGTTATTCATATACCAGAAATGTTTGAAGCTACTGACTGAATGAAAAGAGCTGGCATCTCACTCTCTTTGAATCTTCTTTATCATGCTAGGATTAGCAGGAAAAAGCAAAAAATTTCAGAATTGCACGTTGCAATGTGGAGATATTACTGTTTGTGCATTTACAATATTCATTGATTTTTGCCATTGAAAAACGTCCAGAAATGTTTGAAGCTACTGACTGAATGAAAGGAGCTGGCATCTCACTCTCTTTGAATCTTCTTTATCATGCTAGGATTAGCAGGAAAAAGCAAAAAATTTCAGAATTGCACCTTGCAATGCGGAGAAATTACTGTTTGTGCATTTACAATATTCATTGATTTTTGCCATTGAAAAACATCATGTTATTCATATACCAGAAATGTTTGAAGCTACTGACTGAATGAAAAGAGCTGGCATCTCACTCTCTTTGAATCTTCTTTATCATGCTAAGAGGAGCAGGAAAAAGCAAAAAATTTCAGAATTGCACCTTGCAATGTGGAGATATTACTGTTTGTGCATTTACAATATTCATTGATTTTTGCCATTGAAAAACGTCCAGAAATGTTTGAAGCTACTGACTGAATGAAAGGAGCTGGCATCTCACTCTCTTTGAATCTTCTTTATCATGCTAGGATTAGCAGGAAAAAGCAAAAAATTTCAGAATTGCACCTTGCAATGTGGAGTTATTACTGTTTGTGCATTTACAATATTCATTGATTTTTGCCATTGAAAAATGTCCAGAAATGTTTGAAGCTATTGACTGAATGAAAGGAGCTGGCATCTCACTCTCTTTGAATCTTCTTTATCATGCTAGGATTAGCAGGAAAAAGCAAAAAATTTCAGAATTGCACCTTGCAATGTGGAGATATTACTGTTTGTGCATTTACAATATTCATTGATTTTTGCGATTGAAAAACATCATGTTATTCATATACCAGAAATGTTTGAAGCTACTGACTGAATGAAAAGAGCTGGCATCTCACTCTCTTTGAATCTTCTTTATCATGCTAAGAGGAGCAGGAAAAAGCAAAAAATTTCAGAATTGCACCTTGCAATGTGGAGATATTACTGTTTGTGCATTTACAATATTCATTGATTTTTGCCATTGAAAAACGTCCAGAAATGTTTGAAGCTACTGACTGAATGAAAGGAGCTGGCATCTCACTCTCTTTGAATCTTCTTTATCATGCTAGGATTAGCAGGAAAAAGCAAAAAATTTCAGAATTGCACCTTGCAATGCGGAGAAATTACTGTTTGCGCATTTACAATATTCATTGATTTTTGCCATTGAAAAACATCATGTTATTCATATACCAGAAATGTTTGAAGCTACTGACTGAATGAAAAGAGCTGGCATCTCACTCTCTTTGAATCTTCTTTATCATGCTAAGAGGAGCAGGAAAAAGCAAAAAATTTCAGAATTGCACCTTGCAATGTGGAGATATTACTGTTTGTGCATTTACAATATTCATTGATTTTTGCCATTGAAAAACGTCCAGAAATGTTTGAAGCTACTGACTGAATGAAAGGAGCTGGCATCTCACTCTCTTTGAATCTCCTTTATCATGCTAGGATTAGCAGGAAAAAGCAAAAAATTTCAGAATTGCACCTTGCAATGTGGAGAAATTACTGTTTGTGCTTTTACAATATTCATTGATTTTTGCCATTGAAAAACATCGTTATTCATATACCAGAAATGTTTAAAGCTACTGACTGAATGAAAAGAGCTGGCATCTCACTCTCTTTGAATCTTCTTTATCATGCTAAGAGGAGCAGGAAAAAGCAAAAAATTTCAGAATTGCACGTTGCAATGTGGAGATATTACTGTTTGTGCATTTACAATATTCATTGATTTTTGCCATTGAAAAACGACCAGAAATGTTTGAAGCTACTGACTGAATGAAAAGAGCTGGCATCTCACTCTCTTTGAATCTTCTTTATCATGCTAGGATTAGCAGGAAAAAGCAAAAAATTTCAGAATTGCACCTTGCAATGTGGAGATATTACTGTTTGTGCATTTACAATATTCATTGATTTTTGCCATTGAAAAACGTCCAGAAATGTTTGAAGCTACTGACTGAATGAAAGGAGCTGGCATCTCACTCTCTTTGAATCTTCTTTATCATGCTAGGATTAGCAGGAAAAAGCAAAAAATTTCAGAATTGCACCTTGCAATGTGGAGTTATTACTGTTTGTGCATTTACAATATTCATTGATTTTTGCCATTGAAAAATGTCCAGAAATGTTTGAAGCTATTGACTGAATGAAAGGAGCTGGCATCTCACTCTCTTTGAATCTTCTTTATCATGCTAGGATTAGCAGGAAAAAGCAAAAAATTTCAGAATTGCACCTTGCAATGTGGAGATATTACTGTTTGTGCATTTACAATATTCATTGATTTTTGCGATTGAAAAACATCATGTTATTCATATACCAGAAATGTTTGAAGCTACTGACTGAATGAAAAGAGCTGGCATCTCACTCTCTTTGAATCTTCTTTATCATGCTAAGAGGAGAAGGAAAAAGCAAAAAATTTCAGAATTGCACCTTGCAATGTGGAGATATTACTGTTTGTGCATTTACAATATTCATTGATTTTTGCCATTGAAAAACGTCCAGAAATGTTTGAAGCTACTGACTGAATGAAAGGAGCTGGCATCTCACTCTCTTTGAATCTTCTTTATCATGCTAGGATTAGCAGGAAAAAGCAAAAAATTTCAGAATTGCACCTTGCAATGCGGAGAAATTACTGTTTGTGCATTTACAATATTCATTGATTTTTGCCATTGAAAAACATCATGTTATTCATATACCAGAAATGTTTGAAGCTACTGACTGAATGAAAAGAGCTGGCATCTCACTCTCTTTGAATCTTCTTTATCATGCTAAGAGGAGCAGGAAAAAGCAAAAAATTTCAGAATTGCACCTTGCAATGTGGAGATATTACTGTTTGTGCATTTACAATATTCATTGATTTTTGCCATTGAAAAACGTCCAGAAATGTTTGAAGCTACTGACTGAATGAAAGGAGCTGGCATCTCACTCTCTTTGAATCTCCTTTATCATGCTAGGATTAGCAGGAAAAAGCAAAAAATTTCAGAATTGCACCTTGCAATGTGGAGAAATTACTGTTTGTGCATTTACAATATTCATTGATTTTTGCCATTGAAAAACATCGTTATTCATATACCAGAAATGTTTAAAGCTACTGACTGAATGAAAAGAGCTGGCATCTCACTCTCTTTGAATCTTCTTTATCATGCTAAGAGGAGCAGGAAAAAGCAAAAAATTTCAGAATTGCACGTTGCAATGTGGAGATATTACTGTTTGTGCATTTACAATATTCATTGATTTTTGCCATTGAAAAACGTCCAGAAATGTTTGAAGCTACTGACTGTATGAAAGGAGCTGGCATCTCACTCTCTTTGAATCTTCTTTATCATGCTAGGATTAGCAGGAAAAAGCAAAAAATTTCAGAATTGCACCTTGCAATGCGGAGAAATTACTGTTTGTGCATTTACAATATTCATTGATTTTTGCCATTGAAAAACATCATGTTATTCATATACCAGAAATGTTTGAAGCTACTGACTAAATGAAAAGAGCTGGCATCTCACTCTCTTTGAATCTTTATCATGCTAAGAGGAGCAGGAAAAAGCAAAAAATTTCAGAATTGCACCTTGCAATGTGAAGATATTACTGTTTGTGCATTTACAATATTCATTGATTTTTGCCACTGAAAAACGTCCAGAAATGTTTGAAGCTACTGACTGAATGAAAGGAGCTGGCATCTCACTCTCTTTGAGTCTTCTTTATCATGCTAGGATTAGCAGGAAAAAGCAAAAAATTTCAGAATTGCACCTTGTAATGCGGAGAAATTACTGTTTGTGCATTTACAATATTCATTGATTTTTGCCATTGAAAAACATCATGTTATTCATATACCAGAAATGTTTGAAGCTACTGACTGAATGAAAAGAGCTGGCATCTCACTCTCTTTGAATCTTCTTTATCATGCTAAGAGGAGCAGGAAAAAGCAACAAATTTCAGAATTGCACCTTGCAATGTGGAGATATTACTGTTTGTGCATTTACAATATTCATTGATTTTTGCCATTGAAAAACGTCCATAAATGTTTGAAGCTATTGACGGAATAAAAGGAGCTGGCATCTCACTCTCTTTGAATCTTCTTTATCATGCTAGGATTAGCAGGAAAAAGCAAAAAATTTCAGAATTGCACCTTGCAATGCGGAGAAATTACTGTTTGTGCATTTACAATATTCATTGATTTTTGCCATTGAAAAACATCATGTTATTCATATACCAGAAATGTTTGAAGCTACTGACTGAATGAAAAGAGCTGGCATCTCACTCTCTTTGAATCTTCTTTATCATGCTAAGAGGAGCAGGAAAAAGCAAAAAATTTCAGAATTGCACGTTGCAATGTGGAGATATTACTGTTTGTGCATTTACAATATTCATTGATTTTTGCCATTGAAAAACGTCCAGAAATGTTTGAAGATACTGACTGAATGAAAGGAGCTGGCATCTCACTCTCTTTGAATCTTCTTTATCATGCTAGGATTAGCAGGAAAAAGCAAAAAATTTCAGAATTGCACCTTGCAATGCGGAGAAATTACTGTTTGTGCATTTACAATATTCATTGATTTTTGCCATTGAAAAACATCATGTTATTCATATACCAGAAATGTTTGAAGCTACTGACTGAATGAAAAGAGCTGGCATCTCACTCTGTTTGAATCTTCTTTATCATGCTAAGAGGAGCAGGAAAAAGCAAAAAATTTCAGAATTGCACCTTGCAATGTGGAGATATTACTGTTTGTGCATTTACAATATTCATTGATTTTTGCCATTGAAAAACATCGTTATTCATATACCAGAAATGTTTAAAGCTACTGACTGAATGAAAAGAGCTGGCATCTCACTCTCTTTGAATCTTCTTTATCATGCTAAGAGGAGCAGGAAAAAGCAAAAAATTTCAGAATTGCACGTTGCAATGTGGAGATATTACTGTTTGTGCATTTACAATATTCATTGATTTTTGCCATTGAAAAACGTCCAGAAATGTTTGAAGCTACTGACTGTATGAAAGGAGCTGGCATCTCACTCTCTTTGAATCTTCTTTATCATGCTAGGATTAGCAGGAAAAAGCAAAAAATTTCAGAATTGCACCTTGCAATGCGGAGAAATTACTGTTTGTGCATTTACAATATTCATTGATTTTTGCCATTGAAAAACATCATGTTATTCATATACCAGAAATGTTTGAAGCTACTGACTAAATGAAAAGAGCTGGCATCTCACTCTCTTTGAATCTTTATCATGCTAAGAGGAGCAGGAAAAAGCAAAAAATTTCAGAATTGCACCTTGCAATGTGAAGATATTACTGTTTGTGCATTTACAATATTCATTGATTTTTGCCACTGAAAAACGTCCAGAAATGTTTGAAGCTACTGACTGAATGAAAGGAGCTGGCATCTCACTCTCTTTGAATCTTCTTTATCATGCTAGGATTAGCAGGAAAAAGCAAAAAATTTCAGAATTGCACCTTGTAATGCGGAGAAATTACTGTTTGTGCATTTACAATATTCATTGATTTTTGCCATTGAAAAACATCATGTTATTCATATACCAGAAATGTTTGAAGCTACTGACTGAATGAAAAGAGCTGGCATCTCACTCTCTTTGAATCTTCTTTATCATGCTAAGAGGAGCAGGAAAAAGCAACAAATTTCAGAATTGCACCTTGCAATGTGGAGATATTACTGTTTGTGCATTTACAATATTCATTGATTTTTGCCATTGAAAAACGTCCATAAATGTTTGAAGCTATTGACGGAATAAAAGGAGCTGGCATCTCACTCTCTTTGAATCTTCTTTATCATGCTAGGATTAGCAGGAAAAAGCAAAAAATTTCAGAATTGCACCTTGCAATGCGGAGAAATTACTGTTTGTGCATTTACAATATTCATTGATTTTTGCCATTGAAAAACATCATGTTATTCATATACCAGAAATGTTTGAAGCTACTGACTGAATGAAAAGAGCTGGCATCTCACTCTCTTTGAATCTTCTTTATCATGCTAAGAGGAGCAGGAAAAAGCAAAAAATTTCAGAATTGCACGTTGCAATGTGGAGATATTACTGTTTGTGCATTTACAATATTCATTGATTTTTGCCATTGAAAAACGTCCAGAAATGTTTGAAGATACTGACTGAATGAAAGGAGCTGGCATCTCACTCTCTTTGAATCTTCTTTATCATGCTAGGATTAGCAGGAAAAAGCAAAAAATTTCAGAATTGCACCTTGCAATGCGGAGAAATTACTGTTTGTGCATTTACAATATTCATTGATTTTTGCCATTGAAAAACATCATGTTATTCATATACCAGAAATGTTTGAAGCTACTGACTGAATGAAAAGAGCTGGCATCTCACTCTGTTTGAATCTTCTTTATCATGCTAAGAGGAGCAGGAAAAAGCAAAAAATTTCAGAATTGCACCTTGCAATGTGGAGATATTACTGTTTGTGCATTTACAATATTCATTGATTTTTGCCATTGAAAAACGTCCAGAAATGTTTGAAGCTACTGACTGAATGAAAGGAGCTGGCATCTCACTCTCTTTGAATCTTCTTTATCATGCTAGGATTAGCAGGAAAAAGCAAAAAATTTCAGAATTGCACCTTGCAATGCGGAGAAATTACTGTTTGTGCATTTACAATATTCATTGATTTTTGCCATTGAAAAACATCATGTTATTCATATAACAGAAATGTTTGAAGCTACTGACTGAATGAAAAGAGCTGGCATCTCACTCTCTTTGAATCTTCTTTATCATGCTAAGAGGAGCAGGAAAAAGCAAAAAATTTCAGAATTGCACATTGCAATGTGGAGATATTACTGTTTGTGCATTTACAATATTCATTGATTTTTGCCATTGAAAAACGTCCAGAAATGTTTGAAGCTACTGACTGAATGAAAGGAGCTGGCATCTCACTCTCTTTGAATCTTCTTTATCATGCTAGGATTAGCAGGAAAAAGCAAAAAATTTCAGAATTGCACCTTGCAATGCGGAGAAATTACTGTTTGTGCATTTACAATATTCATTGATTTTTGCCATTGAAAAACATCATGTTATTCATATAAAAGAAATGTTTGAAGCTACTGACTGAATGAAAAGAGCTGGCATCTCACTCTCTTTGAATCTTCTTTATCATGCCAGGATTAGCAGGAAAAAGCAAAAAATTTCAGAATTGTACCTTGCAATGTGGAGATATTACTGTTTGTGCATTTACAATATTCATTGATTTTTGCCATTGAAAAACGTCCAGAAATGTTCGAAGCTACTGACTGAATGAAAGGAGCTGGCATCTCACTCTCTTTGAATCTTCTTTATCATGCTAGGATTAGCAGGAAAAAGCAAAAAATTTCAGAATTGCACCTTGCAATGCGGAGAAATTACTGTTTGTGCATTTACAATATTCATTGATTTTTGCCGTTGAAAAACATCATGTTATTCATATACCAGAAATGTTTGAAGCTACTGACTGAATGAAAAGAGCTGGCATCTCACTCTCTTTGAATCTTCTTATCATGCTAAGAGGAGCAGGAAAAAGCAAAAAATTTCAGAATTGCACCTTGCAATGTGGAGATATTACTGTTTGTGCATTTACAATATTCATTGATTTTTGCCATTGAAAAACGTCCAGAAATGTTTGAAGCTACTGACTGAATGAAAGGAGCTGGCATCTCACTCTCTTTGAATCTTCTTTATCATGCTAGGATTAGCAGGAAAAAGCAAAACATTTCAGAATTGCACCTTGCAATGCGGAGAAATTACTGTTTGTGCATTTACAATATTCATTGATTTTTGCCATTGAAAAACATCATGTTATTCATATACCAGAAATGTTTGAAGCTACTGACTGAATGAAAAGAGCTGGCATCTCACTCTCTTTGAATCTTCTTTATCATGCTAAGAGGAGCAGGAAAAAGCAAAAAATTTCAGAATTGCACCTTGCAATGTGGAGATATTACTGTTTGTGCATTTACAATATTCATTGATTTTTGCCATTGAAAAACGTCCAGAAATGTTTGAAGCTACTGACTGAATGAAAGGAGGTGGCATCTCACTCTCTTTGAATCTTCTTTATCATGCTAGGATTAGCAGGAAAAAGCAAAACATTTCAAAATTGCACCTTGCAATGTGGAGAAATTACTGTTTGTGCATTTACAATATTCATAGATTTTTGCCATTGAAAAACATCATGTTATTCATATACCAGAAATGTTTGAAGCTACTGACTGAATGAAAAGAGCTGGCATCTCACTCTCTTTGAATCTTCTTTATCATGCCAGGATTAGCAGGAAAAAGCAAAAAATTCAGAATTGCACCTTGCAATGTGGAGATATTACTGTTTGTGCATTTACAATATTCATTGATTTTTGCCATTGAAAAACATCCAGAAATGTTTGAAGCTACTGACTGAATGAAAGGAGCTGGCATCTCACTCTCTTTGAATCTTCTTTATCATGCTAGGATTAGCAGGAAAAAGCAAAAAATTTCAGAATTGCACCTTGCAATGCGGAGAAATTACTGTTTGTGCATTTACAATATTCATTGATTTTTGCCATTGAAAAACATCATGTTATTCATATACCAGAAATGTTTGAAGCTACTGACTGAATGAAAAGAGCTGGCATCTCACTCTCTTTGAATCTTCTTTATCATGCCAGGATTAGCAGGAAAAAGCAAAAAATTTCAGAATTGCACCTTGCAATGTGGAGATATTACTGTTTGTGCATTTACAATATTCATTGATTTTTGCCATTGAAAAACGTCCAGAAATGTTTGAAGCTACTGACTGAATGAAAGGAGATGGCATCTCACTCTCTTTGAATCTTCTTTATCATGCTAGGATTAGCAGGAAAAAGCAAAAAATTTCAGAATTGCACCTTGCAATGCGGAGAAATTACTGTTTGTGCATTTACAATATTCATTGATTTTTGCCATTGAAAAACATCATGTTATTCATATACCAGAAATGTTTGAAGCTACTGACTGAATGAAAAGAGCTGGCATCTCACTCTCTTTGAATCTTCTTTATCATGCCAGGATTAGCAGGAAAAAGCAAAAAATTTCAGAATTGCACCTTGCAATGCGGAGAAATTACTGTTTGTGCATTTACAATATTCATTGATTTTTGCCATTGAAAAACATCATGTTATTCATATACCAGAAATGTTTGAAGCTACTGACTGAATGAAAAGAGCTGGCTTCTCACTCTCTTTGAATCTTTATCAAGCTAAGAGGAGCAGGAAAAAGCAAAAAATTTCAGAATTGCACCTTGCAATGTGGAGATATTACTGTTTGTGCATTTACAATATTCATTGATTTTTGCCATTGAAAAACGTCCAGAAATGTTTGAAGCTACTGACTGAATGAAAGGAGCTGGCATCTCACTCTCTTTGAATCTTCTTTATCATGCTAGGATTAGCAGGAAAAAGCAAAAAAATTCAGAATTGCACCTTGCAATGCGGAGAAATTACTGTTTGTGCATTTACAATATTCATTGATTTTTGCCATTGAAAAACATCATGTTATTCATATACCAGAAATGTTTGAAGCTACTGACTGAATGAAAAGAGCTGGCATCTCACTCTCTTTGAATCTTCTTTATCATGCTAAGAGGAGCAGGAAAAAGCAAAAAATTTCAGAATTGCACCTTGCAATGTGGAGATATTACTGTTTGTGCATTTACAATATTCATTGATTTTTGCCATTGAAAAACGTCCAGAAATGTTTGAAGCTACTGACTGAATGAAAGGAGCTGGCATCTCACTCTCTTTGAATCTTCTTTATCATGCTAGGATTAGCAGGAAAAAGCAAAAAATTTCAGAATTGCACCTTGCAATGCGGAGAAATTACTGTTTGTGCATTTACAATATTCATTGATTTTTGCCATTGAAAAACATCATGTTATTCATATACCAGAAATGTTTGAAGCTACTGACTGAATGAAAAGAGCTGGCATCTCACTCTCTTTGAATCTTCTTTATCATGCTAAGAGGAGCAGGAAAAAGCAAAAAATTTCAGAATTGCACGTTGCAATGTGGAGATATTACTGTTTGTGCATTTACAATATTCATTGATTTTTGCCATTGAAAAACGTCCAGAAATGTTTGAAGCTACTGACTGAATGAAAGGATCTGGCATCTCACTCTCTTTGAATCTTCTTTATCATGCTAGGATTAGCAGGAAAAAGCAAAAAATTTCAGAATTGCACCTTGCAATGCGGAGAAATTACTGTTTGTGCATTTACAATATTCATTGATTTTTGCCATTGAAAAACATCATGTTATTCATATACCAGAAATGTTTGAAGCTACTGACTGAATGAAAAGAGCTGGCATCTCACTCTCTTTGAATATTCTTTATCATGCTAAGAGGAGCAGGAAAAAGCTAAACATTTCAGAATTGCACCTTGCAATGTGGAGATATTACTGTTTCTGCATTTACAATATTCATTGATTTTTGCCATTGAAAAACGTCCAGAAATGTTTGAAGCTACTGACTGAATGAAAGGAGCTGGCATCTCACTCTCTTTGAATCTTCTTTATCATGTTAGGATTAGCAGGAAAAAGCAAAAAATTTCAGAATTGCACCTTGCAATGCGGAGAAATTACTGTTTGTGCATTTACAATATTCATTGATTTTTGCCATTGAAAAACATCATGTTATTCATATACCAGAAATGTTTGAAGCTACTGACTGAATGAAAAGAGCTGGCATCTCACTCTCTTTGAATCTTCTTTATCATGCTAAGAGGAGCAGGAAAAAGCAAAAAATTTCAGAATTGCACGTTGCAATGTGGAGATATTACTGTTTGTGCATTTACAATATTCATTGATTTTTGCCATTGAAAAACATCCAGAAATGTTTGAAGCTACTGACTGAATGAAAGGAGCTGGCATCTCACTCTCTTTGAATCTTCTTTATCATGCTAGGATTAGCAGGAAAAAGCAAAAAATTTCAGAATTGCACCTTGCAATGCGGAGAAATTACTGTTTGTGCATTTACAATATTCATTGATTTTTGCCATTGAAAAACATCATGTTATTCATATACCAGAAATGTTTGAAGCTACTGACTGAATGAAAAGAGCTGGCATCTCACTCTCTTTGAATCTTCTTTATCATGCTAAGAGGAGCAGGAAAAAGCAAAAAATTTCAGAATTGCACCTTGCAATGTGGAGATATTACTGTTTGTGCATTTACAATATTCATTGATTTTTGCCATTGAAAAACGTCCAGAAATGTTTGAAGCTACTGACTGAATGAAAGGAGCTGGCATCTCACTCTCTTTGAATCTTCTTTATCATGCTAGGATTAGCAGGAAAAAGCAAAAAATTTCAGAATTGCACCTTGCAATGCGGATAAATTACTGTTTGTGCATTTACAATATTCATTGATTTTTGCCATTGAAAAACATCATGTTATTCATATACCAGAAATATTTGAAGCTACTGACTCAATGAAAAGAGTTGGCATCTCAATCTCTTTGAATCTTTATCATGCTATGAGGAGCAGGAAAAAGCAAAAAAATTTCAGAATTGCACGTTGCAATGTGGAGATATTACTGTTTGTGCATTTACAATATTCATTGATTTTTGCCATTGAAAAACGTCCAGAAATGTTTGCAGCTACTGACTGAATGAAAGGAGCTGGCATCTCACTCTCTTTGAATCTTCTTTATCATGCTAGGATTAGCAGGAAAAAGCAAAAAATTTCAGAATTGCACCTTGCAATGCGGAGAAATTACTGTTTGTGCATTTACAATATTCATTGATTTTTGCCATTGAAAAACATCATGTTATTCATATACCAGAAATGTTTGAAGCTACTGACTGAATGAAAAGAGCTGGCATCTCACTCTCTTTGAATCTTCTTTATCATGCTAAGAGGAGCAGGAAAAAGCAAAAAATTTCAGAATTGCACCTTGCAATGTGGAGATATTACTGTTTGTGCATTTACAATATTCATTGATTTTTGCCATTGAAAAATGTCCAGAAATGTTTGAAGCTACTGACTGAATGAAAGGAGCTGGCATCTCACTCTCTTTGAATCTTCTTTATCATGCTAGGATTAGCAGGAAAAAGCAAAAAATTTCAGAATTGCACCTTGCAATGCGGAGAAATTACTGTTTGTGCATTTACAATATTCATTGATTTTTGCCATTGAAATACATCATGTTATTCATATACCAGAAATGTTTGAAGCTACTGACTGAATGAAAAGAGCTGGCATCTCACTCTCTTTGAATCTTCTTTATCATGCTAAGAGGAGCAGGAAAAAGCAAAAAATTTCAGAATTGCACCTTGCAATGTGGAGATATTACTGTTTGTGCATTTATAATATTCATTGATTTTTGCCATTGAAAAATGTCCAGAAATGTTTGAAGCTACTGACTGAATGAAAGGAGCTGGCATCTCACTCTCTTTGAATCTTCTTTATCATGCTAGGATTAGCAGGAAAAAGAAAAAAAATCTCAAAATTGCACCTTGCAATGCGGAGAAATTACTGTTTGTGCATTTACAATATTCATTGATTTTTGCCATTGAAAAACATCATGTTATTCATATACCAGAAATGTTTGAAGCTACTGACTGAATGAAAAGAGCTGGCATCTCACTCTCTTTGAATCTTCTTTATCATGCTAAGAGGAGCAGGAAAAAGCAAAAAATTTCAGAATTGCACGTTGCAATGTGGAGATATTACTGTTTGTGCATTTACAATATTCATTGATTTTTGCCATTGAAAAACGTCCAGAAATGTTTGAAGCTACTGACTGAATGAAAGGAGCTGGCATCTCACTCTCTTTGAATCTTCTTTATCATGCTAAGAGGAGCAGGAAAAAGAAAAAAATTTCAGAATTGCACGTTGCAATGTGGAGATATTACTGTTTGTGCATTTACAATATTCATTGATTTTTGCCATTGAAAAACGTCCAGAAATGTTTGAAGCTGCTGACTGAATGAAAGGTCGTGGCATCTCACTCTCTTTGAATCTTCTTTATCATGCTAGGATTAGCAGGAAAAAGCAAAAAATTTCAGAATTGCACCTTGCAATGCGGAGAAATTACTGTTTGTGCATTTACAATATTCACTGATTTTTGCCATTAAAAAACATCATGTTATTCATATACCAGAAATGTTTGAAGCTACTGACTGAATGAAAAGAGCTGGCATCTCACTCTCTTTGAATCTTCTTTATCATGCCAGGATTAGCAGGAAAAAGCAAAAAATTTCAGAATTGCACCTTGCAATGTGGAGATATTACTGTTTGTGCATTTACAATATTCATCGATTTTTGCCATTGAAAAACGTCCAGAAATGTTTGAAGCTACTGACTGAATGAAAGGAGCTGGCATCTCACTCTCTTTGAATCTTCTTTATCATGCTAGGATTAGCAGGAAAAAGCAAAAAATTTCAGAATTGCACCTTGCAATGCGGAGAAATTACTGTTTGTGCATTTACAATATTCATTGATTTTTGCCATTGAAAAACATCATGTTATTCATATACCAGAAATGTTTGAAGCTACTGACTGAATGAAAAGAGCTGGCATCTCACTCTCTTTGAATTTTTATCATGCTAAGAGGAGCAGGAAAAAGCAAAAAATTTCAGAATTGCACCTTGCAATGTGGAGATATTACTGTTTGTGCATTTACAATATTCATTGATTTTTGCCATTGAAAAATGTCCAGAAATGTTTGAAGCTACTGACTGAATGAAAGGAGCTGGCATCTCACTCTCTTTGAATCTTCTTTATCATGCTAGGATTAGCAGGAAAAAGCAAAAAATTTCAGAATTGCACCTTGCAATGCGGAGAAAATACTGTTTGTGCATTTACAATATTCATTGATTTTTGCCATTGAAAAACATCATGTTATTCATATACCAGAAATTTTTGAAGCTACTGACTGAATGAAAAGAGCTGGCATCTCACTGTCTTTGAATCTTTATCATGCTAAGAGGAGCAGGAAAAAGCAAAAAATTTCAGAATTGCACCTTGCAATGTGGAGATATTACTGTTTGTGCATTTACAATATTCATTGATTTTTGCCATTGAAAAACGTCCAGAAATGTTTGAAGCTACTGACTGAATGAAAGGAGCTGGCATCTCACTCTCTTTGAATCTTCTTTATCATGCTAGGATTAGCAGGAAAAAGCAAAACATTTCAGAATTGCACCTTGCAATGCGGAGAAATTACTGTTTGTGCATTTACAATATTCATTGATTTTTGCCATTGAAAAACATCATGTTATTCATATACCAGAAATGTTTGAAGCTACTGACTGAATGAAAAGAGCTGGCATCTCACTCTCTTTGAATCTTCTTTATCATGCTAAGAGGAGCAGGAAAAAGCAAAAAATTTCAGAATTGCACCTTGCAATGTGGAGATATTACTGTTTGTGCATTTACAATATTCATTGATTTTTGCCATTGAAAAACGTCCAGAAATGTTTGAAGCTACTGACTGAATGAAAGGAGCTGGCTTCTCACTCTCTTTGAATCTTCTTTATCATGCTAGGATTAGCAGGAAAAAGCAAAAAATTTCAGAATTGCACCTTGCAATGCGGAGAAATTACTGTTTGTGCATTTACAATATTCATTGATTTTTGCCATAGAAAAACATCATGTTATTCATATACCAGAAATGTTTGAAGCTACTGACTGAATGAAAAGAGCTGGCATCTCACTCTCTTTGAATCTTCTTTATCATGCTAAGAGGAGCAGGAAAAAGCAAAACATTTCAGAATTGCATGTTGCAATGTGGAGATATTACTGTTTGTGCATTTACAATATTCATTGATTTTTGCCATTGAAAAACGTCCAGAAATGTTTGAAGCTACTGACTGAATGAAAGGAGCTGGCATCTCACTCTCTTTGAATCTTCTTTATCATGCTAGGATTAGCAGGAAAAAGCAAAAAATTTCAGAATTGCACCTTGCAATGCGGAGAAATTACTGTTTGTGCATTTACAATATTCATTGATTTTTGCCATTGAAAAACATCATGTTATTCATATACCAGAAATGTTTGAAGCTACTGACTGAATGAAAAGAGCTGGCATCTCACTCTCTTTGAATCTTCTTTATCATGCTAAGAGGAGCAGGAAAAAGCAAAAAATTTCAAAATTGCACGTTGCAATGTGGAGATATTACTGTTTGTGCATTTACAATATTCATTGATTTTTGCCATTGAAAAACGTCCAGAAATGTTTGAAGCTACTGACTGAATGAAAGGTCGTGGCATCTCACTCTCTTTGAATCTTCTTTATCATGCTAGGATTAGCAGGAAAAAGCAAAAAATTTCAGAATTGCACCTTGCAATGCGGAGAAATTA
Organism: Phyllobates terribilis; assembly: GCF_046119375.1. Lineage (NCBI taxonomy): Eukaryota > Metazoa > Chordata > Amphibia > Anura > Dendrobatidae > Phyllobates > Phyllobates terribilis. Next base: position 2,407,711 of record NW_027362909.1, on the reverse strand, counting down.
CTGTTTGTGCATTTACAATATTCACTGATTTTTGCCATTAAAAAACATCATGTTATTCATATACCAGAAATGTTTGAAGCTACTGACTGAATGAAAAGAGCTGGCATCTCACTCTCTTTGAATCTTCTTTATCATGCCAGGATTAGCAGGAAAAAGCAAAAAATTTCAGAATTGCACCTTGCAATGTGGAGATATTACTGTTTGTGCATTTACAATATTCATCGATTTTTGCCATTGAAAAACGTCCAGAAATGTTTGAAGCTACTGACTGAATGAAAGGAGCTGGCATCTCACTCTCTTTGAATCTTCTTTATCATGCTAGGATTAGCAGGAAAAAGCAAAAAATTTCAGAATTGCACCTTGCAATGCGGAGAAATTACTGTTTGTGCATTTACAATATTCATTGATTTTTGCCATTGAAAAACATCATGTTATTCATATACCAGAAATGTTTGAAGCTACTGACTGAATGAAAAGAGCTGGCATCTCACTCTCTTTGAATTTTTATCATGCTAAGAGGAGCAGGAAAAAGCAAAAAATTTCAGAATTGCACCTTGCAATGTGGAGATATTACTGTTTGTGCATTTACAATATTCATTGATTTTTGCCATTGAAAAATGTCCAGAAATGTTTGAAGCTACTGACTGAATGAAAGGAGCTGGCATCTCACTCTCTTTGAATCTTCTTTATCATGCTAGGATTAGCAGGAAAAAGCAAAAAATTTCAGAATTGCACCTTGCAATGCGGAGAAAATACTGTTTGTGCATTTACAATATTCATTGATTTTTGCCATTGAAAAACATCATGTTATTCATATACCAGAAATTTTTGAAGCTACTGACTGAATGAAAAGAGCTGGCATCTCACTGTCTTTGAATCTTTATCATGCTAAGAGGAGCAGGAAAAAGCAAAAAATTTCAGAATTGCACCTTGCAATGTGGAGATATTACTGTTTGTGCATTTACAATATTCATTGATTTTTGCCATTGAAAAACGTCCAGAAATGTTTGAAGCTACTGACTGAATGAAAGGAGCTGGCATCTCACTCTCTTTGAATCTTCTTTATCATGCTAGGATTAGCAGGAAAAAGCAAAACATTTCAGAATTGCACCTTGCAATGCGGAGAAATTACTGTTTGTGCATTTACAATATTCATTGATTTTTGCCATTGAAAAACATCATGTTATTCATATACCAGAAATGTTTGAAGCTACTGACTGAATGAAAAGAGCTGGCATCTCACTCTCTTTGAATCTTCTTTATCATGCTAAGAGGAGCAGGAAAAAGCAAAAAATTTCAGAATTGCACCTTGCAATGTGGAGATATTACTGTTTGTGCATTTACAATATTCATTGATTTTTGCCATTGAAAAACGTCCAGAAATGTTTGAAGCTACTGACTGAATGAAAGGAGCTGGCTTCTCACTCTCTTTGAATCTTCTTTATCATGCTAGGATTAGCAGGAAAAAGCAAAAAATTTCAGAATTGCACCTTGCAATGCGGAGAAATTACTGTTTGTGCATTTACAATATTCATTGATTTTTGCCATAGAAAAACATCATGTTATTCATATACCAGAAATGTTTGAAGCTACTGACTGAATGAAAAGAGCTGGCATCTCACTCTCTTTGAATCTTCTTTATCATGCTAAGAGGAGCAGGAAAAAGCAAAACATTTCAGAATTGCATGTTGCAATGTGGAGATATTACTGTTTGTGCATTTACAATATTCATTGATTTTTGCCATTGAAAAACGTCCAGAAATGTTTGAAGCTACTGACTGAATGAAAGGAGCTGGCATCTCACTCTCTTTGAATCTTCTTTATCATGCTAGGATTAGCAGGAAAAAGCAAAAAATTTCAGAATTGCACCTTGCAATGCGGAGAAATTACTGTTTGTGCATTTACAATATTCATTGATTTTTGCCATTGAAAAACATCATGTTATTCATATACCAGAAATGTTTGAAGCTACTGACTGAATGAAAAGAGCTGGCATCTCACTCTCTTTGAATCTTCTTTATCATGCTAAGAGGAGCAGGAAAAAGCAAAAAATTTCAAAATTGCACGTTGCAATGTGGAGATATTACTGTTTGTGCATTTACAATATTCATTGATTTTTGCCATTGAAAAACGTCCAGAAATGTTTGAAGCTACTGACTGAATGAAAGGAGCTGGCATCTCACTCTCTTTGAATCTTCTTTATCATGCTAGGATTAGCAGGAAAAAGCAAAAAATTTCAGAATTGCACCTTGCAATGCGGAGAAATTACTGTTTGTGCATTTACAATATTCATTGATTTTTGCCATTGAAAAACATCATGTTATTCATATACCAGAAATGTTTGAAGCTACTGACTGAATGAAAAGAACTGGCATCTCACTCTCTTTGAATCTTCTTTATCATGCTAAGAGGAGCAGGAAAAAGCAAAAAATTTCAGAATTGCACGTTGCAATGTGGAGATATTACTGTTTGTGCATTTACAATATTCATTGATTTTTGCCATTGAAAAACGTCCAGAAATGTTTGAAGCTACTGACTGAATGAAAGGAGCTGGCATCTCACTCTCTTTGAATCTTCTTTATCATGCTAGGATTAGCAGGAAAAAGCAAAAAATTTCAGAATTGCACCTTGCAATGCAGAGAAATTACTGTTTGTGCATTTACAATATTCATTGATTTTTGCCATTAAAAAACATCATGTTATTCATATACCAGAAATGTTTGAAGCTACTGACTGAATGAAAAGAGCTGGCATCTCACTCTCTTTGAATCTTCTTTATCATGCTAAGAGGAGCAGGAAAAAGCAAAAAATTTCAAAATTGCACGTTGCAATGTGGAGATATTACTGTTTGTGCATTTACAATATTCATTGATTTTTGCCATTGAAAAACGTCCAGAAATGTTTGAAGCTACTGACTGAATGAAAGGAGCTGGCATCTCACTCTCTTTGAATCTTCTTTATCATGCTAGGATTAGCAGGAAAAAGCAAAAAATTTCAGAATTGCACGTTGCAATGCGGAGAAATTACTGTTTGTGCATTTACAATATTCATTGATTTTTGCCATTGAAAAACATCATGTTATTCATATACCAGAAATGTTTGAAGCTACTGACTGAATGAAAAGAACTGGCATCTCACTCTCTTTGAATCTTCTTTATCATGCTAAGAGGAGCAGGAAAAAGCAAAAAATTTCAGAATTGCACGTTGCAATGTGGAGATATTACTGTTTGTGCATTTACAATATTCATTGATTTTTGCCATTGAAAAACGTCCAGAAATATTTGAAGCTACTGACTGAATGAAAGGAGCTGGCATCTCACTCTCTTTGAATCTTCTTTATCATGCTAAGAGGAGCAGGAAAAAGAAAAAAATTTCAGAATTGCACGTTGCAATGTGGAGATATTACTGTTTGTGCATTTACAATATTCATTGATTTTTGCCATTGAAAAACGTCCAGAAATGTTTGAAGCTACTGACTGAATGAAAGGTCGTGGCATCTCACTCTCTTTGAATCTTCTTTATCATGCTAGGATTAGCAGGAAAAAGCAAAAAATTTCAGAATTGCACCTTGCAATGCGGAGAAATTACTGTTTGTGCATTTACAATATTCATTGATTTTTGCCATTAAAAAACATCATGTTATTCATATACCAGAAATGTTTGAAGCTACTGACTGAATGAAAAGAGCTGGCATCTCACTCTCTTTGAATCTTCTTTATCATGCCAGGATTAGCAGGAAAAAGCAAAAAATTTCAGAATTGCACCTTGCAATGTGGAGATATTACTGTTTGTGCATTTACAATATTCATCGATTTTTGCCATTGAAAAACGTCCAGAAATGTTTGAAGCTACTGACTGAATGAAAGGAGCTGGCATCTCACTCTCTTTGAATCTTCTTTATCATGCTAGGATTAGCAGGAAAAAGCAAAAAATTTCAGAATTGCACCTTGCAATGCGGAGAAATTACTGTTTGTGCATTTACAATATTCATTGATTTTTGCCATTGAAAAACATCATGTTATTCATATACCAGAAATGTTTGAAGCTACTGACTGAATGTAAAGAGCTGGCATCTCACTCTCTTTGAATTTTTATCATGCTCAGAGGAGCAGGAAAAAGCAAAAAATTTCAGAATTGCACCTTGCAATGTGGAGATATTACTGTTTGTGCATTTACAATACTCATTGATTTTTGCCATTGAAAAATGTCCAGAAATGTTTGAAGCTACTGACTGAATGAAAGGAGCTGGCATCTCACTCTCTTTGAATCTTCTTTATCATGCTAGGATTAGCAGGAAAAAGCAAAAAATTTCAGAATTGCACCTTGCAATGCGGAGAAATTACTGTTTGTGCATTTACAATATTCATTGATTTTTGCCATTGAAAAACATCATGTTATTCATATACCAGAAATGTTTGAAGCTACTGACTGAATGAAAAGAGCTGGCATCTCACTCTCTTTGAATCTTTATCATGCTAAGAGGAGCAGGAAAAAGCAAAAAATTTCAGAATTGCACCTTGCAATGTGGAGATATTACTGTTTGTGCATTTACAATATTCATTGATTTTTGCCATTGAAAAACGTCCAGAAATGTTTGAAGCTACTGACTGAATGAAAGGAGCTGGCATCTCACTCTCTTTGAATCTTCTTTATCATGCTAGGATTAGCAGGAAAAAGCAAAAAATTTCAGAATTGCACCTTGCAATGCGGAGAAATTACTGTTTGTGCATTTACAATATTCATTGATTTTTGCCATTGAAAAACATCATGTTATTCATATACCAGAAATGTTTGAAGCTACTGACTGAATGAAAAGAGCTGGCATCTCACTCTCTTTGAATCTTCTTTATCATGCTAAGAGGAGCAGGAAAAAGCAAAAAATTTCAGAATTGCACCTTGCAATGTGGAGATATTACTGTTTGTGCATTTACAATATTCATTGATTTTTGCCATTGAAAAACGTCAAGAAATGTTTGAAGCTACTGACTGAATGAAAGGAGCTGGCTTCTCACTCTCTTTGAATCTTCTTTATCATGCTAGGATTAGCAGGAAAAAGCAAAAAATTTCAGAATTGCACCTTGCAATGCGGAGAAATTACTGTTTGTGCATTTACAATATTCATTGATTTTTGCCATTGAAAAACATCATGTTATTCATATACCAGAAATGTTTGAAGCTACTGACTGAATGAAAAGAGCTGGCATCTCACTCTCTTTGAATCTTCTTTATCATGCTAAGAGGAGCAGGAAAAAGCAAAAAATTTCAGAATTGCACCTTGCAATGTGGAGATATTACTGTTTGTGCATTTACAATATTCATTGATTTTTGCCATTGAAAAACGTCCAGAAATGTTTGAAGCTACTGACTGAATGAAAGGAGCTGGCATCTCACTCTCTTTGAATCTTCTTTATCATGCTAGGATTAGCAGGAAAAAGCAAAAAAATTCAGAATTGCACCTTGCAATGCGGAGAAATTACTGTTTGTGCATTTACAATATTCATTGATTTTTGCCATTGAAAAACATCATGTTATTCATATACCAGAAATGTTTGAAGCTACTGACTGAATGAAAAGAGCTGGCATCTCACTCTCTTTGAATCTTCTTTATCATGCTAAGAGGAGCAGGAAAAAGCAAAAAATTTCAGAATTGCATGTTGCAATGTGGAGATATTACTGTTTGTGCATTTACAATATTCATTGATTTTTGCCATTGAAAAACGTCCAGAAATGTTTGAAGCTACTGACTGAATGAAAGGAGCTGGCATCTCACTCTCTTTGAATCTTCTTTATCATGCTAGGATTAGCAGGAAAAAGCAAAAAATTTCAGAATTGCACCTTGCAATGCGGAGAAATTACTGTTTGTGCATTTACAATATTCATTGATTTTTGTCATTGAAAAACATCATGCTATTCATATACCAGAAATGTTTGAAGCTACTGACTGAATGAAAAGAGCTGGCATCTCACTCTCTTTGAATCTTCTTTATCATGCTAAGAGGAGCAGGAAAAAGCAAAAAATTTCAAAATTGCACCTTGCAATGTGGAGATATTACTGTTTGTGCATTTACAATATTCATTGATTTTTGCCATTGAAAAACGTCCAGAAATGTTTGAAGCTACTGACTGAATGAAAGGAGCTGGCATCTCACTCTCTTTGAATCTTCTTTATCATGCTAGGATTAGCAGGAAAAAGCAAAAAATTTCAGAATTGCACCTTGCAATGCGGAGAAATTACTGTTTGTGCATTTACAATATTCATTGATTTTTGCCATTGAAAAACATCATGTTATTCATATACCAGAAATGTTTGAAGCTACTGACTGAATGAAAAGAACTGGCATCTCACTCTCTTTGAATCTTCTTTATCATGCTAAGAGGAGCAGGAAAAAGCAAAAAATTTCAGAATTGCACGTTGCAATGTGGAGATATTACTGTTTGTGCATTTACAATATTCATTGATTTTTGCCATTGAAAAACGTCCAGAAATGTTTGAAGCTACTGACTGAATGAAAGGAGCTGGCATCTCACTCTCTTTGAATCTTCTTTATCATGCTAAGAGGAGCAGGAAAAAGCAAAAAATTTCAGAATTGCACGTTGCAATGTGGAGATATTACTGTTTGTGCATTTACAATATTCATTGATTTTTGCCATTGAAAAACGTCCAGAAATGTTTGAAGATACTGACTGAACGAAAGGTCGTGGCATCTCACTCTCTTTGAATCTTCTTTATCATGCTAGGATTAGCAGGAAAAAGCAAAAAATTTCAGAATTGCACCTTGCAATGCGGAGAAATTACTGTTTGTGCATTTACAATATTCATTGATTTTTGCCATTGAAAAACATCATGTTATTCATATACCAGAAATGTTTGAAGCTACTGACTGAATGAAAAGAGCTGGCATCTCACTCTCTTTGAATCTTCTTTATCATGCCAGGATTAGCAGGAAAAAGCAAAAAATTTCAGAATTGCACCTTGCAATGTGGAGATATTACTGTTTGTGCATTTACAATATTCATTGATTTTTGCCATTGAAAAACGTCCAGAAATGTTTGAAGCTACTGACTGAATGAAAGGAGCTGGCATCTCACTCTCTTTGAATCTTCTTTATCATGCTAGGATTAGCAGGAAAAAGCAAAAAATTTCAGAATTGCACCTTGCAATGCGGAGAAATTACTGTTTGTGCATTTACAATATTCATTGATTTTTGCCATTGAAAAACATCATGTTATTCATATACCAGAAATGTTTGAAGCTACTGACTGAATGAAAAGAGCTGGCATCTCACTCTCTTTGAATCTTCTTTATCATGCTAAGAGGAGCAGGAAAAAGCAAAAAATTTCAGAATTGCACGTTGCAATGTGGAGATATTACTGTTTGTGCATTTACAATATTCATTGATTTTTGCCATTGAAAAACGTCCAGAAATGTTTGAAGCTACTGACTGAATGAAAGGAGCTGGCATCTCACTCTCTTTGAATCTTCTTTATCATGCTAGGATTAGCAGGAAAAAGCAAAAAATTTCAGAATTGCACCTTGCAATGCGGAGAAATTACTGTTTGTGCATTTACAATATTCATTGATTTTTGCCATTGAAAAACATCATGTTATTCATATACCAGAAATGTTTGAAGCTACTGACTGAATGAAAAGAGCTGGCATCTCACTCTCTTTGAATCTTCTTTATCATGCCAAGATTAGCAGGAAAAAGCA